>NC_047085.1:80849290-81455840 GCF_902459505.1 Geotrypetes seraphini | reverse complement strand
ACTTTCTTTCAGCAGCTCCGCATTATATCATTAACTGGTTCACCAACCTGCTAAATAGTTCCCTGGACCAAGGGCACCTACCCAAAGAAATGGGTAAAATAGTCTTAACCCCTATACCGAAAACAGCCCAAACAGACCTCTCCATAGCATCTAACTACAGATTGATCACTGGCATTCCGATCCTCACTAAAATCCTTGAGTCCCATGTTAGCAAACAGCTAGCTTCATACATAGAGCAATACTCCTGCCTTCATACATCCCAATACGGCTTCCGAAAAAACACACAGCACCGAGCTCCTCATCATCACTGTAATCACTAAAATCAAACAGTTGCTAAGCTCGAGTCATCAGGCAATATTACTCAAATTTGATATCTCTGCAGCCTTCGACTCAGTGAACCACCAACAACCCCTAACCAAACTCTCAGAAATCAGAATAACAGGGACTGAAATGGTACTGAAATGGTTCGCCGACTTTCTACAAAAGCATGAAGTATACTCCAACCCTTGGAAGGCATTCTCTGGTGTCCCATAAGGCTCCCCATTATCACCAATCCTATTCAATTTATTCATGAGCTCGCTGGGACACATCAAAATGGAAGACAAAACTGTACTATCCTATGCTGACGACATTCTCCTTTGCATCCCCATAACCAATAACCATCCTAATATTGCCGAAAAAATCTCAAACAATATAGATAAAATACAAACCTGGGCAATGAACAACAAGTTGAAACTGAACGCCACCAAGACCAAAGCCATTGGTTTCTGCACCGCACAACAGAATGTCATATCTCTCGAGACTACGTCAGGAACTCCCTACAGCCATTTCCTGATGGCAATCTGCACGGGGCAGGAGCATAGGAAGATCGCTCCTGCCCCAAAAACCCTCTAGACCACCAGGTAAGGCCGGGAAGGGGGCAGGGAGGTGGGGGTGGGTCAGGGCCGGATAATTGCGATTTTTTGGCATTCGCAGTCTGGCTCTGCCCGTATCCCCCGCGAAAGACGGGGGATTAAAGAAATATGATTCAATCACAACCTTCATCAGGCAACTACACTGGCTCCCAATATCATCCCGAATAATTTTCAAAGCGTCATGTATACTATACCAGATTCTATATGGAAACTCAGCAGCCCCTCTCATCCAATTATTCTCTACTGTTTGGTCGATATCAAAAAGAATCCTTAACAGAATCCAACTAAACCTGCCATCCACAAAATACCTCCACTACAAGTGAATTTTCCACTCTATGCTAACTTATCTGGGTGTAAAAACTTGGAATGACCTACCAGAAGCAATCAGGAAAGAGACAAACTACACCACATTCAGAAAAAACCTGAAGACCCACCTCTTCAACAATTAACTGTTTCAGCTTCTGTATATCACCCTCTACTTCTAGGTCCCTCCTCTTTCTTCTCCATGCCCCCATCCCCTACTACTTTCCCACTTCCTCTTTGATCTGTTGTTTTGAGCTTGTATAGGTTTGTGTGACTCAAAAATGGAAGATTAGATTAGATTAGATCCCATGTGCATATCCCACGCCTTCTTGAATTCAGTCTCTGGCTCCAGCACTTCTTCTAGGAGGCTGTTCCATGCATCTACCACCCTTCTTTAAAAAGTATTTCCTTAGATTACTCCTGAGCCTATCACCTCTTAACTTTATCCTATTCCCTCTCATTCCAGAACTTTCATTCAAATGAGAGACTTAACTCATGTGCATTTATGCCACGTAGGTATTTAAACATCTCTATCATATCTCCCCTCTCCCGCCTTTCCTCCAAAGTGTACTGATTGAGATCTTTAAGTCTGTCCCCATACGCCTTATGACGAAGACTATACACCATTTTAGTAGCTTTCCTCTGTGGTAAGTGAATTAATGGAAACACTTTTAATCAGAGAATAATGATATTTCTGGAATTCAATGGATTATGCGAGCTGAGGCAACATGGATTAGCTAGAGGCAGGTTTTGTCAGATAAATCTGATCAATTTTTTAGAATGGGTGACAAAATAATTGAATAAGAGAGTGCTAGATGTGTATTTAGAATTTAGCAAATAATTTGACACTGTTCCTCACAGATGTCTAATAAATAAGATGAGTGCCCAAAGTATGGACTGGGTCAGGAGCTGGTTGAGTGGAAGGTGACAGAGGGTAGTGGTCAATAGAGATCACTATGAGGAAAGGTGTGCATCAAGATTCATTTCTTGGGCCTCTTCTTTTTAACATTTTTGTAAGCAATATTGCTGAAGGGCTGTCTGGTAAGATTTGCTTCTTTGTGGATAATACCAAAATCTACAATAGAGTAGACAAACCTGATGGTATGACTAACTTGAGGAAGGAGCCAGCAAAACTTGAGGTATAGTCTGGAATTCGGCAGCTAAGATTTAATGCTATGAAATGCAAGGTCATGCATTTGAGCTGCAAAAATCCAAGGGAATGGTAAGGTTTAGGGAGTGAAGAACTTCTGAACATAAAAGAGGAGTGGGACTTGGTCCATAATATGTGATGATATTAAGATGGCCAAACAGGTTGAAAAGGTGATAGTAAAAGCTATAAGAATATTTGGGTGCATAGGGAGAGGAATGGCCAGTAGGAAAAAGGAGCTATTGATGCCCCAGTACAAACTCTGGTGAGACCTCATTTAGAATATTGTGTACAATTCTGGAGACTGCACCTTCAAAAAGATATAAACAGGATGTAGTCAGTCCAGAGGAAGGCTACTAAAATGGTTGGTGGTTTCATCATAAGGCTTATGGGGACAGACTTAAATATCTCAATTTGTATACTTTGTAGGAAAGGCAGGAGAGGGGAGATATGATAGAGACGTTTAAATACCTACATGACATAAATGTGCATAAGGTGTGTCTCTTTCAACTGAAAGGAAACTCTGGAATGAGTGGGCATAGTATGAAGGTGAATGCTTGGAACAGCTTCCCTGTGGAGGTGGTAAAGACAAAAACTATATCTGAATTCAAGAAAGCTTGGAACAAATTCATTAGGTCTTTTGGGAGAGGAGGGGGATAGATAGTAGATGGCATGGTTAGGCAGACTAGCTGACCATATGGTCTTTACCTGCCTTCATTTTTCTCTGTTTCTATAGTGTTTTGGGAGCATCACCTAAGAAAAGTGTTCTACTTAAATTGCTCCCTTTACTCTGCCTTTTCTTTTATTTTTTTTAATATCCTTCAGTTTAGACCTAGAACTCTGTCTCCCCCAACCATCAGGACCCATCCTTTTACTCTTAAAGAACTGATTTGATTTTTTTTTTCTATTTTTCCCTATTTATAGTGACAACACTTCTACAAATATCTTTGTGTAGGACTTCCAGGATTACCCCATATTCTGGAGGAAGACTGGCTACAAAATATAATAATACAGATAAAATATTCCAAGGGGGAGGGTATTCAAACAATAGTTTTTGCTATCCTTTTTAGCTAGTTCTTGTAAACTATTGCCATATATAGTAGATCTTATACAGATCTCAAAGGCAGCAGTATAAACTTCCTCCAAATTGAAATTGCATTTTCCAGCTGTTAACAAGATTAGATCTCAAAGATTATTGATAGGGCTGCAAGTTAATCGCAGTTAACTCTGTAATTAATGCATTAATCATTTATCGTGATTAAAATATTAATTCTGATTATGAAAATAAATCATGTTATAGCCTGTCTCTTCTAAACATCTCTTCTGCCCTCTTCCACTCCTTACGCCTGTCCTTGGTGTAATCCAGCATCACCTCCCCCCCTTAGCCACAATTCAACATCACCAATCCCTCATGCTGGTCTATCTTAAAGATGGTCTTCTATTGTTCCATGGCAGCAGTGGCATTGTACATTTGTTGCCAGCAACCTGGTCTGTAGCTTTCCCTCTGCTTGGTCCTGCCCATGCTGAAACAGGATGTGATGTCAGAGGGAAAGCTTGAGAGCAGACAGGTAACTTATGTGCAACAGATGACCACCAACAGAAGACCACCTTTAAAATAGACCAGCAGGGTGGGAATGACAGACACAAAATTATGGATAGAGAGCTGTAAACCTGTGAGTATACTGGAGGAGCCATCAGTAGAATCTATGGTTGAAGGGTGATTTAGTGGTGTAGGAGGGAGAGAGATTATCACTCCTTTATGGAAGGGAAGGAGGATGGGATTTGATAAACCACCTTTTTGTGGCTACAGTCAAAGCAGTTTATATATTATATACAGGTACTTATTTTGTTCCTGGGGCAATGGAGGATTAAGTGAGTTGTCCAGAGTCACAAAGAACAGCAGTGGGAAATAAATTAATTTTTTAAATTGTGCAATGAGTCATGATTAAAAATTTTAATTGAAATGCAGCTCTAATTAGTAACATCTTATTTTCCTTATTAACTGGCTATGCTATGGAACTCTCTCCTCTCTTCAATTAGATTGCTAAAAAAAAAAAACAAAACCAAAAACTATGGGGCTCATAAAAAAAAACCCAAGATGTTCAAACAAAACAAAAATGCTTAAGTCAGCACTTGGATGTCCTAATCACCGGGATGTCTAAGTGCCAATAATCAAAACCATTTTCCTTGTCCAGAGTTCAAGGATGCGTGTTGGGAGACATATTATGGGCATGCTTAAACTTGGATGTCTTGCAACGATAATCAAACCTTTCACAGGACATCCTGGATGGAACTTAGGACCAGAGCAAGATCTATTTTAGAAGCATCTAAGTACCATAAAGGTACCCAAACTGACCAGATGATCACTGGATAAATGAAGGTATGACCCCCCGTCATACATCACTGACCCCCTCCTACTCCCCAAAAGTCTGAATAAAATAGTACATACATTACATTATATTACATTCTGACATATTCTGCCAAAGCCCTTACGAGTTCATGGCGGAACAGCAGCATCTGGTATAGGGAAGCCTAGAAGAGCAGCAAGCAGGTGTGTGGAGTTACTTGGTGGATGGTGTAGGGGACAATAGAAAGGAGGAGCCTACCCTAAATCCAATTCTATCTACTACATTTATGACAGAAAGTGTGAGGCCACCAAAACCCTACTATATTACCATATAAGCGGCACCAGGAGGAATAAGGACTAATGGGGTTGGTAGACAGGTGGGTATAATGGGTTCTGGGGTTTGGACAATTTTCTTGGTGGAAAAGTCCATAGTCTGTTATTGAGACAGACATGGGGGAAGCCTCTGCTTGCCCCAGATTGGTAGCATGAAATCATGCTACTATTTGGGTTTTTGCTAGGTTCTAGTGACCTGGATTGGCTTCCATAAAGACAGGCTACTGGGCTAGACGGACCAGTAAGGCTATTCTGGACATCTCAAGTTGCACTTAGATGTCCTATCGAAAATGGCCCTCCACTTGTTATATAGATAACAGTGAAGATGCATCTGTTTTGCAAATATTTGCTGTCCAGAAATTAATTATATGCTATGCCTTGTTTTATTTTTTTATGTTAGGTTTTGTTGTTATGTCAAGAAAGATCAGCCATGTTTTAATGTAATTCCTGGATTGACCCAGTGTTCTTGCTTGTTACTCACCTAGAACTATATAGGCTATTGCAGACTTTAAGAACTGAAATGTATTGTAAAGCAAACTGGATTACTTACTGTAGAGAAAGCTGAGGGAGAAAATGTAGATTTCTTCCCACTAACTCCTCCCCAAGCAAAACCACAGGGATCACCAACTTTTCTAGAAAAATCAAGGAAGGATTCCAGGACATTTCATTGAAGGGAATGATCATACAGAAGTATCCTTAAACAGCCTCGTACTGTGTCATATATAATTATCCTGTCAGGTACAATAAAAATAACCTAAGTGAACTTGGTTCTCAACCTTTAAGTGATTCATTAACTATAAGAATGAGATTGAATACCTGGATAAAGACTCCTGCCTCCCCCCTCCCCTTAACCATTTTTACAGCTCCATTGATTTTAATTACTGTTCACTCCAGGATATGCAAAGAAGCATTAATCCAAGATGATTAATGATGTAAGATATCAGAGATTACAGATTTTAAAATAACATCCTATTTACACGAGGAAACTGCACATTTTGTAGATTAAGATAATCAGTATATTCCCTTGACAAATAACAATACAGGCTATAAAATGCCCTTTTTCCATGACAAATCGAATGGTACGTGAAGTAAAAAATATCCTTGTTTGCTTTCTGTTCATTGGCTGTTCTCTACATTTCCAAACCAAGTATAACAGGAGAATATAAAGATTATTGCAAGACAGTCTACTTTAAAATCTTTCACTTCTGCTTTCTTGGAGTTTTCAACCCAATTCATATATGCCAACCCAAATCATATATATAGTGCAACATTTTTCATTTAACATCCAAAATCAGCCAAATGGGAGGGGAAGGACAGAGGAAGTCATCCTGCTGCGGCCAAACTGCCAACACAAATACCCTAAAACTACATAGAGCAATAATCTGTAACTTCTAATTAATATCTCTTTATAAAAATGTGCCAACACTACAAAGCAGGGTACAATTAACCAAATTACCTATCTCAAAAAGTATTTAATACATATAATATAACTAGACAGGTTTTCTACTTAAATATACTGTATTTTTATTAAATAACACCAATCTTAACATTATATTATACATTAAATATAAATGAATACATATTGCACTTTCAGTTACTAAATCTGTATTATCCCACAATACAATGGAAGAAAACCCGGAGCTTGTACTCAGTCCATTCATATGCCTTTTCTGAAGAAAATAAAGCTGTTCCACATCATAGTCTGTTTGTATTCTGTTTGAGGGGAGAGTGGGCTTGTGAACCAGTGCCGTTGCTAATCGCTAATGAAATGAAGCAGTAAAGAAGTTGAAAACCTGCCACAGTTTCAGCTCCTGAAGATGCTGTAATAGCGAAACATGGTGCTACGTCGGGCTGGCTGGACACAGTCTGAATTGGCTTGAGAAGGCATTATAACAGCTTTGTCCAAGAATCAATATATGCTTGTTGGAACATTGGAGAATACTGGAGAAATGAAATGATACTATGATGTGGAACAGCTTTATTTTCATCAGAAAAGGCTTGTGAATGGACTGAGTACAAGCTCCGGGTTTTCTTCCATTGTATTGTGGGATAATACAGATTTTAGTAACTGAAAGTGCAATATGGATTCATTTATGTTTAATGTATAATATAGTGTTAAGATATGTCCTATTTATAAAAATGTGGGTATTACCAATCAACAAAGAGTGCTTATACATATGTTTTTTTCTAAAAATGTTAATTAGTGAAAGCAGATGATCAGACCAATGCCAATGTTCCCATCTGTGGCTAGAGCTATACATTAACACCCTAATTCTATAAAAAGTTCTAAAAACAGCGCACACATATTTGGGTGGGCTCACAATTTGAATGCACAATTTAAATGAATAATGAGCCAATTATTCATTCAGTAATTGGGATCTTAAGCAATTATTGGTGATAATTGGAATCAATTGAAATGTATTCATATTTTTAGGTATGTGTTAGTGCCTAAGTGCAGGAGATACCCTCACAATTACATGCTACTCTGTAAGCCCCACTAATGCCCTGCCCATGCCTCACCTGTGTGTATCTCCCCTTGGAAATATGACTGCATAAGTTAAGTGGATATTTGCAATGTAACATTTAGCTGGCATACTGCCATGTACATGTGTACTTAAGTACAAATTTATGTGATTATATGCTAGTAATCTATGCATGTACGTTTATAATGCGCATGTATATGTAATGTTTAGTTTATAGAATTGCCTTGTTATTGCACTGGGGAGGGGCCTAAGGTCATGGCTAGGGAGCAGATCATTTAGAATTTATAAATGCCTAGAATTAGCCCCTTTTATGATACATGACAGTTTTCAAAGTGCTCATTGGACATTGCAGAATAATTTAATTTTGAATATGACCTAGTCTGTGCATGGATTTATTCAGGTATTCAAGCATTTTTCCCTATCTGTCCTGGCGGGCTCACAATCTATGTAATGTACCTGGGGTAATGGGGGAATAAGTAACTTGCCCAAAAAAATCTCAGGAAGGACATACAAAACTCCTAAAACTAATGAATTATGCCCTATTGGAAAACATAGGAGGGACCTACCTAGACACTACCAGGTCTACCCACTGCACTCATACAGAGACCTGCTCATTCACTTAACACAGAAACAACAAGAAAAAGGCAAAAAAGGGGAGAAAAAGCCTCAGTTCATCTTCATATGGCAAAAAACTCCACTTATAAACAACCATTACGCAAGGTCAAGGCCACCAGTGTACTCGACTTTAAAAATAAATGGGACATCCACGTGGGATCCCTAAGGAGGTCGAGCTAAGGAATTGGGTCATTAGCACTCAAACTTGATGGGGTGGGACAAAATAGTGGGCAGACTTGGTGGGCTGTAGCCCTTTTCTGCCGTCATCTTTCTATGTTTCTATGTTTCTAAGGTCCAAAATGTATCAGTTCACTCAGCAGTGAGAAACACTATAGTAGCCCTCGTAGGAACCACACATAGAAGCTGAAGCTTCTATGTGTGTGGATGTGAGCAGTTGGAGCACTTGGAGAACCTCTACAGTTGCTGGTGGAGTAGGCTGGAATCATTCCCCTGACGCAGCTCAGCGAAACGGAGGTTTCCCCGTCGGGAAAGAGTGGCTGCGGGGCCAGGCAGGCTTGCACTTTTTGGATGCATGGAAGACAGCCTGGACACCGTCTGCAGCTAAGTGTTTGTTTGTTTTTTCCTGCTTACCACTGACTGTGTTTGAGACTCATATATGGGCTGCTTGTTTTACTCACATTTTTTGAAGTTTTGTCATTTGGCGTGCTAGATTTTTTTTGAGGTGGTTCCTATGAGGGCTACTATAGTGTTTCTCACTCCTGAGTGAACTGATACATTTTGGACCTTGCTTAATGGTTGTTTATAAGTGGAGTTTTTTTGCCATATGAAGATGAACTGAGGCTTTTTCTCAACTTTTTTTCTTGTTTTTTTTGTGTTAAGTGAATGAGTGGGTCTTTGTATGAGTGCAGTGGGTAGACCTGGTAGTGTCTAGGTAGGTCCCTCCTATGGTTTCCAACAGGGCATAATTCATTAGTTTGCCCAGGGTCACAAGGAGAAGTGTGGGTTTGAACCTACAACCTTAGGGTGCTGAGGCTGTAGCTTTAACTACTCCGTATGTAAAGACCAGAGTGGAATTGTCCAAATAAGAGAGATGTGCACTGGAAAAAATGTCCTCCAATGAAGAAAAAAAAGGGGGAAACAACACCACAAAACCAAATATGTAAAGACCAGAGTAACTTTAACTACTGCACTAAACTAAACTAAACTAGGTGTGCTTAGGTCAGGGGTGTCCAATGTCGGTCCTCGAGGGCCGCAGTCCAGTCGGGTTTTCAGGATTTCCCCAATGAATATGCATGAGATCTTTGTGCATGCACTGCTTTCAATGCATATTCATTAGGGAAATCCTGAAAACCCGACTGGACTGCGGCCCTCGAGGACCGACATTGGACACCCCTGGCTTAGGTGATGCTATGCATTCTAACATTTAGGTGCAACCTATTTACACCAGTGTTTTCTTGGCCTAAATGCCTGCATCTAAGTTAGGCACCCAACAGCTCCTAACTGAAAAAAGGTGCCTAACACAAAAACACGCCCATGATCTGTTCCCTAGCCATGCCCAATTTTAACTATGCGCTTTGCACTACGTGCCTATTGTAGAATCATGCCTACCAAGTTAGGTGCATAACTTTCAATTAACTCCACTTAGTGCCATTTAAGAGATGTTGAGTGCCAATTATTGATGCCAGTTTAGCCTATTACTCAATTAAGTTAGGTGCCAACAACAGCTAGGTGTGCCGATGTAGCCCCTGTGAGGGAGTTTACAGGACACTACCACTCCCCATGCTGGATATTCCCTCACAATGTTAGAACCATCTTAACATAGGTTAAGATAGGTTTTTCCTTAGGGAAAAGGTGGAAGAAATGGCCCCAACATACTCCTTAATTACTACCATTAGACATTCTGCTTAGCTGAGGTAAGCCTAAACATTTCTTGTTGAATATTTGCGAACCTGAGTCTTGGGTTTGGCTAGGACCAGAGCTTGTTACCTGGATGAAAGAAGACTGTTACAAGACTATGTTTTGGATGTGGCTATTACAAACCACGGTTCATGTTTTGAGTACTGTCAGCCACAGGCCCACCTCAGGACTTTGAACTTATGCCTGGCCCTGTGAATTTTCTTTTTAAGTTAATAAAGAATTTTCCTTTACCTTCTGTGCTTGTGTCTGGCTGTTTGTGTACAGAACCTTCCCCATTCATGTGTTACATGTTGTGTCAGGAGTGAGATTCTGCTCAATCCACCAGAAGTGAACTCCATAAATTCAAGGATTTGGTCCAGAGTTGAATATTCCACTAAACTTTGAGGCTAAGGAGATTAGCTCTGCCTCAAGAGACGGGCCTGAAATAGTACAGTTAGTGTCAGACAGGCAGGATTTTTTTTTCTTGTACTCAGTATGCTCTAGTGCTACCAGTAAAACATGAAGAAACTAGTCCAGATCATGATGAAGAGACAGCAACAGCAGCAATTATTGAAGACCTAGCAGCAGCAGCAGTTTATGTATGCACACTTGGAACAGCAGTGGCAGGTTCTACAGAAACTGGTAGAACTGCAACGGGGTTCTCAGGCCCAGTCATCCCCAAGATTACAGGGACTTGGGAACCTTTCAATAGTGCCTGTGCCCATATTACCTAAAATAACATCAGAGGATGATCCTGACCATTTCTTGGTGAATTTTGAGAGAATGACCCACTTAGTTGGCTGGCCAGAGACAATGTGAACTACATGTCTGGGAAACCTATTAACTGGTAGCAGCCAAATTGCTTTCCAAAGCACCAAATCTGATGGCCAAATTACATATAAAAATATTAAGGCAGCAATTTTGGAATGGGCAGGGTGTACTCTAGATCAGTGTTCTTCAACCACCAGTCCATGGACCGGTGCCGGTCCACAGAAGTTTCCTGCCGGTCCACAGGGCCAGCATGTGCATCAGGCCCAAAACTGTGTTCTTCAACTGCCAGTCCGCGGTGCGATCGATGCGTTGTTAATAAGATTATATTGTGTGTATATATGAAAAATGAATGGAAAAAATAGTGTTACAATTAGGACTATGGGGGCAGGGTCTGGGGTAGAGATTAGGTAGAGATGGGCTGGGTCTGGCCCAAGATTTAGCCCAGTGTTTTCAACCGCCAGTCTGCGGACCGATGCCGGTCCACAAAATAATTCTTTTATTTCTGCTGGTCCATATGTGTAAAAAGATTGAAGAACACTGTCCTAGATTATTATAGGCAAAGTTTTCAGAAAAGTACCCTCCAGATAAAAGAGACCCCTCACAGGTTTTTCTATAAACAGAAAGAAATTGCATGGAGGTGGCTGCAACAGAGGAGAGGTCCAGGGCGTAGGTAGAAAATATGATTCTACTGGAACAGTTCCTGGGTGGATTAACCCCATCTGAGACAGTGGGTGAGACAATACCCCAAGCAAATACTAAAGACTGCTTTGGAAGTGGCAGACATGTTCCACTGAGCTCAACTAGGCTCTGAACCTAGGAAGGAGAAGTGACCAGAAGGCAGTCCCGGAAGAATGGATGAACCAATAAGGGGCAAACACACCAAGGAAAGGAAACAGCCCTCAAGCCCAGGGGACTTGAAAGGTAGGCCCAGGTAATGGAAGATGGCTTCATCCAGATCCTACCTGCTCAGGTGGGGATGGGGATAAGATTAGAACACTCCCATCTGCTTTAAGTGTGAAACCAAGGGACATTTGGTAAGAGACTGCATTAGGATAAGCGAAGATGGTATGGATATGAATGTGGTGGAACCACATAATTGCAATATTGTAGAGGTCTCTCCACCTGGAGGCAGGTTCCCAATAATTGCAGCATTAGTTCAAAGAGATGACTTTGGCCCAGAGGTCATGACTGAGCCAGGGCCCCTACAAGTTCACTTTAATGATCAACTTTCTTCTCCACAGGGCCAGAGCTAGGTTAAAGAGGTCCAGAGGAAGAAGTGGCCCCAGCATGCTCCTTAACTATTACCATTAGACATTCTGCTTGGCTGAGGTAAGCTAAATCTTTTCTTGCTAAATACTTGGGAACCTGACTCTTTGGTTTGGCTAGGACCAGACCTTGTTACCTGGCTGAAGGAAGACTGTTATAAGACTATTTAGGGTGTTGCTCTTATAAACTAGGGTCCATGTCTTGTGTCCTGTCAGCTACAGGCCCACCTCAGGACTTTTGAACCGAAAGACTGTTTATGTATGCCTGGCCCTGTGAAGTAAAAGGGGCAGAGTTTTCCTTTCTGAGTTAATAAAGAATTTTCCTTACCTTCTATGCTTATATATAGCTGTTTGTGTGCTGGCCCAGACCCCACCCCACTTGCGCTGTTACAGACTCCTAACTTTATGCACACTTTATAGAATTTAAGGGACATTGAATGATCAACGTGGAATCCTGTCTTTCATTTATCAGGTTAGTTAAACAAATGAAGTGGCTTGAACAAAATAAAGAAATAACACATTTGTCTATATTTGACTTAGGTAAAAAACTAATTTTTTCTATGGCTTTATTTTTTATTTGGCACTGGAGGGTAGTAGTTGGAGCACAGAACTCATGAACCTTTGAACCCTGGCTTGGTTCCTTATGCATCACTCCTCTGTTATTTTATGACAGGGGTGAGAGGTGGAATACATTAGCTCATTATGACTTCTTTCTCAAAACAGCATTTCAGAAGAGATCAGCTAATTAAAATTCTAGCAATGATGAGACTGAATTGTAAAATAAAAAAACCACTACAATTTCCAGCAAAACCTTTAAATTCTAGGGAAGCAGATGGAAAAAAGAGATTAGGTTCTTACCTTGTTAATATATTTTCCAGTAGATACATGTATCATTCTGGACAAGCGGGTTATCTCCCCATGGCTGCAAGTCTGTGCAGAAGGAATCCACTCTGGATTTCTTCTACAACCCTCCTATTTCATTGAGAGCTCTATTGCCATCTACAGTTAGTCTCTAAGTAAATAAGCTCTTCCATAATCAGGTGAAATAGGATAATATACCTGTTCAGCTCAGGCCAAGTAACATAAGTACTATGAGCAATCAAACAGAAACAAACATGCCAGCAGAAGTATCAAAAGAGCTCAAATAGAACCCCAAATAAACAAGTAATAAACTACTCTTCATGGCCCCAAAGGACTGACTGACCTCCAAGTAACAGACCTGAAGAACATTCTTAATGATATATTAGGCAGGCATAGGAAAAAAAGTCAGGGTGAGGGAGTCCAGAATGACACACCTAAAAACTGGAAAAGATATTAGCAAGGTAAGGACCTAATCTCTTTTTCCATTGCAATAGGTATGTTCTGGACAAGTGGGACAGAAATCTAGGACGGGATGACTGTGCTGGCACTTAGCACTGAGGATCCAAAGGCAGAGTCCTCCCTTGCTGTCACATCCACTCTGTAGAACTTAGCAAATGTATGTAGAATTGATCAAGTTGCTGCCTTACAAATCTCTGCTAGAGATACCACTCTGCCCACAAAGCTACACTTCTGATCAAATGTGCCTTCATAGAAACAGGCGACTGTTTCCCACAAACAATGTATGCTGACTAAATGGTCTGACAGATCTACCTGGAAATCATTTTCTTGGAAGCTGGACCACCTCACATAGCTGGATTATTCAGCACAAAAAGATGGTCAGAAAGCCTAAATTTGTTGATGATTTCCAGATATTGAAGAACTCTTCTTACATCTAACTTCTTTAAAATCTGTTTCTTGGAATCTGTGGACTGGAATGCTGGCAATCGAACTTCCTGATTGACATGAAACACTGAAACCACTTTCTGGAAGGAAGGAACGAATGGCATGTAAAGAGAATCCATTGTCAGAGATCTTAAAGAAAGGCTCCCTACAAGAAAGAGCACGGAGTTCAGAGACCCATCTCACCGAGATCAAAGCCACCAGAAAACTCTGGTCTTGAACATCAAATCCATCATCAATGCCTCCTTCAGTGACTCGAACGAAGCTTGGCTGAGACCCCACAGAACCACATTAAGATCCCACAAAGGGAACGGGGCTTTGACTAAAAGTCTGAAGCACAGTGCCCCCTTCATAAATCTGGCTATGTCTGAATGAGAAACCAATGTAGATCTACAGTCTCAATCCCTGAAACAAGAAAGCACGGCAACTTGGACCCGAAGGGAAACCATTGTAAGTCCTTGTCAAGGCCAGCTTGGATGAAAGCCAACACCACATGAACTGAAGCTAAAAACCTTTACCTAGGTATACCACTACTAGAAAGTCTGCCACGCCTTAGCATAGGCCGATACCATTATCAGCTTCTTAGACTTGAGAAAAGTTGTAATGACCACTTCTGAGCCATGCCATAAGAGCAAAGCAATCTGAATCTTCTAGGCACTCTAGATATTGGGAAAAAAAGATCCGGATGCACCTAAAACCTGAGACCAGTTCCTGTCTGAAGACATACCAGATTCGTGTACCATGGTCTGCATGGCTAGTCCAGAACTATGAGAATGACCTTTACCTGATGACTTGCAGTCCTTTGAAGGATTCAGCCAATTATGTGCCATGGGGGAAAGACATACAAAAGCACATTCTGTGGCCATGGCTGGACCAGAGTGTCCAAGCCCATGCTTCTGGGCTCATATTTTCAACTGTTCTTTGCCATAACCATGATTTTAAACACCAAATCTGGAGTTTGGAGCATAAGTGTTTGAAGCATAATTCAATAGTGGATAGAAAAATGTGGAGAAAGATGGCTAATTTCTATTGAATGGCTGTTCAGACTGTTAAGAATTCTATCTGTCAAAAGAACAGAGAATACATTCTAGGAGATGTTTCGTGTCAAAGCAGTTCCTGATTGGTGAGGCCCGACTTTAGTACAGGAAGAGGCGGTCGGAGCATACAGCGAGTGATTTCCTTCACTCGCTGGCGCTCCGCTGCCCTCTCCTGCCTCTCCAGCTGTCCTCTCCTGGTTGGCGGTTCGTGGTCGGAAAATACCACAAATGACCAGGACCGGGAACTGCCGACTGCGAATTCGTGTGGTAGCACTATATTTAAACATGTCTATCACATTACCCCTCTCTCGCCTTTCCTTCAAAGTATACATATTGCAATCTTTGAATCTTTTCAAGTATACTATATGATGTAGGCCAGTGGTCTCAAACTCAAATCCTTTGCAGGGCCACATTTTGGATTTGTAGGTACTTGGAGGGCCTCAGAAAAAATAGTTAATGTCTTATTGAAGAAATGACAATTTTGCTTGAGGTAAAACTCTTTATAATTTATAAATATTATAAGTTATAGCTAAAGAGACATATGATAAGAAACTGTTTTATTTTATTATTGTGATTATGATAAACATACCAAGGGCCTCAAAATAGTTCCTGGTGGGCCGCATGTGGCTCCCAGGCCACAAGTTAGAGACCACTGATGTAGGCTATCCACTATTTTAGTGCCCTTTTTTACATTACATTACATTAGTGATTTCTATTCTGCCTGTGCCTTGCGGTTCTAAGCGGATTACATTAGAAGATATCTGGACATATCCAGGAGAATTACATAACAAAGAAGAAAGAATATTTCAGGTTACAATAGAGAATAAGTTTATTATTCAAGTTTCAAGTTTATTCATATTATTTGATTGAACGCTTTTCCAAATTACAAAGCGTTGTACAAAAGATAAAATAAGATTTAAAGAAATCACTTATACATAGTATATTAATCAAACATACAAGGGTAACTACTTTTAAAAACCACTAGAAACAGTAGGAAAGTGGGGAAGAAATACAATTTTTAAAGAAAAAGTACATAAAAGGGAAGTACATTAGGGGGTATGAGGAAAAGTATTGGTGACAGAAGAAAGATCAATAAAGAGAGCTATTAGTAGTCTTGATTTAAGGGAGGTTGGAAACAATAAGATTTTACCGTGAAAGTGAACTTTCAGTTAAAGGCTTCTTTAAAAAGAAGGCACTTTAAACTTTTCTTAAATTTTTGCAAATCCTGTTCGAGTCTTAAGTATAAAGGAAGAGAGTTCCAAATCGTTGGGGCAGTTACAGAAAAGATAGAAGCACGGAGTGTTCCAATAATAACATAACATTCAGGTTACAAAAGAGAAATTACTTAACGTTGAAGGAAGCAGGTTTCTGGTTACAAATGGAGGTTACATGTTGAGGATTCTGAAGTTTTGAGATGTTGAGGATATCTATCAGCAGGTTACAGTACTTTAAAAGGAAGGTTACAGTACTTTAAAAAGGTTACAGTATTTTAAAAGGGAGCTGGAATCTGGTTTTATATTGGGGATTTGGTTTGGAGAGTTGACTAGAAGTTGCCATAAGGGTGGTGTATTCGCGAGGAATATGCAGTTGGGATAGGAAAGGGGGAGGTTAGATTGATGGGATGTGTTTTTTGAATAGAAGTGTTTTGATTTCTTTTCGGAACACTTTAATGTCTGTTGTTTTGGTCAGCAGCTTGGAGATGGCGGGGTCCAGTTTTGCTGCCTGTGTCGCTAGAAGGTTGTCGTATAGTTCTTGTGTCGAGTGCCATTGAGTGGAGGGTAGGTGAATAGGATCTGAATTTATCTGTACTGACTCCATCCTGTTTATATTTTTTTGAAGGTACAGTTTCCAGAACTGTACACAGTATTCTAAATGAAGACTCACCAGAGTTTTATACAGGGGCATCAATACCTCCTTTTTCCTACTGGCCATACCTTTCCCTACATACCCAAGCATCCTTCTAGCTTTCGCTGTCAACTTTACAACCTGTTTGGCCACCTTAAGATCATTCAGATACTATCACACCCAAGTCCTGCTCCTCTTTTGAACTTAAAAAGTTCTTCACCCCCTAAACTGTACCATTTCCTTGAGTTTTTGCAGCCCAAATGCATAACCTTACATTTCTTAGCATTAAATTTTAGCTGCCAAATTTCAGACCATTCCTCAAGCTTCACTAGCTCATTCCTCATGTTATCCACACCAACAGAGGTGTCTATTGCAAATTTTTGGTATCATCCGCAAAGAGGCAAATCTTACCAGGCAGCCCTTCAAAAATATTGCTTACAAAAATGTTATAAAGAACATTCCCAAGAACCGAAACCTTGAGGCATACCACTGGTAACATACCTTTCCTCAGAGAGACCTCCACTGACCATTACCCTCTGTCGCCTTCCACTCAACCAGTTCCTGACCCCAGTCCATTACATAATGTGGGCTGTACAAGGCTTTAATTGAGCTCTTTATCTTTTTGTATTTTTATGTCATTTGTTTAAATTGATTGTACTTTTGCAAATTGTAATTTTTATCTATTTTCTCAGATCTTGCTGTTACTATATTTATTTGAAAACTTTGTTGAATGTATATACAAGAATACGTTATTTAAAAATTTTTAAAATAATAAATAAAAGATTTATGTTCTTACTTAAATATAAGAAAATAAAGAAATACTATAGACATGCTATGAAGAGAACAGACTAATCCCCTCTTTTACAAAGGTGCGCTAAGCTTTTTAGCGCACGCTAAACACGCACTAAACGCTAATGTGTGCATGTTAATCTATGAACGCGTTAGCGGTTAATGCATGTGTTGATTTAGTGAGTGCTAAATCCACGCTAAAATGCTTAGCACGCCTTTGTAAAAGAGGGCCTAAGAAGTGTTGCAGTATTCTGAATGATTTTCAGTTGAGAGAAGGGTAGATGATTAACATTTATGATAGACTGCTAAAGTAAGCAATACAGTTAATTATATACGTCTGTTCCTTGTTTTATGGCAGTTTTATAAGTCTAGTAAAAAAAAATATGTAGGGCTCAATATTCCAGAACAGCTGAGTTCTCGCATTTAGGCTCCAAAGTTAAACACTTAAATTTGTGCCCTGCTCTAAGCAGCCCTTTCACAAAGCTGCAATAGGCAGCTAACAGAGCAGGATTAAGGCATAGGCAAAGTAGGTATGTGCCTTGGACCCAAACGTTTAGGGGGGGGCCTTGTCAGATGTGTTCAGGATTCAGGAGGCTAGGATTGACAACTGTGCATTTTTTCAGAATTCCAAAAAGTTGTAAATTACCAGTCTCAAAGCCAAAAGAATGGCTATGTGTGTGGATATTTTTCAGAGTTTAGTCCAGTAGAAATAATTAATAGTAGTAGTAGAGTTTTCTATTCCCCCCACCTTCCGCTGCAGAGGCAGTGGTAGACTCCAGTTAATGTGAAGGCTGCTCTAGTCACAGGAAGGAGGAAGTGAGCTGCAAGGGCTTTAAGGGAAGTAGCTCTCTATTCAGGGTCTTTGGAGAGAATCAGTGGTTCTAGTGAGTGGTCTGAGGTAAGGGTTGTTAAAAAGGTTTAGGACTAGGGTTACCAGATTTTTGGGAATGAAAATCCGGACCCATGGCCCCACCCCCAGGTTCACCCTGTTCCGTCTGACCATGCCCATTCCGCTTGAGTCACATCCCATTCTGCCCCAGCCCCAACTCCTCGACCAGTTTGCATGTTGGGATGGCATCTGCACATGCGCTGGTGTGACGCAATGACATCACGTGCTGGTGTGACGCGATGACATCACGTGCATGCGTGTGACATTACACACTGCATCCGTGCATGCGCAGATGCTGTCCCGATGTCGCTCATTGCTAAAAGCTTTTCAAAATCCGGACAAAGAGCCAGGTTTTGAAAAGCCGTCCGAACGCTCAGACATGTCCTCGAACATTAGGACTGAAGCATGAGGGAAAGTGTGAAGGGCTTGCTGTCAGCTGATGAAAAGTACTGGCAGCAAATGCCAGAATTTACATGATGGTGGACAGAGCTGGTAGAGGTTGGGATCACTGCCTGAAGGAGCTTATGAACAACAAGACAGCACTAGAGAGTAGAATCTCAGCTTACTGGCATTCAATTAACTGGCACTCTCAACCAACTGGCAAAAAAAACCTGCTGGCCCCTCCCCCCCAAAAAAAGTCTCCCACCTCCTCAGACAACCTCCAAACAATCCCCTCCCTCCCTCTAGCCCCCGAAGTAGAAGGCAGCCACAAATTTCCCTCCATCCCTCCAGCCCTCGAAGCAACAGCAGCAGCCAATCCTGACAACCCTACTTCCTCCCTTGGCCCCGAAGCAGCAGTGACAGCTGGTCCTGACACCCCCCTCTCTTACTGAAGGAGTAGCAGCAACCGGTGAACAGAAGAAATGCTGGTCGATGAACAGATGAAGTGCCGTAATCAGGCTGCTCCTGGCCAGCCCCAGCAGGGCCTTTACTCTGCCATATCACTTCCTATGCGGTAGAAGAAAGGACCTGCTGGAGGTGGCTGGAAGCTGCCTGTTTATAGCGCTTCTTCTTTTTTACCAGCTGCCACTGTTGCCTTGGTTCTGGAGGCGGGGGGGGGGGGGGGGGGGGGAGATGTTGTCAGAATTGGTTGCCGCTGCTGTCTCTGACCCAGAGGGAGGGAGGGGAGATTGTCAGGACTGGCTTTGCTGCTTCGAGAGCTGGAGTACAGTCCCATATAAATAAAGCTTCTCTTTGAAAATCTGAGCTAGAATGGAGAGGTTCATTGGTACCTGTGCACATACTAAGGCCCTCTTTTACTAAGGTGCGCTAACCGATTAGCGTGCATGTTAGTCTATGGACGCGCTTGTGTTTAGCATGTGCTAATTCGATTAGCGCACCTTAGTAAAAGAGGGGGTAAGTGAAGGGAAGTTTTCAACCCAAGGAAATTTACCGTATTAACTATTAAATTACTTGGGCAAAATTCCTTGAACACTGTTCTAATACTGCCTCCACTCTGCCTATATCCTTTAAGCAAGCATTAAAAAGACAAATATTTTATTTTGCTTTTTTCATTTGTGAACCGTTTTTACATATAAAACATTATACATGTTTATCTTGTACACATTGCCCTTAAATCTCACTCTTTTCAGCAGTCCACCCTTGCAATCTCTGGTTTGTAATAGAGGCAACGGAATGTGAAAATCACTTTCCCAACTTCCCTGATTCTCAGCTTACTGCATTTCAAAGTTTTGATTATGCCCCTCAAAGTCGTCTATAGGTCCAAATAGGTACCTATTTTGAGGCTCTTTTATAAAAGCACATAGGCACCAATGTGTCGTTAAAAAGTAGCTTCAAAAATGCTGTCTGAGTCATAGCCAAAATGCATCCACATATATATGTACAGAAATGGCAGAAGAGGGCATGCCTCGAAACAAAACACAAAGCAACAAAAGAGGTAAAAGAGATGTCTATTCCAACTAACAGTTGCATTTATTCTAAACAACAACAATAGTTCAATATTAGTCCTTGGACAAAAAGACCATGCATGGTCCCATAAAGGAATCCCAGAAAAATCCCATCCATATACATATGCCAGATGGTTCGTGAGAGAAGTATCTATTAAGCTATCAGTACTATCAGTATGAGATCTGTTTCTCTGTCAAACCACAGAGACATAATACAACATTACCGTATAAGAAGTCTGCATTATGTCTCAGTATCCATGAACTCCTGATGCAGGCAACAGATCAAAACATGCCCCATGTTGAGTCCACATGTAACTAACCATCAGAAATTTATGCAATTCATAATAATAAAGGACATTTTTGTACTTTATCACCGCCTCTGTTTTGTTTGGTTATTCCCACTGTGTTTGTTTTTTGGGCTTGGAGAGGCTACACCTTCTATTTGGCAAAAAAGACTTTCTCCCTCACAGAGCAACCCACAATCCAACCAGCAATCCATTAGTTTAAAGAGTACATAAATAAATGCTTCAATGGTTAGTTTGGCTTTGTATAATCTTCTGGAGGCTTCTCAAAAAGAAGTATCCATGAGAGTAATTTTAGATTGTATTTTTAGCACTGACCAGGATTCCTTCATGTACTTACCTTGTAAGACCTGAGTGAATTATAAAAAGATTACTATATATATTTAGTAGCACTCTAATCATGCTTATCTTGAAAATAAAGAGAACAGAGAGTTACTGAAGGTCTGTGAAAGGAATGTGAGGGTCCTCATGACACATCAGATTTTTGGCGTCTGTATAAAGAAGTTTATGACCAGACACATACTTTTACAGATAAACCAGAGATGGCAAAGGAGAGTGGGCTTCAGGTTCTCACAGTAAGGGGCCATAAAATTCTTTCAGGTGTCAGCAGATATTTTCACATTGGGGCTCAGAGGTAGGGAGAAAGAAAGAACTGAATTTGGTTACAATGGGACCAAGGTAATAAACTGACTGACAAAATACAGATGGAAAAGGGCTGTAAAACTAGGATGGAAAAACTTGGCAGACTGGTTAAGCTCTATGCCATTCTTTCCTAGCCCAGTTCAGGGTCTTAATTTTTTAAGCAAATTTTTCTTGTATTATTTTGTATTACATTTAATTTTGTGAAGTATAGCTGCATATAATTTGGATTTACTTTTAATTTTTGATTTACCAAAGGAAAGGTAACGATTAAAACAATTTTCTATTGGTAACAGGTCCTGAGTTTTAAATAGAGAGTGACACGGTAACCATTACTATGGGAAATCCATGGTTACCACAGAAATTCCCATGGTAACAGGGAAACATTGCCAATTTTGTCTGGTATTACAGCGACAACAGTTGACCATTCCACTGAAGTGCCGCGGAAATGGGAACTGCTTTCACGGTAATATCACGGCAATGAGAACACAGGGCACTCTTCCCAAATACCTTTTAATGTTCCCAGTGGTCTAGTGGCTTCTTTGGGAGCAGGAAAAAGCCTAACTATTTCCTGCCCCCTGCCGCTGCTAGAGCCATCACCACTGCCGGTTCAAAGAGTCTGAAAATGGCTGCCGAGACTTCATGGGAGAGAGGCAGACAGGTTGAACATGGGAGTGTATGAGGAGGGAGAGAATGATACAACAGGTGTTAACTTTTAATGTAGTGATCGCAATATGTCAATTTTTGAAATTTATGTCTACTATCTTTATATTTTGCACAGTACAGGGGGATATAATTTTTTCTCTGGTGTTGCATTGTGGCTGCCCAGGGATTCAATTTAATATTTTTCTACGCACAGTATTTCTATTTTTAATTAGTGGTTAGTTATTCTATATTCTGTGTGAGGGTCTGTCTGTGTTCTGCACATATGAATTTGAGACATGGTTTTCTGTTAGCATTAACTGACCAGGATGGATCTGTACTAATCTGGCTTCTTTAGTTTTCCAATAGGTTTATTGATGTTCTAGCACACATTGATGTGTTTGGTGCTGTGCTTTCCTAAGTAGGTCCTTGTTACATGACTCGTTGATGTTACTGCTATTATGGTATGATGGAATTGCTTTTCAGGTCCTGGGTGATATTTGTAGTGTTCTGTATTACTTCATAGTATGTCTGTTACTGGATTTTGGATTTGGATTTAGATCACACTTTTCTCAGTAATAGCTTAAGGCAAGTTTCATTCAGGTACAGTAGGTATTTTCATCATCCTGGAAGACTTACCATTTATGTTTTGTACCTGATTCAATGAATGATTGAGTGACTTGTCCAAGATTTCAAAGAGCAACAGTGAAATCCTTGATTCTCGGCTTTCCTAGGAGGGGCCCTTAAGTGCCTGGCAAATCAGAGTCTTATGTCCCTCCCCAGCACATCCCAGGATGTACTGGGAAGAAGCCGGCCCAACATTTTGTAAGAGGTTGGCCTGCCAGCCGGAGCGGGATAGGCGTCCCTCCAGCTGGACTTCGTCAAGTAGGTAGATAGGAGCGGAGGTGGGTGGGGTGTTGGGGGCACGGGAGAGTTGTCTGGTGGGGGGTTGGGTCATCCCTCTTGCTGTGCAGGGAGGGGTAATAGTGTTGGGGAAATTGTGCGACGTGGTGGGAGAGAGTGGGCATCTCTCCCGCTAGCAGGGGTGGGTGTCAGGAGATTGTGTGAGCGCGGCAGGAGATAATAGGCATCTCTCCTGCTGATCTTCAATTTTTTTTTTTTAATATGCGGGGGTATTCTGCACACGTGCTAATCACTACCAAAAGCGACTCATCTCAAGTAAATTTAGCGAGCCTATGTGAACATCCGCAAACCTCATTTACATGCGGGGTCTTTTGAGAATGACTTGCCTTTTTAAAATCATTACAATAGCAACCTCGGTAGCAGCCCATCGGATTTTACCATAAAGTTTTGAGAATCTTCCCCTATGTTCTCTACCTCCCACTTCACCTCATCATGGATTAACAGCACCCTACATCTGATTGTCCCCTCATCTAAGGAAGTAAAAGACAAACAAATATTCAACACCCTCTTCATGTTTGCAGCAAGCAGAACCTGGAATGACCTTCCAGCATCCTTAAGAACAGAACTTAATTATCTCACCTTTAGAAAGCTACTTCAAAGATATTTATTTGTTAAATACCTATCTGCTCATTAACTTTGCTTCTTGGAGGTTTTTTTTCCTCCTGTTATGTTTATATTGAATTATAGTATTATTATTCCCTCTTCTTTCATATATGTCTGTTATATATGATGATAATTATTTGTTCATTCCTTTTCATAGGTACTGCAGTTAGACTGTGAGCCCATTGGGACAGAAGGAAATTACTTAAAGTACCTGATTAGATTTTTGGCTATTGTATATGTTTGGTTTTTATTTGTTTTCTTGTAAACTGCTTCAGAGCAAGTGTGTTGATTTAGCGGTATATAAACTCTGCATTAAATTAAATTAAACTATATGGCAGTATAGTAGGGTTTGGGTGGGCTCACATGTTCTACCATAAATGTAGTGATTAGAGTGGCTTAGGGGCCTGGGTCCTCCTCTCTATGGTTCACTAGCCCACCCACCAGGCAACCTAAGACACTTGTGTGTAGCTCTACTAGGCTTCCCCATACCAGATGCTGCTGTGTGTATCTTTTTGTGTGATGGAAGGGCACTGGGGGAATGTGGGGATCTCTTAACTTGATGGATGCAGTGGTCATCTTGTCAGTTTGGGCAACTTTATGGCACTTAGACCCTTTTAAAACAGGTCTGGTTCCAAATGTATAAGTTTCGTCCAGGATGTCTTGCAAAATGTTTGATTATCACTGCAAGACGTCCATGAATAACCTGCCCTTGAGACCACCCCATGCCTGCTCATAACATGCCTCCACCATGCCCCATATTGTGCTCCGGACATACACAGGCTGGAGCACCTCACTAGACGTACAGAATGACAGTTTTGATTATCAGCACTTGGACATCCTGGCGATTAGGACGTCCAAGTGCCGATATAGGATGCTTTTGGATGTCTATGTTTTTTTATTATGAGCCTGCTAGTGTCTTAGCTATTGAACTAAGCTATCCACTATAGTGCCATCAGTGCAGTATATATGGGAAGAAAAAGCAGGCCCAGCAGAAATTATTTCTCGCCTTAGAAACACGTCTGCCATGGCAATTAGACAGCTTGCTTTTTTCACTTGAAAGTATAAAGTGTCTGGACAAGCCTATTAGAGCTAATTATTTTTCTGGTGTCCCTGCTGCACAGTCAGCAGGAATATTTTTACAGTTCTAGGTTATGATCTCCCAGAGTCATAAAACCTCTGTGGATTTTCATGCTTCATTTCATGACAATAAACAGCTTGGAAACAAGGAACACATTAACACATTTGATTACAGAGAGTGTGCCTTGTTTATGATCTCTGAAAGCATTTCAGCGTAATTTTTCTTCCATTCAAATCATACACATCAATAGTACAATTAATAATGCAAAGTTCAATGATTTTATTCATATCAGCGACTGTGTGGTTCATAGACAGTAACGCGGAAGACAAAGGCGCGCGCCAACAACTGAGCGCAAGACGGATGTGCGCGCCGAAGAAAAAGACTGTTTTTAGGGGCTGCGACAGGGGTTTTTGTTGGGGAGCCCCCCCCCACTTTACTTTACAGATCGCGGCGGCATTGTGGGGGGTTTGGGGGGTTGTAACCCTCCACATTTTAGTGAAAACGTAACTTTTTCCCTAAAAACAGGGAAAAAGTTAAGTTTTCAGTAAAATGTGGGGGGGTTACAACCCCCCAAACCCCCCACAATGCCCCCACAACGCGGCATGATCTGTATAAAGTAAAGTGGGGGGTTCCCCCCCACACCCCTTATCGTAGCCCCTAAAAACAGTCTTTTTCTTCGGCGTGCACCTCCGCACTGCGCTCAGTTGTCTGCTCGCGCCTTTGTCCCGGCGCGCTTTTGACCTGACACCGACTGTGTTGGTCTAGAAAGTAGATAGAGTAGCTCTCATGAAATTTCAGATTAGTATGACATTAATTTTGAGATTAAAATATGTTGAAGGATAGTAGTTTTTATCACCAATGGCACATGCAGTTGGATTAAGGCACTCATAAAAATGCAGAAGTGCACAATGGAGACTGAAAGGCCTACATTCAAAGATATGTTTGGGTACCTTCTGGAGCTGCATTGACAAATCTCCCCTTTCAAGGAACCCCCATCTTTCTATGGCCTCCTCTTTTGAAACTACGATAGCAGTTTCAAGAGTGGGGAGCTGCGCTGTATGGCCCGCACTGCCCCCGCTGCTCATTGAGTTCCTATGAGCATCGGGAGCAGCACAGGCCATTCAGCGTGGCTCCCCGCGCTAGAAACTGCTAGCGCAGTTTTGTAAAAGAGGGTGTATGTTGCTTAAACATTGTGATATTCATAGCTATCTTGCTTCAAATTGGGTAACTCTGGTCTTCGACAGGGGCTGTTCAAAAGTAAACCAGATATTTTTATTCAGTTAATATCGCCTGATTATCTTGGGCAGTACTTTAGATCCCTCTGTGAAACCCATTCAGGCATCATGGGCATGGGCCAGTACTTTTTCTTGTGCTGTACCTAATATTTGGAACGCTTTGCCCTCTTTTATGCACTTAGGGCTCCTTTTACTAAGGTGCGCTAGCGTTTTTAGCGCAAGCACCCTGCATTGCTGCACGCGTACCCCATGCTATGCGTCAAGAACTAACGCCAACTCAGTGCTAGCATTAGCATCTAGCGCATGCAAAAAACGCTAGCGTAGTTTAGTATAAGGAGCCCTTAGGTTTGGTTTGTTTGTGCTTGATTTACAGCCTTTGCTGATGTACAGATCAACAGAAGGTTAACTTATATAATCCTCAAAAAAATGTCTGGAAGATAGAACATTAAAAAAATATCTAGAGAGATCCTGCAGATATTAAAGTAAAACACCAGTAAACTATAACACAGGCCAACAACAACAACAAAAATTTCTTGGTGCCTTGGGTTTTTTGATCTGTTCCTGGGGTTATTTGGGGTGCTGATTCAGAAGATTGCATTGGATAGACTGCATCAACTCTAGTTTCTTAGATATGGTTGAATTTATCAATTTTTTTTTACTGCTATTTAAAAGATCTCTTCTGCAGAATCCAGATGTCATAACAAGCTTTCTTTTGTGAATGGGAAATTTATGTATTTAAATATATAAATTACCCTCATTTTTTGTGTGTATAATGACCTTTGTTTCCTATAATGCATACTGGCATCATGTAACGCTCAAATGACAAAATCGCCTTGGTTCTGTTATATTACATAATCATGTGCAAAAATTTGGTGTCAGGTCAAAATGGGTCTTTCAGAATATAGCCCAAGTGAGTGGTGTCTTTTCATCAACAGTTCAAAACATAGTTTGAAAAGTGGGTTTATTCCAATCAGTCACTCCACTAGAATAAAATAAGAGTATAAAGCCATCTCTTTAGTCTTGGAAAAGCTAAGGGCTCCTTTTATGAAGGTACGCTAGCGTTTTTAGCACACGCTACAATGCCGCATGCACTAACCCCGCGCTACACAGAAAATACTAACGCCAGCTCTATGGAGGTGTTAGTGTCTAGCGTGCGTGCTAAAACTGCTAGCACACCTTCGTAAAAGGAGCCCTAAATTACCAAGATCATCAATGGGTGATCTGTGTAGACTTGAAGATGGTTCATTTTCTTTTTGGTCAACAAAGTGGCTACACAAAGTATTCTTACTTTTTATGTCATTGGTATAGTAGAGTCAAAGATTAAAATTAGGCAAAAAATAAATAAATTGGCCTCTGAGGGAATATATGGTAGCTGGAGGACAAAATGTAATCAATTAACCTTTGGTAGCATGAGATAGAATCATACTATGTATAAAGCTAGGCCTGATGAAAAAAATTGTAAAGGTTTTGAATAAAGATGGTTCATGCATTGGATACGTGCCCAGTTCCTCCTGCCACTACCCCCAAGATATCCCCTGGCAGGTCCAGTATAACCCCATCCCGCATCCATTCCATTACCAACTGCTGGAACAGGATCTCCCTACTTCTACAAGACTCTAAATAGCAGAACCTGTCTCTTTTCACCTGAACCTTTTCTTGATGTGTTGTGCTGCTGTTTGTGACTCAGTACATGTTCAGGCCTCATCCTTTATGCTCACCTCTAACCTTCAAATAGATGCTCAGTTTCTAGGTGGCCATAATTAGAGAATAATGTGCAAATTTGAATGCATCATCAGTGGAACACCCAAATATCTGCATGGTGGTGAGCAAATTCATCAACAATTACACTGTAAGGCAGGGCAGGATGCACACTTTGGGTTGAATTATTTAACGGTAGAATTTTTTTAACATCTAGGTTTAAAAAAACCAGCAGTTCTCTATGGTCCTTCATACCGCTGAATTTTACTTTGCAGAACTCTACTTTCTGGGCTTCAGAACAGATTGTGAACAAGAATACTGAATCCTCTGCTCCTGAAGAAGCTTTGCTGAGTGAAAAGGGAAAGCTCCAATGAGCTGAGGATTTATAACATTGAGCCAAGGACTAACAGCATTCTGCTCAACGCTTACAGCATTTTGCCCAAAGCTAAGTGGTTTACTTAACCAGTTATTATATGTATAAAAAAATTTAATAATATTTAAAAGAAAATTTAACATAAGAACATAAGCAATGCCTCTGCTGGGTCAGACCAGAGGTCCATCATGCCCAGCAGTCCGCTCACGCGGCAGCCCATCAGGTCCAGAACCTGTATAGTAATCCTCTATCCCCTTTTCCTTCAGGAAATCATCTAATCCCTTCTTGAACCCCAAAACCGTACAATGTCCTATTACACCCTCTGAATACTGAATACTATAATACTGAATCCTATAATGTAGTCACATACCAAATGAGTTTTTTTAATGTCTAATGATAGCTCCAAGTTTGGGAGTAGGGCAAGAACATTCTATAGCACTGCACCCTTGAGCCCTTGAAGTCTTTTTCTCCCTTGGGTATTGGATAGTGTTAACCACATTAGCGAGTGATTTAGGCATTTGCTGAGTTCAATTCAACGGTTAACCTATACATTTTTTTGTGTTCAGGGTCATAATATATATTAGACCATAATGGATTTAATGATTAAGTTTCCTAATTTACTGATAGTAGGAGATTTTAATTTTCAGGTCGATAAGGTGTTTGACTATAAAACAAAATATTTTCTTTCTTTGATAACAGAATTGAGCTTGAAACAATGGATAGATACATTTAGGAGAACACATATTAGATCTATTGTTATCTCCAATTAATATTAGTACATATACTTTTTGAGATAGGTAATTTGGTTAATTGTATCCTGCTTTGTAGTGTTGGTATACCAATTAATATTAATAATAACATTATAGGGTTAAGCTTCTATACCACTACTAATGACTAGGGAGTCAATTCGGAGTGGTTTTCATGAGCTTCAGTAAAGGTGTTACAATACACGAACTTCAGTAAAGGTGTAACAATATATGAGCTTCAGTAGTGGTGTTACAATACCTGAGCTAAATATATGTGAATCTTACCTATCTATACCACCTATATACATATACTATAATTATTGTTTCTATATTGCCATATACTCATCTTTCTTTGTATTATTTGTGAGTTCACCCTTATGCGTTCCAAGTGGGGGTAGCCTGCTGTTTCCTCCATGTTGCTATTCCTCCTAAATGTGGTTAGTGTTGTAACTGCCACTCCATGTAGTTTACTGCCCTCCACCTCATCCCTACTGACAGACACCTTTACCAAAGTGCAAACTACTCCAACCAACTACATATTCTACCTATCTGACCTCTATTCCATGAATTTTTAGATTTATGTATATACCCAAATTTCTGAAGATACTCTACCTTTGACATTTGTCTCATGCTTCTTGGAAGGCTCTAGACACAGTATTCAAAGGCAAGGAGGTAACACTCCAAATGAAGATCAGACTTATTCATGCACCCATTTTCTCAGTGGTCAGTCATGGATGCGAAAGCTGGACGATATACAATACATATCTTGGAAGATATACATATCCAAATTTTGTAAATAGACTTCTTAATATTCATACCTAACCTGGGATATTTCATTCTTTCCTCCTAATCTGTGTCAATGCATGATTATGAATTAAGTTTGCTTCTGTAGTTCTTTACAATATCATTTTACCACTGTCATACTTGTAGATCTCTTTAATATCTCATTTCACAGTTCAAGAAAATGTACATATGTTACTATATCAATACAGAGAAAAAGAGGAGGTTAATGCCTTCTTGTGCACTAAATGCTACATTTGCTTTTTCTTAAAAAAAAAAATCAATTAATCATCTCAGATACAGAAAGAGTTATGAGATGTTTAAGGTTAATGAAGCAGCAAATTCATGACAATTTCTTATACTGACTTATAATGAGGTATTCATTAACAGAAAATATGGTTAAATTTTGCGTGGAAAGTACAGCTCACTGGTCCTGAGCATTATGAGCCTCAAAGGAGTATCCTAGAACGTTGGCTTGGAAATTCTGCATTGTGATTGGCAGGAAACCAAACTTCAGGCTTTCTGTTTACTTCTCATACACTTCACAGGCTTTCTCTATCAATGGCAATGATCTCAAAAGTAAAATATTCTAAATTCTTAAAGTTTCAAAATAGATTTATAATTTAAAAATGATTTGCAGTGGTACATTTTTTAACAGTTTCAAACGATGAGCATAATAATCAACTTTCAAGTTTATTAAAAGTTTGATATGAACGCAATGTCAAATATTTTCAATGCGTGCAACAATAAAAATTTTGGGGGGACAAAGTAAAACAATTTATACAAGTAAACATACAATCTATGTAGACAATTAATTAGCGATACATGAGGGAAGAGGGGTGAACTACAATTTTTAAAGAAAGTAGAAAAACATTTAAGGATAATAATAATAATAATAATGAATCAAGAATCTTATGGAAGTGCAATAATGAAACAAAGGTTGCATTGCAGTTATCAGGAAATGTCAAGTTTGGAAGCATGGGGAAAATTAAACAATTGATACCTCAGTGAAAAGCAGGATATTAAAATAAATATTGACTGAATTTACATGGAAATTCACCTTGTGGGCCCTTTTACTAAGCTATATTAAGTAGCTTGCATAGGGTTTACTGCACAGTAGATAGTAGTGTAGACAGGAGCTATAGTAAAAATCCTGCTAGCTGCCTATAGGCATCATTATGGATGGCAAGTGCTATCCCCACAAAAATGGTTTGTCACCCCAGGATATGGCTTCTTCATTGCTTCTGCTTTCTGAGATGTACAGCAGCAGTAAAATAACAAATCAAAAAAAATAAAGCCACGGGACCTTCTATCTTGCCCAAACTGCTAAAGCTTGTGCCAGTTCCAACCTGCACTCAAAAACATTGGTGAACTTTGTTTTTCCACAAAACATACCCTTTTCCACAGTTATTCCACAATAATCACTAAAATCCATGGAAAATTCCCCAAATCCCTTTTTATAGTTTGTGCCCTTAAATATGATTTGAAGTTGGAAAACTTTTATGAAAGGGACGTTAATGAAGGAAATTCATGGGAATTCTTGCATTCAGGTCACCCAGAGATTAGTGTAGAAGACTAAAGAAGGAAGTAATGTAAAACAGATTTAAAAAGTAAAAAAAACCCATATGTATTAGAGGAGAGGAGATAGAAAAAGCACTAGGACAACAGGTCCCTCAACGAAAAGGAAGCCTGGAAAGTAACGAAGGCAAAGAAGAAAGGTTTCCCCAGTGCCCTCTACATTCGAGAGGAAAGAAGATAAGTTCTTCTTCCTTAGGATAAAGAGGGACATAGTGCAGCAAAGGGACAACTAAAGAAAGGGGTAGAAAAAGAAAATAATAAACAAAAACATGGAACTTCAAGTTCACAGCCAAAAGAACAGAAAGTCCCATGAGCATTAGACAAAAAAAGCCTGTGGAGAGATAGGAGCAGAGCAGAGGTATTTTAGAAGTGACAGAGGGTATGAGTAGGAGATGGAAGGACCAGGCTACTGTAGAGCCTAGAAATGGTGAAGAACCCTGAGCTAAAGGAAAGGCTGAAGAGAAGCAGCCAGGAAAATGCCAGAGCAGATGGAGGAGCTGTGGCCCAAGGAGAGTCCCTGGGAAGTGATACAAACTAGTAAAGAACTGCAGGAGAGTGGAAGACATCCTTGCTCACAGGGCTAGGGTTACTATACTCATGACCATTTCCAAACAGGTCCTCTCGGAAATTTCTTAGCAAACTGTATATTTTATTTTTTCGCTTTCTTAAAATTTCTGTACTCTGTATTCCTCTGACTATCTGCATATTGTAACTCGCTGAATGTCCAGCTCTCTTGAATGTAAACCGCTTAGAAGTTGCAAGAATGTGGTGGTATAGAAGAATAAAGTTGTTATTATTATTATTGATACCTTGTTGTTCCAAAGTGCTGTTACAATCAGAACATTCTGGGCCCTAGAAAACAGATGCCTATCAAAGTGTAATAGCAAGTGGTACATTCAGAAATTCTGATCCATGCACTTTTGGAGAGGAAGTGTAAAACCTATGACAAGAGGAGGGTCTATGTCATTCTTTTCCAAGAAGAGGTCTAGAAAGAATGGGTGCAGTAAATAGGAAATCACCCCCTGAGCTAAGGCCCCCTTCTCAAAGGACTAAAGAAGAGAGAGGGAGAAGTAATAACACAAGGGGCTGCTCATTAAGCCTGTTTAACTCATAAATTGTAAGCTCTGTCGAGCAAGGATTATTTCTTCATGGTTAATGTAATGTACTGCGCTGCATGTTTCTGGTAGTGCTATAGAAATGATAAGTAGTAGTAGTAGTAATTTGACTCTCAGTTTAAATTTTTCTTTGATATGGCTCCTTTGAACTACTCTACAATTTGACCTGAGCAGGTCCTACTCCCAGACTTTGTTCTGTTTTGCTATTTCTGTGGCAGAGGTTTTGATTTCTCTGCCTAATTACTGCATAAATAGCATTGAACTAGATCAGGGGTAGGGAACTCTGGTCTTCGAGAACCGTATTCCAGTTGGGTTTTCAGGATTTCCCTAATGAATATTCATCAGATCTATTTGCCTGCACTGCTTTCAATGCATATTCATTGGGGAAATCCTGAAAACCCGACTGGAATACGGCTCTCGAGGACCAGAGTTCCCTACCCCTGAACTAGATGATAAAATTTAGATATACTTTACAAATATTGATTTTGCTACAGTTTTGGAATTTTATATGCTACATTCTTGTAAACCTTATAATTACCAGAGAGTGAGTCAAAGAGGGGCGTGGCTTGAAGATGTTACAGAATGGATGTGTAGCTGTGAAGCTTCCATCTCCAGGCATACTTTTTGTGACTTTTCAGCTTTTAAAAATCTTCCCCATAGGAAGTAAATGCTTAAAATTACTTATTAATGGCTTATACTTTTCACGACTGTAACAAACATTTGGTATTGCAAAGTCTCAAATATATAAGTGGTTGCAGTTGAAGCAGGCCATTCAAAAAGGGTTCCCTGATTGGCGAAACTTGAAAACTCAGTATAGCTTGCCGGGCCTTTGCTTTCAGACAGATTTCCTAGGGCATCAGGCCGCCAAGTGGTACAAATTAATATTGGAATATTTGAATAAGAAACCTAAAACTGGTTTAAAAGATATTTGGAGCATTGAGATTAAGCAGCAGATTTCTGCAACTCAATGGCCATGAATTTGGTCTTGGAGGTTGAGATGTACATCAATGAGACAAACTTGGTTTTTATTGTTGCCTATAAGTTTTTGGACCCTGGTTAGATTACAAAAATTAGATAGTTCTAAGTCACATAGATTGCTGGCACTGTCATCTCGATATAGGGACACTGGATTATCTGCTCTTCTTTTGTCCCTTGATACTTGAATTCTGGTGATCCATTTGGGGTCAAATTAATAGAATACTAGACATCCCATCAAAATTGACATATGATGTGGTGCTATGTGGCATGGTATTGATGGCTAAAAGCCCAATAACTTCCCATAACAACAAACTTCTCTTTATCGTGATAGGTGTTGCCAAGGTGGATTGAGAGGGGGCAGATGCTAAACCCTGGGTGGGGGCAGGGGAGTAAGCTGCAGATTAGATAATGATATAACATAAGAACTGCCTTACTGGGACAGACCGAAGATCCATCAAGCCCAGTATCCTTTTTCCAACATTGGCCAACCCATGTCCAAAGTACCTAGCTAGATTTCAAGTAGTAAAACACGGATGGGTACCCACAGTTAACTTCAGGGTGGGGACAGGGACAGAGTCTAAAGGGACATGGAAAAACATTGAATTTCCTATGGTGAAAAGAAAGTCTAAAGTCCGGGTTTTTCTGGAGGAACTGTTACCTCAGACCAGACCGATGGACTCCTTTTGCAGCGTGGCCTCAGTAGGAGGGAATGTGCAAGCTGATGCATGGGAGCTCTCCTTCGAGAGTGCCAGCTTGTCCCTGGAGGAGTGGAATCCTCCAGCTCGTCCCATGGCATTGGAAGCAATAGCAGTGGGGGAGGTGCAGCCGATGCCTGACTTAGCTCGTGATGCTCTCTTGCTGGCCCAGATGGGAGAATGGAGCAACCATTTTTGAAGATTTCTTTTGCAAACGCAAGTACTATTGCTTTACCAGAGAGTCCCAGAACTGAGATTTTCCCTTATGGAAGCCTGAGGTCTTTAATATGGAATCTCTTTGGGAAGTTATATCTAATCTTCAAATCTCTCTGGGAAGCCAGATACAGCAACTTTTCCACCGTTGCACTACTGTACTTTCAGAAAGTTTGGAATTAAAAAACAAAGTCTTAACCTTGGAAAACAAGTCAGATGATTTTGACACCAGAATAAAATCTCTAGAATACAAGCACTAACTTGGGTTAAAGATAGTGCAAGCCTTCACTGCAAGCAAGAAATGTGATATTTGGGTAACTTTATTCTTTATTTGAATTGTATATTAGGATATACAGTCAAACCTCGATTTGCGAGTAACCCAGTTTGTGAGTGTTTTGTAAGACGAGCAAAACATTCTCGCAAAATGTGTCTCGCAAACCGAGTGTTGACTCGATTTGCGAGCACCCCCCGATAACCGACATCGCTCCCCCCCCGCTCGCAAAGGGCCCCCTCCCGCTTGAATCGGCACCCCCCCACCCCCCCCGCGAGAACAGGAACCCCCCGCCCGACCAACTTTAACTCACCCCCCCTTAGGCACTGGCACGCAGCCCACAAGTGCCGGTGCCGCTTGAAGATCTTCTTCCCAGTCTCTGCCGGCTTTGAGCATGCATCTGCGCATGCTCAAGCCCTTCTAATTCTCCCTCTCGCCGAGTTAACAAAAAGGAGGTTTAACCTCCATGCATGATTTTCTAACTTCTCCACTTTTTTCTTTAGCCCCTCATATCCCCTTCCAGATACTAAGAAATTGGTTTTCAAAACTTTAGCTCTTGTACCTCTCCCATACTCCTCTCCAGTTCAAAGTTATTCGCCTCCTGAGTGACTAGGTGTGACTTACATTCTTGTAGAGAAACATCTACCACTAATTTATTTACAAGAAATAATTTCTCCAATCGGGCAACCGCATCCCAGATAGAATCGGTCACATGGGCAGGTCTTATCATGTGGGAGAAGGTGAGCTTACCATTTCCCTGCTGTTTCCATCGTTCTTTCCCAGAAGAATCCACAGGTTCTTGCCCTCCTGTTGCTCCAGGAGCAAAATCACTAGAAACAAACTCTGGAGAGCTTCCTGACATGGTTGCTCCACCTTCAGCTCCTCTTTCCTAGCCCCAGTTGTCCTCTCCGTTCGATGTCTCATCAGCCTCACTGCTGACCAGCTCCATCGATGACTCTGGATGCCTCTCCACCCTGGGTGTGTGGACGGAAGCCTTTCCGCCAGGCTGAGAGTCATATTCAGGCCCGGAAAAGCCACCTCACTGCCAGCACCGGTACCGGAGGGTCGCGTGGAATGGACCACAAATTTCTCGATGGAACACATGGGGAGAGCAGAAGACCGTGAAGGGTAAGTCCTCATTTTCCCATTTATTTTCCCCATCTTGTAGTTGAGCCAAAGACAGTTATAAACAAGTGGAAAACTGTATAGGTCGCCATATTACTTTCCTCTCTCCCAAAATATATTATTTACCTAGGAGAGTTAGGTATCAAAATCCTAATCAGCAGAACTTATCTGCTGATAGTTTAGATTTATCTAATTTCTTGGAGAGGTCGGAAATCAAGACTCAAGTTTCTGCTACTTTATTGGTACAGTTTGCTATTGACTCTGATAGGGAATAGATGCTTAAATTGTTTTTTTAAATATAAAGATGTTCCCTTTTTGTCAAATATTATAAGAATGTATCCAGATTTTTCCCGTCCAACCCAGAAGAGGAGAAAACAGTTTCTTATTTTGAGACCTCAGGTGATACAGTTAGGGGCGACCTTTGTTCTGAGATATCCCTATAAGTGTATTTTGGTATATAAAGAGCCGCAGCAGTTATCTAAATTTATTTCGCCTAAGGATAGTATGTACCATATTTCCCCTCATATAGGCCTCCCCTCTGCATAGGCCGCACCCATGTATAGGCTGCAGAAAAGGGTGACCTATGTTTATAAACTGAAAGTAAAGCCACCCCATGGTATTAGCAGTGGCTTATCTTCTGGTACCGCCCCTGCCTTTTTCAATCATTCCCCCGGTACCTCTTTCAAAACTCCCTCACTGAACAGTGCACAGCTTGAATCTCCAGCGGTACAGGGCAGCTGCAATCTCTTCGTCATCCGGCCTGCCCCTGCACCACCCGCTGAATGGCCGATGTTAACTTTCACGGGACTCACGAGAACTGACGTCAGCCACTCAACAAGCAGTTCGGGGGTAGGCTGGATGCTGAAGAGATCACAGCTGCCCTGCACCACTGGAGATTTGAGCCGTGCACCATCCAGTGAGGGGGCTCTGAAAAAAGTACTGGGGTAGGGGGGATAATTTAAAATTGATACATAGGCCACCCCATTTAACTAGGCCGCACCCCATATATGGGTTTGTAAAACCCATGTATAGGCTGCAGCCTATATAGGGGGAAATACGGCAATCATTTATGTTTAGCTCCTTTCAAATCCTCTCAGAGAGGAATAGTTCAAGGGCAGTCAAGCCTCATTTTTAGGTTTTCCTTGTTATTTTTTTGATGGTTAATTTCAGCTAATTTTCAGCTTCGTCCTCATTATTGTGGACTAACTATACTGTGTGATGTAACATTTACCTTTGTATTATGAGTCAGTATATTGTATGTATATATTTCTGTTCTACACGGTATTTTTCCCTGTGTTTTGACTGAGAATGTCAAAAATTATAAAATAAAGAATTTTTTTAAAAAACCCATATCTGCAGTTAATGGTAGAAGAACTGGTTAGCAGGTACAGGTGTTCTGAGGTAAGGTACGTATGTTGAAGCAAGGTCTGTCAAAGTTTGAGACCAGAATTGATCAGGTCCATGAAAAGAAGCATTTTTACTGCTTTCCAGAAGGTCAGTAGGTTATCAATTGCCCTAATGGCAGGAGGGAGTTGATGCCATAATTTAGGTATGCTATAGGAATATGATCACTTTTGGGCTGTTTCCCGGTGGAGGCTGTTTGCTGGAGGGTCGGAAAGTCTGAGTTCCCATTGCGAATGGAAGGACCGCTGAGAGTGGTATATTGGGAGTTTCTTCGCTACATACTTTGTGTTTTGGCCGGGTACTAGTGACCTGGATTGGCTACCTTGAGGATGGGCTACTGGGCTTGATGGACTATTGGTCTGACCCGTTAGGGCTATTCTTATGTTCTTATGTACCAATTCCTGAGCAATCACATGCCTTGATTCTCCCACTGCCATATTTGGTAGCATTTTGCTGTAATCCTAGCTGCAGGGGTCTGACTCAGCAGTGGCAATTCTTATGTTTTTATGCGAGGACCAGCACAAGATGTAGAAGTAGAAGGGACGCTGGGAAGCAGTGATCACAATATGATCCGCTTTGATCTGGCCGCATCGGTCCAAAACGACAGCCACGGCACTGAACTTCCGAAAAGGGAATTACGAAGGGATGAGACTCATGGTAGGGAAGAAGATTAAGAAGAGGATAAGCACTGTAAAAACGCTAGAGCAAGCTTGGTCCCTTTTTAAGGACACAGTCACCGAGGCGCAAAATATATATATACCACGTATCAACAAGGGATCCAAGAGGAAAAAGAACAAATAACTGGCGTGGCTCACTGTAGAGGTGAAGGAAGCGATCAGAGACAAGAAAACTTCATTTAAGGAATGGAAAAGGTCAAAAACGGATGAAAACTGGAACAAGCACAAACAACATCAATGCAAGTGCCATAAGGTGGTAAAAGGGGCCAAAAGAGACTACGAGGAAAAAATAGCCAAGGAGGCGAAGAACTTCAAGCCGTTCTTTCGATATATTAAGGGGAAACGACCCGCAAAGGAAGTGGTGGGACCGTTGGATGACCATGGAATAAGGGGAGCACTAAAGGAGGACAAAGCAATTGCTGACAAACTGAACACATTTTTTGCATCTGTATTTACCGAAGAAGATGTACACAGCATACCGGAACCCATCAGGCTATATGCTGGAAACGAAGACAGAAAGCTGACAGGATTGACGGTCAGTCTAGAGGAGATATGTAGGCAGATTGATAGGTTTAAGAGCGATAAATCCCCGGGACCAGATGGCATCCATCCGAGGGTCATCAAGGAACTGAAAGGGAACATAGCTGAACTGCTTCAACTAATAGCCAATCTGTCGACCAAATCGGGAAAGATTCTGGAAGACTGGAAGGTAGCGAATGTTACACCGATCTTCAAGAAAGGTTCGAGGGGAGATCCGGGGAACTACAGACCGGTGAGTCTGACTTCTGTACCGGAAAAGATGGTAGAGTCACTGATAAAGAACAGCATCATTGATCACCTTGACGGAAACGGGCTGATGAGGACCAGTCAGCACGGTTTTAGCAAAGGCAGATCGTGTTTGATGAACTTACTGCACTTCTTTGAGGGAGTAAACAGACAGATAGACAAGGGCGATCCAGTCGACATTGTATATCTGGATTTTCAGAAGGCGTTCGACAAGGTTCTGCATGAACGACTACTTCGGAAAATTGCAAGCCATGGAATTGAGGGTGAAATGCTCACATGTATTAAAAACTGGCTGGAGCATAGGAAACAGAGAGTGGGGGTAAATGGACAATACTCAGACTGGAAGAGCGTCACCAGTGGGGTGCCGCAGGGCTCGGTGCTTGGACCTGTGCTCTTTAACATCTTTATAAATGATCTGGACATAGGTACGATGAGCGAGGTGATTAAATTTGCGGATGATACGAAGTTATTCAGAGTACTAAAGACGCAGGGGGATTGCGAAGATCTGCAACGTGACATAATCAAGCTCGAGGAATGGGCATCGACATGGCAGATGAGGTTCAACGTGGATAAGTGTAAAGTGATGCATGTCGATAACAAAAATCTCATCCACGAATACAGGATGTCCGGGGCGGTACTTGGAGAGACCTCCCAGGAAAGGGACTTGGGAGTTCTGATCGACAAGTCGATGAAGCCATTCACACAATGTGCGGCAGCAGCAAAAAGGGCAAACAGAATGCTAGGAATGATAAAGAAGGGGATCATGAACAGATCAGAGGTTATCATGCCGCTGTACCGGGCCATGGTACGCCCTCACCTGGAGTACTGCGTCCAGCACTGGTCGCCGTACCTGAAGAAGGACACGGTACTACTCGAAAGGGTCCAGAGAAGAGTGACTAAGATGGTTAAGGGACTGGAGGAGCTGCCGTACAGCGAAAGATGAAAGAAACTGGGCCTCTTCTCTCTCGAACAGAGGAGATTGAGAGAGGACATGATCGAGACATTCAAGGTACTGAAGGGGATAGACTTAGTAGATAAGGACAGGTTGTTCACCCTCTCCAAGGTAGGGAGAACAAGAGGGCACTCTCTAAAGTTGAAAGGGGATAGATTCCGTACAAACGTAAGGAAGTTCTTCTTCACCCAGAGAGTGGTAGAAAGCTGGAACACCCTTCCAGAGGCTGTTTTAGGGGAAAACACCCTCCAAGGATTCAAGACAAAAGTTAGACAAGTTTCTGTTGAACAAGAACATGCGCTGGTAGGGCTAGTCTCAGTTAGGGTGCTGGTCTTAGACCAGAGGGCCGCCGCGTGAGCGGACTGCTGGACATGATGGACCACTGGTCTGACTCAGCAGTGGCAATTCTTATGTTCTTTAAGTGCCAATTTAAATAATTTATACGACATTATTTTTTCATGTTGTGTAGATGTGTTGTGTTATCTTACACCGTCTCTCGAATTGTAAATTTATTACCTCTGGTTTTTAACCCATGATACTGAGGTCAGGGTTGATATAATAGTCATTTCATAATGAAATAGAGGTGTTGTATATTTGCATTTTCTGCAAATGGAATTCTAACAGGTCTGCAAACATCTATCAGTGGTAAAAAAAAAAAAAAAAAAAAAAAAAGGAAACCATAATTAAATCAAAAGAACCCAGGTGGCAAAACATTTTATTCAGTTTACTAATCAAACATAATCCAGTATGTCAATAATTAATGTTAATTATTGGTATCAGCTTCTGGTAAACACATGCAGATAGTAATTTAAATGAAAGAAGTGTAGAGGTTTATCATAATAACATGACAAGAAACTTTTTTCCTGACTACTAGCAAAACAAGAGACTTCAACAAGCATCACCACTACCAAACCTATAAAGCAATAAAAAATTGCAGGCAGACCATAGGATATTGGAAGACCGGGCATCCAAGTGGCAGATGAAATTTAATGTGGACAAATGCAATGTGATGCACATTGGGAAGAATAACCTGTATCACTGTTACCGGATGCTAGGGTCCACCTTGGGGGTTAGCGCCCAAGGAAAGGATCTGGGTATCATTGTAGACAATGCCTTCTGCCCAATGTGCGGCGGTGGCCAAAAACGCAAACAGGATGCTGGGAATTATTAAAAAAGGGGATGGTGCAACCTCATTTGGAGTATTGCATTCAATTCTGGTCTCCTTATTTCAAGAAAGATATAGTGGCGCTAGAAAAGGTTCAAAGAAGAGCGACCAAGATGATAAAGCGGATGGAACTCCTCTCATATAAGGAATGACTACAATGGCTAGGGCTCTTCAGCTTGGAAAAGAAACGGCTGAGGGGAGATATGATTGAGGTCTACACAATCCTGAGTGGAGTAGAACGGGTACAAGTGGATCGATTTTTCGCTCCATCAAAAATTACAAAGACTAGGGGACACTCAATGAAGTTACAGGGAAATACTTTTAAAACTAATAGGATGAAATTTTTTTCACTGAGAGAATAGTTAAGCTCTGGAACGCATTGCCAGAGGTTGGGGTAAGAGCGGATAGCATACCTGGTTTTAAGAAAGGTTTGGACAAGTTCCTGGAGGAAAAGTCCATAGTCTGTTATTGAAAAAGACACGGGGGAAGCCATTGCTTGCCCTGTATCGGTAGAATGGAATATTGCTACACCTTGGGTTTTGGCCAGGTACTAGTGACCTGGATTTGCCACCGTGAGAACCAGCTACTGGGCTTGATGGATCATTGGTCTGACCCAGCAATGCTATTCTTATGTTCTTATCCCTTAGATTTAAATACTGTATATTCAGTGCATAGAAAAGTAAAATAATTTACAGTAAACATGAATTTACAATGTCAACTTGTCATTTTACACAGCAAATATTGGACAGAAAGATAATTTACTGTATGTGATCTGAAACCAGATAAGAGATGCGTGCAGGGGATTAACAAAAAACATGACATTTGAAATCATCATTATCCCCTCCCCCCTCTTTTACTAAACTGTGATAGTGGTTATTAGTGCAGGGAGCCACGCTGAATGCTCCGCATTGCTCGCGACACTCATAGGAACTCTATGGATGTCCTACATGCTCCTTAAAGATAAGCTTCCTTTTCACTAACTGTATTTGATAGTGATTTTTTGGTAATGATTTTTAGAGCAGGAATGGAAGTAAGGCTTTTTTTTTTTTTGCGATATTTAAAATGAAGTCTCTCCTGAAAGAACATCTTTAGTAAATATTGATTAAAAAATTCACTTGTTGGGTGGACATATATGATGTGCGGGGTAATACCTACAGTGCGCTTTTAAAGGGTGCACATGATATGATACCCCTGGTGGATTCTTAATGTTTGCTTCAAGAGTTTCCCCATGACTGATTTTGTCCACATAGAGCAAGTATAGTGTATGTCTACACCCATTTATCCATATGGGGTAAGACTTATTAAGAAACGGCCTTTGTGATATCGAGAGACTCAGAGCAGGTTTTTCTGTCACATAAAATAGTACTAGCTATTCTTTCTGTCACAGCAGTGGTTTCTATCTTGCTCCTGTAGCAGTTATCCTTTTTATCTTTCATACAAAAAATATCAAATGTGACAAAACTCTAGCATAAATCTATATTCTATACTCTAGCATAAATCTATATTCTAACATAGTTTATATTCGAATCTCTGTTTTCTAGAGGATTTTTATGAACTTGTGCTGAATGATCATAGTCTTTCACTATAATAAGATTACCCTTTATATATTACATTAAATGGTGAATAATGCAATAATATCAAATATTTAATTATAGATGGCATCTTTCCTATTTGACATATGTCTTATCCAATGAAATGTGCAAAAAATTCAATAAAGAAGCTGAATATCTGTTTTTTTTTAAATCAGGAGACAGGAAACTATTACATTCAGACCATAATTATGAGTTAGCCTTAAGTCCATTTTGTTCATATTTGATAGATTTATTTATTGGGATATATTAACTGCCTTTATGAAGGTATACAAGCATCCTGCATATGAGAAAGCTGCATAGGAGGAGAATATACAACATTAAGTGATCATGAAGAAATTCTGTTATATGATGTGACCATCATGTGAACCTGATTTGGTTGGCAAACTAAGGGGCTCTTTTGCTAGACTGTGTTAAGCACTGTCACACACTTTACATGGAAAAAAAAGGACTTCTGTAAAATGCAATAAACATTTAGCAGTATGGTACTTTGCCTCAGTGTGTGCTAATCACATACATGGCATGCATGGGGATTGGGCAAGGAAGCATCATCCCCAAATGCCAACTGTAATAAAGAACTTAGCTGAGTATATCCAACATTTGCAATGTTTTCAGTTTTTCTAGTATAGAGCCTGGAAATATAAAGTTATGTTGTTCTTTCTTGGAGCAACTGTTTGACCAGTGTTCTGAGTGAGGGGATCTCCCTATCCTGCTACTTCAATGGAATTTTAAGGAGCTCCTACCTTTTGGGTGCCGACTGGGAGAAAAGCCATCTCATCACTTGCCTCAGACAGTAGACTGCCTTGAGCTGCCCTTGGTGTAGAGTAGTGGGCTCCAATGCATGGCCCTAGGACCACATGTGGCCCCTGAAGTCCTCCATTGCGGCCCTCAAACAGTTGGCTGATATGCTCTTCAAATCCTGTAAATGTTTTATTTCAGTCTTGCCCTCTTGATATAGTAACTGCAAACAATCTCTTAAGTGTGTTACTCAGGTGTGTCATTTATGGAATTTGCTACTGTTGACGATCCAAAATAAAGTGAGTTTTTAATATATATCCTGGGGGTCACATGATGCCGAGGACTTGATCGGACGTGCCTCCCTGCAGCTCTGGGCCACACTGTTTTACATTACTTTTTGAGCCTTATTTTGTATTTATTTTTCGTTAAAAACGACTGGTTTATTGTGTGGGCCACTGCAGAGAGGAAGAACAACGTCTGCGCCTAGTTATAGCACACTTTTTAAACTTTGCTATTAAAGAGACAGTCTTACTACACTATCGCAAAGGTAAAGACTTATGCTATGAAGGAAATAAAATACTTATTTTTCAAGATTTTACCCCACAAGTCTCCCCACATCAGGGTGCTATGGATCCTTATTGTAATGAGCTATTTATTTATTTTTATTTATACAGAATTTAATAATTTACAATATCAGATGATATGAAGGAAAAAAAGGATTCTTAGACATAATTTAACAGTAAATATACATACAAAACAATATTCTTTTCAAAGCCCACAACAATGGGGAGACATGGCACCATATCTAATTACAAAAAGATAAGAAGAAAATAAAGAAATGGTTCTTGATTCATACTTTTATGAATCTTAAACCCTTCAATACTACTTGGGACTTATACCGCCTCCAAATTTGTTCATATTTAAGTGCAACATACGCATATCATTGCTTTACCCAGCTCGAGCAAGAGCTTTTTTTACAATAACATTCACATCTTTATGGACACGCCAAAGGAATTAGAACTATTTCTTAGCACTCTTCCTTCCTCTTTGAATCTAAATAAGGCTGTTACATGAATAATGGGAGAAAAATTTTTTTCCATGATTTGCGCTTTTCCAGTTCCTGTCAAGGTGCTTTTCATTGACTTTTTGCAATTTGCTCTTATGAAATTCCATTTGGTTTTCCATTACACTTATCAGTTCATTGTTATAACTGCAGTTGTGCCAGCATGAAGCACGTCCTTCTGGCTTATGACACCAGCGCTACAACTTATTTTACTGCACCTGCATGCATACTTTACTGAGAAGTTTAATGTTGATTTATACTATGGTATGGGGGACTTTTTCAAAGAAGAATATATAAGGATCTCTTTTGGATGTTCCCCCATGTGGTTGCAGAGCTGAGGGAAGCTTTGCCATATTACGCCTTCAAGGTTTTATAGTATTATAACTTTGGCATTTATTTTTCTACTGGGTTTTTTTTTTTACACATTTTAACTTTATCAGTTAAAATGTATTCATTGCTCTTTCTTGCAGAATTGCAACTCATGTTTATGCTAGTTGGCTGTGTTATTTCTCTTTGGCTATTGTTAGTTGATTTGGGCGCTTATATTATGCAAACTCTGCTCCTCTTGTCAGTATAAGTATATGATTGCATTTAGTATATACTTCTCCCTCCGTATTCGCTGTGATAGGGGATTAACATACCGGCGAATACAGAAAAACACCAAATAACTTTTTCATGTTATTCACTGTTTTCTATTAAAAACCATCGTGAATATGGTGAAACCACAAATAACATGGTGGGAGACCTGGCCTGTTCCTGAAGGAGAGGCAAAACACAGTGAAGAATGTGCTGGGAATCAGCAATTTTTTCTGTAAACTCTTGGAATCAATGATTTCTCTATGCAAGCTGATGTAATTTGGGGGGAGGAGCCAGCAAGCTATAAACCGCAAATAATCGAAACCGCGATTGCTGAAACTGCGAATACAGAGGAAGAAGTGTATATCTTTATAATTTTCTGTTTTCTGGGAGCTCAGGATGCTTGTGTACTCACCTCTCCTACACAGTGCCATAAGTTTCAAGGCTGTTTTGTATACTGTATATGGTTTTGTGGCTGGTGATGTACAATTGGGAGTGTTTGAATGCATAGGGCTTATAATTGGGGGGGTTTGACTAAGCATCAACCACCCATTTATCAAATATATTTTGTTACTGATTTGCGCACTGCCATTATTTTGTATTTGTTTTTTGGAATCTTGTGCAAATTTTGTATAGTATTGCATACCACCTTCAATCAACATGATTTCAAAACAAAATATATCCTTAAAGTGTTTTATAATTAATATTTGTATTAATTTTTAATGTTTAAATACCCAGTCTGAAAAAGCAGGTCTTGGCGGTTTTACAAAATTAGTATGGAACCAAGTACTCAGCTACCATTAGTTAATGACTGAAACAGACTATCAACCTCATGACATCTTTCATCGAACCATATTAACTCTTGCTGTATTTATTCCTCCCCTAAATGTTCTTTTAAAGTATTTCCTGTAGCACTGCAGGAGTGAAATTGTGGAACACCCTTGTTGGCCAGATTCGGAAATGCAGTGACAGGAGTTCATTCAGAAAACTGTTAAAAAGACGACTATTTGTTTTTGCATTTCTCTGAAAATTAATTTTTATTGTTGCAAGAATTAATTCTGTCTGTTTCTACTTGTCCTGATTTGTTTTAATATTTTTTGTATGTAACCATTTTGTAAACCGTTTTGATATAAAACGGTATATAAATTTTTTAAATAAATAAATACCTCTTCAACTTCATGGTACGACAACCTCTAACTCAAAGAATCCCAAAGGTCTTAATGTATCTTTAGTGCATCCTTGTATTGTAATGTATGTCTAAGCTTCCTTGCACTGCACTAAACTGTTCTCCATAAATGATACTGTAAGTTGCCTTGAACCTTTGTAGGCATAGCGCGACGCATAAATCCCGGATTAGTTCCCTCTAAGCTGAGCAGGAGTCCTCCACCCACAGTCTCACCAATAGAGGGTGCTGTTTTACTGTCACATTTTTCAATTGTGAGGGACAGGCAAGTTCTGCAGGACTCCAGGGAACATACCTGTCCTTAGCGACTGAAAATATTCCACCCCCTAGTGGTAGCAATGCAGCTGGAGGACACCTGCTCAGCTTAGAGGGAACGGCGGCTTTTACAGCTCTTTACATGAATAAAATTGGAGACCATTGGTATAGAGTAGAAGTAAATTGCATCTTTGCCCACGCTCCACCCAAACTCCACTCCAGAACCAGGCCTACACTAAAGCCATGTACATGTAGGCATATTTGTGTTATTATGCATACTATTTTGCCTGGAATAATTTTATGAGGCTTTTTACATGCATGCACTTGCATATGTGCATGAAAATACCTGTATAAAATTACCCTCCACATGCACAGCAGGCTACATCTATGAATTTATTTAAATACAATGGCCAGCATTTAAATAAATAAGCTAACCACTGCCACTGAAGGTTCCACCTATTCTATGTGCTTAGTTTAAAGCATTAGCAATATTTGGGTCTCCCTTTTTTCCTGATGCAGCACCAGTTAACTTCTGTGATAGGAAATATGAATGTTATTTTCTTTGCCTCTCATAGAAAGTCATTGGAACTAGGCCATAATGATATTTTACTTCTTTATTCTATCACTAGTGTTTAAGCCTGTTATATTAATGGGTGCTAGTAAAGCCTCCTTCCTTCACATGTCCCCTATTTTAAGCCCCAGCTCAAAACCCATTTTACCCCCCCAGCCCCCTTTTCCCATCTGTTCCCTTTCAGCCTGAGCTCCCTTTTCTCACCAGCAGCATTTCTCTTCCCACTCCACTTCCCTGTCCAGCTGCACCTCTTCCCTGCTCCCCCTGTCCCTCTTCCCTGCTCCCCCGGTCCAGCAGCACCTCTTCCCTGCTCCCCCTGTCCCTCTTCATTGCTCCCCCGGCCCAGTAGCACCTCTTCCCTGCTCCCCCTGTCCCTATTTCCTGCTCCCCCGGTCCAGCAGCACCTCTTCCCTGCTCCCCCTGTCCCTCTTCTTTGCTCCCCTGGTCCAATAGCAACTCTTCCCTGCTCCCCCTGTCCCTCTTCCTTGCTCCCCCGGTCCAATAGCACCTCTTCCCTGCTCCCCGTCCCTCTTCCTTGCTCTCACGGCCCAGTAGCTAGCACCTCTTCCCTGCTCCAGCAGCACCCCTTACCTGTTTCCCCGGTCCAGTATGCAGCGTTGTGAGCATCGTGGCTGGCTTTTGCGAACCTCGTAGGCCGCTCTACCCCTCAGAAGTACGTTCCCTCTGATGCGATTGCGTACGTCAGAGGAAACATTCTACTGAGGTGCTGTGCAGCCTGTGAAGTTTAGTAGAGCTGGCCACGATCCTCACGGGAGTAGCACCCGATCCTCAGCAGCACGAAGCCCTCTTCCCGGCAGCCGCCGCCAGCGCTGCTACATGAAGCCCTCCTCCCGGCAGCCGCCACCAGCATCGCTCCGCACTGCCTCCTCAAGCCGCCGAATATGGCCGGCTTCCTCCAGTGGTTGGTGAGTGAGGGCAGGAGGAGGGGAGTGGCCAGAATGTTCCCTGCTGCCGGGTTCTAAAAGGGAACATGGCCACGGATCACATACCACAGCGGCAGGGATCACATCGTTTTAAAAGCACATGCGCCGGTAAGGTTTTATTATATAGGATGATATATTGGTATAGAATGTGAACAATGAGTCAGCAATGAGATCAAAGCCTACCCACACAGAAGGTCAGTCTATCTTTGTATAGCACAGAAAGTACACTAAATTACCTGACACACATTATGAAACACAGATTTGAAGACAAAGCATTCCACTGGAGTAATCCAAGAAAATCATATCAACTGGAGTACGCTTTTGGGGCACTCACAACCTCTCTCCTTCAGCTCAACAACCATCAAAGGGTGCAAAACAAAACCCTGTGCACTGAAATGAAGATAAATGCTCTCTACTCTGTAAGCAGAAAGAGAGGGAAATATGACAGAAGATCCAAGAAGTGAATTTAGTGGTTTATGCTTTATTTGACTTTATATACCGCCTTTGTTTAATAAATAGCAAAGTGATCTACCTAGCAAATCTTCAAAATGGAAAGGAACACCATACAAACTAAACAAGGAGACATATTAGAGAAAAAAGTTTTAAACAAACCATAGTAGAAATACCAGAGTCTGTCCTTGGGCCCCTTAATGCCTCAACCTCATTGACCGTCTTAGGCTATTATAAATAAGAATGTTTTGAGTATTGCCTTAAATTTAGGAAAAAAAATAGCTCAGTTCGTAACATCAAAGGTAAAGAGTTCCAAAAAAGGAAGACTGCATTAAGAAAACACTCTGTCAGGTAGAGATGAGGTGCACAGAGCTAGCTTGTGGAATATGGAAATGGCGTCACAGCTGACGTTGCCAATTCGGCCCTTGTTAAAGAGCTCATGCTAATCTTTAAAGGTTTCTGAGCTCATGCACTAACATACCATACATAACGTGCCCATTTGAAAATGCTTCAGTTAAAATACCAAAGCCATAGGAATAAAAATAAAATATAATTGAAAATTCAGTTTGGGAGGGAAGAGCGGGATTGTGTGGCTGTTGTATCCTGCTGGCCACGGAGAACATCTGTTACAGGTGTGCAACATTGCTTTTCTCCTTGGACAAGCAAAGCAACAGCCACACATGTGCTATATGTATCCTAGCTCATTACTTTCCTATCTTTAATGGAGTTCCTTTCACAAAATATTTGTATTGTGAACTGCTTAGATCTGTCATATGCTGAAGGAGTATAATAAGTTCTAATAAGCATAAATATAAACTATTGTGTAGAGACTAAAGTGTTCTTGAAGGAGTAAGAAAAAGAATCAAGGAGGCAAGATATAATGGGAAGCCCAGGTGAACGGCAAGAATTTGGGGATTATTCTCTTATGCCCCATGTTTCCTGGCCCACACATATATTGCTACAAAACAAGAAAAGGAGTTTCTGCTTTCTTATTTACCTTTCAGTATTGACTGAAGAATATTATTAGCAACCATTTTACTCTTCCCAAATTAGTGCTTCTGCTAGAAAACTTGCCACTCTACTATTACTGCTACAAGAAACTATTAATTGTGTTCACAGACTATGTAATTCAGGCATGTTTTTAAAGTTATAATTTTAACCCTTTGGGTCTGATTTAATAAGCTTTCCTTATGGATGTGGAACGAGGGGGGATAAAGCCAGACAGCCAACTTTGTGTAGACACAAAATTCTCTCTCTACTCTTCACCCCTTCCTAGTGTCTCCCAATTGAAAATATAAATGCTTTAACTGATGAGGATCCCCCAAGTCTGACCAAATAAAGACTTCCTCCAAAGGTGGCCAGGACTTCCTTTTACTAAGCTTGGCTGTCTGCAGTTTCCCTGAGCCACTGACACTAGCACCCTCAGCATGCTCCATTGTTGGTGGCTCAAGGTAGCTGCTCAGCTTGGTAGCTCTGACCATCTTCAGAGGAGGTCCTCAGCTGATAGGGCTTGAGGATTCCTACCAGTTACAGAAAGGATTAGAGTTGGTGTTAGGCATGCTGGGGCCTAAGGCAGAAAATAAGGAGTAGGCTTCCCAGTCCTCTCTCCTCCCTGCCTCCCCCTACAATCTCCCCACATGCTATTACTATCACACTTTTGATTAGAGAGAACTGGTCAATTCAACTGTCTTAAGCTCTCTAATACTACAACAGACACCATATATAAATAAAGTGAACCAACCATTTATCTATTATTAAGAGTAGAGAGTTCTCAGTAATAATCATGATTCAACCACATTTGTGATTAAGTGTTATTCAAGCAATAGTAGGCTCAAATAAAAGCCTGGCTTGCTCTAATATCAGACATCGATGCTTAACTTATAACATCCCCAGACTCTACTTCTTAATAGTTATTACTATACCATGCTTGTTAGTGTCCCAAAATAAATGTGCTTAAAACAGCCCAAATTGTGAAAAATTATATCGGTTATTACTTCACTAATTCAATTTATCAACTTATCTTAAAGTAGTATTTTTAGGCAGTCTAATACTCCATGGCTTGACAAGATGCCCAATTTTGTTTCTTCCTCAGGAGCCACAAACAGATTATGTCTGTCATTTCCAAATCATCAAAAGCATCAGGCTTAGTTCACATCACATGAAGACACCTTCTTGAAGATTCCCTACATAAGCTGATGTCAACATGCTAAACGGAATGACATAAAATATGTGTCACTAAACCCTTCCTAATACCAACTCAATTGAACTTTTACAAACAGGAAACAACTCAATCACACTTTGAAATTATGAGACAGAATTCCACTCAATGTTATCATTAAGCCCCCATTCTGTAGCAGCTTCCAAATGACTGTTCCTGTTCCAATAATCTTTGAGTTCTATCATCTTTCATCGATAATGGTGGAACCATATCAATGACAGTTTGAGAAAACTGATATTGACACTGTGGGAACTGAAATAGTGCATGTATTTAATCTGTTCCTATGTTCAATTAATCAAACCCTAATTTTCCTCTTCATGTGGCAATCATAAAAGCATTGACATGGGCACATTATGAGATATACTACAAATTTAGGCTCACATATTGTTTGATACTTGAATTTGTAGGTTTTGTGCGAAGCCGGACAACTCCACAACTCACATTCCCAAGCAGTATAACAAAAAGAGTAAAAACCACAGAGTTTGTGATCACCTAAACCAGTATGAAGATCCGTTTTTCTACTAAAGTCTGGGAATACCACATGATCCAGTTTATTGGGACCTCTTGTACAGTGTATAAGCAATAAAGGGACCTTCTTGAAAAATGGAGTGTAACGTTACAAATATGTATACAAAATGCTGGCTACTCCTGAAGATAAACAAGAATATTCCAATACACATATTTGTTTCTTCATACTTTCACTGGATGAAGGAAATAACAGCAAGTCTCTGTTAGCATACAAGATCTATAATATGCCTTTCTGGCAATAGTCTTAGGATAATCTCATGCTATGAACTTTGCAATCATTTGAGTAACTTGTTCCTTAAACAACTCCATAGTGGAGCAGATCCTTCTAATACATAAGAACTGACTAATAAGTTGAGAGTTCTTTAATTTCTTTGGGTGAGAACTGGTATAACGTACTGTAAATAGTTATTTTGGTCTATAGATTAAAAAAAAACAACAGTAGTCAAAAAGGATCCTTCTCATTTCATGACTAAATACATACAAAAAAAGATATTTTAGTCTGATTCTGATGCTTAAATTGAAGATTAGAATCCAATGTATTTAGCCATGCCAAAAATTGTTGTAACTGGGAATCAGAAGACGACACTTCCATCAGGGAACATCACTATGCATTATCATCTGGGAGCATCCATGTATATGTTCTGCCTTTGTCATGCCGAGAAATGTATATTCTTGGTGGCCATGGTACTAGGACATCCAATTCTATACCATTCTATTATGGGACTTTAATTGCCTCGTGATTTGAATGTCAATAAGGCAAGATAGGGCCATCCATCATCTGAATAGTATTTTTAAAATATCCACCAATATCTCTTGCAACATTTCAGAAATTACTTCATAAAAAGGTGTGTTTTTGACAATGAACAAATGCATGTGTCACACGCAGACTTTGTGGGTATATAAGGTGGGATGTCACCAAATTGCCAATATAGCAACCATGGCTGTCATGGGGGAAAAATTGACATTGAAAAATACATGAAAAATACATGATTGGCTACTGGGCCAAGGGTGGCAACATTTTGGAAACAGCGGAGTTTGGGAACTGTTCATGGGCTACTGTGGTTAAAGTGTACTATGATTGGATGAATGGAACCTTTTCGATGACCTGCTGTGGTAACTATGGGGCAGCACGAACCATCAATGTGAGAGGTGAACGTCAGCTGCACAGGTTGGTGCAGACTGATCGGCACACTACTGTGGAGAAACTTATTATCCAAAGAAACCAGGGGGCTTCCAGATGTGTGTCCAAAATAACTGTGCAGTGAACTTCATTGTAAATGGGGCTCCGGAGTAGACGGCTAGTGACTGCACCCATACTCACTAGGGTTCATTGTAAAAAAATGGCTGCAATTTGCACAGGAGTACCAACATTGGACTTGCACTGAGTGGCAGAGGGTTGCTTTCTTCAATGAGTCATGCTTTGAGCTCCATAAAATGGATGGACGTTAGTGTGTCAGGCATGTAAACATTGAGGACAAACACCCAGCAACCATTGTTGCAAGTGCACAAGCTAGTGGTGGCAGCATTATGGTTTGGGAAATATTTTCTTGGTATGGCCTGGGTCCCTTGATAGCTTTGGAAGGCACTTTCAACTGATATGGGTATCTTTTCATACTTGTTGATCAAGTATACCCATACATGTTGATGGTCTTCTCTATGGCTGATGGGATCTTTCAACAGGACAATGCGACATGTCATACCACCAGAATTGTGAGTGGTTTGCAGAACACGACCAAGACTTCAGCTACTTCCCTGGCCTCCGAATTCCCCAGACCTTGACACAATCAAGCACATTTGGGACCACCTCGATCAACATGTTTGACTGGATCCACCACCATGCACCCATCGGCAACTGTTGGATGCACAACAGTCTGCATGATTCCAAATACCTCTAGCAACCATCCAGCATCTTATTGTGTCACTCCCACAGGGTATGGCTGCTATCCGTGTTGCCAGAGGCGGTTATTCTGGATAAAAAGTTGCGTGTGATAAAGCCGCTAACATGGTTTCGTAAAAGGAGCCCTTAGTATAAATAATTTGTATTGTGCATATCTTACTTTGAATAAGTTAGGGTCGCATTTTGTTAGTCAGTATTTTTATTGAATTGTGTTATTTTCTTTTATAAGACACTGTTATTTGGATCTGTATTTTAATTACTTGTTGTAATTACTATTTTGTAAACTGCCAAGAACTGAAGGTTTGGCAGTATATAAAAATAAACTATTAATATTAAATTTCTGAAAATTGAATTCTGTTTATTGTAACATCTACATCAGTGTTCTTTCTTCCTTAGCTCTAGGAGCAACACTGCTATAGTGAATTAATTACACCCATGAGTTAACTTGATTACCAATTTGAGGTACCTGACCATTGTGGTACAGTAATATATTGTAGAATGGACTGTTCAGGTAACAAGAAGCTATTAATATATCTATTCTATTTATTTTCAGTTGAGCTTCCAGTTGCAACATTTCTCTTACTGTGTCCCTCTTCCACTTAATTACACCTGAAATTATCTCTTTATTTACAACTGTTTTTACTATCTCCCAAAATAAAAGTGATTGTGACAGGGTATATGTCATGTCATGGAGGAGAAAGACTCCCAGAAGATAACCTCTAAGAAGACATGGGTGTAAGGGTAGCCTTTTTGTTGAACCTCTGGATTGGGAGGTACTAGTTGTTAGTGAGGACTAGGTGGGAGGTGACAGGGACTTTGTGTGTACTCTAACAATAGGAAAAGTGGGTGAGCATCCACAGAGACTTAATGACCTTATTTGCATATTGATTTACATGTGATTTAATTGCAGAGAAAATGGGCATTTTGAACTGGAGAATGGACTCTTAGATACCTGGACTTCAGCCCTAAGGAGAAAAGGGGACCCTTTCCATGACAGTTGAAAGGGGATGGTTTTTATGATGTACCAAGGGTGGTCTCATCCCGATTGTATGAGGGAACTGTTTATAGGACTCTCAGGAACGGAGAGACTGTGAGGGGAGTTCTTGGCAGCAGTGTGACTGGAAGGCCCAGAGTAACCAGAAGCATCTACAGTGCTGTTTGTTGATATTTATTGTAGTCCTGAAAGCAACCTCGTTTTTCATTTAGAAAATCTCTATACTGTTCATCCTGATAAAGGTAAGCTGGGAATTTTCAATGTCCAAGATAGCCTTCTTGGTTAATGGTCTTCATTTCAATCCATACAAACTTGTAATTTGAGATTTCTATGAATCCGTTCTTTGATTTTACTATTCTTAAAATCCAATCCCTATTTATCAGCAGGGCTGTCATGAGGGGGAGGGGGAAGGAGAGGGGGAGGAGGAAGGGGGGGAGAGACAGGGTAAGTATAAGCAAGAGAAAAAGAAGGCCACATTGTTTCTAGAAAGAAGTATCTGAAAAGGTAAGGAAGAAGAGGTTAGTCTTCATGTACTACATGAGTGCAGAAAGAAGAAGGTAGGCAACAATTTCAATAAAACTAAGAGAAGCTGGTAAAATAGCCAGGAAAGCAAAGAAGCATGGATGCCAATGGAACAAAAAATAGCTATTTCAGTAAAATGGAGGTGGGGCAATTTTTATGTTAATGACAGGTAGAAGTACAAAATTGGCGAGACTCAAAGAGATGAATAGAAGATGAAGATAAACCAGAATTGATTAACAAAGATTTTATTTTCTGTATTCACAGGGACCAGAACCACAGAAGACAGACACAAATAGGAATGGAAGTGAGATAGATCTTAATGATGCTCAGAAGACTGTGTTCGTGAGAAGCTAGCTTAACTATAGGTAGATAAAATAAAGGGGCCGGATGGGATATAAAAAGAAGCTAGGAATGCTCAACTGTCTGATTTTATCAATGTTTCTTCAGATTCTGGTATGGTCCCAGAGAACTAGAGAAGAGTAGATATGATCCATCCAGACAAAAGTGGTCCTGTAACAGACCACCTGGTAGGGCAAGCTGGCCTTTATGTTTAGGAGGGTAAAGACACAAACACACCATTCCATATAACAGACTTTTATTCTGTTTTGTTTGCCCCACACATTATAACAAAGCTTGGCTTACCTCAGCCAAATTGTTTCTACCTCAGACCTCTCCTGTCTCCTTGGACCTCTCTCTATCTGAATCAAGCCTGGGCAGAAATATTCCTCTCTTAGACCTGCCCCTCAGACTTGGCACTGAGCCAAGTAGTGCAGGGCACTCTGGGACCTTCTCAAATATATGGTGCCCTCTGTTGCCCAGTGGCATAACAGCAGTCCCAGAGAGGGAAAATCCCTCACTCTGCCACAGGCTCCTAAAGTGACTGACAAACTATAGTAGTTGAGTGGTAAATGGAGATCACTCTGAGGAAAAGGGCATAGCAATGGTGTGCCACAGGGATTCTTTCATGGTCCAGTTCTTTTAACATTTTTGTTAATATTTGAAAGGACCATCTGGTATGGTCTACCTCTCTACACCAGAAATTTCATCAGGAATCCAGGCCCAATTCTCAGTCTGCCTTCTGACATTGCCTACTGGATTTGTCACTATCATCTGAAACTGAGCATGACCAAGACTGAGTTTATCATCTTTTCCCCTAAACTTACTTCTCCTTTTCCCTCATTCTCTATTTCTGTGGATAACACTCAAATCCTCCCTGTTTTAGCAGCTTGTAACCTTGGGCCGTCTGACACCTCTCTTTTTCTGCACATATCCAGGAGATTGCTAAAACCATGCCATCTTTCTCTATAATATCATCAAAATTCATCCTTGTCTTTCTGATCACACTACCAAAACCCTTATCCATGTTCATTACGTCATGCTTAAATTACTGCAACTTGGTTTTCAAGGTCTCCCACTAAATCATCTCTCTCTCCTTCAATCTTTTCAATATTCTGATGTATAAATTATATTCTGCCAGAGATGCTATGCTCACATTAGCTCTCTCCTCAAACCAGTTCATTGGCTCCCTGTTTCCTCATACAGATCAAACTCCTCATATTGCCTTACAAGTGCATTCATTCTACAGCTCCGAAGTGTCTCTTCATTCTGATCTCTCCCTACATCCCTCCCCAGAAACTCCGTTCATCAGGTAAGTCACTCTTATCTGTACCCTTCTTTTCCACTGCTGACTCCAGACTCCATTTCTATTATTTTGCTGTACTGTATGCCTCGAATAGACTTCCTGAGTCAGTACATCAAGCTTCATCTTTGGCCATATTCAAAACTAGGCTAAAAGCATACCTTTTTCGAGGCAGCTTTTAATTGCTCCTATTCACTTGCTCAGTACCCATGTACAGTATGTTTTAATCCTTCCCAAGTTAAGTGATTTTCTAATCCCAAATTTTCTAGTTTTCTTTGTTGATTAGATTGTAAGCTCTGCTGAGCTGAGACTCCGGACCTCAGTGGATCCACCTGGACCAGCCCTTAACTCCCGAGGCCCCTCCTAGACCACCAATGATATGTCAGGTAGCCGCTGGGGAGGGGGTTGGACAGGTCTGGAGAAGCTGAATATTGGAGGGATTGGGTCTGGGGAGGAACTTAGTGCCTCAGCCCAGGAGCATCAGGCTGCAGCTTTGCGGCCATAGATTTTGGCTCCTAACACAACTTATAATGTATCACTGCAAACCTCGTTAGGACATTTGCAAAGTAATGAGCTGTAAAACATGCATTTGCATATTTTGTATCTCATTACTTCCTAATGCATGGCGACTTAGACATCGCCACACTATTTTTGGAACAGTGGCATTAGGGCTGTTTAAACTGTGTTAAGGGTCAACACGACTTATAACCCTACCACCACTTGATGAATACCCCCCTTAAAGTTTATATTTTTTGATACTTATATCATCCTATTAGGATGTCTTTTCTACTGAAATGGAATCAGTAGCTCAAAACACCGATGGCAAAACTGGATGCACCTCCAAGAATTGTATTGCACCTCCAAGAATGCAGCTAAAACATATATGCTAGATCAGGGGTAGGCAATTCCGGTCCTCAAGAGCCACAATAAATATGCATGAGATAGATTTGCATCTCAAGGAGGCAGTGCATGAAAATCCATCTCATACATATTCATTGTGGATATCCTGAAAACCTGTCCTGCCAGTGGCTCTCGAGGACCAAAATTTCCTACCCCTGTATTAGATGATAAAATGTATATTTTTAGATGCAGCAAAAGTGTGCAGCACTGATAGTGAGGTTGGGCAAGGGAGACGCAATGATGCATGATTTCATTTTGAAATCTCCATGCTTCCTTTCTGTGGCTCTTCTTTTCCAGACACATTTTCAAGGGGAAACTCCATGGGGAGTACTTGAAAGTTTTCTAGGAGTCTTACAAGGAGCCAGTACTGGGGGGAACTGTAAATTCCAATTTTAGTCTTATTATTTTCTCTCATTATTTACAAATCATTTGCTTTTCAAATGTCTTTAATGTGTTTAGAACCCCAAAATTGTAAAGATTATTTTATTGCCAGAAATCATTAGCATGAATATTAAGAGTATGACATGCACTTATAACTTTTTTATAAGCTCATTTCTACTAAGAATTTTATGGTAAATAAAGAGATGTGGAAATCAGTAAAATAAGTAAGTTTTCAGGTACTAAATACTGTGATTCCATAGTAATCTTACGAAGATGACAGATTTTACATTTTCTGCTATTTTTCTCTTCTTTATTCTTTGTATTATAAGTGTTTAGTTTTTCTAAGTTTCCAAGTCCAAGTTTCCAAGTTTATTCTCCATTATTTGGTCTTTTAAATATACTTTTTTGGTTAGAAGGTTAATTATAGTACCCTCTGTCCATCTTCACTAATCTCTGTGGAAAGAATGTGATAGTCAATCCATCAAACACAGAATACTGACAAAGATCAATTAAGTAGTGCAAATCTGCTTCAACCTTCAAAAATTCAATATACTATAGAAATTCAAAACTATCTTTGATTTCAGTCCTGCAATAGAGCTACAGACTGAAAAAAGAAAAAAGATATAACTGTGAAAGAACTTAATTACTAAGGGCTCCTTTTACAAAGCTGCATTAAAAGTTTCTACTGTGAGCCAGCGAGGTAAATGCTCCAACACTCATAGGAATTCTATCAGCACCAGAGTATTTACCTCTCCAGCCTGTGGTAGAATCCTTTACCGCAGCTTTGTAAAAGCCAGCATATATTATGGACAACAGGAAGGAGGACCCTTTTAGCCTTTTCCAGATTCAACTTGATATAATATGATCTCATCCAGTTTTGGAACACGCACAAAACAATGATGCAAAGAACCAGACAAATCAACCTGAATGGGGCATACAGGAACTAAAAAAGTGATGTCATTAACGTAAGTATAAAAACTTATCCCCAAATCTAAGAAATCTTGTCCAGAAGTGCACATCATAAGGTTGAACAAACTAGACAAAAGCTTACACACTACAGCTAAAGATGACAATAGTGTTAGTGCAAAACCTTCAAGAGAAGTGACCGTCCCTGGTGCAACAATAGTGAAGTTGTTCACAGACCCACTGCAGCCTGAGAAGCCATAGAAACTATTGAAACATTAAAAAGACTAAAAGCAGTTAAGATGATAATGAAATGCTACCTTGAAATGTAAGATAGAGCAAAATTATCAAAGGAAAATCTACAAAAGGCAAATCAATAACATAGGAATAAAAGCAATTTTCATGCATACTTAGAAAAGTTACTCATACATATTTTATTCTGTAAACTGTAGAAGAAAAAGCTTTCTTTGGCAAGAAGCATTAAGGAGACAATGAGCAGTAAATTTGAGAGACTTTCTTACCCAGTGAGCAGTGAAGGTCATTATTGTCATGGTGAGCACCAAATTAACAGCAAAATCACAAAAAGAGACTGGTTTTATTATGGTAAATACTATACTAGTTATATCAAACCAAAAAATTTAGTTATAAAGGGCATCGGTTATATAATATGAGAGATCGTCAAAAAGTTTCTGCATTTTTATTTATTTATTTTTTAAACACTATTTATTAAATATCTCCAAAGCAAATTATATCACTACTTGCAAGGTGAGCCGGCTTGCCTGACTGACAAGTCACATGATATTCTATGAAACACCTTCATCCAACTTCTCCCGCCCCAACCATTTCCCACAAAAATATGAAAGTGCAGAAACTTTATGAAGAGCCCTCAAGCAAATAGAAGGTTATGGGACTTAGGCCTCCTTTTACGAAGGTACGCTAGCGTTTTTAGCGCACGCACCAGATTAGCGCCTGCTATAGTGTGCACTGGCTGAAAAACTACCGCCTGCTCAAGAGGAGATGGTAGCAGCTAGCGCACACTCTATTCCACGTGTTAAGGCCCTAACGCGCCTTCGTATAAGGAGCCCTTAATATGGAAGAAAACCCATTATCAAGTCCAAATTTCACAATAGAAATGCAATCACTTGCTCAATTTTCATGTGCACACTAAAATAAAAATGATTAATTTGACTATGTTTACTTACTTATATTTAATGAACCTTCTACAGTATATTGGTATTTGAAACAATTTAAGCAAGCAGGAATTTCTCCTGCCTGCTTAAATGGTGCCCTGTAGGCTGGTTTCCAACATTCTGTAACACTTAACCAAGCAGCTCTGACTTACTATTTGAGAAATAGAATGGAGAGGGGCATTCAAAGGATGGAGATGGGATAGGGAGGAGCATAAATAGCTCTAATTTTGGTTGTTTAGCTATGCAAATGCTGTCACTGCTGGGTCCTTTGCTGAAGTGTCCTGATCTACCCTCTCTCCTATCTCATGGAATATCAAACAACCTCATCAGGATCCCCCATCCCTCCCTCCTTCTCACCCTCCCATCCCCTGGAGTATCCAGTGCATCCTAGGATTGCTATAGGTCTACCTGCTTGATCGCTGGTTGTCTATTGGGACTCTGGCAGGACTGATGCCCACTTGCTCTTGCCTGTCATGTCTGCCTCATGAAAATTGCTGCAGCAACCTCTAGCAGTACCCTCATGGTACTACCAAAGAGGCAGCTGAGACAGACAGGAGAGAGTGAGCTTCACTCCTGCCTATTTCCCAGTAGACTACAAGGGATTGGGCAGATAGGCTTATAACAATCCAGGGGAGGTCTGGATGGGTTTATAACAATCCAAGGGAGGTCTGGATAGTCCAGAGAGTGAGAGAGATGAAGGGAGATCCTGGGGAAGGGTTTTGGATATTCCAGGGAGGATCCTGTGGTGGGTGTATGAATTTTCTGGGGGTGAGGTGGGGGTGGGAGTAGGGCGGGGGAATCTGGTGGGGGATATGAATGTTCCCTGGGTAGGAGGGAGGGATGGAGGATCATCTAAGGGGTTTGGATATTATTCTGGGAGTTGGGAAGAGGATTTCATGTACTTCAGGGGATGTGGAAGAGAGGGTGTGGGGAAGGTGTTTTGGAGGATGGGAAGGGGATAAGAATTGGAAGGAAGGAGGCATAACCCACTACCACTATCAGACATACGCAGCACAGGATGGTACATGTTTCAGGAATATGAGGATGTTACATCTAGGTTCTTTTTCTTGTTATCAGTATTTGAAAGTTCTGTCCATATGCTTTGCTTAGTCTCAGCAACAGATGTATTAGCTTCACTGATAAGAATTCACATTCCAGCAAAGGGTTTAGTTCCCAATAAACACTAAGCACTAATAAGCACTGTTAGTGTCAATAAATATGCTGATAAGCAGCTAGCAACAATCGAGGTGGCCAAAGCAATGGCCAATTAACTATGGAACAGTCAAACAAAAAAGGCAAGGGAGGTGCATTTCCAATCAATGATCAAGTCTTTATTTAAATCAAATAGTTCCAACAAGAATCCCAGTTTCAGCGTATAGAAGACATCTTCTTCAGGGGACACTTTGCTGGTGGATGCTAAGTCCAAAACACTCTTGTCTAGATGAGTGATAGCATTCAGAGCTTCATACTGCTGGGATCTTGTTGGGAGTATTTTGATTTAAATAAAGACTTGATCATTGGTTGGAAAGACGCCTCCCTTGTCTTTTCTGTTTGACTGTATTTCCCAAGGTGAGGTGTTCTTCTGTTTGCCTGTCCAATTAACTATGGCTGCCATAGTAAAACTATGCAGCTTATAACACTATATAATGCTAAATGTTATCCTATATAGCAGTGGTTCCCAACCCTGTCCTGGAGGAACACCAGGCCAATTGGGTTTTCAGGCTAGCCCTAATGAATATGCATGAAGCAAATTTGCATGCCTATCACTTCCATCATATGCAAATCTCTCTCATGCATATTCATTAGGGCTAGCCTGAAAACCCGATTGGCCTGGTGTTCCTCCAGGACAGGGTTGGGAATCACTGCTATATAGTATATAGGCCTTAAGCTAGGTACTGTACTACAGTGTCCATCTCTTTTATTTACCGTTCTCCCAGGAGAGCTCAGAATGGTTTACATTAGTTATTCAGGCACGCAAGCATTTTTCCCTGTCTGTCCCGGAGGGCTCACAATCTATCTAATGTACCTGTGGCAATGAGGGGATTAAGTGACTTGCCCAGGGTCACAAGGAGCAGCTTGGGTTTGAACCCACAACCCCGGGGTATTGAGGCTATAGCTTTTAACTACTGTGCCACAATACCCAGCCTTCTCCCCAGTGCCCTGAATATCCATTTTAGGGGTAAAAGTATAAGTATAACTTAATGAGCGCTGTAAGCGGAACATGCGAGTGCCAATATTTTTTAGGTGCTTATATTTATGCCTGCTATAGACATGGCGTAAGTGGGCAAGCCTACATTTTGGCACATCATTGCTGATTTGTACTAGTATTCTATATTAACTTTAGTATGCAAATTAGCTATTAAAGAATACTTAACACCGATTTTTGGTACCTAACCTTTTAGTGTCCTTTATAGAATTACCTCCTTATGTATTACCCTGTTTTGGAATTTCTCTGTGTTCATACCTATGTATTATGCATTTCATTAAAGCTGTATAAAGAAGTTATACAAAAGAAATATGACATTGCATGGGATTTCTTTTCTTTAAATGGGCTTGCAGACCTGTAGGGACATTGCAAGTAGTACAGATAGTCTCAAAATTGCTTCAAATCATAAAATGTTGTACCATTTTAGGGAGTGGCTTACAAACTAGCAAAAATTAAATGTTATTATCTGACTCCAGTCTTACCCCCTCTTTTACTAAGGTGCGCTAACCGATTAGCATGCGCTTAATGCTAACGCGTCCATAGACTATAATGCACGCATTAATGTTTAGCGCACACTAAATCGATTAGCGCACCATAGTAGAAGAGGGCCTTTATTGTATTGTATGAATGGGCATACAGTCCTTTTTGTCTGAACACAATGTAGCCCTAGTCCATGTATGCAGTAGGACAAACCAGGAGAGTAGCAACATGCTCTGAAAAAAATTAAGTCAGCTGGTAGCTCCAGTGAATTGAAAATTAGCCGTGGGCACTGTGGTTGGTTTCTGACTCAAAATTTTCTAGAAGAGGTGCAGGTGCCTTTGACTTGTCCTTGTAGCCTCAGCTGGACTGTTTACATTTTGTCTAGCTTGGACATGAAAATATCATACAGTTCTACACCAGTGCATATTTGATTTGGAATAGTTGTTTTCAGCTTGAAACATATAGATGCCAGCTGGCAGATCCAAAACTAACCAATGTTGTTTATTCATATTACTCCGAGTGATGATTGGGAAGTGAAGGAGTATACAACTATTGTAAAATTTTGTATTTTTATATTATGCTTTGGAAACTATTTTCAAAAGATGTACAAAATAAATAATGAATTGCATAACTATGAATTTGAGCAGTTTTATGCTATATTGACCCTTTTACTAAGCTGTATTAGGCATAAATGCATACCTAATGCAGTAAAAATGGCTTTTAATAGGATGTGCTAAAGATTCTGCTTTAGTTTTGCTATCTGTGTGTACTAAGAATGCGCTATTTATTTTTCTTTAGATAGTTGCTTGCTAAGGGCTAGTGCTGCCCGATTTCCGATTCAAATCAGGTGAATCGATTCGAATCGATTCATTAAAAACAAAAAAAATAGGCCTGGCCAATTCACTGACCAACCCTCCTAAAGCAGGAGGCGGAGCCATAGAAGTCCTGCAATTCCTGCAACTGCTGGGGTTCCATGCTGCCTGTTCCTTATACAAGCTGATTTCTTACTTATAGGCAAATGCCCCGTGCATTGTAGTTTTATTTTGTGGTTTCCCTGTCCCTTTCCCTGTTTAGATTCCTGTTTGTTTTGTCTATGCTACCTCCCTATTTTTCATTTTTGCTCCATTTTTCTGGCTTGGTCATCACTATTTCCTTTTCAATATTTGACATTTCCCTGCCTACCCAAGTTCCTCTTTCAATTTTCGCACCTTTCGTGCCTTTTCCCATACACCACGGTCACGTAAAAACTCACTCCTTTTGCTTTTAAGCTCTAACGTCTCTCGCGCCATTTTATACTTTCACTTTTGTTGCATTTTGGATGCTACAGCCTGATTACCCAAGGTAAGGTTCACCTATTGTTTTTCATCTCTTTATTTTTACTTCTTTACTTTTAGTATTATGATATGGTGTGCTTTCCCGGTTGAGATTCTAATTTCCTTCTTCTTGGTTATAGCGGTTCCAACTCTTAGCGTTCTATATTTTAAGGTACTGCGGTCAGATTTATGGCCTGCTTTTTGTCGGAGAGGAAGTTCCGAGCCAGCCTTTCTGTAAAAAGTTTTTACTTAGGTTACTCCTTCATCCTATGATCTCCTTCATCCTATGCCCTCTCATTCCAGAGCTTTCTTTCAAGTGAGATTTGACTCATGCTCATTTATGCCATGTATAAGGTGACCATATGTCCCGTTTTGAACGGGACTGTCCCCTTTTTAGATCCTATGTCCCGTTGTCCCACACACAGCCGCGTGAACTGAAAATATAAGCATAGGCAATTGTCTATGAACCTTGCGCTCAGTTTTATTATTATACCCTCACTTTTCTTGCAATTGTGTACCACACATCTTGTATCGCTTGCAAAGAGAGTGACATTAAAAAATACGGTCCGCGTGCGCGTACGAAACGAAAGTATAAACACACCCAATATAAACGGTTCATAGTCAATTGTGCTCAGTTTTATTATTATACCCTCGCTTTTCTTGTGATTGTGTGGCACGCATCTTGTATCGCTTGCAAAGGGAGCGACATTAAAATATACGGTTCGCGTGCGCGTGAACCAAAAATATAAACATACCGAAAATATAAACGTACCTGTAAATGAAGAAATGTGGAAGTACGTTCGCTCTCACTAGAGACGAGAAAAATCCGCACAAGACAAATATTCGTTATAGATGAAGTACTAGCAAAACCAGATCTTTAACTATAACGGACAAAGTCAGGCAGCGAAAGGAAGGCGGGCTGTTCGGAGCACAAATATAAAGAGGAAACGTAACCATAGTAATGAAAATGCATTCACGTGACTTATATTGAAAACACAAAAAGTCAAGAGAACCATACTGACAACGTGGTGGCGTGATCACGTGCTAACGTGCTGCACGTGTGCGTGGCCTTCGTTCGGCAGGCGCCATCTAGAGGCGCGCTGAATTGTCATTGCACTGAGTTATCGTTGCACTCAATTGTCTGGCGCTCAGTTACTGTTACGCTCAATTGTCTTGCGCTGAGTTATCCTTGCGCTCAATTGTCTCGTGCGCTATTGTCTTTGCGTGGTTTAGTCTTTGCACTGATTGTCTTCGCGTTTTTGTTGGCGCATGATTGTCTTGCGCGCAATTGACCTGTCACCGTTCTGAGCACATCTCAGTCATCAAGAGATTAGTGAAAGTACAGGGGTGCCTTTTGTTGTTTGAATACTACATATGAAGATATGCCAGATTCTTTGACCAACAGATGATTAAAGTGAGCTCCTTTCAAAATCCCTTCTGTATCTTTCCTTATTATTATTATTCTGGGTGTCACCTTAGACTCTTCTCTATCCTTCAACGAACATCTCCAATCCCTGGTGAAGAAATGCTTCTTCAGCCTTCACATGCTAAGGAAAGTCAGACCCTATTTTCACCAAAAACACTTTGCAGTCCTAGTACAATCCATCATCCTCTCCAGATTGGATTATTGCAATTCTATCTACCTCAGCCTAACCAAGAAAAGCCTCCACAGACTTCAGCAGATTCAGAACGCCGCAGCTAAGCTTGTTTTTGCGAAAAGCAAATTTGATCACGTCTCACCACTCCTGTCTAAGCTCCATTGGCTCCCAGTAATCCCCAGGATCCACTTCAAATGTGCGTGTCTGGCCTACAAGATCCTACATGGCATCCTTCCTGCCGTTATCCCTCTATCCTGGAACTCCCCAACCCCTACTTCCTCCAGATCCTCCCAAATTTTTAAACTATCCTTCCCTTCCATAAAAGGTATTTCCCATGTAGGCAAACTTGGGTCATCCCTCCCCTTTAGAATCACTGAGATCTGGAATAATCTCACCTCCCCTCTCCGAACCTCAAGCTCCCTCCAACTCTTCCGCAAACACCTAAAAACCTGGCTATTCTCAAAACTGTAACACTTCCCCCTTTACACCTAACTCTTTAATCTCTCCACTGTAGTTCCTCTCTCATCTTTCTTCCTGTAAATCGTGCCGAGCTCCGCATTCGTGGAGATGGTGCAGTATATAAACCCAAGGTTTAGTTTAGTTTAGTTTAGTTTATTAGAAACACAAGAACACTTTTTAAGCAATATCTTGAAAGGAGACATTTCTTTAGCACTGTAATGTTTGGCATGTCAATGAGGGCTAAAAGCCAAATATCCTCTAATAATAATAAGCTTCTACTCATTATGACAAGAGTTGCCATACAACAGATTACAAATAATTGGAAAAATTGGGACAGGCTGAATTATAGCTTTTGGTGGAACTCTTTGGGCTCCTTTTACAAAGCCGTGTTAGCGGTTTAACACACTAATTTGCCATCCATGCTTGTCGCTACCATCTCCTCTTGAGCAGGTGGTAGTTTTTTGGCTAGCGCAGGGTTAGCACACGTTAAAAAGGTGCGTGCAATAAAGCCACTAACGCGGTTTCGTAAAAGGAGCCCTTTGTGTCACATATTTTAAATGGAAAGGATAATTGTCATGCAGCAGGGAAATTTTAAGAAATTTCAGGTTATTTGGGAACCATTAACAAGATACTGTAAAGATTGAAATTACTGCATAGAATAAATATTAATTTTTTACCTTTTGTTCATACACGTCCAGGGTGGGATGGAGCGGTGGGAATATTTTTATGATTTCTTTTGCTTATGGGTATAAGGGAGGGGGATATTTGATGCGAGTTAGAATTTGATGATATATCAAGGGCTCCTTTTACGAAGGTGTGCTAAGATTTTTAGCGCATGCACAAAATTACCGCACGCTGTAGCGTACGTTAGCACGCTCAGGAATTTAACGTGCGCTATTGTGTGCATGAAGACCCTAGAGCACCTTTGTAAAAGGAGTCCTAAGTGATGTAAAAGTATAAAATGATTGTATTATTTGTTACACTTATTGTGAGTTTTAAAAATGAATAAAGATTAATTTAAAAAAAAAAAGAAAGAAACACAAGAACACTTTTTAAACAATATCTTGAAAGGAGAAATTTCTTTAGCAGCCTAATTGCAGGTAATCCGTGTCCACATTACACAGAATAGTTAGCAGTTCCTGGAAAGAGTTGTGGAGAAAATCAGAGTCAAAGAAAAACATTTCAGGTTTAATTGCTTTAATTAAAAATAAATAAACTAGTTTTGTGCTCTTGAACCTTTTATAATATATTCTGTTATAATATTGTTTTTATTTTCATTTGTTATTGTTGTTTCAGTATTTTCCTTCACAAGTTTATCTCTCTTTTTGCAGTCTTTATTTTCTTATCACATTGCATCCTGAATTTTGGCATTTTGTTTTTTTTTAAAATGCAGGTTTTATTCCCTAACACTGTAGTTCAAACACAGAGCACTGCTTACAAATGAAACATCCTAGCTATCATATGTTCATTTTTACACGCTGTTTTAAAGATTTTATCTCTGGCTGTTTATGGGGGAGGAGAGTTGGGGATGTTGCCAAAAGGGCAATAAATCAAATGATAAGTTTAACCATGCAGAGAAGAAAACAGCTGTTGCCCAAAGACTGTATAGCAGGTCTTCCCCCTACCATTTAGGATAGCTTTTTAGACATTTTGAAAAGCAAAGTAATACTTAAATTTACTGTATAAAACAATAACTACCATTTAGTCATCTTTCATCACAATGATAAACAACAGGAAATTAATCGGATAATTACCCACTATGTAGTTAATCTTCTGAAAGACACTCAACACATTTTAAACAATAATTATATATAAGTTGTTTTAGCTAATTTCTTACCTAACAATTATTTGTACCTGCATTATACCCCAAATACATCCCAGCTTTTGCAGGATATAAAGCATTTACTTCAGAATTCAATTTTCTAGTATCCTCCAATGATATTACTTTTCTGTTCAAATATATGCATCTACACATTTTGTATTTTCCATTTAAATGCATTAACTGCTCCTTTGAGTGAAATGAAAAATAGGGTGACCAGGTTACACACCACCAACAAAAAAAACCATAATTCTCCACTTGGAAAAGGAGAAATCGCAAAAAACAAACTTGCATACACAGATGCAAGAAAAGTGGAGTGTTGCACTTAGAAGGAGTCTTAATACCTGTTCCCCTTCCCATTGTTCTTCTCCTTTACATGTTTTCTTTTCTTTACATATTGTAGTTCCAGGCCTCCTTTCCTTCTTGTCTCTGTTTGTTAATTTTTTGTTAGTTTATTAGTCCTTAAAAGCTAGTATTTACCCTAGTGTTGTGTGTTTTTAAACTGTATTTTAGTTAGTAGATGGTTTTTAACATTTTTGTACACCGCCTAAAAGGTTTGATTAGGCGGTATAAGAAATTTTAAATAAACTTGAAACTCGATCAGTGGGTAGCTAGTAAGCTCAGAATTTATAAAGAATTAAAGCTTTATGCTGCAGATAGAAAATTCTTAGGGAAATCTAATGTTACAATGGGAATTGCAATGTTTCTGGAAGGGGTACACTCCTGAAGATTTCTATCCTGGTCATCTAATCCTCATACTACAGAAGTAGCTCTCTGTCCAAAAACATCTGACAGACCAGAAGGCATGAACTGAAAATTCTTATGATCAATGAGTCAAACATGGAGCTTACGAGAAGTTTTTTTACAAGGGCATATAAGAAAATAGGGCCAGATTTTGCATCGTGCTATCGAAGTAGTGTGAGCCAATTTGTGCACACAGCTTATCAATCAACACTGATAATTAGCAAGTGACACAATTGACTCCGACACTAATTAGAAGGTACATGCACAACTTTCTAAGCATCTACTATAATAAAATGCTAAGCGTGCATGCGCACACTTACCTGCGTGATCCGTGATCCATAGGTCCGTGGCCAGCAGGAGTGCGCATGCGCGCTTCGACTCCCCCCTCACTCACTGTAAGGAAGCACTCACTGTAAGGCAGTTCGTCGTCGGCGCACCCAAACTCCTGTTCACCCTCCCCTCCGACCCTCCCACCGCGAAACGACCACAAACCTCCCGACTCCAGCAGCGTCCGCAGTACTCTAAACACGCTGCTTCGTGGCCTTCTACCTCCCTGATTTCCTCTGCCGCGCTCCTGATGACATCGAGACAGAGACGCGGCAGAGGAAATCATGGGCAGTAGAAGGCCGCAAAACAACGTGTTTAGAGAACTGCGGACGCTGCTGGAGCCGGGAGGTTTGTAGGTCATCTCACAGTGGGAGGTCAGATGGAAGGGCCAGTGGGGTCTGCTGCACGGCAGTGGTAGTGGATGGGGGGGGGGGAGATGGAAACATACTGCTCGATAGTTCTACTGCACAGGGGGATGGGAGGAAGGGAGGGATAGAAAAATGCTGGGTTCTACTATACAGGGGATGGGGGGTACAAATGGAAAGATGCTGCTCAGGGGTTCTACTGCACAGGGGGATGGGAGGGAGGCAGGCAGGCTGGCTGGCTTCGGGGGGTGGGTGGTGGGGACAAAGTCTGGAAGGCAGTGAGGGGGACATAGGAAGGAGGCACTGGGGGCACTAAGGACATAGGAAGGGGAACTGAGGGCACTAAGGACATAGGAGGCACTGAGGGCACTAAGGACACAGGACTGAGGCACTGGGGGTACTAAGGGCACAAGAAGGAGGCACTGGGGGCACTAAGGACATGGGAAGGAGGCACTGGGGGCACTAAGGACACAGGACAGAGGCACTGGGGGCACTAAGGACATGAGGAGACACTGGGGCACTAAGGACATAGGAAGAGGTACTAAGGACATGGGAAGGAGGCACTGGGGGCACTAAGGACATAGGAAAGGGCACTAAAGACATAGGAGGCACTGATGACACTAAGGACATAGGAAGGGGCACTAAGGACATAGGAAGAAGGCATTGAGGGCACTAAGGACATAGGCACTGAGGGCACTAAGGACATAGGAAGGAGGCACTGAGGGCACTAAGGACATAGGATGGGACACTAAGGACATAGGAAAGCGGCACTGGGAGCACTAAGGACATAGGATGGGACACTATGAACATAGGAAGGGGGCCACGGAGAGACAGGCAGGCATGGCGCAACAGAGAAATACAGGCAGGCAGGGGGCTAGGGAAACAGAGACAGAAAGAAAGACAGACAGACAGGAGGCCAGGGAGAGACACAGACAGAAAGAATGACAGACAGACAGAGAGAGACAAAGGAAATCTAATGTTACAATGTCTCTCTCCAAGGAGAGAGAGACAAAGAAAAAAAAAAAAACAGACAGACAGACATCTACTCTAGCACCCGTTAATGTAACGGACTTAAACACTAGTATTATATAAAGGGGTGCATGTAAATTCTAGTGCATGAATCTCAAAAAGGGTCATGGCCAGGGAAGGAGAATGGGTGAATCATGGTCATTCCTAAAAGTTAGGCACATTTACTTAGTACAAGTTATATAGTACAATACAGGCACAGGTATTTAGGCCTAGTTTTCATTGGCCTGTATGGGTATGACTAAATGTTAGTCATGTGTACATGCACTAAGCATGATAATATAAACTGTGCACATCTTCGGAGGTACAAGGTTTGACAATCAATTTCATGAACTTGCCACCTTAAGTTTATGTTGGCAGCACTATACAAACAGTTTGGTAAGGTTTCATAACCTTGGCATATCTGTGTTCTTGTTGACGTGTGGTGGTGTCTTGCTGAGTGGCGTTCATTATTATTGCATGTTTTTGTGTGCTGTCGTGAGAATGTTGGAGCTTGAATTAGCGCAACGAACAAACATTACATTTCTTGTTAAACTTGGCAAGAGGGAAGTGAAATCAGTGACATATTAGTCCACGTTTATGGAGATAATACCATGAAGAAAACAGCAGTGTACAAATAGATTAAACGTTTTTCTGAGGGGAGAGAAAGCGTCAGTGGTAGAGAGGTCACAGTGGCCAGTAACGAGCAGAACCGATGAAAACATTGCAAAAATTGTCAAATTGTGCATCAAAATTGTCTGCTGACTGTGAGAAGCATAGCAGACCAAGTAAACATTGATAGGGATGAGAAGACTCCAAATAATCCAGAATACTGCCATTAAAATTATATACAAGGGAAAAAAAGTATGATCATGTCACACCACTATTTCAAGACGCCCACTGACTTCCCATCACTCCTCAGTTAACATACAAAATCCTCCTTCTTACTTTTAAGGCAAGATCTGAACATACACCAGCATTCATCGAGTGACTGCTAATACCATATTCCCCCTCAAGATCACTTCGTTCGGCCCAACAAAATCTTCTTTTAGTCCCCTCGATTCATCATATACTGTATTTTATGACACCACCCGGAAAACTATTTTCAGTTGCTGCTCCAAGCTTATGGAATGCCCTTCGGCATTACCTTAGGAAAATTTCTAATCTAATCTTATAGCATTTTTGTTTAAAGATGCTTTCCCTACATATTTCAATCCATCTCCATTTCAAGACTTAGCCCATTCCCCCCTCCTACTGTGTCTCACCCTCTTTTGTTTTTTGATAGGAAACTAACTAATGTCTCCTCCCTCCCTCCCTCCCTCCTTCCTGTAGCAAGTTTTTGTTCTTCGTTTGTATTTGTCTGGCTCACTGATAAATTTTAGTTTTAAAACCTACTTTGTTTTCCTTTTTTAAAATTTGTAAGTGCACTGCCTAGACTGGTAGATAGGCAGTATATCAAAATAAAATTAAACTTGAAACTTGAGAGAAAAAGGAAAATCTTAACTGAAAATCTTAGCATGAGAAAGGTGTGTGCAAAACTGGTCCTAACTGAGCTCACCAATGAACAAAAGCAATGGAGAGTCAAAGTTTGCCAAGACCTTTTGGAGAAGCAAAACAATGTCTTAGGTCATGTGCTGAAACATGGGTGTACCAATAGGATCCTAAAACAAAGTGTCAAAGTGCACAATGGAAGTCAGCCAATTCTCAATGACCAAACAAGTTCTATTAGTTCAAATCAAGTCAAAACAATGTTGCTAATCTTTTTTGATATCAGAGGGATTTGTACTAACACAACAGCTAACCAAGTCTACTATTTGGAAATGCTGAAAAGACTGTGTGAAAAAGACAAAACAACAAACTTTTTGTCACCAACTCATGGTTCTTGCATCACGATAATGCACTGGCTCACACGGCACTGTCTGTGAGGGTGTTGTTAGCCAGAAACAATAACTGTATTGGAACACCCTCCCTACTCACCTGATCTGGCCCCCAATGACTTTTTTCTTTACCCAAAGATAAAGGAAATATTGAAAGGAAGACATTTTGATGACATTCAGGACATCAAGGGTAATACAATGACAGCTCTGATGGGCATTCCAGAAAAATAGTTCCAAAATTGATTTGAAGGGAACTAGGCGCTCGAGCATAGCTTCCCAAGGGGAGTTCTTCGAAGGTGACCATAGTGATATTCAGCAATGAGGTATGTAGCACTTTTTCTAGGATGCGTTCATGAACTTATTGTTAGACCTTCTATTTTATAGAATTGTACCAAGCACTGTTCTTTTTGTTGCCAAATTTTTAGGCAAGCCATATTCACATGTAGGGCAATATTTCAAAGAATAGATTGTATCAGTCATAGGATTTTTTTTATCTCAAGTGTCTTGTTATTGATCATGTGATCACCACATTGCATGGTTGTAATTTAAAATGTTAGCTGCTGCATCTTGAACAACGGGTGTGGAGAGGATCCATTTAAACATGAAAGTTCTAGATTTCAAAAAGCAGGCTTTGTTCAGATGGAGGATTACTGCAAGGAATTGTTAGCTGAATGGGAATATCTAGAAGTAGGAAAGCAGTGGGTAAAACTTAAAGGAGCTAATAAATTAATTTCTGAATTTTTGAATAAAAAACCTAAAAATAGTCTCAGAGATATTTGGAGCATCAAGATTAAACAGTATATTTCTGGATCTTGTTGGCCACGAATTTGGACTTGGAGGTTGAAATGTACAGCGTCAGCATCTATGAGGCAAACATGGTTATTTTTATTACAAAGGATTTTCTGGACCCCAGTTTGTTTGCAAAAATTAGATAGCTCCAAATCTAATAGATGCTGACATTGTCATGCTGATATAGGGACTTTAGATCATCTGTTATTTTTTTGCCCACCTATATTTAGTTTCTGGAAGTCAATTTGGGGACAAATAAATATTGTTTTAGAATCGGATATTCCCTTAACATACAAAGCCATAATTTGTGGCACTATGTTACATGTTAAACCTCCCCTTGATAAATTTAAAAGCCGTCTTTTCTTGGTTTTAACTGTAATAGCTGTTCAATTGATCATGAAATATTGAAAAAGCCATAATAGATTAAACTATACATTGTGGGGGACAAATGTATGTAATACATACAAATATGAGAGAATGAACGCAGAATGTTTGGGGTCCCATGTTTTATTTAACAAAATATGGAGTCCATTGGCTCTATTTGCTACTTCACATTAAGGGTTTATATATAATTATCTGAGTTTTTTCATTACACATCCGGGATGGGGGTGGGGTGGGGTAAGGGAGGGAGAGGTAGTGGAAAAATGGATATTAAATTTTCATATTAATGTAATAAAGATGTTTTGTATTATTATTGATAAATGATAGAAGGATGGGTGGGTAAAGCTATGGTTCTATATACTAATTGTAGGAAATGGTTTATTCTCTAACATTTTTCTATATTCAATCAAATGTATTAATCTGTTGTAGTTTATCTAAAAAGGTAAGGAAAAAGCCTTCATAAACTACAAAAGATCATAGAAAGAGCAAGACAGGAAAAAATATCTGGAAAAGTTAAGAGAAGTTATAAGAGTAGTCAGGAAAGCAAAGATGCAACTGGAAGAAAAAATAGTCAACATGGTAAAACAGGGGGGACAAGACATTTTTTAGATATGTTAGTGATAAGAAGTACAAAAGTGGCATTGTGAGACTCAAAAGTGATGGAGAGAAATATGTAGGAGCTGATAAGGAAATGAAGGAATTGCTTAACGCATTAGTCCCCAACCAGGCCAATCAGGTTTTCAGGATAACCCTAATGAATATGCATGGAGCAGATTTGCATGCCTGTCACTTCCATTATATGCAAATCGCTCTCATGTATATTCATTGTGGATATCCTGAAAACCTGGCTGGTTTGCAGCTCTAATCGATCGAATATAGTTGAATGGAAGGCAACAGAGGGTAGCGGTCAATGGAAATCTTTCTGAGGAAAGGGATGTTACCAATGTTATGCCTCAAGATTTGTGTTCTTAGGTCAGTTCTTTATAACATTTTTGTAAGTGATATTGCTAAAGAGCTGTCAGTTAAGCTTTACCTTTTTGCGGATGAAACCAAAATCTGCAATAGAGTAGACACCCCTGATGGTATGAATAACATAAGGAAGGAACTAGCAAAGCTTGAAAAATGGATGAGCAGGGGGGCCCAGTTCTGCCTGAAAAAGGTGTTTTTTGGCACCAAAATCCTAGCATGCCCAGTGCTAGTAAAAACGACTGGCAAGGAGACCAACTTCTATACAAAACTATATAAAAAGAAAATTTATTAATTTTTAAATGGTTTTTTTGTCCAGCTCAGGTTGGTTGCTCTGAAAAAAATGTTTCTGGAGTTCAGAAAATGTAAAAGTTACTTAGAAGCTAAAATTAAGTTCTTGCAAGTTAAAGTTTGCAATATTTTGATGGAATAGTAATTCTGAGTTTCAGCACAGCTGAATTATTTAATTAGTTTTGAAAAATGAAGGTTTTAAAGTTTAAAATTAATTTAAAACTGCAGTTGGAATGTGCAGGAGGTTCTGTGCATATGAAAGGAGCTTTCTGATTGGCTGCACGAGTCAGAAAAGGACTTAGCTGTTTGTGACCCTTGGGACAGAACTACTGAAGATTTATAGAGAGAAGGAGCTCCTGGTGAATGCTCTGTGTGTGAGAGAACATTTTGAGAGGAAAAGAGTGAAATTTGAATGTCAAAATAAATAAATTAATGAGTATGTGAGAAAGAATAATTGATAGTACAGTTTTGATGTATTTTTAGTTTGAATTTCTAGAAGAATCCTGAGTTCAGTTATTTATAATTAAAAAAAGATACCTTACCTGGAAAAATGGAATTTAAACAAATATTGCTTAAACTTATTTATATTGGAGTAATATCCATATTATTCCACCTTTTTACAAAACCACAAATTTAAAGTTGAAGGTTCTTATAGATTCCTTCAGTACTAAAAATAAACAAAGATACTTGTAAGTGATATGCACTTACTACAGTATAGTTTATCCTTCCTGTGTTTACGATTTTGAAGAACAGAATTGGTAAAGTTATCTCCTTTGTTCTTTAAGCTTTATAGGCCCCCTTTAACGAAGTCATGTTAAGATTTTTTTAACATCAGCCATGGCAGTATTAGCTCCAGCACTCATAGAATTCCTATGAGCGTTGGAGCTAATACCGCTGTGGCTGGTGATTAAAAAGCCTAATGTGGTTTTGTAAAAAGTGGGGGGATACTGATGAGCTAATGTTTTGACCTTGTACAGAAGGACAATTCAAACCTGCTGTAATCTACTGCAGGACAATTTTAATTTTATTTACAAGAGTGGCTGGTGAGAATGTGCTTGAGTGAAAAATTGTTGATACAGTTGTGGAAGTCAACTGAAGATCTGTGAAGAACGTGCTACTGTTTTGTAAAAAAAAAAAAAAAAAAAGGGGGGGGATAAGTAAACAGAAGTAAAGAAGACATTTTAAACCACAGATGTGAGAGATTAAGACACACACATTTCAGTAATACTTATCTGAAGATCTGGTCATTTTAAAAGAAAGAAAACCATTAGTTTTATTCATGATATATTTTACTTCAAGTAAATTTGAAAAGCACTTATAAAGAAATTATTTAACTGTAGTTTATCTGTCTGAGAAACTGTAGTTTATGTGTCTGAAAAAGAAGTTAGAGATGTTAAAGATAACTGGATGTTAGAGATAACTGGATCCATTAATAGTCAGAAATTGGAAAAAAACCTTCACTCTCTTGAACTTCCAATTTTGGTGGGAAACTGTGTGCCTCCATTATCAATATTAAGCTAATTTAGCTGAAAGATCTGGAAATATGGCCTCCTTTGTAGAGGTATGGGGCCCTTTAGAGGGTTTTGTTAAGCAGTATGTGTGATTGTATGAATGACCTGCCAGACAAATGAGAGGGATGGGTAGATAAGATATTGATGTGTTTTTACTAAGATTTTCTTAATGTATGTACACATATGTTATGATCGATTTGTGAATTGCGTTATTCTGTAAAGATGTTAAAATTTAATAAAGATTGAACTAAAAAAAAAAGGATTCTAATGTGATCTTCATTGTGAAGACGAACCTTCAAGTTTTTGTGTTAGTCACATGGTATAAAATGTTTATCTCTTCCAATCCTTTGTGTAATAGTTGACTATTATAATTTTCAATTATAGTCTGTTCTTACAAACACTGTTTTACTAAACTTTAAGGATTCACTTTAGAAAAAATCTATTTATAAAGATTATGATAATGTTATAAATACTATAGCACTGCCCCTCTGTGGCACAAATACAGCAATGGGGATGTTTGTCATTAAATATGCATATGTTACTGTGCATCCAGATTTTTTATCTTATCTGGAAAAGGATTGTAATACATGATAAAATTAAATGATTGCACTACAGTAACACTTCCAAGCAAATATTCATTAATAAAAATATTATACTTATGATGATATGTGCTGGCTATACAGGGCCTAATTACAGCTCTGCTTGTTGTGCTCTTCTATTTCCTTGTTACGGTTGGTTTCATCGCTATTAAGATAAATATATTGACATTAAGTTACTTTCCCCATGCTTCTATGGAAGTCACAAAATTGTTAGACATATTACGTCTTTAAATTTTAACTGAGACAATCAGGGATCTCGGTATTAGAAGATAACAATGTAAGAAACGCATAAACAAAATTAACAAACATAAGAACAGCATTACTGGGTTAGATCAATGGTCCATCTAGTCCAGTAACCTGTTTCTACAGTGGTCAATCCAGAATACAAGTACCTGGCAGAAACCCAAATAGTAGAAACAGTCTATGCTACTGAATACAAATTTAAACACTCAAAAATCAGTCCTTATATTTTATAACTTAGTATAATTGCTGCAGAAACTTTTGATTAAGACTTTGCATACCATATGGTGGTCATTTACTAACTGTGTACATTAATGCAATGGGCCCAATGGTACTAATGAAGCTGATGATGTTAGAATGCACTGTTACTAAATGACTCAATATATGTAGAATCACCTAGAACTTAAGACCCTTTTTACATTTTTTTGCTTCTTTGTGATTTGTACTTTAAGTCCCTCTCTTTCTTCCATATTCTGTTTGAAAATGCAGAGACACCAAAACATGGCCCATGTTGGGTCCATCATTAAAGTAGAATCACCTGGAACTTGAAGGCCCTTTGGGCCAGATTCTACAAGCGACGCCAGTATCAGCAGTCACTTAGAAAACAACCACCGATTGCATGTAAATCATGCAACAGCACCATTTGTAGAATTGAGGCTACCTCAAACATAGGAGCTGGAAATGTAGGTCAGCGTTTCAAAGGCACCCCGCTAAACACAATCTAGGCACTGGTTATGTAGGCAGCTCTAGACGCCTATATTTTTGTTTTTAAATAATTTTAAAATTGTTTTTAAACGGCTTGGCCACTTAAGTTAAATGCCCAAATTATTGTACCAAGACTCTCCTTATTTCATTGGTTGCAAAGGTTCAACATTTCTTGGTCCATGTCTTGCTGCAGTTTGATCTTTCAGCAGCTTTTGATGTAATGGATCATGATATTCTTATACAACTTTTGATTGATATCGGAATAGACTAAGGAGTTCTGAACTGGTTCAGTGGTTTCTTAAAACTACGATCATATGAAGTGTACGCTGAGAAGAAATTTTCTTCACCATGGTCCCCTGCTTGCGGAGTACCTCAGGGTTCTCCACTGTCACCCATATTATTTAATATATACATGACAACATTAGAACATTTGAAATTATCTATCTCAGAATCAATTTTTATGCATGCTGATGACATTTTTATCCTACTTGAAGTAGACCCATCATTGCTGAATTTAACAGAAGATATTAATTCTTGCATCTCTAGACTTCAAGACTGGGCCTCTTTTGTGCGTATGAAGTTAAATGCCACTAAAACCAATCTGTTATGGTTTGGTCCAGTTAAACACAATTTACCTTCTTCTATAAGATTAAGTTCAGATGACTCTTTAAAGATTGAATATTTATCTAGAATCTTGTTGAAGGCATTGCACTGGCTTCCGATAGATTGGAGGATCCAGTTTAAATGTGCAAATGTGATCTTTAAGAGTTTATATGGGATTTTTCATTTCCTCTTTCTTTTAACTCATATCATTTTCAGTCTACATGGAATCTACATAAATTTAAATTAATGATCCCTGCCATTAAAGGGATTCAAACTTTAAGTAGGCTTTCACATTCTTTGTCATTCACTATGGTTAAAATTTGGAATGAGCTTCCTTCAGTTATTAGAACTCTCTCTTCGCTGACTTGTTTTAGAAAAATTTTGAAAACGTATCTATTTACAAAATATCTTACTGATAATTGATAGAATTCCCTAGTTGACAACTCTCTGTTGATATTTACTGATTCTTCCTTTTTTATGAATGTTTATCTATGGTCTTAAGATAATGTTTTGTTAACCGGTATATAAGACTAAAGATTAGATTAGATTAGATTAGATTAGATTAAGGCACCGTTTATAGAATATGGGCCTATGTGCTTTTTTTGCTTCTTTTAAGTATGTACTGCCAGATCAATCTAGAAACCAATTCAGAGGTCTCTGACTCTAAACTAGAGAATGACATGGGGATTAATTTTTCCCCGTCCCCATAGGAACTCAATTTCCCCGTCCCGTCTCCATGAGTTTTGTCCCTGCCCCATTCCTGTAAGCTCTGCCTTAACCAAACAAACCTCAGACACTTATGATTTTAAATTGTTTGAGGCTTCTGCAGATGAGGATAGGAAAAGAAGGAAGGACAGGAAAAGAACTTGCCAGGATGGAACGAGAAAATGAATTCCCGTGGAGACAGGGAAGTTTCCAAGTTTCCATGTTTATTTAATCTTTGATATACCGTTTATCAAAAACATACCTAAACGGTTTACAATTTTCAAAATTTGTTAAGATAAAACAAAAACTTAAAAGTAAAAAGTGGAGGGAACGACAGAACAAATAGACTTACTGAAACAAAAATGGAAAATGTGAAAAGGTAAGAATTTAAATACAATGAAAAAATAAAATCTTAAAAGGGAGGGAAAAAACAGAGGGTTTTTAGCACACTAGGGTAGGGGTCGCTTCAAAAGAAGCATTTCAGTTCGGTACTGTCGACTGTGTAGAGCTCTAAGTAAATGGAATCAAACTGAGTAGGCATATATAAAAAGGAATGTTTTTAATTTACATTTGAATTTTTTCAAGAGATATTTCTTGTCTAAGATCTGACTGAAGGGTGTTTCATAATGTGGGGGCAGTGACGGAGAAAATGGTTTTGAATTGAGAAATAGTTCATGAATAGAAGGGATAGAAAAAAGATTTTGAGTAGTGGGTGGAATGAGAATTCCAGGAAGGGACATATGAAATGAGAAGTTTGTCGATAAATGCGGGTGAATTGGACTGCTTGGTTTTAAATGATAACAGAAGTGTTTTGTAAGTGATGCAATGAAGAATGGGTAGCCAGTAAGCTTTGAGCAAGAGGGGGGGTCACATGGTCAAATTTTTTAGCTTTGTAGATGAGTTTGCGGTGTTTTGTAATAGTTGAAGCCGGCAAATTTCCTTTTGTGTAATACCTTGTTGGAGATAACAAGGGAATGAATCAGGATGTTGATGGAGGAGGGATCTAGTAAGGAAAGAATAGAGCGGATGAGGCTTAGTTTGTAAAAGCATTTCTGAGTGACATTGCTGATTTGGTGATGAAAGTTAAGTTCTTCGTCATTAATAACTCCTAGGAGTTTGATTTTATTGTCAAGTTGGATAGTACGTGAGTCAATGCTGATTGGATGGTTCAAAGTTATTTTTGGAATAGTAGAGAAAAATACGCCCTTGGATTTGGAGATGTTTAAGGAAAGCTTGTTTTGTCGAAGCCAAGAGCTGATCTTGTTAAGTTTATTATTGATTTCTTCTATTTCTTCTGATGTAGTAGAGTTCAGGGAGTAAAGTAATTGGATATTGTCAGCATATATGCAGATAGTAAAACCTATAGATTGTGCCAGGGTAAGTAGAGGGCTCATAAAGATATTGAAAAGGAGGGGAGAGAGAATGGAGCCTTGTGGAATGCCATATGTTTGAGTTATTGTTGAAGATGTGGTATTATTAACTTGAACTATGTAATTATGATTCTGAAAATAAGATGTGAACCATTGTAGTGAGGTCCCTGTGATATCTATGGATTGCAATCTGTTAAGCAGTAAGGTGTGGTCAATGGTATTAAAAGCAGATGTCAGGTCAAGTGATATCAAGAGGACTGACTTAGGGTGGTCTTGGAAGTAGCGGATGTTTGTAACTAGACCGATTAGTGAAAGTTCGGTGGAATGATGAGCTCGAAAACCTGTCTGGTATGGATGGAGAGTGTTGGCTTTTCTACAAAGTTGGAAAGTTTGTTAAAAAAAACCATCTTTTCAGTTAATTTGGCCAGAAATAATAGATTAGCAATGGGTCGGTAGTTGCTGATTTCTTTTTCGGAAATGTTAGATTTGTCCCTGTTCATTCTCTACTCTATACTTCAATCAAGCAAATGAATGGCATGTGCCTTTCCAACTTAAATCTGAAAGTCATAGGCAAGTAATGGTAGTCAGGCAGCTCACTAGAATATACAGTGTGGAGGAAATTCTATATGTGGTGTTGAACATTAGGTGCTACTTCTGCGCCAAAGTTTTAGTGGAGAAAAATATTGTAATGGATGCAAGATGCTGAAATAGGGCAGAAATTGCATATCCGTGTGAAAATAGATTTAGGGGCAAATTCTATACACAGAGTTCCGACTGTAGGCAGCAGAATGTGTCCTCCCGCTGTCTAGCCAGCCAATTAGGATGCATGTTTAAAAAAAACAAAACACACCCCAAGGAGGGTCGCCTACATTGTAGGTGTTTTCGCGAGCCTAGGGAGGTGCTTAGGGCCGCCCAAGCTCGCCCAAGATTAGATATCGGAGTGGTGTCACTCGGAAGTGGCCTTAGTTGGCCCTAGGCATCTTCCTAAGGTTGCAATAGGCGCCTGAAATGTAGGCCAGCAAAATGCTGATCTACATTTCAAATAGACGTGGCCACTGAGCCAATCGCGGCAAGTGAATCTCCCTGTCATGATCAGTTTAGCAGTTGCGGCAGGGAATCCATCACCCCTACAAAGATGAACGGCAGTAGGGAAGCCCAGTCCCTCCTGCCAGACCACCCGAAGCTGCCCCCCTACCCCTGAATGTCTGCGGCAGGAGGAGTGCCCAGTTCCCACTGCTGCCACCCCTGAGACATCCCCAGGCAGGATGGATGCCCAGTCCCTTCTGCTGGAAACACACCCACCCCCTGAGACATTCCCTGGCAGGAGGGATGCCTAGTACCTCCTGCCGGAAACCACCCCACCATGGGAGTGGCCTAAGAGGTCTGGCCAGAGTCTTAGGCTACTCCCAATGCATCCCAGAATGCACTGAGAGAGAGGCCTAAGATTCCAGTTGGCCCAGGAGCCTAAGGCCCCTCCTATGGGAGAGGCCTTAAGTGCCTGGACCAATCAGGGCCTTAGGCCACTCCCTGGTGAAACCCACTATGCACTGGGAAGGGGAAGGCCCGCCATTCTATGGAGGTGGGCCTGCCCACTGCAGCGAGTAATCATCCCTCTGGCTGGCCAATGGAAAAAGATACAAGTGGGATCCGGGTGGGCTTAGTTGTGGTTGGGGGAGGTAGGTGGGGTTCCAACAGGAGGGAGTGGGCATCCCTCCTGCTGATGATCTTAGGGTGGGAGGGGGGTTTCCAGCAGGAAGGACTGGGCATCCCTCCTGCTGGGAGATGTCACGGGGGTAGTGGCAGGAGGAATTGGGCATTCTTACTGGCCTGGACATTCTGGGGTGGGGGCAGCTTTGGGGGATCCATCAAGAGGAACTGGACATCCCTCCTGCTGGTGGATGTCTTGGGAATGGTGGCAGGAGAAATTGGGCACTCCTCCTACCACAGACATTCGGGGGTAGGGGTCAGCTTCAGAGGTTCCAGCAGGAGGAACTGGGCATCCCTCCTGCTGGAGGATATCTCGGGAGGGGGGATGAGTTCCCTCTCGTGGCCACTAAACTGATCATGGCAGGGAGACTCCCTTGTGGGCTTAAGTATCTGTCCTTGAGGACAGACACAATTCTATATAGGATGCCCATGTACGATCCTCAAAAGCTGCTTAGGCAGCCTCTGAGACCGGGCGTCCTATACAGAATATGGCCCTTAGTGCGCATTTATACTGTAGAATAAAACCTAAATGATTCTGCAAAGGGGGTGTAGCCATGGGACTGGTATGGGAGGTCAGGAGTAGAGTTACCATAAGGCGCCCGGTGAAATGGTGCCCTTCCCCCCTGCCATGCAGACACCCCCTTCCATTACCTTTTTAACTTCTCCAGCATGAGCAGTACACCCATGTCAGTATCGACTCACCCTTTGATGACATTTTCTAGGCGTGGGCCTGGCAGTGACAGAGCGCCGATACCAATGCGGGCAACAGCCTCATGCTGGGGAAGTAAAAAAGGTTTGGGGAAGGCAAGGGGCACGCACACGTGACAAGGAAAGGAGCGGGGGCGGAGAGGAAGAGGGGTGTCATGCCCTTAGGAAGACCACATCCGGGGTGGACCACACACTCCCCCCTGCAATCCCCTTACTACACCACTGCTCCAGATAAAGGAGGACATCCGGGTTTTACTTCCATTCTTTCAACTTGCACAGGGGCATTAGCACTTCCCTTTTTCTACTGGTGATTCCTCTCTGTGCAACGCAGCATCCTTTTGGCTACGGCCACCGCTTTGTTAACATTGTTTTGCAGCCTTGAGGTCCTCAGACAATATCAAATATTAAAATAAACAATGTAATTGATTTAAGTCTCCATAATGGTGCTGGGATAGTGTCTGGAAAATGGGGAACAGACTTGACCCTCAGATAATATGGCATCCTGGTAACTGATTCCAGGTTTGTATAGTCAGATAATTAGATATAGCATGCAGTCATTGTGATCAAGTTTATTATTAGGATTTTATATACCGCCTATCAAGGTTATCTAAGCGGTTTTTACAATCAGGTACTCAAGCATTTTCCCTCTCTGTCCCGGTGGGCTCACAATCTATCTAACGTACCTGCGGCCTGCTATACGTTAAGGAGCAAGAGAGACCAGCACGGTTTTCAAAAGAGGTGGCTTTGGTATAGAAAATATGTTTTTCTTTACTTCATTTGGCCCAACAGTTCTACAATATTTTGTTTACTTAAGGAATTCATAGTAGTAAACAGAAAAACATGGATGCAAAATGAAAAACTTAAGAGAACCCTTCCCTACCCACTATAAGGAAGCTGGACTTTCACATGTGTTTCCTCTCTTTAAGGATCGAAGCTTCAGAGCAACACACAGTTTCCTAATAAACTAAAAAAACATCCATAAATGGTAGCATACAAGCTAGACTGCCTAATTCCTAATCTAATCTCTACCATACTAATTTTGGATTTATGGGGCAGTTTTCAAAACTAGGTGGGAGCCCACAAAGTCCCCAGGTGTTCTCTTTTGTGCACTCTTGACTAGTTCTCATATGGAATGTATGCACTGTATATACTCATACATTCTTTTTGAAAACTGCCTAGGGAAAAAGTACCTAAAGATATCTACACTTGCTTTTCTGCAGATTCCTTTTCCCTGAAAACCAACAGATAGAACTGAAAAATGAATTTGCACAGCTATTGTTAGTAATTTGTAATTTAGCATTAAAATCTAGCATGGTACCAAAAGACTGGAGGGTGCCAATGTAATGCCAGTTTTTTAAAAAGGCTTCCAGAGGTGATCTAGGAAATTATAGACCAGTGAGTGGATAGCGTGCAAAATGGTAGAGTCTATTATAAAGTACAAAATGATAAAGCATATACTTTATATAAGCATAGGTTAATGAGAGAAAGCCAGCATGGATTTGGTGAAGGACATCTTGCCTCACCAATCTACTACATTGTTTTACATAGTAACATTAGTAAATGATGGCACATAAAGACCTGCTTGGTGCATCCAGTCTGCCCAACTGTCTCACAATTATCTAGTAAGTATTAATTTTACTTGTTAAATTCCTCTATAATATGTCCTCCCCTCCCCGCCCCCCATGATAAGCAAGACCTGTAGTCATATGATATAAATGTGATATAAAATAAACATACTTATCCCTGATTTGTCTTGCCATATACAGGACACAGATCATAGAAGTTCGTCCAGCATTAGCTTCATTTCCCATTTTGTGATGCATTTATCGTCATTGCAGATATACCTGTAGCTGAAGAAGGAGCCTCCTTTTTTAGATGCCCAGTCCCTTCTGCTGAAAACCCACCCACCCCCTGAGACATTCCCTGGCAGGAGGGATGCCCAGTCCCTCCTTCTGGAAACCACCCCACCATAGAAGTGGCCTAAGAGGTCTGGCCAGAGTCTTAGGCTACTCCCAATGCATCCCAGAATGCACTCAGAGAGAGGCTTAAGATTCCGGTTGGCCCAGGAGCCTAAGGCCCCTCCTATGGGAGAGGCCTTAAGTGCCTTAGGCCTTATCAGGGCCTTAGGCCCCCTCCCCGGTGAAACCCACTATGCACTGGGAAGGGGAAGGCCCGCAATTCTGTTGAGGTGGGCCTGCGGCTGCAGGGAATAAGCATCCCTCCGGCTGGCCAATGAAAAAAGGTACAGGTGGGATCCGGGTGAACTTAGGGGTGGTTGGGGGAGTTAGGTGGGGTTCCAAGAGGAGGGAGTGGGCATCCCTCCTGACGATGATCTTAGGGTGGGAGGGGGTTTCCATCAGGAAGGACTGGGCATCCCTCCTGCAGGGAGATGTCTCGGGAGTAGTGGCAGGAGGAATTGAGCATTCCTACTGGCCTGGACATTCTGGGGTGCAAGAAAGGTCCCTGAAAAAGATGCTGAAACGGGGTACTTTGCCAGACCATATCTGACCTATCTGCTTGCCACTGGCTAGATAAGTTTCTTGTCTTTTTTACACACTGATCATTTTGGGGGAGACAATATATATTGAAAATATGTATTTATACAATATAACTATTGCTTGTAGCTCGGTGGGCTCATTAACAGCACTTCTTTTGGGATGTATACCACAAGTTACAGAATTTAAAATACTGCTACAATGGAAAGAACAGAATACAGTCACAAAAGAAAGAACTGAATAATACAAAAAATGAAAAGGGAGTGACTTATGATGTGTTTTGAAAGAAGGGTGATACATTAGGTTCACTTGAGCTCTGCATTGTGTCTTATCATGGTGTATGCAGCTCCGTGAAGATGTTCATATTGACAGTTTCTCCTTATAAAAATTAAAAATTTAAAGTATGTCTGGAAATATTTAGGCTCACTTTTAAAACTGTATTTTAATTCAACAGTTTATATCCATGTGGATTATTTTGAGCTGTTACAATGCTGTCATGGTTGTTGCATTAGAAATGTCCCAGCATATTTAAGCAAAGGTGTTTTTTTTTAGGGTGGGGTTCATTAAATAATTTATTGAATTTTAAAAAATTTATAAAGATAAAACATATCAAGTCAAATGAAAAATATGAAAAATACAAACTGAAAAGGATAAAATAGAAAAAGTCATAGGGTGTCATAACATAACATGAATCACTTGTAAAAAAAACCCCAAAAAACATTTTTGTTGACATTACAAATGAGAAATAACCCCATTTTTTAGAAGTGGCAGAAATTTACCATTTGATGAGGAAATATATTTATAATAGTATAAAATTTACAATTGCCTTTTGTTATCATTCTTAAGCCAGATTAACCAATGCTTATTTATCCAGAGATGATATGGCACTTAATTCCAAAGCATATGGATGTTCCAAATTACCGAAACGGATGTCCATGTGCTTGAAATGTCTAGATCCCAATTTTGCAAAAGCAAGATTTGGACATCCAATTCTGCCATACATCCAAATAGCAAGAGGGAGTGCGGTGGGCATGTTTTGAGCAGGACTTAGGGAGGGCCCAAAATCAGGGTGTCCAACAGCAATTAGTTAGAGCTGTTTCAGTCACATCTAACAAGACAGAGAGCCAACCCTGAAGTAACTGAATGGCAGTTGTAAAAGTCCATTTGTAAAATGTCTAATGCAACTCCTGGGACAAAACGAAGAGCCATCGATGACCTATATGTAACTATGTATTTATAACTATAAACTAATTGTATTAATAGTTATACTGTTCTACATGTACCAGAAACCATATCGAATGTCTGTGTCAAACTGTCCATTATAATTTTCAGGGTAACTAACCTACCCTCTTGTAATGTAATTGGACCTTGAACTGAATAGGTAAAGGCAGAATAGAAAACTGATTAACATAACATAAAATAACATAACATATAGATGAATGCCATTTTGCACTATTTCTTCAGTGGCACATGTGCACGCTCATTTTATTTATATTAATTTACACTGGGTTCTACTAAACTGTGGTAGAGATATCTATCATGGGCCAGCAAGGTAAGTGCTCTGATGTAGAGAATGGCACGGGGACAAATTTTTCCCCATCCCCGCAAGTTCTTTTCCTATCCCTGTCCCATTTCTGTAAGCATGTCTTCATCTGCACAAGCCTCAAACACATTAAAATCATAAGTGTTTGAGGCTTGAGCGGTTAAGGTGGAGCTTACAGGAATGGGACAGAGACAGAGACAAAACTCTCTTGGATAGAACAGGAAAACTGAGTTCCTGTGGGGACAGGGACAAATTTGTCCCAGTGTCATTCTCTACTCTGATGCTCATAGAATTCCTATGAGCTTCGGAGCACTTACCTCACCAGCCCACACTATAAACCTCTAGCACAGCTTCATAAATGATTATATATTTAAAACATCTCTCTCTATTTTATAAACCCTCCTTTTTCCTTTGATGTTCATTTATGATCCACACTGTAAATAAATATTCATGCATGGAGATAAGTTGTATATCTGTACCTATGAGTTGGAGCTTGGTAGAAAGGAGGGAAGCAAGGAGGGGCATGCGCACTTCAAACTTGGTAGGTCCGTGATCTGTGGCACCGTGCCCGCACATGCGCAGTGCCTGCCTCAGCTGATTTCCTGATCTCCGACGCCAGCTGACTTCTGACTACACTGTGCTTGCCGGCTTCCCGACCCTGTTCCTCCGAAACCGGAGAGGGGGAGGGAGGAGAAGCAAAGCCGGCAAGCACAGTTTTAGAGCCCCCGAAGCATGGGTGAAGTCGCTTCCTGGCTAGGGCGGCATTGGAGGAAGATAGGGCAGGGAGAAAAGGTTCAACTTGCTGCTCCAGTTTGCTTTGGATCTTCTTCGCTGCCGGGTCCTGCCTTCGCAGAAACAGAAAGTAGGTGGGACCCGGCAGCGATGAAGGTCTGAAGCAAGCAGGAGCAACGAGTTGTGAATGCTGCTGCACTACCGACAGCTGTGTGAGACCCAGGAGGGGGGGGAGAGAGAGAATAAGAAATGCAGCCGATGGCTGTGTGAGACCGCTGGGGGGACAGAAATGCTGCCGACAGCTGTGTGAGACTGCGGGGGGAATGCTGCTGCAGCACCCTTTTGGGGAGACAGAGTGAAAGAGGGAGAAGGAAGACCAGGGAAGGGGGAGAGGGAAGAGAAATGCTGCTGTGGCAAAAGGGAGAAGGGCTACTGCTGGACAGGGGGAACAGGGAAGGGGTGCTGCTGGACAGGGGGGAGGAGGGAAGGGGTACTGCTGGACAGGGGGAGCAAGGAAGGGGTACTGCTGGACAGGGGGGAGCAGGGAAGGGGTACTGTTGGACAGGGGGAACAGGAAGCAAATAAAGAAAGAAAGAATGGTCTCAGCGCCCCATTGTGCTAAAAGTTTACACATATATTCAAGCACCCGTTGAATATATGTGTAAACACTAGTTCATTAATAAAGAATATTACTAATACTGGAATGTTTTTAAAGGAAAATATAAAAGCAAAAGGGAGCTCAATGAAAGCTTACAGACCATGAGGCATGATAGGCTAATCATCATAATTACCATCATCATCATATTACAACTGAATTTAATAACTTTTGTGTGTGTCTTAGGATTCAGTTTAAATCCAGAAAGCTGTTATAATGTGAAAAGCATTATAGATAAAGAAAAATATATGGCATTTCAACATAGGGCAGAAGGGCTGGAAGAAAGAGACAAACCAAGGAAAGCTTAGCAAATTTATTCTGCAGATGTTAAGTCACAGACAGCGGGTGTTTGAGATTCTGGTGTGATCTCAATGAATATGAAGCGATTAGTTTCTAGTTCAGGTTTGGATTCCTCAAGATAGAAAATAAGGAATTATAGCTTGTCCTTGGGAAGTTATTAAGAGAAGAACCTTTCTTTGGAATAATTTTTATTTATCACTAGCTCTCCTCGTATTCAAATGAATAAACCATAATATTTTGTTGAACAATTGACCTGGCCCAAAGACTACATTGCAAACAGATACATAATTTCAGTATTTAATTGAGTACAACTTTTGTATGAATTAAATAACACATCAAGGTTCTCTTAGGCTTCTGCAGCTGTTGTCAAGATTGTTGTTTTCTGGAGTTCTACCCATCCAGATGCAGCGAGACCCGGAAAACAGTAACAAGCAACACATCAAGGCTTAGTAAAATCGTCAACATGACTTGTATGTTTGCCAGAGGGTGGAGAAAGGCAGTATATAAAGTTCATGACCCTTATTCCTTAAATTTTCACTACTTATACATTTAAAATCAGACTATTTATCTTACTTGGAGGGTGATTTTTTAACAGATTGTCTAGGTCAGGAGGCCAGGTAGGTGCCTTGAGGGCAATTCTATATATGGCACAAATATTTATGTGCACCCAAATATGGTCATAACAAGATGTTTGCCTGTATTTTTTTAAGTGTGTATAAGTGGGCATCACTTTATAGAATAGGAATATATGTAGGGGCTAAAAGTACATGCCAACATGTGTTAAATATTTGTACCAACTGTGAGTATTTGTTCATGTCATGCAGGGTAATGTCACAGGCATTAGGACAGTCACAAAATGGCTGCCAGAAGATAGAAGTAAAATTTTGCTCTTCCTGGTCAGACACTTCCCAGTGTCTGGCCAAAGGAAGGATAGTAATTTATTAATTTATTTTTAAAATTTCTATACCGTCTAATCCTAGGCAGTTTACATAAAATCAAACATGCATAATGCTTAAAACAATACAAACAGTCAGACAAAACATTAGGATTTAAAATCACAATAAATCTTCGATCAAGGTGAATCAGACCCTAAAAAAAGCAGTAACGAACAGTAAGAAGATATGCTGGTACTGAGAAAGGCTGACTAGGTGTTAGAAAAAGCCTCATTCTCTCATGAGATAAATGCTATCAGGGGGCAGATATGAGATGAGTGGTGATCTAGGGAAACAGACAGTGCCTCTTCGGTAATCACATACATGCAAATGATACGGAGGTGTCCCATATAAAAGCACAATCCTCTACTAATAGGATTTCAGAGAGGCAGGTGGAAATCTAGAATGTAGCCTTTAAGGGATATACGGTAGATAGAGGAATGGATTATTTCCTGCAGGAAAAATGGATTGAGGGTTATTGATAGAGAATTACTATGCAGGTCCTTGACCTGAATGGGCCACCGCTCTAGCGGACTGCTGGGCAGGATGGACCTCTGGTCTGACCCAGCAGAGGCACTGCTTATGTCCTTATGAATTCCAGGTATCCACATCAGCATCAAAGAGACTGGCTAGAGGACATTCATGCAGAAATGGGGAAGGAGTCAGGTCAGTACCAAGTCTACATATATACCAGCACTGTCAGAGAACAGACATTCGTATACAACCACTACATTTTTCAGGCCTTGCCCTGCTGCAATCAGCATGTCTAGCACCAAGATGTTAGAGTGCATGATCAGATTTGATACTGTACACCTCATGTACAACTGGCAACAGAAATGAGCTAGCATGTTTTCTACCTCTGAAGAGCTCCTAGAGTATGCCTAGCACTGTCTTTCTGTCACTCCACGCATGACTAGGAGAAACTGCCAATTTCAGGAAGAGACTTTGCTCATTCCAACCTCACTCCACCCTGACAGCTGGACTGATGTCATCCTTCACTACCCTCCTCCTACCTTAGAACTAGGGATGTTTCTACCTCTCCCACCAACAGTCATTAACAGTTCCTGGAGACTGTTTCATGCATCTATCACCCTTTCTGTAAAAAAGGAGTCATCTAAGGAAATACTTTTTTACAGAAAGGGTGGTAGATGCATGGAACAGTCTCCTGAAAGAGGTGGTGGAGACAGAGAGTGTGTCTGAATTCAAGAGGGCCTGGGATAGGCATGTGGGAACTCTCGGAGAGAGAAAGATAATGGTTATTGCAGATGGGAAGACTAGATGGGCCATTTGGCCTTTATCTGCCATCATGTTTCTATGTTTCAAACCTTCCATCAGTGTCGATCTTAACATGTTACTCTAGGAAAAGGAGGATGATCATCATGAGATGATCTCTGATACAAAGCAGGTCCTGAACATCCCTCCACTTCCATCAGCTGCACCTCAAACAGCTAGTGCACCATTTTATTCTGAAACTGTAACTGTATCACCAGATGCCAGTCGAGGAGTAGCTGATGGTGTATTAGCTAGTGTGATGCAATAGATGAGCCAGCATCAGGACACCATGAACGGGAGGAAATCAAAGAACACACTGAAAGGATGGCGCACATTCAAAGACAAATGCTAGTAAATGACAGCAGATAAAGATCTGAATGGTCAATCCAGTCTGACCAATAGTTACATGCATTATAAATTCATAATTAAATCTTTTTTTTATATATATATTTCTAGACCATAGGCCATAGAAGTCCATCCCATATTGTCCTTAGGTTCCAACTACTGTTGAAGCTCACTCCAGCCTATCCAAACCATCTCATCATTTGTGGAATACAGATCATAAAAGCCTGCCCAGCATTGTCTTTATGTTCCAAATTACTGGAGTTCCCGTCAAAGTCCTCCCCGAATTGCCATATATGGGACACAGTGACCCCGATTCTGTAAACTGCGCCGAATTTTAGGCGTGGTTTAGGCATCTGATTTAAGTGGTTAACGAACGATTTAAGGGTCTTAACAAGTGTTAATTGGGACTTAGACGGAGGTAGGCGTCAGATAGGCGTTCTCAGAATATAGACGTGAGGTGGACGTGAGTTTTTGGAAAAGTCGCATCCAAGTATGTAGACGTGGGGGTAAAGAGGGCAAAATGTGTGTGTGGTTAAGGATAGACACCACATAGACGCTAGTTGGGCAGCAGACCGCGTCTCAACATTGTGGAAATTGTAGGCAAATGAAAAGCTGGTCTTAGTGTGGTTTCTGCTTAGGCTGAACTTGGTTTTCTATGGGTGGAACATAGACGTGCTTTGAGCTTCCGAAATGATATATTCTACATAGACTTCAGGAATCGTTTTTTTCCCTCTTTTTCCCCTCCTAATAGATTTAATAAGCCACCATATCAATAGGACACATCAATATAAACATATTGCATGGAAAATATAGTACTTTTCTGCCCAAACTGTAATATGATTTACTGCTTAAAAAGAACCCCCTTTTTCTCACTAAACAGTGCTGCAATCAGCTCTTTTTTGAGAGCAAAGAAAGAACATGAAAAAGATATCAATATTGCACACATTACTGCATTTCTCAGAGCTGCTTAAAAATAGAAAAAACTGATACAGACCTTAACATGCATTTTCCTTCATTGAAAATGGAGGTGTGCAGCTGCACAAAGCTGACCTCATTGTGAGATCATCAAGCTGCACCTGCAAGGTGGAATGCCACAATTAAAAGATGTGCTGGGTGTTGTACTCACAACCTCTGTATGATCAGCACAGGATTTTAACAAATTGAGTTACATCAGCTTCTAATCAGGTGGATCTCACTGCCCTGTCATATCATAGTTGACTGACCTGCCTATATATCATATGCTTGGGAATATCACAATCACCACAAAGAAAGCATTTGTGGCTTACCAAGTTAATGTGCCTTATTTTACCTTGTCCATCTTATCAAACTCACTGATTCAAATCCCATCTTTACTAATTTTAACAGCTTCCTATTAGCTGTCATAAGAGGGTCTAAATGGTGGACTTTGCCATTTTTATCAGCAAATTTCCCTTTCCATGCAAACTTATTTTCACCTTCCCATGGCTTGGACATCCTAAGCTGTCATGGGAGGAAACTTTTCCTTTGCTAGCGCAAAGCCATTTGTGGCTCATCAAGTTGTTGCACCTTGTTCAACTTCTCAAGCTCACTGGTTCAAATCCCACCCTCACCTTCACTCATTTTAACAGCATCCCAACAGCTTTCATAAGTGGTGGACTTTGCTGTTTTTCATCAGCATTCTGCAGTTTGCAGGCACAGGTGCATCAGATTCATTCATCTGCTCTCAGCTACAAGACATTGTGGTAGGAATGTATTTCTTTTTATGCAATATCCTCACAGGGCAACACGTATAAGAGTTTACTAAAATTTCAGAAGGCTTGGACAGGTGTTGAAGGAAGATACATGTTTTGAAATGTATCCTAGAGACATTCCTATTGGTAAATTCAGCTTGTCTTTAGAATGAGGGGGGTGTTGGTGTGAGGGAAGTGGTTTAAGATGAGAGAGAACAGGCTGCTGAGAATTGCTGGAGATTATTTTAAAGATCAACTCAAATATGTTTAAGCAAAAGAATGGCTAAAGAGTTTGAAGGTTTTCTGGTAGACAAATGATTATGAAATATTTGCTAACCGCACTCAATACTTGAACCTCTGACGTATGGAAGATAAAAGCAGTGCCTTAAGGCATAGCGCTATAGAGGGAAGTTCATTTAGAATTTGGTAACAGAGCCTCTACAGACTAAGAAGATGCAAAATGGCTTCTTGTCAAAGCTTTGAGAAGTGAAGGATATGATTAAAAGTCAGTACAGCTGTGTTTGCCCAAACCACACCCAAAGCATGCCCAATCAGATTTGAAAGTTTTCTGGTGGGACGTCCTAACGATGCCTATGACGTCAGATGCTACTTAGGCGTGCTTAGTATAAAAAGGTCCCTCAGAGCAGCTTTTTCTCTTTTAGGACTCTTGTGTTATTGCTTATGCTGATTTCTGAGACCTTACCTTTCTTGATTATCTTTTAACCTTTTCTTTCCTATATATACCACAACTCTCTCCATTCTATAGGACCATTAGCAGCTATAGTAATTTGCAATTTTGATGTCTTTCTAACCTTTTTCATCTTTCCAGGTGACTATGCTGCACCTATGCAAGGAACTCCTTGCTAGCAGCTCAGATACCAAATCCAGGTGAGAATGATATATTGCTAGCTACTTAGGTGTCTTTATTAAATAAAAGCTCAGGCAGAACTGATTTTTTCTTTTAGACTCCCATTCTGTGTTAATGCTTATGGTGATTCTCCATTAACTTTTTGTCTTCCTGATATCTGCCACAACTTTCTCCATTCCACAGGTTCGTTAGCAGGTCTGAGAATTAGTGATGATAAAAATTGTTCCAGGAATGTTGGCTGAAAAAACCCCCATGCTGTTTGAAACTTTGGTGCCAGGAAAATGGATATGCAAGTTACATGAATATGTGGAACCTATAGCAGTGCTTTTCCTCATAGAACTAAAGATAAATCTTTTTAGAGTCATAATTGTTAGGCATCCTTATTATAAAAAGGGAACAGTGTTTGTGCTTCTGTTCATTCTAGCTGTTATTTTGAGACTGTTTGAGACATATTCTCCCACGACTTCTGCTTTTTATTTTTGCCACAGATGTCATTGTAACATTTCCTCCTTTTCTCCTGATTTCAGGTTCCTAGAGTGGCTAATGACTCCCCTTGTGTTTCCCAGAGACCAGAGCAGGTCTGTTCAAACTGGATTCAGCACACCAGCTTGCACTGGGCCAAAGCTCATATACCAAAACGGAAAGAATAGGTAAGAATTATGTACTGCAACCTTTGTTTGCTTTATTTGCCCTTGTGATGAATTATATACATTTTCTCAATATTAACATGTTTCACACTTTTTTTTCCTTCAGACGGGTGTAGTTATTGATGATTTTCTGAGAGAACAGTAAATTGGTGAGTTTTAGGCTTTCTTTTATAAAGGTGCGCTAAATCAACGCATGCGCTAATTATTAACGTGTGCATAGGATAACATGCACGCATTAACATTTACTACGTGCTTAAAACGGTGCTGTTTAGGGCGCCGTTAGGGTGTGCTAAATGTTAACACTTGCATGTTATCCTATGCACGCGTTAGCAGCGCATGTGTTGATTTAGCACACCTTTATAAAAGAGAGCCTAAAACTCACCAATAAACTCTTAATTTGTCTCAATCCATCTTCCTTTTTCTTCAGCCTGCCTTCTCCTACCAGGAGCAGATTATGGTACCTTATCAATTCTACCACAGTAACAACTTGGACCTAGAAGTAGTTTACTCTGCATACCTGTCATCCATCTCATCAAACTGCAGTTGCCTGATATTATACCTGCATGCTGCTTTCCTAGACTATGCAATAAACATCTTAAACCATTTTTCACCTTGTGCTTATTTACATTGAGTAGCAACCGGGCATTAATGTTTCCTTAATAAGCACCACTTCAGCTACTTCGTCTCATTGAGCTTTCTCTTATCTAGTGTTCCATGAGGCCCAGACTGCAATGGAGAGATGTGTGGAGGCCCTTAGGGGGTGGCAAACATGGTAGCTGGCATTTCTCCTGCCTCACAGCCTGCAACCTGCATAATATTTGAGAAAATGAGATTATATGAGAGCTGGAGAGGATGAAAAGGTGCAACGAGGTGCCTTAACTTAGTGAGCCAGAAATGGCTTCTTTCAGTCAGGGAAGAGGTTTCCTACCCTGACAGCTTGAGATATGACCAGATACCTTCTGTAATATCTTTTGTAATATATCCTTGATAATTTTTTTGTAAACCACCTTGAACCGCAAGGTAGTGGTGGAATAGAAATCCCTAATGTAATGTAATATGCTTAACTGCAGCTGTTACAGCGTGCTTCGGGTGCTCCGCTATGGAGCTGCAAGCACGCCGTAGCTACTGCCATAACGATGCCTAAACAGAACAGTATAATCAAACCAGAATTATTGTGTAGCACAGTGTTAGAATGAAGGGTGAAATGTGAGCCTGGTTTGGGTTCTATTCCCTCATGTACTTCAGCTGACACAATACTCATTTTAATAAAAATTATGTATTGCTGTTAAATATGAAAGAAATTCAAGTATTGTACTTAATTTCAATTGTCAATTTCTTGATACACTTGTTGTAAGATGTAAAAAATGAATAAAGATTATTAAAAAAAAAATTACAATCTACAGACCAATCAAATCTAATTTTCATCTCAAACAGCACAACATTAGCAATACTAGAAGCAATCTATTCCAAAAGTGGAGTTTGCATTTGATAAAAACAGTAGTATTTGACTCCATGTCACATTTATTGAACCATACTTGAGATTCTGGATTTTGGGACAATGAAAGCAGTGCTTTAAGCCACTGAGCTACCAATCTTTTGTCTCAGCTAACTGTGATATGATAGGGGAATCAGAGAAACTAGAAAGGAAGGTGGTGTAGCTCAATGAGTAAAAGCTCTGTACTGATCTTGCAGAGGTTGTGAATTCAACTCCTGGCCTGTCTTTTACTTGTGGCATTGTACCTTGCAGGTGCACCTTGATGATCTCACAATGAGATCAGCATTTTGGAACTTCAGAGCTCCATTTGCAATGAACTAGAAGCCACATTCAGGTCTGTTCTGTGTTTTATTCTGTTTTTAAGCTTGGCCAAATGAAGTTATGGGCTTTCTCTTTGCTTTGAAGAATGAGCTGATTGTAACAATGTTTAATGAGAAAGAGAGTGTTATTTAGAGCAAGGAACCTAAAGCTGTGATTTTCATGGGTTGCAATTAGCTAATAACATTGCTTCTTTAGGCAATTTTAAATTCAATATGCTTGTATGGATGTGTCCTGTTTATGTGGTGCCTGAATAACAAAATAAAAATCCCTGAACTGTATTTAAAAGATTACTTTGGAAACATCTAAAAACATCTCTCAAATAACGTCTATGGGATGCCCAGAGAAAGCTCATTGGATGACCTAGGCTGCCTAAATAGCTAAAGCCTTTCTGAAGCTTAAACCATGTCTATCTAAAGCCTATATGATGCTCAGACTCCTATGCTTTGCATGTCTTATAGCAGCTAATTTTGCCATTACTATACAAGTTTCTGTGTAGCACAGGAGTGAAGTTTACACCCTTCTACGCTGATGTTTCCAGTTCAACTCCCTATCAGTACCTCTTAGTCAAAAAGTAATATTATACTTATCCTTTTAAACATGGCATACTTTGTTACTTTTTTTGTTTTTATATTGTTGAAATAATGAAGAAAAAGGATATAACAGGGAAGTGAGATCTACCTTGTTCTGTGTGCTAGCAGAATTAACTGTCATTCACTACCTATAAGGAGCAGTATAATCAAATCAGAATTGCTATTACTATACGGCTCATTGTCTTGCCCAACGGATTAGAATGAAGGTTAGCGTGTAAGCATGTCACATTTTTTCAAAATTCACACTGATGTTTCCAGTTCAACTCCCACTGAAACTAATATATTATAACTATCCTTTTAAACATGGTATACTGTGTTTTTATTATCCTTTTAATGATGGTATACTTTGGGTTTATTATGTTAAAGCTTACAATCCTGAAATAATGATAACAAATCAGTAAAAAACAAATTTTTATATATAACTAACATCGTAGGGACATCTATCTGGCATCTACATCAGAAAAAGTGTAATTTTTGAGAACGAGCATCGGATGCCTACCCAACACCTATGTAACGCTCATTGCAACTTACGCCACACAGACATCTAAACCACGCCTAAAACTAGGCGCAGTTTATAGAATCAGGGCCAGAATGTGCAAGTCACCCTTGAATAAGGTGCCCTCTCCCTGTGCCGCCTAATTCCAACCCTCTCCAATATGGCCACACAGACCCTACAGGCCAAACCTCAATTCAGCCTCAGCTCTGCCATTTTTATCATGAACCTATGCCAAGGGAGGGTGACCAAAACCATACCTTTCTTTCCTTTCTGATATAGAGCTCCCCACCATTGAATAATAGGCCCATAGTCATATGCAATATGGTAATTGACGGCAAAAAGAGATAATCTAACATGTCTAGTCTGTCCACTTATTCTGTCTTCACAGCTGAAGATATATTTTGACTACCAGGAAGAGTGTAGCTTCCTGTAAGATTTCTTCTTGTCCAGGACAATAATTTGTGTCTTCCGCTTTTGTGCGCCACTATTTTGTGTAGAAGAGTTTATAAATTCGCCACTTAGTTTATTTCTAACCAGTGATCTCCTTTTCCTTATTTACAAATTGAAATCTATAAAACAAGCATATGCTTGAACAGAAAAAAAAAGCAATAAAAAACATATAGCAAACAAAATAATTATTAACAAAATAAATAAAATGCACAGCAATATATTTAAATCCACCATTTGTGTGAAAGGAGACATAAGATTATTAAGAGGAGAAAGAGAAGCTAGGTCAACAGACAAAGGGATAAGTTATCGACATGATTTAATGTAGGATTCAGCAATCTGCAAGATCTCAGTACCATAAGTTGTCAAATATCATAATAAAAGAATATGAATCATAACCCTCTAGCAGTAGTAGTGTAAGACTACTGCTAAGGGCATTATTTTGACAGGAAGGCAGGAGAGACTAAAAACAAGGAAAACACTGTAGGATGGAATGTACAAGGTACAGGAATCTTTATTTTAAAAACATACAGTAATATAATCCTTATAAAATGGCTCTCATATACATGGAGTACGGACCCAACACGGTCCATGTTTCAGAGAAACACCCCTACCTAGTTCTACCGGCTAATAACTGCAGGCATTTGAGATCCAAAGTCGCTAATTCAATTTAATTCAAATTAAGTATATGGACTTTTGGGTCTAACATTAGCCTATCTTTTGGAAGGGAGTAGTGTCTTTCCTATGACTAACCATAAAGCTCAGTAATAACCTTTATTGCCAGTATTATAGTGTGGCCATTTCATGAACATCTTATCTCTAGGTTTTCTAATAGCCTATTAGATAGAACTAACTACATGAGCAACTGTGTTTGTTAGGACTTCTCATTATTGTAGAATTTGTACCCTGCAAGATAGACTCTCCTGCTGGTTGATTCTTCTCATCATAACCTGGTCAGGCAAACCAAATTTTATGGTTACTTTTAATCCCATTAGGATTTCTAAGCCCAGATTCTAAAAATGGTATTGTTAGGAAGGCGCTGGTAGGTGTTCTATTGGTGCCTAAGTTAATAGTTTTTAATTGTCTATTAATGGTGTGGTAATTAGCCGTGCCATTAAAAACTAATTAAAAACAAATGAAAAGAAAAAAAAGAAGGCAACATGAGGTACCTTTAAAATGTGACACCAGAATCACATCTATGTACAGTAGATGCCTAGCATTGCAGAGCATCTAAAGAGACATGGTTTGGGGCAAGGTTGACGTTTGGTACCACTAAGAGTGATCCCAAAATCCTGGCCTACATTTCTGGCACCTACCTTAAACAAAGGCCGCGATTTTGAAAATTGTACCATAATCTGAGTTAATTTACCAAGGCACTCAAATCTTCAATAAATCGAACTTTCTGAGAAACCAACTCAACAACTAATATTAAGTAACTGTTTATAAATTAAAACAGTGTCCGCTATGTCTCTCAATACCAATCACTAACAGTCCTCAGTGACACCAACCAGGGACTCAATATTTTCATAGTCCATGGCTTTGTGTCATTTCTTCATTGAACCCTTTTAAACTTTGCTTTTTACTTTTTTAATTTATTTTAATTTAATTGTTCAACTATACATAAGATATAGAAGTACTTAGCTTAGTGGTCGGAGTGCAGGGATATTAAGTCAACATGTTTCACCTATTATAGTTTTCTCAAGGCAGTAATCCCTTCCTGCTTATAGCAACCATTTAAGACCACAGCCATCATCCAAAGATCTGAGTGACATACGGCCAGCGCCATTTTTTTTCAGGTGCCAGCCAATAATAGCTCCGCTATTAGAAACAGGGTCTTAGGCCCAGATTCTACAATTGGCACCAGTAGGAGTTCTACTGGCACCTAAGTTAATTGTTTTTAATTGGCTATTAATGGTGTGGCAATCTTTTTTCTTGGAAAGTACCTGTACTTAGGGCCTTGAAGAGCTGAATTCCCCCTCCTCCCATTTAGAAAAGTTACACCAGATTTCCTAAGACAACGTGAGAATTGGAATATGGACTTCTGAGCTTCCTGATTATCAAGGAAATGCCAGCAGGGGGCTACAAATGGATTTATGATCATTTTAAAATTATAATTGATTAGGCCCCATTGGAAAAAATGTGACCTGTATTAAAATAGGATACATTTTTGTATATTAATGCACAATATATCTTTGAGAGTGGGGGTGTTTACTATTTACTCTTTACTATTTCCCTTTCAGTTTTTGTTTTTCTTTAAATAGCAAATAAAGATTTTGCTCCTCCTATACAAAACTGCACTAGCGTTTTTAGCACCAGCCACGGTAGTAAGAACACTGACACTCTTAGGAATTCTATGAGTGTCGGAGTTCTTACCACCATGGCCGGCACTAAAAATGCTAGTGCAGCTTTGTAAAGCAGGAGCTTTATCACCTGATTTTATTAACTTTGCAATTTTCTTCATGCCTTTGTTTTTCTCAGTAGTTTTGCCAGCCCTTCTAGTGAGGGTTTTTTTTCCAGTGTGTATGTGTGTGTTTGTGTGTCTTTTTGCTTTTATTAATTATGCTGCCTTCTTAGAGACCCATATTGGTTTCCTTTTTCTCTTCCACTGCTAATATGATTTATGCAGAGATTTATTGACTTGCATTTTTATATTAGAAAAGATTAAACAAAATAATTAACATCTGGTATCAGCCTGGAAGGTTTGTTCAGCATTTTGCTGGATTAGCTAGCTTAGGCCCCTTCTGCACAGTTTAGATGGGAGTCAGTGGGGAAGCCAACCCATGGTGATGAATTTTCCTGTTTTCTTTTCCTTCTTGCTTGTTAGTTTTTATTGCAGTTGTCTGTCACTGTGTCACACTTTTGATTTCTAAGCAACCTTCTCTGGTGAACATTTTTGATTTGATTTTGAACTAATAGCTAACGGTGAATTAGTAGCCCAAAGGTTAAATGAAAAATAAAAGTGACATTATTATTAGGATTTGTATAAAGCTACCAGGTATATACAGCACTTTACAATATAATACAATGTGATTTTATATTCTACATATACTGTAAAGCTCAATGCAGATTATATGATTGTTCGAACATTCAATGGAAAATATACAAAACAAATCATAGAAAGTAGCTAATAACTTATGAAAGACCTATGAAAAATGTCATTACAGAATATTTCTTAGGCATTTATATACTGCCTATCAAGATTATCTATGCGGTTTATGATCTGTACTAGTCTGGCTTGTTTAATTTTACAATGGGTGTATTGACGTTGTACTGCTCACTGCAGTATGTAAGATGCTGCCTTTTCCTAGGTACTCATGTGTGACGTGTGGCTTGTTACTAAAAATCATGTTTTTCATACAGATGGGGGGGGGTGCCAAAAAATGATGGGCCCCGAGTGTCACATATGCTAGGTACACCACTACTAAGCATGATTCTATAAAGGGCAAACATACTTTATAAAATCATGCTTAACGCCGATTCCTGCATCTAACTGCAGGCACCAGATTTATGCTTACTGAAACCTGGTGTAAATGCCGACGCCCACATTAGGCACACTGAGACAGCATTTAAAAAGGCATGGGACGAACACAGAGGATCTCTAATTAGAAAATGGATGGTATACAATGAAGAATCAAGGTTGGTGCTGGGCAGACTTGCATGGTCTGTGTCTCGTATATGGCAATTCGATTTAGGATGGGCTGGGGTGCTTCGATGGGAACTCCAGTAATTTGGAACATGAGGACAGTGCTGGGTAGACTTTTACAGTCTGTAATCCACAAATGATGAGATGGTTTGGATAGGCTGGAGTGAGCTTCTGGGCAACTCCTTTAGTTGGAATCCAAGGACAGTACTAGGCGGGCTTCTACGGTCTATGGCCCAAAAGGGGCCATGGCCATGGCAGGGGTATGGGCATGTCAGGGACATTCCAAAAGTATATACAGGTTGTTATAGAATACATAGTAACATAGTAAATGACAGCAGATAAAGACCTGAATGGTCCATCCAGTCTACCCAATAGTTACATACATTCATGATTAGATTTAATTGTCTATTTCTTTATGTGCTTTTGGAGTTAGACACCATTGCTTTACAGAATAGTGCATAGATGTGTCCATAAATTCTATGGGTGCTGACAGTGGTGTGCTGGCATCATCAGTAAAGAAAAAAATACTACCAATTTATCATTTCCAAATAATTTTACTACATTTTACTATTAGGTATGGTTTTCATATGACTTATGTAACTGTGATTAATTTTTAATAGGGATGGGAGTCCTCTCCAGTACACCAATGGATGCCAATTGACATCAATAATCAGTTGTTAGCACCCAATTATTGATTATGAGCGCATTAGTCAATTGATTTGGGTGCACATCTTAGGAGTGCAAATCTGGGCACCATATGTAGAATCCGGAGATGAAGGGCATTCAGTTAAATAGGGGCATGTTCAATAGCAGCATCAAGATTAATGGATTAATCTGATAGCTGTATTCTATATTATCTGTAATTTATGTATAATGTAACCTATATATATTGACGTAATCCAGCATAAAGAGAGTTACAGTAGTTGAGTTGTTGAATGACTAGTGAATGTACAAGAATATTCAGGGCTTCTGGGAAAAATAATGAGCGAAAATCGATCTAATCAAGCGCAGTGTTTCCCGGTTTTATCTGTGATGGTAAGACTACTCGATCACGTGGGGTAAATATTATCAGTGTTGATTTTTCTGGATTAATTTTTAATCTTTGATTGTGTAACCAATTTTTAATGTGATTTAAGTTCTCATTTAATAATGAAATTTTGTGTGTCAAGCCTGATTTAAAAGTATACAATATCTGAATATCGGCTGCATACTAGTACAAACATGGTAAATCCAATCGACTGCAAATTTCAAAAGTGGCGCTAAGTAAATATTAAACAGAAGAGGTGACAAAATTGATCCTTGTGAAAGGCCAACTCCTGTTTTAAAAGAATTAGATTTTGTATCCCTCATCTTCACTATATTATTCCTATCTTGAAAGTATGAGGTAAACCATTCTATCAGTAATCCCTATTTCCTGTAACTGTGCAAGCAGAAGTGAATGGTCAATAATATTGAATACAGAAGATAGGTCTAATGCATCATCAATAAATTTTTAAAGTGAACCATTGCTTTATGAATATATGTTGTTATACCAAGCAAAGCTGTCTCTGTACTATGGTAATTCTGAAAAGCTGTCTGGTGAGGGTGAAGAACATTGGTTTTATTCACGAAGTCCTGTAAATATTGATGTACTGTGGCTTCCACAATTTTTGACAAAAATGGGATATTGGCAATTGGGCGAAAATTGCTTGGATTCAAAGTTTCCTGTGATCTATTTTTTAATTTAGGCTTTAAATATGTTAATTTCTATTGCTCTAGAAAATAGCCGATCTGTAGTTTCTTTGTTACTATTGAATGTACAAAGGGTAGCAAAGATAAAAGGGAGTTTTTGAGAATAGCCAAAGAAATAGGATCTGCTGTTGAGGTTGTTGTATGAAGTTTAGAAATTATTTTAAGAAGATGTTGCACAGTCGACAAATTGATCATTTTCATTGTTCTGCTCTTTACTAGAGAAGAAGAAAAGTCATGTACTGTAGATTGTTGATGAATTTCTGTAGGAATTGTTTTCCTTATATTTATTATTTTAGACTGATAAAAATTAGCTAGATCTTGAGCTGTTGACAATTATGTCTTTGATGGGTTGCCTACATGATAAGTAATGATTTTAGGGTTTTATATAGTATCTAAGTGTTCGGTGCATTTTCAATTTTAGGACTTTTTTTTTTTTTTTTTTGCTAAAGTAATAGCCTTCTTATAACAATTTACTGTAATTTTATATGGAAAAAAAAAGACATCTGGGTTTGCAGCCAACACCATTTTCTTTCAGCTTGTCTGACTTATCTTTTTTGAATCAGAAGATCTTGTGTAAACCATGGATTTCTACCTATAGATGGTGGTAACTTTGTACAAGGTAATGAAGGAGTATTTATTTATTTTAAAAATTTATATACCATTTAAACCTAAATGGTTTACATATCGTTACATACATAATTCAGTAAGACAAATAAAATCAAAGATTAACATATAATCATCGGAAAATCATGTAAAGTGCCCATCAAAAGAACAATCGCAAAGATCAGTTCCTAGAAAAATGCTGACTTAAGTTTTTCATTCCAGGAAGATACTCGTTCAGGTTCAGTTCAAATTGTTTCTAGCTGTAGCTGAGATTGCATTAGATTGTCTTTAACATTCCTATATCTAGATTGGTTTGAGATAGTTGGTAGAATGGTCCCACAAAAAGTTAAAGAGAAACTGATCAAGGCTTTCTGGATAAAGTCTATGGCTTAGATCACAGAGGAAAAGTGTGCCAGCTAATAGAAAGGAATCAGATTGGGATGGCAAAATCTGGTGAAATAGGAGTACTTCCATGAAAAAGCCATAAAGGGAATTATATCGGAAGCACCAGTCCCCACCCAATGTTGATATAAGCTAAGGGGCTCATAATCAAAACTTAAACATGTCTAAAAACTCACCCAAGTTGGCACTTGGATGATTTAAAAGACAGGTCATCCAAGTGCCGATTATCAAATCGACTTTCTGGACATGTCGAGGGACTTTTTATGCCTCTGAATGCCGCTGTGTGCCCAGAGCTGAAAGGGGTGTATCTGGAGGAGTGGTTAGAGTGGGATGTGGGCAGAATATGGGCTGACCTAGACTTAGTCGTCCTGCAGGAATAAATCAAATGTTTTACTGGACATCCTGGATGAAACAAATATTGTGAGTTAGACAATGTAAAAATAGATATAAGCACCAAAAAGGTGTCCAAAGTGTCCAGATAATCACTACAGAGACAAAGTAAAGACCCACACACATTCCCCCAGTGTTCACTGACCCCCTCACACCCACACTCCCACAAAGATCAGAATAAAAGTACATACCTGTCTCCCGAACATCATCACCTAGTGTAGGAAAACCTAGTAGAGTTGCACACAGGTGTCTTAAATAGACTGGGGGTGGGCTAGTGAGCCATAAATGTTTATTTTTATTTTCCCTCTATCTCTACTTTTCACTTCTTTATTACTCTCTAGGTACTTTAGTTAGATTGTGAGCCTTCGGGACAGTAAGGGAATTTCTAAGTACCTTTCTTACTTATAATTTTAATGTATATTTTCTGTAAACCGCTTAGAACTTAACGGATATAGCGGTATATAAGAAATAAATTACATTACATTACATAAAGAGGAGGACCCAAGTCCAAAAGCTACTCTAATCACTACATTTATGGTGGAACATGTACGCCTATCAAAACCTCCCAAAACCCTACTCTACGACCATACCAGTGCCACATGCAGCCATAAGGGCTATTGGGGTTGTGGACAGGAGGGTATAGTGGGTTTGGGGGGCATTTGGGGGGGCTCACCATAACCTATAAGGGAGTTTTGGTGAGATGTTTATCTGGAACCCTTTTTGTGACATTCACAAAAAAGTGTAAGGTGCCCCACTGCTCTGTTGCTATGTCTGAGTGGCCAGTCCATTATAAAATTGGCCCCTCCCACATTCTGGGCATTTGGAACGAGGATGAAATTTTTGTCAAAAATGTGGTATAAAGATAGATGTCCTGGCGGTCTGGACGAACAATAGCCTGGGCACCCAGATAGATAATTTTTGGGGAAAAAAAAATATTCTAGAAGTATTTTTCAAAAATGGACATTTTCCCACTGCCGACTTTGGGCATCTAGCACCATCCGCCCAAATTGGACTTAGACATATGTTTTTATTATACCCCTCCACGTCTTTTGATATGCTTAAAAATTACTGAATAATAGTAGATAAATGAGAGGGAAGGCATTGGATAGAAGATAGATAGATAATAGATAATAGATAATAGGTAGATAGATAGATAGATAGATAGATAGATAGATAGATAGATAATAGATAGATAGATCATAGATAGATAGATAGATAGATAGATAGATAGATAGATGATAGATAGATAGATGATAGATAGATAATAGATAGATAGATAATAAATATAGATAGATAGATAATAGATAATAGATAGATAGATAGATAGATAGATAGATAGATAATAGATAGATAGATAGATAGATAGATAGATAGATAGATAGATAGATAGATAGATAGATAGATAAAGCCTGAGATTGCATTACAAAATTTAGTGTCATATATCTTGTGGAAAAGATGAACAAAATCCATAAGGAGCACTTCTGAAAATCTTATGAGAAGGCTAAAAATTGTGGAATTCATATACTGCACAGAGATATAAGACAAATTAATTTAAAGCTTTTTACTCATACAAGTTAATTTATTGTGTGTTTCACTGGAGAAAGGCATATAGAAACTGAGCAGTGCAGTATGAGGAGCTGTTGCTAGCTGTGGCCCTGAGAGGTATCTGTAGAGATTTTGTGGCAAAGAAAGCCAAGACTGTGGTGACCTTTGGGTGGACTGGCAGGCATTGTCATTTTCACATTATGGCTCTTAGTCTTCATCCAGCTGGTTGTAAAAATGTATTGTTGTCTCCTTGTCATATCTGAACCTGTGGCAGATTAACTCCTCTGTCATGGTCATGAACTATGTTCAGTGCCTGTACATTCTCTGCATAGGGGCTCTCCTCTGTTGATTCTCTGTGAGCCAGTACCCCACAGAAACAACAAACCTCTTCCACTCGTACTTGTACCTACTACCACTTGTACCCATTTCCAACCATCACTTACACCCTATATCACCATCAATTATACCCAGTTCCCACCAACACCACTTGCACTCATTTTCCATCACCAGTAACTGCCAGCGGTCACTTGCATATTTAAAAAAAATTGGCATAACATTGGCCATCCTCCAATCTTCAGGTACTTCAGATGATTTTAGTGACAGGATACAGATCACTAAAAACAGGTCAGAAATTTAATATGAGTTCTTCTAGTACCCTGGGATGTATACCATCCATTTCAGGTGATTTATCACTTTTTAAGTTGTTGATTTAATTTAGTACATCTTCAGATTCATGGAGATTTCTTTCAGTTCCTCCACATCATCACCCTTAAAACCATTTCTGGTTCGGGTAGATCTCTTACATCTTCTTCTGTAAAGACCGAAGCAAAGTAATCATTCAGTCTCTCCTCTATGGCTTTATCCCCTGAGTACCCCTTTTGCTCTTTGATCATTCAACGGTCCCATGGATTCCCTCACAGGTTTTCTACTTTGATGCACCTAAAAAAAATTGTTACTATGAGTTTTTGCCTCTTTAGCAAGTTTCTCTTCATGTTCTTTCTTAGTTTTCTTTATCAATGCCTTACATCTAACTTGCCAGCGCTTATGTCTGCTCTTATTTTCTTCATTTGGATCCATTTTCCATTCTTAAAAGGATGTTTTTGGGGTTCTAATAGCCTCTTTCACGTCACCTTTTAACCATGCTGGCTCTTGTTTCCTCTTGTTTCCACCTTTGTTAATACGTCCGTTTTATAGGCTCATACATATAGGTAACAATACTGCTGAGCACATTGCCAGCTTTTGAATGGCCAGATGTTGATTTTGTGTGTGTGTAAATGACATATAACTTTTGTCAAATTACCACCACAGTACTTGCTTTTTGAAGCTTACAATCTAATGAAAAAACTGACAAGGCAAAGGGCTTATAAAGGTAAAGCAATGGAGCAAGCTGCAGGGAGTGAAGCTAATGAGAATCCCTGTGAAGGAACAGCTCGTGAGCATTGAAAAGAGGCTATTTGCAGGCCCAGGACAGTGCCGGAGTGCAATATCATTGATGAATTAAGCATAACCAGTCTCTGTTTCTGTCCAGGCTTCACCAAGTCTGATATGTTCTTGCTTTCCTTACTTCTGAATTTAACTTTGTTACGTATAAAAAATTAAAAAGTACAACGTGCAACTTCTGTTTCTAAATCAATCCTATTTTTTGTTTTAAAAAAATTATCATCCAAGCCTACTGAAAAAGTCATCAATGCTTGATAATATGCTTGCTGCTAAAGCACTTTCAATAAACAGATCAGATTTTCAACACCTGCTAATGAATTTTACGAGATTTAAGGCACAACACATTAGTTACTTATGAATTAGGAGGCAAAAACTGGCAACATCCAAATTTGAAGCGGGCTAACAAATAATTATTGCAGAAATGAAAATTGTTAAACAGTGCAATAAGGTAGAAGAAGCTAACACTATCCTCAGATGACACAAAACTAATGTATTTTTCGCTCCGTAAGATGCACTTGACCATAAGATGTACCCTAGATATAGAGTAGGAAAACAAGGAAAAAAACATTCTGAACTAAATTGTATATTATATATACCAGGCTCTGCACCCAGCCCCCCTCACTCCCTGCCAGGCTCTGCACCCTGTCCTCCCTCCCCTCTACATCATTTTGCTAACTGAAATCTATTTAAAATGCACATCTTCCAGCATCTTGCACAGGGCCCTGCAGCCAAACAATTCCACTGTGCCAGCCCTATTAGCAGAAGGGAAGTCAGGCCAGGTAAGGTATACAAATTTCAGAGGCTGCAGCCAGCAGCAGTACCCTCTGGAGCCAGTAAAAGCATCAACGTTACCCTTTAATTTAAAAGTTAAAAACTTCAAAGCACTTTAAAAAAAACCTGTTATTTCACAGCCATCCAGCTACCACTTCCTCCAGAATACAGTGTTTCAGGTTCACAGCCATAACTCCTCCCGAGTCCACATGGTGCTACGGTACCATCACATAGCTGGTGGCTATTGTTCCAAATGTGCTAGTGGCGAGGGAGAAAGGCCCCTGTTCGGCCTGTGAAGTTCAGTTCAGTTCTCCAGTCCCCTTTGCTGCTCATCAAATAAGACTGCTAATGGCATTGCAGATGGGAAAGACCACTTCACTGTCCAGTAGGAGTGAAGCAAGAAACTGGGCCTTTGCTCAATGTATGAACACATAATATTCCAAACTAAACTATAGGATGAGCAAAAAGACACCTTTTTCAATTAAGTCAAGTACACTTATATACAAATTTTGTCTAAACTCTAGGAACTGTACTGAATTATGACTTTTACACTGCTTTTTTCTGATATTGAATGTAATTTTTGCTCACATGTTATATTTTAAGGATCAAAGCAGGTGCCATAAGGTGATAAGAGGGGCCAAAAGAGACTATGAGGAAAAAATAGCTAAGGAGGCATAAAACTTTGAGCCGTTTTTTCAATATATTAAGGGGAAACGACACGCGAAGGAAGCGGTGGGGCTGTTGGATGACAATGAAATAAAGGGAGTGCTAAAGGAGGACAAAGCCATCACCGACAAACTAAACACTTTTTTTGCATCTGTATTTACCGAAGATATACACAACATACCAGAAGCCGACAGGCTATACGCAGAAAACAAAGATGGGAAACTGACAGGGTTGACGGTCAGTCTAGTAGAGGTATGAAGACAGATTAAAATCGATAAATCCACAGGACTGGATGGCATCCATCCGAGGATAATCAAGGAACTGAAAGGGGCTATAGCTGAACTGCTCCAACTAATAGCCAATCTGTTGATCAAATAGGAAAGGATTCTGGAAGAGTGGAAAGTGTCAAATGTTATACCGAGGGGAGAACCAGGAAACTACAGACCGGTGAGTCTGACCTCGGTACTGGGAAAGATGGTAGAGGTGTTGATAAAGGACCACATCATTGATCACCTAGACCACAGGTGTCAAAGTCGGTCCTCGAGGGCCAGAATCCAGTCGGGTTTTCAGGATTTCCCCAATGAATCTGCATGAGATCTATTTGCATGCACTGCTTTCAATGCATATTCATTGGGGAAATCCAGAAAACCCGACTGGATTCCGGCCCTCGAGGAGGGACTTTGACACCCCTGACCTAGACAGACAAAATTTGATGAGGACCAGCCAGCACAACTTCAGCAAAGGAAGATCTTGCTTGACAAACTTGCTGCATTTCTTCGAGGGAGTAAACAGGCAGATAGACAAGGGTGGCCCGGTCGACATTGTATATCTAGATTTTCAGAAGGCGTTTGACAAGGTCCCGAATGAACGACTACTTCAAAAAATTGCGAGCCATGGAATCGAGGGTAAAATACACATGTGGATTAAAAACTGGTTGGCAGATAGGAAACAGAGAGTGGGGTAAATGGACAATACTCAAACTGGAAAAGCGTCACAAGTGGAGAAATGACCTGGAAATTGGTACAATGCAACTTCTAATGTTAAAAAGCTATTTCAATTAGTCAATAATACATTTAATGTTACACAAAAGACCCAGTCTTCTTGGCTACCCCTTCCTTCTTCTGAAGACTTAGCTAACTTTTTCAGTTCTAAGGTATTATCTCTGAGATCCTCCTGCCCATCTTGTTCTTTGAACACGGGTTTTCATTCTAATTTTAATCTAATTGAAGAAGAGGTTCATGCAGATTTATGTTGGTCCACTTTTGATAAGCCAGAGTGGCATGATTTTGCTAAATTGTTTCAAAGATATGCACAAACCTATTGCTGGCTTGATTCTTGTCCCCCCTGATCTGATGGTTGTCACACCTCTCAGTTTTAAACTAAAATTATTTGAATTGATTACTGATTCCTTAGAAGCAGGGAAATTTCCATCAAAGGATGGCAAGATAATAATTACTCCAATAATTAAAAATACTAAAGAATCTATTTCACTACCATCCAATTATAGACCAATAGCATCGATTCCCTTGTTTGTTAAAATTATTGAAGGTCTGGTTTATATTCAATTGACTAGGTATCTTGAGCAACATTCATTGCTCCATAATTCACAATCAGGATTTAGATCTAATTTTAGCACTGAAACAGTATTAGCTGCTTTGTTGGATTATTTAACAAGTCTATTGAGTAAGGGCAGCAGTGCCCTGATACTCCAGTTTGATCTTAGTAGTGATTTCGATCTCGTGGATCACACTAATTTATTAATTTGCTTGGACACTTCGGGCTTCCAAAGAAATACCTATTCATGGGTCAAAGGATTTCTGGAAGATAGACTTTATCAGGTTAGGTTCAGGACTCAACTCTCTTCTACTTGGAAGAACCCATGTGGTGTTCCCCAGGGTTCTCCTCTCTCACCTACATTATTTAATGTTTACCTTTCATCGTTAGGCTTGTGTTTGGACATAGGGATGTTTAGTTACGCCGATGACATTACAATAGTCATACCCTTCAAGTCAGCGCTGTCTCAGATCACTACTAAAATCACACTACTAAAATCGAAACCGTAATGTTTCAGATGAATACATGGATGCCACAATTTAAGCTTAAATCAATTCAGATAAAACTAAGTTCTTTGTGGCATCTTCTAGTAAAACTTCTTTTGAATCCTCCATCAGTATAAATTCAATTTCTTATGCAATCCACCCAATGATTAAGATATTGGGAGTCATCTTAGATCAGCACCTTACCATGAAGTCCCAGATAGATGTAATGGTACATAATAGCTATTTTGCTTTATGGAAGCAACGAACCATTAGAGCTTATTTTGAATTTACTGCTTTTAGATTATCGGTTCAATCGCTATTACTGAGTCTTCTTGACTATTGTAATATTATTTATTTGACAATTACCAAGAAGGAACTAGCGAAACTTGTATTAATACAGAACACAGCGGTTAGAATGATCTACAGCTTGAAGAAATATGATCATATCAACCCCTTTTACTGTGAGCTGCATTGGCTGCCTATGGAGGCTCGGATGTTGTTTAAGCTAGGGTGTTTCTGTTACAAAGCTCTTTATGGTACAGCTCCTCTTTACTCGGTTAACAGATTTTCTTTAGCTTCTTATAGACATAGTAGAAAAACTCATCCCTTGTTTAACTCTTCTTCTGTTCAGGACTGCAAAAGTAAGACATTTCTAAACCATACGTTAGCATCCCAAGCTGCTCTACATGATAAAGAATTCTGTACATTCCTGCTTACAGCTTATTCTTACAAAGAGTTTAGAACTAAATATTTGACTAACTAACTTATTTTATTTCTTCCATTGTGAACATTATTGGTAATCTTTTGTAAACTGCGTTGAACTAATGGCTACACGGTCTAAACATACAATGTAATGTAATGACGAGCGAGGTGATTAAATTTGCAGATGATACAAAGTTATTCAGAATAGTGAGGACGCAGAAGGATTGCGAAGACCTGCAATGTGACATAAACACGCTCAAGAAATGGGCTGCAACATGGTAAATGAGGTTTAATGTGGATAAGTGTAAGGTGATGCATGTCGGTAAGAAAAATCTTATACACGAATACAGGATGTCCAGTGCAGTATTTGGAGAGACCCCCCAGGAAAGAGACTTGGGAGTACAGATCGACAAGTCAATGAAGTCATCTGCGCAATGTGCGGTGGCAGTGAAAAGAGTGAACAGAATGCTAGGAATGATTAAGAAGGGGACCACGAACAGATCAGAGAAGGTTATCATGCCGCTGTACTGGGCCATGATACGCCCCCACCTGGAATATTGTGTCCAGCACTGGTCGCCGTACATGAAGAAGGACACGGTACTACTCGAGAGGGTCCAGAGAAGAGCGACTAAAATGGTTAAGGGACTGGAGGAGTTGCCGTACAGTGAGAGATTAGAGAAACTGGGCCTCTTCTCCCTTGAAAAGAGGAGACTGAAAGGGAACATGATCGAAACATTCAAGATAATGACGGGAATAGACTTAGTAGATAAAGACAGGTTGTTCACCCTCTCCAAGGTAGAGAGAACGAGAGGGCACTCTCTAAAGTTAAAAGGGGCTAGATTCCGGACAAACGTAAGGAAGTTCTTCTTCACTCAGAGAGTGGTAGAAAACTGGAATGCTCTTCCGGAGGCTGTTATAGGGGAAAACACCCTCCAGGGATTCAAGACAAAGTTAGACAAGTTCCTGCTGAACCAAAACATACGCAGGTAAGGCTAGACTCAGGGCACTGGTCTTTGACCTAAGGGCCGCCGCATAAGCACGATGGACCACTGGTCTGACCCAGCAGTGGCAATTATTATGTTCTATTATTATGTTCTTATGTTCTTGATATTTAAATTCAAAACTTCACATTCAAACTTGTGACAGAATATCAATTTCTATAATGGTATTGCCATGGGATATCAGACTGCTCCTAGAACCTTCTAATTTCTCGAGGGATCAGTTCCTCATGCATCCCAATCTGGCAATCCTATTTTAGTTATCTTTTTTGTATATATCTTTTTTCTTGTATTTTTTATCTTTTTTCAATTTCTTAATAATTTCTTAATAATTTAAATAATTAATCCATTTCAGCGCATTTCATTTCATTTCATAGCTTAAGATAATAATTTAATAACTTAGCTTTTCAGTTTACAAATCATTCATCCCCATTTCGCTCATTTCTATTTCAAGGCTGGGGAACTACTATAACTATTCATCTCCTTTACAAGCCGCTGGTGGTATCGCTATCGCAGCAGGGGAAATGAGCCATCTCTCCTGCTGCGATTGTTGCTGGGGGGGGGGGATTCTGTAACCGGTGTTGTTTTTGACAGGCACCGGTTACAGAATCCAGCTTTTAGCTGAAGGACTGGCTCCTCCTTTGCCTGCAAGGCCTGGCTTTGGGCGTTTGAGACTTAGGCTTTATTTGGGTTTATTATATGTCTTAAGTGTAGTGGTGGTCTGGGCATTTAAACAGCTGAACGTAGAGGCAGGCCATTATTTAAAAAATCCCTCCTTTTGGATGTTTTTTTTTGATAATGGACATTTTCCCTGCTTCTACTTTCAACGTTTAGGGGCTTAGGCCAAAAGGGGACTTAAGATGGGTTTTTTTTTTATTATGCCCCTCCACGTGTTTATATTTATTGGTATTTATAGACTGCTGTTGTAATGTGATGGTGTTGCTTCATGTAAATTCCACTTACCTCATCAAAGCAAATGCTCTCATTCTTATTATATGAATCAGAGTTAAAATCCCTATATAATTTTTTAGTCAGTTTAGAACTGCAACTATGAATCTGATAGACTGAATATTTTCACAGCAGTGCTAAAATGTGCCAATTTTTTTTTCCTCTCACCATAGTAACACACTCCCTAGTGACATTCATTTGTACTAGACTGAATGAGCTACTGTAGTTCTGTTTATGCTTCTCTTCCAATTCTAAGCTTAAGATCATATTTCCTTGCCCTCTTGATTTGCACACTTATCCCTATATTGGTAATAACCATTAATAATATGATTTTTTTGTGTTTCTCTATGCCTTGTCACTATACAGGTAGATCTATTCAGGTTTTATCTCTTACTATAAATGGTCATCGTGGCTGTGCATATACAGTACCTTCAAGTGAATGATATGTGACCTTAATTTTGCACTACTGTAAAAAAAAAACCAAAGGTTAATTTCCTTGTAAATATCTGTAAACTGAGTTTCTATACCAAAATACAACATACTTTATCAGAGGTATTCAGGAAAACCCTACTTAAAACTGCAGATAAGATTTAATTTATTAAAAATCTTTTTTGACATATAAAGCAACTGTCATAATATCTGCTATGTAGGAGATCTAAAATAATTAGATCTAAGTTTAATCCTTAGTATACTGAAGATCTGATAAAAGAAAAACCAGCATTGCAGACAATTGGAGACAATTTGACAAAAAAGACTGCAATTCAATTGAGAACAATTTGGAGAACAGCAAATAAATTTTATAACTCACATATATCAGGTGCAAAAAATTCCTACTATGCACTAGAAATTAGGGACAGGTAAATGTAACTCCAAAAAACTGTTCCAAATTATGAATAAATTAACAAATTCTCCTTTAGTGGGAAGTTCCACAACTAAAGGGGTCTTTTACTAAGGCACGCTAGCCGATTTTGCACATGCTAACTGATTTAGCGTGCGCTAAATGCTGACGCGTTCATAAAATATAATGGGCACGTTAGCATTTAGTGTGTGCTAAATCGGCTAGTACGCCTTAGTAAAAGACCCCTTCAATCTCAACCGTCAGCTGAGACTAGTAAATTCCTTCCTCAATAAAATTACCATGGTGCGTCAAGATCTTGAAAAATTTCCAACTCCAAATGAAGAGAATGAGACACAATTTATTTCCGATTCTCTAGAGCAGTGGTTCCCAAACCTGTCCTGGGGGACCCCCAGCCAGTCAGGTTTTCAAGATATCCCTAATGAATATGCATGAGAGAGATTTGCATATAATGGAAGTGACAGGTATGCAAATCTCTCTCATGCATATTCATTAGGGATATCTTGAAAACCTGACTGGCTGGGGGTCCCCCAGGACAGGTTTGGGAACCACTGCTCTAGAGTCTAGAGCAGATCAGATATGGGATGCAGTACTTTTAAGAGTAGCAATACAGAAAATTTAATACAATTATTAAAAAAAGTTTTCACTTTTTGTTTTTCTTTCAAATAATACTCTATCATGTTTAGTTGAATTTATTAATAGACTGCTAGCTGAAGGTTCTCTTCCACAAAATATGGGCTGGGGCCTGCATAAGTACTTATTTTTCTCCTGTCCATTAAGAAAAAAAAATCCCCTACGTCCCCTCTTGCCCCCACCCCCAACAATATCTCTTCTCTCCTCCCTCTTCCTTCCTGCCTTCAAAGCCCCTCCTCCACCTGCCCTATCCCTAATGTTTTATTCCTTTCCCTCCATTTCCTTTCAACCCCTCCTTTTTTATTTTTTTTCCTTTCTAATAATGTAACTTTACCCCTCTCCTTCCTCTTAATCATCACTCTCAAGTATGTCCCGTCCATGTCCTTAATGTACACTTCCCTTCTCTCTAACAAAACTTTACTTTTATAAACATAACCTTTTATCCATATTTTAACATTTTATTGTAAAACGGCTAGATACCCGTTGATGGTCGGTATATTAAAAATTAATAAACTTGAACTTGAAACTCCAAATATGTAGGTAGCCCTCCCCCCTGGTGATCCAGCAGAGGTCTTTGGGGGCAAGAATGCCTGCTTAAATCGCCCTGAATATCGGGCCCACTGTGCACAAAACATCTAAGAAATGGCCATTTTCAAAGCAAAAAGATTTTTTTTTTCTGTTTTGAAAATGGTCATGATCTCTACTGGAATTTTGGACATTTTTCACAGTGTCCTAACTCAGATTTAGACGTCATATCAAAAATGCCCTTTCACATAGTATAGACTTTAAAAATGTGCTAACTTAGGGGGCCCTTTTACTAAGGCGCATTAGCCATTTTAGCACACGCTAAATATTAGCGTGTGCTAAACGCTAGCATGTCCATTATAGTCTATGGACGCGTTAGCGTGTAGCGCATGCTAAAACGACTAGCGTGCCTTAGTAAAAGAACCCCTTAGTCTTAAGCCCAGGTGATCTGGAACAAAATTACCCACTCTATAACAGTGTGTCTATATTTGGGCACCCAGGGCGCCTACGTTGTAGACGCCTTTTTGCATGGTTATCAATCAACTGCTAGGTGCCACGTGTAGAATCACGCCTACCGGTGCCTAAGTGGACTTATGTATCATTAAGTTTATTAGGTTTTTATATACCGCCTATCAAGGTTATCTAATCGGTTTAACAATCAGGTACTCAAGCATTTTCCCTATCTGTCCCGGTGAGCTCACCATCTATCTAACGTACCTGGGGCTATGGAGGACTAAGTGTCTTGCCCAGGGTCATAAGGAGCAGCGCGGGGTTTGAACCCACAACCCCAGAGTGCTGAGGCTGTAGATCCAACCACTGCACCACACATTCCTCCAGGTATCACTGAGGTAGGCACAGGACCATTAGGCCAGGTTTTACCAGGCTTAATATACCAGCGCCTATCTCACATGCCTAGCGATGCCTACGTTTACCATGCCTATTCCCCACCCCTAACCACACCTACTTTTCAGGCAGGCATAGTTAGATATCGGATGGCACCTCAATTTAGGTGTCGCTAGGCACCACTCTGAGTTCCACGTAGAACTCTTAATTGTTTAGTTTTTAAAAATTTAACAATTAACTTCAGTGGCATGGTCAATTACCACACCATTTAAGCTAATTAACATAATTTGTGTTGCGCATGGATTTTAGTTAGGTGTCACTAGACATCCACAATCAAGGCGCCTAGTGACACCTAACTTAGGCGCCATTTATAGAATTTGACCCTCAGAGACCCCCTCCATGATGCCTACTTTCCTTTATAGAATACTAGCTGATGCCCCGGCGTTGCACGGGTATTTAATTATAGCAATAACACTGTAAATGGATTCAAATAAAGATACTTTATAGTGGTGAATGAAATTATTTTTTTACAGCTTTATAAAAAGTACAATATTCAAATTATAATGTGAAATATTTGACAAAATGAATACAATACAACTAACACAAAACTTGATTATAAACAACATTTTTAGTATCACCTCCAGGAGCAAGAACATATAAATTCTTGGGTGAACCCACCCTTGAGCAAGCAACATAGAGTTGTCCATGGGAAAAACAGGGGGATCTTAAATCCACTCCACAGTATGTAATAGTCTGTCCCTGTGATTTGTTGATTGTGATAGAGAATGCAAGTCTCACTGGAATTTGCAATCTCTAAAACTGAAAAGGAAGATCTGTTGGAATAAGTGGCATCCAAAAGTTTCAGTATTGATTTAAACAACTCAATATGTGGAAACTCAGGTTGAAAAGAAACTCCATGCAGTTTTTTCCCGGTTCAGAATGGAACCTGTGTTCCTAGTTCAGCATATGTGAGTACTCATGTAATGTAATAACATTATGAACTGGGGTGCATGAAGGAAACAGTTACAAACACAGTTAGAACATACAAACTCTATATGTATGGTGTCCGTGGTAGAATAGAAACAATGTCCCTAGTGGTTATAGTGTCATAGAAAGTGTGTTATAGTTGGAATTACTGTGAGAATGGCAGCTTTTTACATTTTTTCCATTGACATGAATGGGTGAAATCTGATTTTCTGTTTGTAGCTCCGCCCACATGTGCAGGTGGGCCGCGAGACCCCCAGAACATATCACCCCAGGTAGTGAGGGATAAGCATACCAAGTTTCGTTCAAATCGGTCAAGCCGTTTTTGAATTACTGTGAGAATGGCAGCTTTTTCCATTTTTTCCATTGACATGAATGGGTGAAATCTGACTTTCTGTTTGTAGCTCCGCCCACGTGTGCAGGTGGGCCGTGAGACCCCCAGAACATATCACCCCAGGTAGTGAGGGATAAGCATACCAAGTTTCGTTCAAATCGGTCAAGCCGTTTTTGAATTACTGTGAGAATGGCAGCTTTTTACATTTTTTCCATTGACATGAATGGGTGAAATCTGATTTTCTGTTTGTAGCTCCGCCCACGTGTGCAGGTGGGCCGCGAGACCCCCAGAACATATCACCCCAGGTAGTGAGTGATCTGCATACCAAGTTTCGTTCAAATCGGTCAAGCCGTTTTTGAATTACTGTGAGAATGGCAGCTTTTTACATTTTTTCCATTAACATGAATGGGTGAAATCTGATTTTCTGTTTGTAGCTCCGCCCACGTGTACAGGTGGACCGCGAGACCCCCAGAACATATCACCCCAGGTAGTGAGGGATCTGCATACCAAGTTTCATTCAAATCGGTCAAGCCGTTTTTGCGTGATCGCGGCACATACACACACACCTACATACATACACACATACATACCTCCGATTTTATATATATAGATTAGTATAACTGGGTATGTACATACTTATAATTTAGGTGTGAGAACTTGCACTAGCCATATAGAGATAACACATGTATCTTATCGTATTCTATAAATTATGAGCCTAACTATGAGTTCTACCCATGCTGTGCCTAGACTCAACCTATGTGTACTCCTATCTGTCTAATACATACTATGTACATATGTGTGTATTTACAAAATAGTGCTTAGGTGGATTTTGGGCATTTATGTCCATTTGCATACTCATGTGTGCTTATCGTATACAGTATATTCAAATATATCCAAAAAATAGGACCAAAAATGGGGGGTCTCGATTTATATGTGAGACTCTCATCTCTTCACAAAACCCAATATACAGCATTTCATCTTCAACCCCACCCTGCCCTCCTGCAGTAATCCACACATTTTACCTGTGCCTCCCCCTGATTTCTTAACACCCCACTCCCACAGCAAACAACATTTCCTGCCTCCTCTGCCCATGCCCCGATGAATGGAATTTGTTTATTAACACCCCCTCCCCCCCCCCCCGATGACCATTTCTCAAAATTCAACTGCTGCCATCGCAGCTGCAACTGTTTCCCACTTGCCCGCCTGATAACCAATTTGTCACTTACTTGCTTCTCCAGCAGACGCTGACACAGTTATTCACTGATTGGATCAGAGCAGGGCCTTGAGCATCTGCACATGCTCTTAGGCCTACCAGCGGCTCCCACCATCTCTGAGAATTAGGGCTCCTTTTACGAAGGCGCATTAGTGGTTTAACGCACGTAATAGTGTGCACTAAACCGCCGGCCATGCTAGCTGCTACTGCCTCCTCTTGAGCAGGCGGTAGTCTTCCGAGGGTTAGCGCGTGATTAAAAGTCGCTAACGTGGCTTCGTAAAAGGAGCCCTTAGTGAATAACTGTGTCAGGTCTGCCAGAGAAGCAAGTGACAAATTGATTATCTAGGTAGGAGGTGGGAAATGTTGTTTGTGGCGGCGGTGGCAGGGTGGGTTGAGAAGCAAATGCCGGACAGCGGGGGAGGGGGGTGTTGGCTGTTGGAAGGCAATGGCAGCATGCACATACTTCATAATTTATAAGGATTCTCTTTCCTCCAATTCCAGATTCATCTGTAGGACCATAATACTTGAATATACACTCTCCCCCCCTCCTCCCAGTTTATACTCGAGTTTATACTTGAGTTTCACACACACCCTTATGGGGGGGAACTGTTTTTTTGGTTTATACTCAAATAGTTTTATATTCAAGTATATGGTATATGTCATTTTTGTAAACATTTATAGTTATATACTTCACCAAAATGTGTTCCTAAAAAAAGATTTCCGCAAATGTAAAAATATATTATTTTTGTGAAGGAAGTAAAAGTCTTAGATGTTGTAAATGGCACCATAAACATGCTCAGTTAGTTATCTATCATCAGCATAAAAGCCTTCCATCAATTTCAATGTCCCAAAAGAAATTTTAAATTTTCTAATAGCAGTATTTCTTCATATCAAAATTGTTAATAGCAGTGACAAAAAATGTAATGAACAAACTTATCTTCAGTGCTCAAAACTCTCAACCGGCAAATATCAATGCAAGCACTTTTTATTCGTGTTTGGATGATGGCCAGTGTTTCATAGTATTCCCACTGCTGCTTCAAAAAGATTTTAGGTATTTAGGTCCAGCTTCTATAAAGATGTCTAAAGTAAAGATCAGTGGTTCTCAACCTTCCTAATGCTTTGACCCTTTAATACATTTCCTCATGTTGTGGTGACCCCCCCAACCATAAAATTATTTTCATTGCTACTTCATAACTGTAATTTTGCTACTGTTATGAATCGTAATGCAAATATCTGATATGCAGGATGTATTTTCATTGTTACAAATTGAACATGATTAATCACAAAAACAATACGTAATTATATATTGTGAAATATTTATTTCTAATTACAAATAAATGTATTTGGGCATATCTGCATGTGGGCGGACCCGCCTGAAGACAGATGGAGGAGCGGTGTCTCGGTTCATAAAACCAGTGTTCTTCAACCTTTTGACCTATGGACCGGCGGAAATAAAATAATTATTTTGTGGACCGGCACCGGTCCGCAAACTGGCAGCTGAAGAACACTGGGCTAAGTCGTGCCCATCTCCACTCAATCTCCGACCCAGAACCCGTCCCCATAATAGTACTAATTGTAACACCATTTTTTCCATTCATTTTTCATATATACACACAATATAATTGTATTAACAACACATAATGAATGGTTAATCACAAAATGAAAATACACAAAATACACTGTATGCTTTTTAACATTCATTCCTACCAGAAAACAGATAACCCCATGCAAATGCAAGACCAAAAACTAAAAGTACTAATATTTATAAACAAACCCTAAGATGCAAGACTCTGCAAACAGTACAACCCCAGAGGAAAAGAAACAAATGCATTTCTTCCTGAACAGACAAATCAATCACTAAATTAAAAAAAAACCAGACATATCAATCACTAAATAAAAAAATAAAAGTATTTCCCCTACCATTGCTGTCTCTCTCCCTCCATGTGCCTTGCCTTCTGGCCTGTCCCCCGGTGTTATCTTTGGGATGGTCCACTGTGCAATCGACGCAGTGTCTTCGGGCTGGCTCCCTGAGTGCTGCATTGCACAAAGCTGTGGGCAGCGGCTCCTTATGCGCGTCCTGCGCCTCATCTGGAAGCCTTCCCTCTGACATATTTGTTGCAACATCAGAGAGAAGGCTTCTGGTTCAGGCGCAGACCGCACATAGGAGCCTTTTCCCATGGCTTTGTGCACTGCAGCACTCAGGGAGGCGGCCCGAAGACGCCGTATTGATCGCACCATGGACCGGCGGCTGAAGAACGCTGTCTTGGGCCCGATAGACGTGTTGGCCCTGTGGACAGGCAGAAAATTTCTACGGATCGGCGGTTGAAGAACACTGCCTAAGACTATTGTGGGATCGCAACCCACAGGTTGAGAACTGCTGACCTAGATTGTTATGCCTAGCTGATCTAGGCACTTAACTTACCCCCCCCCCCCCCCCACACACACACACACCTTTTACAAAACTAGGCAAGAGGTTTTTAGCACTGTCTGGCACTCTGATGCTCTGCGCTGCTCCAACACCCAACAAAACTCTATGACTGTTGGAGCAGCACAGAGAATTCAGCATGCCGACTGGTGCTAAAAACCTCTTGCGTGGTTTTGTAAAAGAGGGGTTAATTATTTAAAAAACCTAATCAGTGCCAGTAACAAGGAATTAGCACCTCATATCTGACTTAAATTAAAATTAATTGGATTGTAACTTGGTAGATGCCTACCAGTTTCAGGTAGGCGCCTAGTCCAAGACACCTATCAAAAAGTAGGCATGATTAGGGGGCATGTAGGTGCCTGTTTTGGACTTAGGCACTGGCATTTAGTGCAAATAGGGTGTGCCTAAGATTAAAACGCTTGGTAGTGCCTAAGTTTACTTTAGGCGCCACTAGGTGTTATTCTATAAACAGCACCTAACTTAAGATTTGAATGCGCTAAGCGCCATATTCTTCAGTACTTATGTTTTAGGTATTGTTTATAGAATCATTGCCTTATTGTATAAAGTGTGTCAGACTAGTTTAGGACCATTCTGGAGCCTATGACAAAAAGAACTACAATTACATCTATTAGTAGTCCTTTCCTATTTAAAGGCACAGGTACTAGAATGTACTGTAGGAAACACTTAGGGGTCCTTTTACAAAGCCACGCTAGTGTTTTTATTGCATGCACCGGATTAGCACGCGCTAGCTGGAACTCTACCGCCTGCTCAAAAGGAGGCGGTAGCAGCTGGCACGTGCGGCAATCTAGAGTGCGCTATTCCACGCGTTAAGGCCCTAGCGCGGCTTTGTAAAAGGAGCCCTTAGCATATACACATAAACACAAACAGCCTGCTTCCATGAATATGTGGGCAGAACAACAGTGGTTAGCATAGCTGGGTTTAAAAAATGTTTGTACAAGTTTCTGGAGTTAAAATCCATAGTCTGCTTTTGAAACAAGGCATGAGGGAAGCCACTGCTGATCCTGGGATCAGTAGCATGGAATATTGCTACTATTTGGAGTTCTGCCAGGTACTTGTGAGCTGGATACTGGGCTGGATGGACCATTGGTTGGACTCAGTATGGCTATTCTTATGTTCTTATGGAAGTTGCTGGGTTCAAGCTATTCATTTTTTTCAGTGTGCCTAATTTTAAAATGCTGTTTCCATTGCTTACCATACCATACAATTTCTTATACCCGCAAAATTTCAACAAGGATTCATTGTGGCTTACAATTAGATTCCCAGCTCTTTCTGAACAGTTACAATACGATTCTTAAGTTATAAAATAACGTGAGAGTAGAAGAATTCAGTTCTTGAGGGTTACAAGGAGAAGAGAAGTTTTTAGCATTTTCCTGAAACGGTAATATGAGATCTGGCGCAGAAAGAGTGGTCAGTCATTCCATAATTGGAATTCGAAAGTGTATTCAAATAACCAATTCCTGCTTTGCTCCTTATGCAAGACTCTTATTTCAAATTGCACAAAGCAAAAAGAGCAGACATATGTTTGCTGATTCAGTTTTGTAAGGATTAGAAATTTTAAGAGGTGATTCTTTATTAAATCCTGTAATTAATTAATTATATTCATATCATTAAGGGGGAGAGTTATCAGTATGGGCTACCCATAAGATGGGTTATTTTACTGTAAACCCAGGTTATTAGTAACTAGATCTCATTGCATAAAAAGGGACCCTGTGCTAAAATAGCATGAGTTGTGGTAGTCCATATTGATAACGTCCCCTTAATTACATCTTTTATCAACACAAAACCAGCCAACCAACCCACATTACCTAAGCTGAACCCTCTCATGCAAAAGACAATTTTAGAACTGAATATGTGCAGTTATGCATGTAGGGTACACAGCAGCATAGCAAAGGGTGAAAGTTGTGTGGAGGGGTGGCGCCCCTCCCCCTCATCTCCACCTCCCGCTCCTTCTCCGATCCCCCTTGCCATGCGTATGCCCCCCCTTCCCTTGTACCTCTAGTTCAGGGGTGTCAAAGCCAGTCCTCGAGGGCCACAATCCAGTCGGGTTTTCAGGATTGCTCCAATGACTATGCATGAGATCTATTTGCATGCACTGCTTTCATTGTATGCTAATAGATCTCATGCATATTCATTGGGGAAATCCTGAAAACCCGGCTGGATTGCGGCCCTCGAGGACCGACTTTGACACCTGTGCTCTGGTTGTTCACCACCACCAGCAATGAGAACGTCAGCGTGCTCCTCATGACCCTGTCCGCTCTCCCTCCAATATCGCTTCCTACGTGCGGCACCCAGAAGTGACATCAGCGGGAGAGATGACGCAGCCGCGAGAAGCACGCTGAAGTTGGGGCTCGCGGCGATGAACAGCTAGAGGTACGGGAGAAGGAAGGGGGCACGCGCGGGTCAAGGAAAGGAGTGGGAAGAGGCGGAGAGGAGGAGGGGTGCCGGCGCCCCCAGCAACATGGCATCTGGGGTGGACTCCCCCCCCCACACCCCTCTTACTATGTCACTGCTAGTACATATAAATACACAAGAAAAGTGTCATATATGCATGGAAGTGCACTACAGGTTTCTGTATTTTTCAAGGATGAAGGAAAATGCTATATTGCGCAACTGTAAGGAGGGCTGTCGCAGCTTGACTAGTGGTTAGCTGCAGAACTTTACTCAAATATAGCAGATAACAGTTAACATACCTCCCTCGCCCCCTCCTTTTTTACTAAACTGCATAGTGGTTTTTAGTGCATGGAGCAGTGCTGCTCCCGACATACATAGGAACTCTATGAGTGTCGGGAGCAGCGCGGAGCATTCAGCGCAGCTCCCTGTGCTAAAAACCGCTATCACGGTTAAGTAAAAAGGGGGGGATAGTAACATAGTAAATGGTGAACGTCCGTTCAGTCTGCCCATTAGTTAAAGCATTTTGTTTATGTACACAAAGGGACACTAATTAATGTTCTCTTAGGCTTCCTTATTGTTGCTGTTGTCTGGGTCTCGCTGCGTCTGGATAGGTAGAACTGACATTTCAGCCATCATGCTGTAGCTCGCTATCAGCGCTAGTGATGGAGTGTTCCTACTACTGTTATTACTATTTAATATTTCTATAATGCAACCAGATGCATGCAACACTGTACATTAAGCTTACCTCTGTATTACTCCATATAGGTGGAACAATGGAGGTGCATGAGTGGGGCTGCTACTTATTCACATAATTTACTGTAAGTTACTCTCGCAGTATTCCCATTTATTCCTGACATTGACCTGATGGAAATAGGCTTGCCAAAACAACCACTCTCCTCCTAAATAGTATGTAAACAGATATTATTGAGAGAAAAATTGTAAACATGGACCATTGCACAGGTACTGGCAATTATAAAAAAACCAAAAACAAAGGAGAGGAAAAAGCCTCAGAACCAGACCACACTATAATCACTTGCATATAGGAGGATTTATAGGTAACAAAGTCATAGGCATAAAGAAAGCTCTTCTTTATTTGATTATTAACACTAAGCCTATTAAACTGTGCAATGCAAATTTCTATAAAACTGTGGACTTCAAAGTGCAAAAGAGAAATGACTAATCTGATGCCAACTTCATCCAGTGATCAGGGCCAGTGTTGGGGGGGGGAGAGAGAGAGATGACAGGGCAGCTTCTCCAGGGGATCCCATGGACCAGGATGTCCTTTCCTTCTCCTACCCAGTTCCAAAGCCCCCATCACCTGTAAAAATGTAAGGAGGTTGGCGGTGCAACAGTGATTCTCTAGCGCTGTCTGTGGCCTTATTGGCACTATTCCATTGCCATAGTCTGCCCCCTCTGCTGTAACTTCCTGTTTCCTTTTATCAGTGGGCATACAGGTCTCTTTTGAGAAATGCCCATATTAGTTTTTTTCAGCTGTCTTGAGGCAAGGTCAAATGCAAACTAGCAGTTTAGACTTGCTGGTAGAAAACAGCATTATCTCCTATTCTTAAACCTTGAATGCAAATGATCAACATCCTATTCCCAATGTTACTGGGAACTGACCTGGTAGCCAGTGGGGATAAAGAGTAATCCCTGAATCCTCCTGGTGCCTCTGATCCTCTAGAGGTAATCTTATAGTACTACTGCTAATGGTCAAGCTGCCATTAAAGGATGCACAGATATAGAGTTCAAGAAGAGTTTCCTGTTATGCCTACTAAAAATCAATAGTCATAGAGGATAATATTAACACAGGTTGCCTTTTTGTGAAAGCTAAGTAGGTGCCTATTCTGTAAATCCACATCAGCACCTATGTGTCTTTTGGAATAAAGCAGTAGACATCATGACCAGATTGAAGACATGGTAAAATATAGAACTGCCTATATGTGTTAGGGACGGTAACAGATTGCCAATTGCCCTGGTTGTGATGCCAATTTTCAGTCCTGAAGGAGCATAACCTGCAAAGAGTGGAGAGGGCAGATCTGGCCCCCTGGTTGGGCAGACTGGATGGACCATGCAGGTCTTTATCTGATGTCATTTACTGTGTTACTGTTGTCACATTAGCTCTACAGCGGCCCTACACCAGGTAGCTGTAAAATACAAGGAACGAGGCACTTCTCTGCAATGAGGCAGAAGCCCTACAGGGGGTGCTGGTTTGAACCCTTGAGCACTCCTTCTTATAGACAACTCAGACACACAGAAACAAAAACACCAAAAGAGGTTTGGTTTGAAAGTGAAAATCAAAAGTTTGTTATACAAGTCTTTTGCACTCAGAGTAATTGCACAAGGTAAATCATATTGAACAAAACCCCATAAACAATATCAATGGGGAAAAACAACTGATGGTGGTTCACTTCTCACTAGGGTTTCCAGTTTGTGAGGTCTTTCAGGTTTTTCTCTCAAAATAAGAGACAAAGAAAAATCAATAGTTACTCAAGTGCACAAGTCCGATTACTGCCTAAAGCTTTAGACAATATTTCCACTAAAATAACCTTTTGCAACTTTGAAAGGAAAAATATTTTACTTGGTAGTTTTCTCTTTAATGCAGAGAAAGAGCAAGAAGAAAAAAAAATATTCAAAAGCAAAAAGGCAATATTAAAGCTTTTGCTTGTGGCAATTGTCCAGTAGCAACCACACTGAATTTCCTTAGTCCTTTACCAGGGTAAAAGTATACCTCCTGGCATAACTCACAGAAGTGTCTAAAAGTCTAAAAATATGGTAGCACCTGTCTCCAAACAAACATTCAGTTCAGTTTCCCAATGGTGTTACAGGGAAGTAGTTCACCTGAGCCTGGCCTTTCCCTGAGGCTCCTATTCAGTCTGGCTATTTGGGAAGAGCAGTATCAGACAACCATGCACCCAGCAGCAGAACTATCTTCACCCCTGACTAAGAGGTCTGCTCCTCTTGAGCAATAACAAAGGTGCTGCTTCTTCCCGGATGCTGGTTCCTGGACTGCTCTCCTTGCTAGTGGCCTCCTTTCTGTTCTCAGGGTCAGGTTTAAATAGGAGAGAATACTGCCTATACCTGTGAGGAATAGGAATGGACAGGTACTCTCTCTGCCTCCCCCTTTGGCGGGACTGCAGATTGCAGTCAGGAAAAAAACCCTGTTTTTTTCTGAACAGGGACAAAATGGCTTCCCTACCTGTTTGTGTGTATTTTCCCTTTGTCCTTTGTTAGGCTTGCTTGCCAATGATCCAGGCTATAGGAACTGGACCTAGGATAGGCAGCCCTGTTATTCTGCTCATCGTGGAAACTATTCTGATGGGCTCTAAACACCTTTGGTCCTGGTTTGCCCTGATAGTTCCCTTGTGGCAAGTCGGGATTGTCATTAGAATTGCCACACTGTGAATATTACATCTCATAATCAACCTGCTACAGAGGATTTAATGGAATATTTTAGTGCAAAGATGAAGAATCTTCATGATTCACTTATAGAATTAATACATTAGGACTCTGAGCCTTTATAATACGTGTCCATGGTCTATGAAGAAAAAAAGACCTGTGTTCCAACACTCAGATAGGAAAGTCCAAAACAAACAGGATGGAGCATTTGGAATATTAAATCAACAAAGAGCAATAGGGGATATGCTCATAGCAGATAGACTAAGGGCTCCTTTTACTAAGTTGTGATAGCGGTTTTAGCGCGCGCTTAGCGTGGGCTGAATTGCAGCATGTGCTAGACCTTAATGCCAACATTGAGTTGGCGTTAGTTCTAGCTGCGTAGCATGGGTTTAGCGTGCGCTAAAATCTTGCGTGCACTAAAAACGCTATTGCAGCTTATTAAAAGGAGCCCTAAATGATTTTTTTCCTTTGGTTTTTAATGGGGAAGATGTAAGGGACATAGCTATTACAGAAATGGTATTTAAAGGAGATGGTTCTGAGGAACTGAAACAAATCTTGGCCACATCAACATACTAAAGAATAACAAATCATATAGACTAGGTGGTATACATCACTGAATTAAAAAAATGAAATTGCATTTTTATTATTATTAATCTGTAACCTATCATTAAAATCATTTATAGTACCTAAGGTTTGGAAAGTAGAAAGCCTATCCAACATTTTTAAAAAGGGTTCCGGGGTAGTCTAGAAGGCTACAGACCAAAAAGTACAAGGACTAGAGGGTAAACTATAAATTACAAAGTAATACATTTACAATAAATAGGAAAAATATTTTTTCACTCAAAGCATAGTTAAACTCTGGTACTCCTTTGCTGGAAGATGTGATAAAAGCATTAATGTTGTTCTGTTTTAAAAAGGATCTATTCATGGTAAAGGCCATAAATGGTTATTATGGTAGACCTGGGGAATACCATTGCTTATCCATGGATTTAAGTAATATGGAACCTTGCTACTTTTGGGATTCTTCTAGATCAGGGGTGCCCAATAGGTCAATTGCGATCGACCGGTAGATCGCCAGGACAAAGTGAGTCGATCAGACTCACTTTGCCTTGGCGATCTACCGGGCCGATCAGCCTTCCTTTCCCCGACGTCAATTCTGCCATCGGAGAGGAAGTTCAGGCCAGCCAATCACTGCCTGGCGGGGTGGAGCTTCCTCTCCGACGGCAGAATTGACATCGGGGAGAGGAATGCTGGTTGGCCCGACACAGGGAAGCAGAGAGAGCTTGGTGCAGCGACGGTGGCGGCTTTGGGGCATGTTACCCGATGGCAGCGGTGGCAGGGCTTGGGGGCCTGTTCCCCGATGGTGGTAGCAGTGGCTTGGTGGAGGGTAGGGAGAAAGAAAGAAAGGGGGCAGACAGGGAGACAGAAGGAAAAAAGGGAAACAGAAAAAAAGAAAGGGGGCATGAAGAGAGAAAAAAAAGAAAGGGAGGCAGGGAGAAAGAAAGGGCAGGAAGAAAAAGTAGGGGGAGGGAATGAGGTCTGGAGGAGAGGAAGCATAAAGGCTGAAAGAAGGGAAGAAAGATTGGATGCACAATCAGAAGAAGAAAGTGCAACCAGAGACTCATGAAATCACCAAACAAGGTAGGAAAAATGATTTTATTTTCAATTTAGTGATCAAAATGTGTCTGAATTTATATCTGCTGCCTATATTTTGCACTATGGCCCCCTTTTTACTAAACCACAATAGCGTTTTTTAACGCAGGGAGCCTATGAGTGTCGAGAGAAGCGCGGGGCATTCAGCGCAGCTTCCTGCGCTAAAAACTACTATTATGGTTTAGTAAAAAGGGAGGGGGGTATATTTGTCTATTTTTGTATGGTTGTTACTGAGGTGACAGTGCATAGAGTCATCTGCCTTGACCTCTTTGAAAAAAACCCGGAATAGGAATGATAATTAACATTTTCTCAGCTTACAGTGTGCTTTGTGTTTTTTTAAAATTTTATTGTTGGTAGATCATTTTGACTTGGTCATTTTAAAAGTAGCTCGCATGCCCAAAAAGTGTGGGCACCCCTGTTCTAGATACTTGTGATCTGGATTGGTCATATCCCAGTTTCCAAAATGAGCCTGCATATGAAGAAAGGTAGAGAAAGGAGACTACTTCTCCTTCCACCCTATCCCTATTTAGGAGTCAGGTCTTCAACTTTCTTGGAAGATCCCATATTTAAACTTGTGTCTTAATTCTTCAGGTAAGGCATTACAAAGTCTTGAAATCATACTCATTGAACTTGGCAAGCCAGTGTACCATAACTAGAACACAATCTCCTTCCAAGAACGCACCACACAATTTATCTAACAATTAATCAGCTCCATTTTTTAAATTTTTTTGCATAACTCCAAAACGCAAGCTATAAGAGTAGCTTAAAATTAATTCTCACATGTATAGACAACCAGAAGAACTCTCTTAACAATGAAGATATCATAACCCATCATGACTTCTGTAAAAATTATTCTAGCTGTTGTTTTCTTTGCCAACTGCAAATGTAAGAACAAGAACCCAGGCAAACCTTCATACTTCCCATTGCACTGATGCTTGCACCACTACGTGAATCATTTCCTATTCCATAAGGGGGCAAAACCTCCTAATGGTATTCAACTTCCCATAAATTAATTTCATGGTGATTGATACCTGTCCTTCCCTTGTCCACCTCCTATCCAAATAACTGCCTAGATTCCTCACTTTCATCATCTGCCACTGGAAACGTCCTCTACTGTAGGGCCACTTGAGCTGCAGATGAATTCATAGCCCACCCCATCCCCACTAACAGTATGTTTTTGCAGATTTAAAATCAATTTATTATCTATCAGCCAACCTGCAATAGCCAACAAATCTTTCATTCAGAATGGCTAAAACAATTTCTTCTTTTCTGACCCTGCTGCTTGAGCTGGGTCACAACTAGAGAATGACACGGTGACAAAATTCATCACCGTCCCCATCCCCGCGGATAACCGCGGTAAACCATCTTCATGTCATTCTTTAAGGAGAGAGGGAAGAATCTGAATATAATTGGGCACAACCACTGACCCACAAGCTTTGCTTTGAAGAATGCTATTGTAGAAGGACCAAGGTTGAAATAGACACTAGAAAATGACATGGGATTATTTCCCGCGGTTATCCGCGGGGACGGGAACGGTGATGAATTTTGTCACCGTGTCATTCTCCAAACCAACTGCATATTGTCTGTACATAAGAAAACCTTAAAATCTAACCTCACTATCAAAATCCCACAGAGGCTGCTAAAAAGATATTAAATAGCAAAGGTGATAAATTGGACCCTTGTGGAACCTCAAATGAAAGCCCAATAGGAGTCATCCAAATAGTCTAAACTTAAATAAAAGATTTTTGCCATTCTAGAGTTGTCTCTACTATTCCAATCCTCTCACGCTTTTGGAACAGTAACTTATGCTCAACCAAATCATAAGCCAATGCCAAACCAATTAAAATGAGCAACACCTGCTCTCCCTTATCTCTGTGATGTATTACTTCATTCTACACAGCCAACAGCACATCTAAAATTGGCTCCTGTCTCAGTTGAGCAGTCTGTCTCCTCCACAAAACTCATTCAACTGTAATAATATTGCTCATTTGAACACCTTGGCCAAAAAAAAAACCACACAAAAAAACCCAAATTCAATATTGGCCTTTAACTTCTACAGACCTAGGGCTTCACCATGATTTTCAGGAGGGGAGAGATAATAGACCAATACAATTTATAAGGCACCTTCCCTTCCCAAAGAGACCTCTCCTCCATTTTTGCAAATGTCAATATAATTCCTCTACGAGTGCTCTTATTCTCTAATCTTACCCAACTGTGTCACTGATGGAACTAAAAATTAATCTAATACCATTTGTCTTCTCATCACATTCATAACTCCCCCTTCCCCAAATCCCACTTTCTGACAATTTTTTTCCAAATCCCACAGACTTCTGTAATTTACTCACTTTATACACAAAATACATGGCCAAACCCTCTCCCTCTAAAGGAAGTCCTCATCTTAAACATATTCTTCCTCATCAACCAGTTCATTGTAAAGAATAACTCTTTGGTTTCATTAGCTAATCTCTTAACGAGAAAGGTTTTAGCACACCTAAAAGTTTTCCCTACCATAGCTATTCAATGTCTTCTTCCATTCCTCCCTATTATTCATAGTAGGCTGGGGGGGATGGGTTCAATCATACTCCAAATTTTGTAGCTTCCTCTTTCATGTCTTCAAATACTCTGTGAACCAGGATGACCTCACCCTCTCCCGCATCCCCACTTTTATTATAGGGACCAACTTATTTATTTTTATTTACTTTAAAAAATTTATATTCTGCATTAAGTCAATGCCGATTACAAAAACATACAAATTCAAATGGAACACACAAAAACACACATCACAGAAACACCTGAGCATCAGTTGAATAGACTACATTATCAATATCCTTTTCCACAGAGCTTCACCAAATTTCTAAAATGTAATCTATCTGTCTGCCTGTCGTTTTTTCTGTCTCTCTCCTTGGCCACTGTCTCTCTGTCTTTCTTTATTTTTGTCTCTCTCCTTGGCAGCTATCTGTCTGTCTTTTTTTCTGTCTTTCTCTCTCCTTGGCCGCTGTCTGTCTGTTTCTCATGCCCCTTCTCCCACCTACCTCCATGCCTCCCTCTTTCATGGCATTCCAGAATCGGTGCACCTCCTCATAATGGAATTCACAGGAGATGACTTTGTATACCATATAGCTGATGCCTGCCTCCAGGCAGCGCTGGGCCAGCACAAGCCCCACACTCTCACTGGCTACTGCATCCCGGTTCTGTAGAGATATTTCTTCACAGCCCATTCTTGAGTAGAGGTGGATACAACCACATGACCATCACAGTGCTCCACAAATGCTGTCACATGGTTTTGAGTGCGTTCAAAGCGCAACCTATGCCAAAACTTTTGGCTTGGCCATACCATCGCCCAACCACGAACTTTTCTCACCATTTCCATGCACTCCAGACTAAATGGATTGCGGTTCACAAAATGCAGGCTCACTACCTCATTCTCCCTTGTGTCTAATGTGCTTTCGGGATACTGCTGTACATTAGCCCCAGCTGCCAGGAAGCGAACCATGCTGGCATGTGGCAGGAAAGCGCCACACACACTGAAAACCGCCACACGTGCCGCACGTGCCACTACTACCATGTTCCTGCCACGGAGCTATGGATCACAGAGGCAGGGATCAAGGCGGTAGAAGTGCGCATGCGAGTTTAGAGTTTTATTATTATTGATTTCTATATATAAAAAGACAAACTTTTTTCAGTAGAATGGAGACTATATCATCTGCTATGAAGGCTGAAGAATTTACCCCACTCCCACCCCTTTTACAAAACCACAATAGCGGTTTTTAGCACAGGTTGACGCGCTGAATGTTCTGCTCTGCTCCCGACACTCATAGAGTTCCTATGAGTCTCGGGAGCAGTGCAGAGCATTCAGTGCACCATCCAGCGCTAAAAAACCCTATTGTGGTTTTGTAAAAAGTGGGAGGGGGTCTTAATGAATTAAAAAGTTTACTGAGTTAAAATATTGATAAAGGGGGAAAATGAGAATTAGTGCTCTGATGAACTCCAAAAGTAAGGTCACTGGAATCTGCCAAAGGAAGGCTAGAATTTTATTCAAGAAAAACTGTGCACATTGATCAAGGCTTATGAAGAATTTTCCTGCAAGATATATTAACATCGATAATTTACTGCCCCCCACCTCCACCCCCACCCCAAATTTGACTACTGGTACTGAATCTACATACTGTATAAACATTAATAACTTTCTTCTTTTTTAAAAGTTGGTTCTCCATAGCTTGCTTGTTTAAGAGACAGTGGCGTACCTAGGGGGGGGGGGGGGGGGGGCGGGCCGCCCCGGGTACCAGCCCTAAGGGGGTGTTCCCGGCCTTGCCGTTCAGTCCCCCGCCACCCCCGAAGGACCGCTCGCCCCCCTGGCCTCCCCGCACCACCTATGAACAGCCGCAGCAGGATCGCGAAGTCAGCGTCAGCATCCCTGCGCTGCTTCCTACGACGCGATCCCGCCCCTCCTCTGACGTCAGAGGAGGGGCGGGACCGTGGCGCAGGAAGCAGCAGGGATCTGACGCTGACTTCGCGATCCTGCTGCGGCTGTTCATAGGTGGTGCGGGGAGGCCAGGGGGGCGAGCGGTCCTTCGGGGGTGGCGGGGGACTGAACGGCAAGGCCGGGAACACCCCCTTAGGGCTGGTACCCGACGCTGACTTCGCGATCCTGCTGCGGCTGTTCATAGGTGGTGCGGGGAGGCCAGGGGGGCGAGCGGTCCTTCGGGGTGGGTCGGGGCATCAGGCCTTCAGGGTGGGGCGGGCGGGCAGGCAAGCAGGCTTTCAAGGGGGAGGGGGGTGACAGGCAGGCAGGCAGGCCTTCAAGGGGGGACAGGCCTTCAAGGGGGGGCCTTCAAGGGGGGGTGCAGACATTCAAGGGGTGCAGGCCTTCAAGGGGGGCAGGCAGGCCTTCAGGGGGGTGCAGACCTTCGGGGGGGGTGTAGGCCTTTGGGGGGGTGCAGACCTTCAAGGGGGGAAAGGCAGGCAGGCCTTCAAGGGGGGGACAGGCCTACAAGGGGGGGGGGACAGGCCTACAAGGGGGGGACAGGCCTTCAAGGGGGGGTGCAGGCCTTCAAGGGGGGGTGCAGGCCTTCAAGGGGGGTGCAGGCCTTCAAGGGGGAGACAGGCCTTCAAGGGGGGGAAAGGCAGGCAGGCAGGCCTTAAAGGGGGGACAGGCCTACAAGGGGGTGGGACAGGCCTTCAAGGGGGGGACAGGCCTTCGGGGGGGTGCAGACCTTCAAGGGGGGAAAGGCAGGCAGGCCTTCAAGGGGGGGACAGGCCTACAAGGGGGGGGACAGGCCTACAAGGGGGGGGGACAGGCCTACAAGGGGGGGGACAGGCCTTCAAGGGGGGGTGCAGGCCTTCAAGGGGGGTGCAGGCCTTCAAGGGGGAGACAGGCCTTCAAGGGGGGGAAAGGCAGGCAGGCAGGCCTTAAAGGGGGGACAGGCCTACAAGGGGGTGGGACAGGCCTTCAAGGGGGGGACAGGCCTTCGGGGGGGTGCAGACCTTCAAGGGAGTGCAGGCCTTCGGGGGGGGGATGCAGTCCTTCAGGGGTGGGGTTTAGGCCTTCAGAGGGGGACAGACCTTCGGGTGGGAGGTAAAGTCCTTCGGGGGGTGCAGGTCTTCAGGGGTGGGGTGTAGCCCTTCGGAGGGGGGACAGACCTTCGGGGGAGGGGGTTCCCTGTGTAAAAGTACACAGAGGGAGAGAGGGAAGGGGGGGTTCAAAGATACATGCATATGCCAGACTTTGGGGGTTAGAAATAATGGGTCTAAAAACAGAGGAGTGGGAGAGAGATGGTGCATAATGGGATTTAGGGAGGGAAGGAACAGAAAGGGAGAGAACTTGGAAACAGGGGATGGTGTGGAGGGGGGATAGAGATACTGGATAGGAGGATAGTTGGGAACAGAAAGGGAGAGATGGTGGATCCTGGGGTGGTGGGGAGTTGAGAAAAGGTGAATCTGTGGATGGAGACAAAAAAAAGGAAAGATGCCAGATCTCCGGGAGAGGGAAGGGAAACGGAAGGGGAGAACAGAGATGGCAGACGGATGGTTAGCACGGAGAAAGGAGACCCTGGCAAGCAAGACAACAAGAGCCTGGGACCAACAAGATTTGAATATTGATCAGAGAACAAAAGGTAGAAAAAATAATTTTATTTTCTGTTTTGTGATTACAATATGTTAGATTTGAAAAGTGTACATGAGACAGCTTGAAATGGGAACTTTTCTATTTTTGTGAATGGCAAGGCTGAGTTCAGTTAAAATATATGCTTTATAAGAAAATATAATAATGTGTTTTATAAAGTTTATAAGCATTGCTGGCATACTCGGTGAGGTGTTCCTAGTGTTGGTGGTGGTGGTAGCATGTCAGTGTGTTGAGAGGAAGAGGTAGTCTGGGAAATTCTGCTGAGCAAACTCTGGGCCCATTTCCACCCCCAGTTAGTCCACTCCACTCAACTGGTTCACACACTGAGTGGGTCTTTGGGTGTTATTTCTGGGTAGTTGTTTTAGAATCTCTTCCAGTGGTTTGTCAGTATCTCCTTCTGGTCCAAGGAAGGAAACTTTGTCAACCTTAGCATTGACCTTCAGAATATGTTTGTAACAGCGCTGCTTGTGTGGCATTAGGCTATGTAGTGATCGAAAGAAAAAAACAGACCTTTGCACATTTTTGCACTATATGGTGGGTGTATGAGGAGATTCATTTCCTGCACAGTTAAGTCCATTTTTTCTACTGAATAATAGTATAGGTACAATGAAAGTAAATAGCAAAAATGTTTGAGTAGATAATTAAGGAAATCTTTTTCATATTGCTTGCTTATGGACTGGGAAAAAAGACTGTTCAAGCAAATGTCTCCAGAACTGCTTTAATGGAAAAATGTGATTTTTTTTTTTTTAAGTACTTTGTGAAATTTATTGTTGTTGTGAAATTTATTGTTATACTTTGTTTAAACTTAAAAAGCGGTGTCATTAACAGTGAATCTAATCGAAAAATCGATTCAACAGGGTGAATCGGATCGAATGAAATATTTTTCTCTGAATCGGGCAGCACTATTGGCTACCATGAGAATGGGCTACTGGGCATGATGGACCATTGGTGTGACCCAGTTAGGCTATTCTTATGTTATGTTCTCATCTGTAGGGGCCTTTGTTTTCACTTCTTATTTTAATGTATTTTTTTCCTGGGAACTTATCAGTGTTTTTTTATAATGGGAACAAAAATGGAAGAGAATTAATGTGTGTGGAATGGGGGGGGGTAACTAATTTCTTCAGCTAAATAATTCAATCCACTTCAAACAGACATAGGAGAACTCACGCACCATTCACACACCCTCCAACCAAAAACGTCAAAAGAAAAAAACTGTTCGACAACCTCCTAGCCATTCGAGCTGCAACACTTGACCCCCAACTCTACAACCTATTGACCTCGACCACAAACTACAAAACCTTAAAAAAAGAAATAAAAACCCTTCTATTAAAAAAACACATAAAACCAAACTAACATAATCAGAACTGTCCCAAGCATCACCTGCAACTACTCCATATGTACTTCTGATGTCATGACAATTCAGACATAATTTATGTTATGTTATGTTTGGAATAATGGTTACATAAATGAGGTTCAATAAAAGAAAATTTTCTGTGGGAGCATTTGTTGGAACTTCTGTTATCCTGATTTCTTCTATCTGTGGGCTTTCTTTAGCTAACCTACTTATCTGGGGCTTTCCACTTCTGCAGCTGCCCTTTTCACGGTCCACTTTGCGCTTGCACTCTCTGGGGAGGGGGGGTTGGGTCTGGGCTTGGTGGGGTAGGTGTGTCTGGTAGTTTTGTCTGGGTGGTGGCTGGGTGTTTCTTGGGTGCTTGTTGTGCGGATTGGTGTGTCTGGTGAGCGGTCTGGGTGTTGTTGCTTGTGGGGGTTTTTTTCATTATAAAATATGGCTGAGGGTCTAGTCCGGCTTATTATTCTTGTGGGTTCTGGGGTGGGATTTGTTTGCTTGCCCCAAGTTTTGGCCTTTTGTTGTGTATTGCTATGCCTCTCATTGGCAATTTTCTCTTGGGAGAGGCTTGTTCATGCTTGTTGTTGCTGTTACTCTCATTCTGTGTTCTTTTTGATAATGTATAAGTTTCTGTACAGACCATGGTTGCTTGTCTGGACCTTTTGCCATTCGCAATAAAAATACTTTGGAAAAAAAAAAAGAAAATTTTCACTGCCTGTTTCTATTCTGACCATTTATTCCATTTCATGGTTATTGCAAAAAAAAAAAAAAAAAAAATTTTACATGAGGGGGGGGGGGGGGGTGTCAAAAAATGATGGGCCCCGGGTGCCACATACCCTAGGTACGCCACTGTTAAGAGATACAGAGTCAATGTGCATCAATGTGTATTATCTATGACTGACTTTAGTTTCTTTCATTTTGGTTTGGTTTTTTTTTTTTTAAAAGAAGAAGCTGCCATCATGTTTGATTTTTGCACAGAATTATTATTCTTGCCTTTCTCTTTTTATGAGGAGGCGCTGAAAAGTTCTCAGCCCAAGTAACCAACCAACTTCCTAATTTCTGAGCATTATTTTGCTACTGTAGCTGAAAAGAGTGTTATTTTACTCCCCCTCCCCCCTTAACATAGCCACGCTAGTGGCTACAGCACAGCAAAAGCCCCAAAGCGCTTAAAATCCTTATGGACTTCAGGGCAGTTACCACAGTAGCAGCTGCTAGCGTGGCTTTGTAAAAAAAAGGGAGGGGGGTGGAGAGGAGGGGGTTATTTTGTTAAGTGCCGATTTGTAGAAACAAAATTCTATCTTTTGACATTGTTTCAGATCATTGATTGAACCATATCCACGTCATTCTTTTCTTCACTGGGCTGAGAACTTTGCAGTAGAGAATGACACGGTGACAAAATTAATCACCGTTCTCGTCCCCGCGGATAACCACGGGAAATAATCCCATGTCATTTTCTAGTGTCTATTTCAACCTCGGTCCTTCTACACCAGCATTCTTCAAAGCAAAGCTTGTGGGTCAGTGGTTGTGCCCAATTATACTCTGATTCTTCCCTCTCTCCTTAAAGAATGACATGAAGATGGTTTCCCGCGGTTATCCGCGGGGACGGGAATGGTGATGAATTTTGTCACCGTGTCATTCTCTACTTTGCAGCACACCCTCGTATTCTCCCTGCAAATGTGTCATCAATTTTCATACTCTTCTTCAAGGTTAATGTAAAGCACCATACTCGTAAATTACATTTGATAGAAACATACAGGACAATAAATGGAAGTCTATCTGGTAAAAGCTATTTGGATAATTTTATCCAAATAAGTTAAGCCCTATTTTGATGGCCTGCTTCAGCCATATAACTTCTAGGAAGTGCTAAATATTAGTGCTGCGCTTACACATTTTTGTATGCCCTAAGAACTCCCTTAGTGTGACCTCTTTTATAACCAGACATATTTGTCAAGTAGGAGAAGTAGAAGGTATCAGTGGCGTAGTAAGGGTAGGAGGGGCCTGGGATGGTGTTGACCTTGCCCCTGTGCTCCCACTCCTTCTGAGCACCCCCTGCTCTTTCTTGCCCCTCATTCCATACTTGTGCTCTCTCCCCACCCCAATATACCTCTAAATCTTCGCCACTCGCGTGTTGGATTTCCCACTGATGTCACTTCCTGGTCCGTGAACCAGAAGTGATTCAGAGGGGAACCAGACTGGCACGAGCAACAGGCAGAAGTTGCTCATGCTAGTGAAGATAATACAGAGGTACGGGGGGGGGGGGGGTGGAGGGATTGCAAAAGTATGGTAGGACATGGCGGAGAGGAGCCAGTGCCCAGGCCAGTCCACACACCCTTTACTACGCCACTGGAAGGCATGATTTTAAAATCCAAAATTTCTCAAAGTAACTCACAAGGCCATCCAGCCAAATATTTTGAATGTTGATTTTAATTTCAATTATTTATGTATCTAAAAGATATTAACAGAAAAACTATTCTGTATAATCAACTGAGGGCTCCTTTTACAAAGCCGCACTAGGGCCTTAATGCTCGGAATAGCACGCACAAAATTGCCGCAAGTGCTAGCCACTACCTCCTTTTGAGCAGGTGGTAGATTTCAAGTTTATTCAAGTTTCAAGTTTATTAGGATTTTATATACCGCCTATCAAGGTTATCTAAGCGGTTTTTACAATCAGGTACTCAAGCATTTTCCAGCTAGCACACACTAATCCGGTGCATGCGTTAAAACTGCTAGCGCGGCTTCGTATAAGGAACCCTGAGTTTCTTCAAATAAGTTAGTCTTAGCGCTGTTTCCTTAGAGAAACATACAAATTGTGCAATATATGCTCTATGGCCCAGATTCTCTAACCGGCGCTAATTTTTTAGGCGCCAGTAAGCTCCCATACTCAGGTGTCATTCAAATGATGTTTTAAACTCAGTTTTAAGGCACCTACTGGCATCAGAATTGTGCCTATGTAGGCACTTTAGGCTGCTTAATGCCACTATGGGTATGGCTAATACCAGAAGTGGCGTTAGGCGGCCTAAAGTGACTATGTAGGCGTGATTTACAGCAAAGATAGCTTACATTTCCGGTGCTTATTTATCATTGAGGCACGATTCTCTATATGGCACTATCGCATGATTGACATGCAATCGTCAGCCGCTTAACAATTTCCAACTTAGGTAAGAAAGACCTTGTTTGTTACACAGCTGTGAAAATCAAATTTCCAATCAAGTTTCCTAGACCTTAATCAAACTGAAGGAAAAATAACTTCAATGCATAGAGAGGATTGTTATAATTGTGTGCCTTTGTCACTACACAAAAACAATAAACATATTATTCATCCATTTTAACTCAATTAAATATGTAGATTCTAAATTGAAATAATGCACATCGTGTCCTTGATATGTCCCTGTCAGTTTGTTATCTAATGAAAAAGATAAGCATTAGGCTGCACTACTGTACATATTTTTCCATTAAGATAGAGAATGTTTCTGTTGAGATGCAGGAAAAAAATACTGAAATTATGGAAGGGGTGTTAGAAGAGAACATATTGTGTACTTTGATAGTGTTATTACTTATTTTCAATCATTTGGTGTTTTTAGCCTGTCTCTTACCAGCTGGGTAAGCTTTTATTTCTCTTTTATACACATATTATTTTGGGGTTTAAATTATAAGAATATAAGTGAGAATTCTCAGGAGCCATTCAGGAAGCCACTCAGCACAGACCAGCAGCGCCAAAGCGTGCTCCTGCTCGGTACCACTCAGTGGCTGAAGTCAGAACGCGCGGTAGCAACTGACCAGGTTAGCAGCGGGACAGGAGCGCAGAAAACTCACTCCTGCCTGCTACACCTCTGGACCACCAGGGATTCCAGTGGCAGAGGAGGTACGATGGACAGGGCAGGGAGGAGGGACAGGGTGCAGAGCCTGGTGGCCTGACAGAGACTGCAATAATTCTGGGAGGGGGTGGGTGTGCAGTGGACGCTGGCCTGAATATAAACCAGGACCCCCATTTTGGGGCCAATTTTTTGGCCCAAAAATCCCAGTTTATATTCCAGTATATATGGTAAATACATAATTCATAATGCACTGATTCTTGCATTTTAACGAAGGGTTTTTTTAAAACAGCGGTCAAAAACCTGTTGGCAGATACAGTTCATAAAAAAGAAAAGGGGTTTCAAGGTACACATTCTACAATTTATTTTAAAAGGCTATAGGTTGACCATTAGACTCATTACCATCTGCTCTGAGCACAGTGATTACATTGGAAGGGATATGCAACTAATTGAAAAGGAAGTGTTTCCAGACATCATTTATCAAGAAAAGAACCATGAGCTGAGGCAGCAAAACAAACAACCAGAAAATACCATAGCTTCTCAATAACAGACAGTTGACAGTTAGCAGAATAAGATAAATGCAGAAATACATTAATATTACAATAGCAAGGGCAATGGAATGCTGTCCTGTTTGGAGGGAGACCCAGCGAAATCCTGCGGCATCTCTCCCCACTCACCCATTCACCTCCTCCCAGCACTGTAGTTTTAAATCTATGGGCATCCGCTGCGCAGCGTCATAGGGCAAGCCTGCCCCCAGAAGCAGAATGAAGGGTCCCGGGGCAGGCCTGCTCATTTACGCTGTGCAGCGCCTGCCCGAAGATTTAAGGTAAAACGCAGGGTCATGGGAGGGTGGGCGGGATTGGGGGGATTGAAAACTGTATTGTAATACTGTATAACAGTGATGATTCTCTTTGGCTGACTTCTTGCAATAATAAAAGTCTATAACTAAAAATTAAAGTCAGACCTATCTTTATGTGATAACCTATGGCCGGTTAAGTGCTAAATACTTGTTAGCTGGCTCTGGAAACCTGGAAATTCAGGACTGATGCCCAGACGTGGCTTGGCATTGTATTTCCAGGTTTAACACTGGCAGCTGAATATCAGGCCCTTATTTTATTCTTCTATTTATTAGGATTTATTAACTAATCCCCCCCCCACCTTTTACAAAACCACAATAGCGTTTTGTAGTGCAGGTTGGCACGCTGAGTGCTCTGCGCTGCTCCTGTCACTCATAGAGTTCCTATGAGCATTGGGAGCAGAGCATTCAGCATGCCGACCTGCGCTAAACACACTATCATGGTTTTGTAAAAAAACGGGGTGGGGGTTAGGTTATGAGGAGATTTACTCAAGGCAGTTTACAATAGATCTAGCTTGATATAAACAACTAAACAAAGAAACATAGAAAAATGAAGACATATAAAGACCATATGGCCTATCTAGTCTACCTATATATGCAATCTATTATCCCTTCCTCTCCATTAGAGATCCAATTTACTTATCCCAATCTTTCTTGAATATAGATATATTTTTCATCTTCAGCACCTCCTTCGGGAGCCCATTCTACATATTCACCATCTTTCCATGAAAAAATATTATCTGAGGTTGCCCTGCATCTATCCCATTTCATCTTCATCCCATATTCCAAGGTTTCTTTTCAGCTGAAAAAGGCTCGCCTCATGCACATTTATATCACATAGGTAGTTAAATGTCTCTATCATATCTCCCTTCTTCTGTCTTTCCTCCAAAGTATACTTATTGAGATCTTTAAGTCTGTTCTCGTATGCCTTATGATGAATACCACCAGCCATTTTAGTAGCCTTCCTCTGGACCGACTCCATCCTGTTTATACTTCAAGTTGCTGTGAAAGGTTGCAGCATCCATTTTGAAAGGTCACTATGAGGGGGAAGGAGTGAGGGGGCTTTGCTCCTGCCCCTTAAGACTCCCACTGGACCACCAAGCATGTAGGCAAGCCCGGAGGGCCTACCTACACATTGGAAGGGAGCAAGAAGGAAAGGGGTCTTTAACATGGGCAGGGGAAGGGGAGGGATGGGAAGAGAGAAGAGACATTGTTGGGGAAAAGGGAGGCACAGTTTGTTTGTTTGTTTCACCTATTCATCTTAAGCAGAGCCTCCAGCTGCATAAGCCCCAACTCCTTCCCAGAACCGCCCCCTGGCTCACCTCTGACTGGCCCAATTATTGGGGGGGCTAGTCAGAGTTGACATTCAGAGGCATTCCCCGACTTAGGGTTCCTTTTATTTAGGTCTACTAACCGATTTAATGCACGCTAACGACTAGCGCGTGCTAAATGCTATGGCGCCCATAGAATATAATGGATGCCTTAGCATTTAGCGCGTGCTAATCTTTAGCAAGCACTAAATCGGTTAGCACGCCTTAATAAAAGAACACCTTAGTGTCACTGAATATTGGCATTTAGCCATTGATTGACAATTTAAGCACCCGAGTAAATCACTCTGAATATCAGTCAGCACGGTTTCAGTAAATGCAGATCTTGTTTGACAAACTTGCTGCACTTCTTTGAGGGAGTAAACAGGAAGATAGACAAGGGCAACCTGGTTGACATTGTATATCTGGACTTTCAGAAGGCGTTCGACAAGGTTCTGCATGAACGACTACTTCGGAAAATTGCAAGCCATGGAATCGAGGGTGAAATACTCACATGGATTAAAAACTGGCTGGAGAATAGAAAACAGAGAGTGGGGGTAAATGGACAATACTCGGACTGGAAGAGCATCACCAGTGTGGTGCCGCAGGGCTCGGTGCTTGAACCCATTCTTCAACATCTTTATAAACGATCTGGACATAGGTACGATGAGCGAGGTGATTAAAATTGCGGACGATACGAACCTATTCAGACGCAGGGGGATTGCGAAGATCTGCAACGTGACATAATCAGGCTCGAGGAATGGGCATCGACATGGCAGATGAGGTTCAACGTGGATAAATGTAAAGTGATGCATGTCGGTATCAAAAATCTCATGCATGAATACAGGATGTCTGGGGCAGTACTTGGAGAGACCTCCCAGGAAAGGGACTTGGGAGTTCTGATCAACAAGTCAATGAAGCCGTCCACGCAATGTGCGGCGGTGGCGAAAAGGGCAAACAGAATGCTAGGAATGATAAAGAAGGGGATCATGACTAGATCGGAGAAGGTTATCATGCCACTGTACCGGACCATGGTGCGCCCTCACCTGGAGTACTGTGTACAGCACTGGTCGCCGTACATGAAGGACAAGGTACTATTTGAAAGGGTCCAGAGAAGAGCCTCTAAGATGGTCAAGGGGTTGGAGGAGCTGCCATACAGTGAAAGATTAGAGAAACTGGGCCTCTTCTCCCTCAAACAGAGGAGATTGAGAGGGGACATGATCGAAACATTCAAGGTACTGAAGGGGATAGACTTAATAGATATGGACAGGTTGTTCACCCTCTCCAAGGTAGGGAGAACGAGAGGGTACTCTCTAAAGTTGAAAGGAGATAGATTCCGTACAAACATAAGGAAGTTCTTCTTCACCCAGAGAGTGATAGAAAACTGGAACGCTCTTCCGAAGTCTGTCATAGGGGAAAACACCCTCCAGGGATTCAAGATAAAGTTAGACAAGTTCCTGGTGAACAAGGACGTATACTGGTAGGGCTAGTCTCAGTTAGGACGCTGGTCTTTGACTAGAGGGCTGCCACGTGAGCGGACTGCTGGGTATTATGGACCACTGGTCCGACCCAGCAGCGGCAATTCTTATGCTCTTAATTTGGAGTCAATGAATATTTATTGTATTTTATGCTATATTTGCTGTATGTTTTGATTCTGTGTATGTTTTATACTCCACCTAGAACTACAGGTTAGTGTGGTTTAGAAATTTTTTAAAATAAATAAGTATAGGGGCGCCAGAGAGCACCATAAGGTATGGCTGCATTTTAGTGGAGCTCTGCTCGCCGATTTAAGAAAGAATTAGCTAATATCTTACCTATAGCTAAAAAGAGACTTGCATTGTGGTGGATTGTATTCCTGCAACGATGGCATCTAGTAAATCCGGGAAACGAAAGAACTCTGATCCCATCTCGCCGCAGAAAACCGCTTCGTCTAAAACTGATGGCGACCACGAGGCCATGCAGGCAGTTATGGCGGAACTACGCGCCATGCGGGACCTGCTGCAAACCACGGTTCAAAACACCGAAGACCTTAAATCTGACCTGCAGTCCCTTACTACAGAGATGGCAGTATTCCGGTCCAGAATGGATATTAATGAACAGCGTGCTGAGACGAACGCGCTCAATATCACTACACTACAGCGCCAGATGAAAAAAATGGCGATCCTGGAAAGAGAACTCGAAGACTCACAGAATCGCTCGCGCCGAAATAATTTTCGGATCTTAGGAATTCCGGAGGCGAAAGAAGGTAGAGCCATGATACCTTTTCTACAATCTCTGCTCCCTACCCTCTTGGATATGTCTTTTCAGCATGATTTGGAAATTGATAGAGCTCACCGCGTGCCTTCTCATGCACCTGTTCCTGGAGCGAAGTACCCGAGACCTATTGTGATCCGTCTCCTGCGGTTCAGTCAAGTAATGGAAATCATGCAGCAGGCCAAATTGAAAAGGCCGTTGAAATATGAGGGACACTCTGTTTTGATTGTGCCAGACCTTGCCAAGCAAACTGCGAAGCGACGTAAACAACTCATGGAATACAAGCCTCGGCTCAAGACCCTCGGGGCAAAATTTGGTATGTTCTATCCGGCCACCCTCCGTGTCACCTACAATAATGCTACTAAAAACTTTGAAAACCCTGCTGAGCTGGCGGACTTTCTTGAAGGTCTAGCACCCAGCACTATTGACAATACTTGATTCTAGTATGCTAATGTTGCCTGTAGCTTGGATTCAATTTCTTGCGGTTAAGAACACTTTATGCCTGTTCTGATTATTATATATCTTTACTGTTGCCTCACTTGTTTCTGAATTGCCTTCAGTTTTATGTCAGTGTTAATCTTTCAACACTAATCTGCATTGGATATATTTCTTATGTCTGAATGCTGTGATATCTCCAGCACTATGCTATGATGCTGATTGCTTTAATTCTATTCTATACATCCATTGCATTTTGTTCTTCATGCTGTTTTACCTAAGATAATTACTGTTTATAATGCAATTAGATATTACCTTTTAGTGCCCATTATATTGGCTATAGGGATAGTAATGTTGGCTAGCTATCCACTAATTCAGCCCTTATGTTCTCTTTGACCCGACTGTTCTTTTTGATTCCATCTGTGTCACTGACATTAGTTTTCATTTTTATGAATACTTGTTTCATCTCTGCTTTACCTATACTGCTGGTACTGTTTTTGAAGCACATTTTTCTTACTCCAATATCTTTGCTATACTGTGCATTACATACACTATTGCATGCTACAAGTAATGAATACTGTGATTGTGATATGGTATTGTCCTTAGATATGATATGACCTTATCTTTTTGTTCTCTCAATGTAAAGGGACTTAACAATCCCATTAAAAAACAAAAGATATGGAATTATATCCAAACTCTACAACCAGATATCTTATTTTTGCAGGAGACCCACTTATCTGCTGTGGACTCTGCAAACTTCTCTTTTTCATGGGCCTTGCCTGGATTGTTTTCACCTGCTATAGATAAACGCAATGGGGTTATTACCATCCTCAGAAATAGACCGGATGTTAAACTCATATCACATCTGACAGACCTGGATGGCAGATGGATATGTGCTACTATTGACTTTAATGGTAAAACTATAGATTGTATGAACATCTATGGCCCCAATTCTGATGACCCTGTTTTCTTTGACTCTTTATCAGTACAATTAGCTTCTGCTTTGAACCGACCAATTATATTAGGAGGTGATTTCAACCTTATATTAGATCCGATTAAAGATAGGAAATCTAGATCTGTATATAAACCAGCTAGAAATTGGCACAAATTGCAAGATTTAATTGTACAATTTGACTTAATGGATCCGTGGAGAATACAACATCTGAATGCGGCTGAATACACGTTTTATTCTGCTCCACACTCCTCTTATACCCGAATTGACTTTTTCTTAATGAGTACCTCACTTGCTAATTTTCTACATTCTTCTGCAATCAAAGAAATATTGATATCTGATCATGCTGCAGTTCTTTTACGACTAAGTGATATGGTGAACTCTCAACCTCAGAAGAACTGGCGACTTAATACTTCTTTACTTTCGGAACCAGATTTTGTTTCGTTTATTGAAAAAGAGATCTCTGACTTTTTCACCATGAATAAACCATCTGATACTAATTGGATTACTTTATGGGACTCTTTCAAAGCTTATCTTAGAGGCTCTATTATTTCATTTTCCTCGCATATGAAATCACGAAAGCTTTCAGAATTACAAGCTCTGGAGAAATCCATTAAGCAACTGGAACAAGATCATATACTTTCTGCGAATGACTTCTCAATTCTGAAAGAACTACGCTCTTCACGATTGAAATACAATCTACTGTCGAGTCAAGTTGCCCATAATCAAGTATTGTTGAAAAATGCCTCCTACTATATGGAAAGTAACACCTGTGGGCATCGACTTGCCCAATATTTGAAAGGCCGTTCCTCAAAAAAATACATCCCCGCTATCAAGGATGAGTGCGACACTATGCTTACGAGTGCTACGGATATCGTAGCTACCTTTCAAAGATTCTATACCACCTTATATACTTCTGAGACCAACAATTCTACATCTGCCTTGACTTTTCTTCAGGATTTGCCTTGTACTACTCTGTCCACTGAGCAGACTGAACTGTTAAATGTGGAGTTACACCCAGCGGAGGTCATGAAGGCTATACGATCCCTCGCTAAGAAGAAGGCCCCTGGTCCGGATGGTTTCCCCTCCGAATTCTACCAAGTCTTTCTTCCTCACATACTACCACACTTGATTGAGTTTTTTCAAGCTCTCATTGCAGATGGATATGGTCATGGGACCTTCACAGAGGCGACTATCATTGTCCTACCTAAAGATGGAAAGGACCCTACAGAAGTCACCAACTACCGTCCTCTGTCGCTCATCAACACCGATGCGAAGATATTTGCTAAAGTAATTGCAGAACGATTACAACCAGTGTTAACGAAGATAATCCATCCAGAACAAACAGGTTTCCTACCTGGTCGTTTGTCTTCTGATAACTCCAGAATATTTGCAAATATCATTCAATACTCTACTCAGTGCAAGTCTCCTTTGTTGGCGATAGCACTTGACGCTGAAAAAGCGTTCGACCGTATTGAGTGGTCTTATATTTTTCAAGTACTTCAATGGTATGGATTTCCTCCTTATTTTTTGTCTCTTATACGCATCCTTTATACTAATCCTACAGCGAGACTCTGCATTAATGATATCTTCTCCTCTTCGTTCCCATTAACTAGAGGCACGAGACAGGGCTGCCCTCTATCCCCCCTGTTGTTTAATATTGCACTAGAACCCTTGCTGATTGCTATACGGATGCATAAAAATATTTCTGGTGTTAAATTGGGAGAATACGAGATTAAATTGACCGCGTATGCGGATGATGTCCTTATATATGCATCGCCTTCTTCTCTCCCACACATTACTGACCTGATTCGCCGATACTCCTTTTTTTCAGGATACAAACTGAACTTATCTAAATCTGAGATAATGCCTCTCAACTGCCCAGAATTTAGTGATGATGTTAAAAAATTGGGATTTCATTGGTCGCCAAATAAGATCAAGTATTTGGGTGTTTTCTTTGGGCCTACAATGGATGAAACTCAAGAATATAATATGGATTATATTCTGAATAAAATTAAACGATCTTTAGCACTCTGGTCTCCCCTTAAACTTTCCTGGTGGGGACGTCTGGACACCATTAAAATGATGATAGTCCCAGTGGTGAATTATGTACTTTCCATGATACCTGTATTGTTCCATAGAGCTTTTTATAAAAAAATAGAATCTACCTTGATTGACTTTTTATGGATACATAAAGTACCACGGATTGGCCTGCAAAAACTTAAAAGCTCTAGACAAAATGGAGGTGTATCCTTTCCTAGCTTTTTTGATTACCATGTTGCCTACATTCTCAGGCAGAGCGCTCGCTGGTATTGCACACTAGACACTGCTGACATCACTCCTTGTCACCTATTAGAATCACATATTTCTAATGTTTCTTTAAGCTATGCACCAGTTATGTCCTTACCCACTGAGTCTCTAAATAATCCTATCCTGCGCTCTGCGATGCTCTCTTTTAGGGAAGTAGAAGCCCTCTCAAATGTGAAATGGAATGATACATTACAAACTTCCCTATGGTTGAATCCTGACATCAAAATCCAAAATAATCCTGTCTCCTGGAAATCTTGGCAACAGGCTGGTATATGGTCTGTGAAACAGCTATATGATGGAGCTCAATGGCACACGTTTGCTTCGATCTGTAGATCATTTGACCTTCCACCTTCACAGTTTTTCAGATGGCTACAATTGACTCATGCCATTAAAAAGGACTTACTGCCGAAGGGCCTTTCATCTGACCGACCATCGTTTCTTTTTCACTGCGATTCAATTGTCTCACACGGCAAAGAAGCATCGAGATGGTACAAGATCCTTCAATTGGCTAAATACCCCCTTGATTCTACTGTTATTCAACCCTGGCACAAATTGCTTGAAATCGAACTAGATGATCACACATGGAATGATATCTGCCTTTTGAATGGAAGATCTCTGCACTCGTCCTCCATGAGACAAACTGCATTTTTTATACTTCATAGGGCCTATTGGACCCCTCAACGGTTGTCTAAATTTAACACACAAGGATCCAAAAACTGCTGGTCCTGCCGTACGAATGAAGGTTCCTTGCAACACATGCTATTTGATTGCCCTCTTTTGGCAACCTTTTGGTCGTCTATATGGAAAACGATTTCTGCTGCATTACATATCACTTGCCCTCTGACTTATGACATTCTTATTATAGGAGACAAGGAATCCACCATGCCTATCTCTGATTTAAACCGTGTTTTGCTTAGAGCTCTACTTTTAATTGCCATAAAAGAAATTTTGGCCAATTGGAAGAACTTATCTGCTACTTCATACACATCATGGTGGTCTACTGTATCTCTTGTTGCGAAATATGAGCGTATATATGCTGAGAAATTTGGCTCCTTATGCAAATTTTATGATATTTGGGATCCTATCTTGAACCTCTGATACTTCTCCCTTTACCTTGCATTGAGTTATACCTATACCGTCTTAACTTGCTTCTTCACTCGGTTACTCTATTTCCCTTGCCTGTATATCACTTCATTTGTATTTACTTCCATGCCTTTAAGTATGTATTACCACAATGTACCATGGTCACTGTCTTTATTTGATGTTACACCTAACCAGTATGACACGGATGCCTATTTGTATATCTTTATTGCTCTTTCGTATTGTGTTTTGACTTTTCTTCGTTCTTGTTTTGTTTTCTGATAAATATAATAAAACTTTTTGAACTCAAAAAAAAAAATAAATAAGTATATGTAACCTAGTTTCAATATGCCTAACATTTAGGCACATTAACTGTAACACCAAGAGAAAATATACTATAAATTCTGTATGTATTTTGCTCTTGGCTGTTCCTAAAGATCAGTTCCTATCCAGTGATAGCTGCCAGCTTTCCTTAGCTGACTGCTGTGCAAAAAGATACATTATCAGTGCTGTGTTTTTTTTCTTTCACCACTTTGTAGCATAAGCTGCCTGCAGCCCTAGTTAATTAGAGCTGTACTCCTGACCTCTTCTTTTTTCCTGTTCAGGCTCTTTACACCTGCTGGAATGGGAAGTTTCAAAGGAAAACTGTTAGAGGTGCAGACCTGCAGGCTTCAGTAGCTGTCAGAGGCTCACGTCAGGGGCTTCTGGTAATTTCTAGAATTAGACCTTGGTAGAAGCCAAGGGGGATCTTTGGCGTCAAATTTGTCTTTGGGATTTCTCCTCCACACAGGATAAAGGAGAGCCCCTTTATTTTGCCTTTGCCTGAAGCTGAACACCTGAGAGAATTTTAGATTTAGCCTGTCTATACCACCCAGGTTAGATATTACAGGCACTTGCTACTGGAGCAAAGAATCAGATGCTGGGGTAAGTCTCAGGTCTGAAAACTGGAGATGGCTTACTTTAGAGAGAAGGTTTGGGGATCCTTCTCACCCGTGGAGTCTTAATTAGAAGGAGTTTAAGGAAATCCTCGTTGTTTGTACATCACTACTATCCTGGTAGCCTACATTCTGTTCCTATGGAAACCTACTTCTGAGATGGAAGGGAGAAAATATTAATTATGCACAAGGTCTTGGATTTACAAAGGTACATATATAAGAACATAAGAATTGACGCTGCTGGGTCAGACCAGTGGTCCATCATGCCCAGCAGTCCACTCCCACGGCGGCCCTTAGGTCAAAGACCAGTGCCCTAACTGACTCTAGCTTTACCTGCGTACATTCCAGTTCAACAGGAAGTTATCTAACTTTGTCTTGAATCCCTGGAGGGTGTTTTCCCCTATAACAGCCTATAATAGCCTCCGGAAGAGCGTTCCAGTTTTCCACCACTCTCTGGGTGAAGAAGAAGTTTGTTACTTTTGTATGGAATCTATCTCCTTTTAACATTAGAGAGTGCCCTCTCGTTCTCCCTATCTTGGAGAGGGTGAACAACTTATCTTTATCTACTAAGTCTATTCCCTTCATTATCTTGAACGTTTTGATCATGTCCCCTCTCAGTTTCCTCTTTTTAAGGGAGAAGTGGCCCAGTTTCTCTAATCTCTCACTGTACGACAACTCCTCCAGGCCCTTAACCATTTTGTGAAACAGCAGTTACCATCAACTGATATGAAATGTGCTATTAAAGAACTGTGTATTTACCATCTGAGTAAGAAGTAAGGATATCATCTGTATATAGGTTGGAACTGTTTGCCTAAGGAAGCTATTTAAGGAAACTGCTCTTTCATTAAATGAGAGAAGTAAAGTTCATGTTTGGAGTTTGAAATTCCAGCGTGGTCTACCTTATTGGGATTGAGTGGACAGTCTGATACGAGCTTGCAATGGCCTCCCAGCTCTAGAGTTGGTCCCAGTCCTGATCCTTACAAATATTTTCTGTGTCCCACTTTCCAGCATCCGGGTGGGGTCTAGGCGACCGTCTAGCACCCTGGGACTTATATAACTTATGTCAAGCATAGAGCTGGTGTGAGTGCAACTAAGGGCTCCTTTTACTAAGCTGTGATAGCATTTTTAGCGCGTGCTAAACGCAGCTAGAACTAATGCCAGCTCAATGCTCAATGCTGTCATTAGCGTCTAACGCGCACAACAATTTAGCCTGCGCTAAGTGCGCGCTAAAACCGCTAGTGCAGTTTAGTAAAAGGAGCCCTAAATTTGGCAGCTACCCATGTAACAAACAGCATCGATGTTACCAATGGAAGTGGGATCCCCACCTATGTTTCACCTATGCTCTGTCCTTGTGTACACCCCTTTGCAAATACACCAAAGTCAATGGCATCTCTAGTCAATAGTGCCTCTAGGTCCCCATTGGAGTAGCAATGGAAGGGAGCAAGTCAAAATTACATTTCTGTGCATCATGCCTACCACATTATAGATCTAGCTAAATGATAAAAAGGTACTTAAGGAATAGGGAGGAAAAGGCTAAAACAAAGGGAACAGTGTCACAGAGATGAAGGGGAAAAGATGGAAGGAATGAAGAATCAGAAAATGGATGTGAGATCCTGGAAAAGGACTTAAGCAAAAATAAGAGGATAGTCCAGGGCTAATCCAACTGGAAAAGCAAAATGATCAGATATAAGAATAGCCATACTGTTCAGACCAATGGTCTAAATAGCCCAGTACCCTGTTTCCACAGTGACCAATTCAGGTCACAAATGCCTAGCAGAAATCCAAATAGTAGCAATATTCCATGCTACCAATCCCAGGGCTTCACCCATGTCTGTCTCAATAGCAGACTATGGACTTTTCCTCCAGGAATTTGTCCAAACCTCTTATAAACTCATGTTAATTGCTGTTACAACATCCTCTGACAATGAGTTGCGGAACTTAACTAGAGAGAAAAATATATTTCTTCCTATTTCTTTTAAAGGTATTTCCCTATAACTTCATTGAGCATCCCCTAGTCTTTGTGATTTTTGATGGAGTAAAAAAAATCGATTCACTTGTACCCATTCTACATCACTCAGAATTTTGTAGACTTCAATCATATCTCCCCCTCAGCCATCTCTTTTCCAAGATAAAGAGCCCTAACCTTTTCAGTCTTTCCTCATACGAGGAGTTCCATCCCCTTCATAATCTTGAATCTTTTCTAATTCTGCTATAACTTTTTTGAGATATGGTGACCAGAATTGAATGCAATATTCAAGATGAGATTGCACCATGGAGCAATACAAAGGAATTATAATATTCTTAGTCTTATTTACCATCCCTTTTCTAATAATGTCTAGCATTCTGTTTGCTTTTTTGGCCACCGCCACACATTGGGTGGAAGATTTCAGTGTATTGTCCACGATGACACCTAGATTTTTTTCTTGGGTGCTGACCTCTAAGGTAGACCTTATGATCTGATAACTAAGGACTCCTTTTACTAAGCTTCGATAGCGGTTTTAACGCATGCTTAGCGCACACAGAATTGCCACGCTTGCTAGATGCTAACACCAGCATTGAGCTGGCGTTAGTTCTAGTCGTGTAGCACGGGTTTAGTGCAAGCTAAAATTCTGCACATGCTAAAAACGCTATCGCAGCTTAATAAATGGAGCTCTAAGATTTGGATTATTCTTCCAAATGTGCATCACTTTGCATTTGTTCACATAAATTTTCATCTGCAATTTGGATGCCCAATCTTTCAATTTCCTAAGATCTTTCAGCAATTTTTAACAGTCTGCATGCATTTTAACAACTTTGAAGAGGCTAGTGTTATCTGCGAATGTAATCGTAGGGGTCATTTTACGAAGGTGCGCTAAGTGTTTTAGCACATGCACCGGATTAGTGCACGCTATAGCGTGCACTGGCTGAAAATCTACTGCCTGCTCAAAAGGAGGCAGTAGTGGTTAGCACGTGCAGCAATTTAGCGCTTTCTATTCTGCGCATTAAGGCCCTAATGCGCCTTCGTAAAAGGAGCCCATAGTTTCATAGTTTATTAAAAATGTGATAAAACGCTTAATTTCAAAGCGTTGTACAGTTAAAATCATAAATAAACATAAGTCAAAAACAGTATAAAAACAGACTTACTTAGGGGAGGATGGGTAGAACTATAAGGATAGAAGGAGAAAAATTACAATTCTTAAAAAAAAAAAAAATAATGAATGAATGAATGAATGAATGAATGAAAAAAAACAAAACAAAGGGAAAGGATTTGGAAATGTTTTAAAATTGATAAAAGATGAAGATAAATTAAGAGGGCGTGGGATACATCAATCATATGCATCTTTAAAAAGAAAGCATTTTAAGCTACTCTTGAAATTAGCCAAATTTTTTTCCGCTCTTAAATGTAATGGAAGTGAGTTCCAAATAGAGGGTGCTGTTACTGAAAAGATGTATTCACAGCGAGTGCCAATTATTTTTAGTAAGGGAGCATTAAAGGGTATATTGGGATGAGGACCTTAAAGTTCTGGGGGATCATATGGTGCATTCTAATTTCTAGATCATTTATAAATATGTTAAATAGCACTGATCCCAGTATGAGGAGATGCTGAATTCTCAGCCCAACCAACTAACTTCCTAAATTCTGAGTGTTATTTTGCCATTGTAGCTGAAAAGAGTGTTATCTTATTTCATTAAGTGCCAATTTGCAGAAACAAAATTCTATGTTTTGACGTTGATTTCAGGTGTCAAAGTCCCTCCTCGAGGGCCGGAATCCAGTCGGGTTTTCTGGATTTCCCCAATGAATATGCATTGAAAGCAGTGCATGCAAATAGATCTCATGCAGATTCATTGGGGAAATCCTGAAAACCCGACTGGATTCTGGCCCTCGAGGACCGACTTTGACACCATATCCACGTCATTCTCTTTTGGTTGTTTATCTGTGTTCGGCAGGGGCAGCATTGCTATGGTGGATTTCTTTTGGGGGGGGGAACGCGATGGCATCCATGACTTCCCTGTTCCAACACCTATGCCCTCTATAGTTATTGGGCTACATTTCAAGCTGCCATGCAGCAAAGTCCCAGCTGAAGCGGATGCAACTGCAAATTTTACCATGGTTTAATAAAAGGGCCCCTAAATTAATCTACTTCAGATTAATCTATGAATTAATATGGGTTAAATCAATTAAAGCATGTTAAAAAGATCCAATGTGTGTTAAATATGATTATTAAAACACATATGTGAAACAAGTAAAAAGAAAAAAAAGGCACCCGTCAAGGGAAAAATCCAAAATAATTTGAAATGAATTAAACATTTTTTGAAGGAACATTTATAACAGAATGAATGGAAAAATGACCTATGATAGCGATCAGAAACGGAAAGGGAAAATCAAAGGCCAAGACAAAACAAGAAGATGGAGCTAATGAGAAATGAGCTAATGCTGTGTGTTTTTTAAACTGTATTTTAGTCAGTAGATGGTTTTTTAACATTTTTGTACACCGCCTAGAAGGTTTGATTAGGCGGTATAAGAAATTTTAAACAAACTTGAAACTTGAAATAAAGAGTTCATGAATGGAGGAAGCCAGGACCTTGGGCTCCTTTTATTAAGTTGCGCTAGCGGTTTTAGCGCATGCTATATTGCCCCGCACGCTATACGCTAACGCCTTCATAATGCTGGTGTTAGAATTTTACGCTTAGTGTGAGGATTAGCACGCACTAATCTTCAGCACGCACTAAAAACACTACCGCAGCTTAGTAAAAGAATAAAGAATAATGAGGTCATTAGCGAGGTATGTATCAATTTGCATAGGACAGCACTTTAACATTTAGGAGGAAAGTTATCAATGTGGCCTCTAACTTGTGCTATTTTAGCAGAGCAGCCAAGGGAATTTGATGTTTAAGAGGGATATTTAAGCCACATCACCAGCTCTACCATGCTCTTCCCAGCTCCACCTGATCACATCCAAGGACCTGCCCACTTAACCTTTTGTCTCCACCTCTTCAGACCTTGGCCATGGCTTCAACAAGCTGCCTCCCCCTCAGAGAGCAGGTGATGTCTTAATAAAATATCATCTCCTGCTGCTGCAGGATCAGCCTTGTGGCAAAAGCTCTGAGATCTTACAGCTTTTATCGTGAGACTGGTTCTGTGGCAGCAGTAGACATCTTATTAAGACATTTCCTGCTGCCAATGGAAGGGGAGGCTGCTCAGTGGATGGCATATACTGTATAGGATAAAGTAAACCTCAGGAGGAAAAATTTAGGTGGGCCCCCATAACACCATTTCTCACAAGGTACTGGGGATGGACAGACATGGAGGGGCATGGGAAGGAAGGGAAACTCCTTCTGTGCTCCAGTAAAAAAAAAACAAATAAAAGCAAACACATTCCAGACCTACAGTATATAGAAAATCTGCCATAATAATAGAAATAGAAATGAAATTGCAAGACATTAAAATTAATAAATTTAGAAAAAATACATTTTTCTATCTTTGTTGTCTCAGCATTGCTTTGGTCCAGGTGTTTATATTTTCTTAGCTTTCTTTCCAGGATGTGTGTTCTTTAGATACTTATCTTTCTCTCTCTCTCCACTATCTATCTCTCCCCTGCATCTCTTATCCATCCTTGATATTTAAAATATTTTTTCTGTATCCCTGTCCCTATGCTCCTTCCATACCCAGCATCCTTTCTTTGTGTTTCTGTCCCTCCCATGTCCAGCTTTCCTTTTGCACCCCCTACCGCAGCATCGGCATTTTTACCTCTCTCTCCTGCTACCATCCCCCTCCCCCTGCCATGGAGCCAGCATCTCTCCTTCTGGCACCCTGAATCCTCTCCAATCTCCACCCTCCATGGTCTAGCATCTCTCCCCCTCCCCACCTTCTTGGCCAGGATCATTCTCTCTTCCCTGTTCCCTCCTCCTGCTCCCCAGTCCTGCATTTCTCCTCCTCTCTCTCACTCCACACCTTTGTACTGCTGCTTCCAGCCAGCCACCAACACTTTGGGAGGGCCGCAGAGAGGTGAGGAACAGAGATGCCGGACCCGTGTGTGTTGGGTCTGAAGGGGGGGGGAAATGCTTTGCAGTGGAGCTGCTCAACGGGAGACTCTCCGACTTTGGTGGGAGTATGGGAGATGGCCCACCAAAGCAGGAGACTTGGCATACCTGTTTCAGAACAGGTCCCATTTCATTTGGGTATGTTTATTTGTATCCACCTTATGTGATAGGCAGACAATAAACCTAGACCTTGGGCATTGTTTTCATATTGGTTCCTTATTTGCAAGTATATGAGGCAAACAACATGTTGATCAAGAAGCCTAAGTTTGTGCATAGCATGTTAAGTAGCTCTTGGTGTGGTGGGGAGATATTTTTGTCTGATTGACTCTGACAGACTGCCTCCCCCTTTCCGTAACCCTCCTTTGTGCCCCTTTATTTAATGACCAATCTCGACCTTAGTCTGTGTGAAATTCCAACAATTTTCTCCCCCTTTGTACCAACTACCCTATGATCAGTCATGTCCTCGCTTTTGTATAATGTCTGCATTGTGAATGTCCCAATGTAACCCATTCTGAGCTTCGGGGAGGTCGGTCTAGAAATCGAATAAATGAGTAAATCAACGTGATGTTCCTCTTTATGGGAAATACAAATACCCATCACCAAATAAAATACACCAAATAAAAACACCACTGAGCGTAGATGCCAAAATGTGGCTATTACTCAATGCGTAGCCTGTTGCCAAAGCATAATATATTAATGAAGGTGAATTTAAAATGCACCTGCCCCATTTGAATCAGGTACCTTGTTTTGTCTTTCGTATCATTTTTCATAATTGTTGAATGGAGAGAAGCAATAAAGATGTTCCTCAGTGAAACCTATGAAATATGACAAGATGAATGGTTTTAATTTTCCTGTGGAAAAGGGAACCATTCACAACGTTGTATCAATCAGATTATGTAACAGAAAGGGAACAATTCATTTTCTGACGCCAGAAGCCTCTGCAAATTCAACAGGCATTTACCAAGACAGCCAAAAAGAGAAATGACCACACCAATCATATGCAGAAAGCTCTAGAAACAGTTATCAGATTTTTCAAGCAATGCACACTATACCAGTTCTTTTAAGGGTGGCTTTAAGAAGCATTTTGGGGCTAGATTCTATTTACGGCACCAAAACAATTAGCACAGGAAAAAAAAAACCAAACTTAGAGGGGAATTCTGTAAGGGTGACCTAAAGTTTGGCACTGATAGGTGCCTAGATCGTGTCTGCTGGCACCTAACTTAACTGTTTTAAGTGGTTTTAAGTGGCTTGATAATTGATCACGCCATTATTAAAATACAACTTAAAAAAAAATCTAGGTGCCGTTAGGTGTCTTCCTATCTTTTGTTGTCTGGTTATTTTTCAAATCATGTTGGTCCCATGTTGGTCTAGTTGTCTTCTAATCAGGCTTTCCTTCTTTCTTCTTTCTCCTTGTTAACTATCCATCTTCCATTTCTGTCCACCCCTTCTGTTTCCCTTTCTTCCCCCGGAGGTCTAGCATCTTTCCTTTTGTTCATCTCCATCCCCCCGCAGCTGCAGCAATGGACCCCACCATCCACAGATACACCATCTCTTCTTTTCTCAACTACCCTTTCATCCAGCATCTCTCTTCTGAGTCCCTGTCCCTATTGTCCTCTCCAGTACTGTCCCCTTTGTGTCCCTGTTCCTGTGCTCCCTCCATGCCCAGCATCTTATCTCTCCCCATATCCAGCTTCTTCTTTCTCTCTTTCTTACCTCCTGTATCCCCTTCCACAGGTACAGGCTTTCTCCTACTATCTCTCCTGACATCCTGCACCCTGTCCACCTACTTTGGAGCAGTATCTGTCCCTCTTGTACCCTTCCCCTTGTGGTCTTGCATTTCTTTTCCCTATCTTCTTTCCTTTAGTCCAGCACCTCTCCTTTGCTTTCCTCCCCCTCTTTTTGGTTTGGTCTCTCTCTTCCCTTCACTTCACCCCCAGGTCTGGCATCTCCCCTCCCCTCTCTTACTCCTTACTCCTCCTCCCTCTGCACAGGCTTGCCTCCCCACCGCAAAGGAACTCTTCCTCCTCCTCCCTCTGCCGTGAAGGCCTGCTCCACGTCCGTCGTCCTCAGCGGCACGTTCTCTCTGCTATGGTCCTGCCCCTGCTTTGATGTCAGGGGCAGAACCGTAGCAGAGAGAACGTGCCACTGAGGACGACGGACAGCTGCAGGGATTGCTATAGCACTAGCGATCCTGCAGGCTGCCATATTAGCCTAAAGGTAAGAGCGGGGAAGCTGGGGGAGGCCTTTCTGATTGAACCTCCTCCCTCAAGCAGGAGCGGTAGCGGACGGCCAGCAAGAGGCAGCGCTGCAGCTCCTGCTTTAGGAAGGCATGGGGGAAGGGTCAGTCATTGAATTGGGAGGCCGATTTTTTTTTTAATTGAATCGATTTGAATCATGAATCGGGCAGCACTATTCCAGGCCACAGAGAGAAGCAGATTTATAGGAAAAGATAGTATAAACCACCCAGAGCTGTCTATCCCCCAATTCAGCCAAGGCAGCACCCTTTTAGCAAGGGGGAGGAAAATCTCCTCAATGACCATTGGGGGAGCCAGAGAGATGAAGTCAGCTGCCACCCAGCTAGGCCTGGGTGTGGCTCAAACAAAATTAAGCCTAGTTTGCAGAAGCTAGCTAAGGCAGTTCAGGAGCAGTGGCTGAGAAAACCTCTCCAGCCAAGGCAGCGGGTCCAGGCAGAAGACCCCATGGACTGGCAGGGTCCTAAGGATTCCCAGATACCGGAGCCTGACCCGAGAGTGGAAAGTATGGACTTTGCTGAATCAGAGCCAGTTCCTAATCAGGCAGAGGCCATGGAGATTAACCTGTGCACTGTGGGCAAGTAGCCATTTGTGGCATGTTTTTTTTTCTCATCCCAAAAGCCCTGCAGTGCTTTGAAGTTGTTGGGGAGTGCATAAGGTTGTTGAGGGATGTATATGCTGTGACATCCAGGAGGGATTTTTTTTGAGGGACTCTTTTTCTTTTATATCATTTCAAGAAAAAGTGATTAAGCTACACAGCAGCCTTAACCCTCCCTCCCCCCCCCCCCCCCCCCCCCAATCAGCTCTGAGGAACTAAACACCTGCCAAAGCTGGAAATAGGCAGGCTTGGAGAACCTGGACTGTTTCCTTTATTGAGAACTGTTTGCTAGGCCAAGAATTGAATGCAAGGGCCTGGTGAAGGTGACTTTATTTGGAACTACTGAAGTCCAGGTGTCTTGCTGGGTTGTGGTCCTTTTTGCCAGCCCTAAAGCAAGCTTTGTGTTTGTATTTTTTCTTTTCCTTTTATGCATTAGTTTTGCTTTTCGGATAGCTTTTGTATGCATCTCCTGCTGGCCTAGGGAGATGCGTACAGCCACCTAAGGCTACTTCCGGACCAAACCAATGTAGACAGCCTACCTCGGGAGGTTTTTTAAAAAAACGTGTGTCCCAATTGGCTGGTTAGACAGTGGTAGGATGCCTACCGCTGCCTACAGTCAGGATGCTGTTTATGGAATCCGAGCCACTGTGGACAAACACTATGGAAAATGACCATCTTTAAACAAAAAGATAGACATTTTACTGTTTCAAAAATGCTTATGTTCGCTACTGGATTTTTGCACATCTTACACAAAATGTCCAAACCCGAATTTGGATGTCGTATAGAAAATGCCCCTCTAAATCAGGTAATCTTGGAAAAGGCAAAGTGAAGCTAACTTGAAACAGTATAAAAATATACACATTTAACAGCATTGCAGAACAATCAAATAACAAATAGAATAAATATCCATACAATATAAACAGTATCGTAACAGCATAGAATAACATTCAAATAACATACAGTAGGTTTAATATGATGTCAGCATGATGCCAATGAAACATCTAATAAGTATGCATTAACAGAGTATTTTACAAAAGGCACATTTGTTTTTATCTATAGGTTTTGGTGCTGGGTTGATTGATCATGCACCTACTGTTTCATAATTTTCAATTCCTACCATAGGTATGGCAATCAAATAGCTGAAAATTGTCATAAGAGATGTGCATGTGAGTATTCCCTGAAAAACACACATTAGCAGCATCTGTTAGCTCACTTTAAAAACTTGTTATGTTAAAAGTGCAGGCAGTCCCCGAGTTACAGACGCCTGACTTAAGTACAACTCATACTTAGGAATACGGTTGCGGCTTCATTTGATTTCACTGAGCAGTATTTCCAGTGGCATAGAAGCCTACACTTCTTCTGTAGTAGATTCAGGAATGATGCATGGCCATTTTAAGAACAGTGTGTGGTTGTGCATGCTGCACCTTAGAGGGAACACTGGAGACAGTTGGCCCTTTTGTCAGCTGGGAGCAGAGGCAAGCAGCAAGAATCTTAAAATCTACAAATTCTGAGTTACATACAAATCTGACTTAAGAACAGCTTTTTTTTTTTTTGTAAATCTTTATTAATTTTAAAATATAATTAGTGCAATACAATGAATTTAAACACAAACAAATCAAGAAACACACTTTAAATATGCACTTTAAAAACACTCATGTTCTCCCCCTCCCCCCTTAACTAATAAAAGTAGATATATTTATAATTTCCATACAATAAATAAAATAGGAATAACAAACAATAATACATTTCCCACCACCCTCCCTCCCACCCTGGATGTGTAAGGAGGTCAGATAAAAAGAAAAGGTACATGACATCTTTTGTGACTCAATAAATGATGCCAATGGGCTCCACACCATGTTAAATACTTTACTATAACCTAAAATTTCAGCGTTCATTCTTTCATATTTATAACTAGAACACAAGTTTGTCCACCAGAAAGTATAATTAAGTCGATCATAACATTTCCAATTGCGTGTTATCATATGAATGACTATTCCTGGCATTATTAAGAAAAATCAGCTTTTATAGTGATCCAAAGAAGGTTTAACATGTAATAAAGTACCACAAATTATAGCTTCATAAGTTAGTGGTATTGATGACCCAAGTACAACATTAATTTGTCCCCATATCGACTTCCAAAAATTAAGTATCAGTGGACAATAATACAACAAATGATCCAAAGTCCCTATATCAATATGACAGTGCCAGCATCTATTAGATTTAGAATTGTCTAACTTTTGCAAACGAACTGGAGTCTAAAAAATTCTACGCAACAAGAAAAACCAAGTTTGTCTCATAGATGCTAACGCTGTACCTTTCAACCTCCAAGTCCAAATTTGTGGCCATCGAGATGCAGAAATATACTGTTTTATCTTGATGCTCCAAATGTCTCTAAGACTATTTTTTGGTTTCTTATTCAAAAATTCAGAAATTAATTTATACTATCGGCCGGCCTGATATCCTAATAAATCTGTCTGGAAGCATAAGATCTGCAAGCTATAATAAGATTTTAAGTTTTTCCAATCAGGGAACCAACTCTGAATGGCCTGCTTCAACTGCAACCATCTATAATTTTGAGATTTTAAAATACCAAATGACTGTTGCAGTCGTGAAAAATCAAACAGCCTCCCATTAGACATAACATCATCTAATGTTCGAATACCTGCCTGCATCCAGCTTGATATAATTACTAAATACACTGCGGTGTGGCTGCTTAACAAGCTAAGTACACTTATATTACATGACAGTGTATTTAGTAATTATATCAATGAAATGAGTGATATGAATTATATTCCAAAAGGAACCAGTTAATATAAGAAGATTGCACTATGAAATTATATTTATAAAATCAAACAAAAGAAAAAAAGAAAACACTTTAACCAATATAGGACTAATGAAGAGCACAGCCAGGGTGAGTTTATAACTCTGCTGGCATTCTGAAGATCCTATGGTTGGAGCGCTTTACTTCTATAGATTGATTGGCAGAACAAGTAATATTTCGCACTCTTGCACTTTGATAATCATTTAACTTATTTATTGACTGATTTTTAGTAGCTTATAATTCGTGTTTATAGATTGCCTCGTACATTAGAACACTGCACAGTCTGGAATCTATGGGCTCCTTTTACGAAGGTGGGCTAGCGATTTTAACACACGCACTGGATTAGCGTGCGCTATAGTGCACGCTAGCCGAAAATCTACCGCCTGCTCAAAAGGAGGCAGTAACGGCTAGCGCGCATGGCAATTTAGCGAGCTATTCCACACGTTAAGGCCCTAGCGGGCCTTCATAAAAGGAGCCCTATATATCTTATATCACAGGCATGGCACAGTTAATCTCTATAATACACTGGTTAGGTTGTGGCAGGAGTCTTTACCCCTACAAACTCAAACACAGTTGCTTTATCTTCCTCCTGTAACCATTACTAAGAAAGCTGGGACTAGAAAGCATGCGACTCAAATTATAGCAGTTCTCAATTGGGATTTGTTTGAGAGAGATATTTGATTGGAGCAAAATTACTTGATATTAGCACACAGCCATTAAAAAAAATTATCACAGGAACACTTATCGACACCTATGTTGTAGGTGGTAAGGGCTCACTCAGTAATCCTGTGCTAATCAGTTAGCATGTGGTAATGTGGACATGCTAACTGATTAGCACAGGAATGCCTACTCTCTTCCCCCAAACATGTCCCCTCCAACAAAATGTTTTTAAAAAAAATTTGTGTGTAGGGAGCATGTACACATTTGGAACTTACTAAAGGATGCCTCAACATGTCCCTTGAGAAGACATTTTAAGATGCAGTGGATGTGTGATAGTGCTGACTGCAGCTTAGTGAAAGAACCCCTTTCTTATTTAGCAACTTTATAGGAAGAATTAATCCACTCTTTGGTGATTTCCAAAATCGATTATTATAACGCCCTTTTTAAAGGCATTGCACAAAGTGAAATTAGACGATTATAAATTATACAAAATACTTCCATTAAGCTTATTACAAATCAAAGAAATTCGATCATGTAACACCACTTCTTAAGAATGCCCATTGGCTTCCGGTATCTCATAGAATAACATAAATTATGCTTACTTACTTTCAAATCCTTACTCTATAAAACTCCTGCCTTTATTTTCAAATTATTAATTCCTTACTCCTCAAATAGAATATTACGGTCAAACGAACAACATCTATTGACAATTCCTTCTCTCAAGATCATCAATACTAGACGACAATTTATTTTTTCCGTTACGGCTCCTCAAGTCTGGAACTCTCTTCCTATCTATTTGAGAGAAGAACACAACCTCGATAAATTTAAGACTAATTTAAAAACATTTCTTTTTAAAGATGCTTTTGAGTGATAGTTTTCCCTCTTGGATTTATTAATTGTGTTGATTTTGATTATGAAATTTTACATCCCCTACCTTGTGTTTCTTTCCCTAACTATTCTATTTATAATATCTTGTAGTTTAATTCCCTTTTTCCCCTTTTTCTTGTCTGTGAAGTTTGTTAATAATCCTGTTTGATTTTAAGTCTATGTTAAATATTGTATTACCCCTTAATATTGTAATTTTAATGTTTATTATTTCTGCTCATCGCTTTGAATTGTGATTAAGCGATTAATCAAAAACACTAATAAACTTGAAACTTGAATCCTGTTCTGAACTGTGTATATCTTGACTTGACTCCGAAACACTTCTTTGTTTAACTATACCTCCGACGACCGGAGATCCCTTCGAGCGGCACTATCAATGAGATTTTGCGGCGCCTCACTGGAGGTATGGATTTGTCTGGGAATCGCCCGCTGTCGATGCCGGCGATGAGTGACGCCGCTGCGGATGACTTGGGGCTAGATGCTACTCTGAGCCCAGACCATAGAGTTCCTCCTCCACGGCCACAGCAAGCAAGCTCTCCAAAGGAAGTGAGCACATCCAAAAAGGCTGTGATATCACTGCGAGAGGGGCTGGTTTACCAGAGAGCTTGTCCTTGGAGTCAGCGGGGGAACTTGTGTCCCTGGAGCTACCTATGGCTGGTAGATCAATCGAGGAGCCAGTACAAGGAATAAGATACATGAATCCGGCAACGGGTAAGACTGAATTAGCACTATAAGACTTTTCTTTATTAGTAAAACCTCCTGAAGTTACCCTGAAGAATATTTGGGACTTAGTTGTAAACCTGGGGGAAACTTTTTCCCCCAAAGCTTGAAGAGATAGAAGGAAACTTAAAAGTACAGCAAGAAGAAATTCTACAGATGAAGCAAGACATTAATCAAAGTAAAAGTGAGACTTATAAAATGACTATAGAATTGAAAACAATAAAAAATTTTCAAGAGACACAAGTTAAAGATAGTAATAATATACGAAGAAAATTAGAAACTCTTGAAAACTATAATCGTCTTAACAATTTGAGGATGTTAAATTTTCCTAAAGATCCTTTGATAAATCCTCGAGATATGTTAAAGAGAGATTTTCTGGATGTTCTGAATGTTCCAGAACAATCATTACCTCCCTCTGTTAGGGTATATTATCTTCCACAAAAAAAAAAGCCAGGAACAATCAGATCCAGAACAAAATTGTCAAGACAAACCCCTTAATGTTTCCGAATTATTGGAAACCTCTGAGGAGAAAACTGTGAAATCGTCAACACTTCTGGTAACAGTTGCCTTAGCTCCTGATAAAGAATGGATATTGAGGTTATTTTTCAAAAATAAATCAAAAACATATTTGGGGACACAAAATATTAATGTTTCCTGATGTTGACACCCAGAGAAGAAGGCGAGAGTTCCTGCTGATGAGACCTGCAGTGACAGATATAGGAGGAGTTTTCTTCTTACGATACCCCTGCAAGTGCATAATTAGATATAAATCCTTCAAGTATGTTTTTTATGATCCATCCCAGCTGACTGGATTTCTGTCTCTTAAATGCCTTGATAAAGAATAGGTGACAGCAATTCTAATGAAGATAACATCTCACCATTACAGGCTATTGTTTTATCGTTATATTCCTTGATTTAAGTACATCTATATTGTAATTTTCACTCGATTGAATCTTGGATCTCTATAATAGAGGACTTGAGAATGATAGGAATTGTTGTTATTTCTTTATTTTATTTAGGTTTCCTCTTTAACTCATACTATTTGTATGTTTTTATTTCTGCCAATCTTTCTGTTCAAGATGTGTATGCTTGGAAATGTAATTGAAAATTAAATAAAGAATTACGGTAAACATAAATTCTACTGTATACCATTTAAAACTATAAATGGAGACAGCCCAACCTACCTAAACGATCGCCTCATCCAAACCACCTCTACCAGGCATAGAAAAGCACACACCCCATTCACTTACCCCCCCCAATCAAAGAAGTAAAACGGAAAAACCTATACAACGGACTACTGGCCACTCAGGCAGCGAAGATAGACAACCAAGTCTCCAACCTATTGACAACAACCCCAGACTACAAGATGTTCAGAAAGGAAATAAAAACTATACTCTTCAAGAAATCCCTTAATAAAGCTTAATACCATGATAAAGCTTAACCCCCCTCTTACCCTCCCTAACCCCACATCCTACTTTTCCCTCTCTTGGAAACCTTCTCTGATCTAACGTTGTAACCCTTCTTCCATAACTCTTTTTGTAATCCGCTTTGAACCGAAAGGTAATGGCGGAATAGAAATCTGTAATGTAATGTAATGTAATGTAATGTAACTATACCTCCTTCATTCTTTGGGTCTTTCCATCCTTCTAGTTGATTCATTTAAATGTGTTGGTGTAATTTTGCAGAGAAAAACAACCCAAGTGCTGATTTTTAGACTTTTTTTGTGTTTTGAAAATGGCCCTTTATGTTGTTTAGCTTGCTTTTTATTATTTTTTTTTTTTACCAAACTATTCCGATCACCTTCATATTTTGAGTCCTCAGAGGTTTTGCCTACCTTCATAGACACATCTAATGGAAACAGCCATTTTAGTAAGAAATATGTTTATATAAAGTGGCATCACTTGTACATGAACTCTTCACGACATTGCTCCTATAATAATAAAAAAAATTGCCATTTAAAAAGCCTGGATAAAATGAACATTCCTTTAAACAACATGTGAAAAGGCACATCATAAAATGTTTGGCCTGTGTACTCCTATTGCTTAGTATCAATAATCTGAATTTCCATTGCATCAGTAACTCAAACAGGATGGCAAAATGTTCCAACTTAATACCTCTAAAACACTCTATAGCCTTTTTTTGAATCCAGCCACCAGATCTGGGTTCCTAATTTTTATGACAGCTTTCAACCAAGAGAAAAGCATAAAACCCCTAGATGGGAGGCTGGTCTGGAGGGGGATATAAAATAAGGAAGATGGGAGAATGGACAGCTGCATTTGAAAACTGATAATTCTGTATCCCAATAGATGCTAGAAGCCAAAATGACAAAAAAAAAACCCCCAACAAACCGAAGGCACAAAAATAAATGGAAAAGGAGGACTGAGAAAAGAGAACTGTATAACAATGCAGCTGAGAGTAGTGTCATGTCTCTGAGGGTGCATAAACTTCACTTACACAAAGATCTGACCCTGTATTCTAATACTGAATGCACTTTTTTGAATTCAACAGTCACCCTATATAACCTGGTGCATGATTCCTCTCCTTCCCCTCAATTTCACAGAACAGAGCCCATTATGTTGAGTATCTTTACCAAATAATTAAGAGCTGACACGATGTGCAAAAGTGGTTGCCCAGCAATGTTTAATTCCTGAGAGGGCAAAGTTTCATATTTTTCAAATTGCTTCATCACTTCAAGAACATAGGTCATGCAATTCATTTCCTCCCGTTAATGACAACTTGATTATCTGTTACTTACAGCTTGCTTTATAGCACAGCCATCAGTAGTCAAATAATCAGATTTTATGCATGGTTTTCATGAACAATTAAAGGAAATTGAAGCATTAGTTTGAAAATTGAAGTAAACAAAGAGCTAGAAGGCCTATTTTAAATAAGCGAGGGGAATTCAGACATCTAGGTCAGGATGTGCAACGTTCCCCCTGTATTTTACAAAAGGATTTGCAGAATGCAGAACCTCTTGAAAATACATATAAGGATGTATAGGTACATGCAATAGAAATAGTGATTTTAATGAAATACAGTATGTAGAAAAAACCAGATCATCCAAACTTTTAAATTAGAATCGCTGCAGCTAGGAACACTATGGGGCTCTTAATCGAAACAGAAACACGTCTAAAAACCGACCTAAATCGGCACTTGGACAATCAGTAACACAAGTTGTTCAAGTGCCAATAATCGAACCAGGTTGTAGACGTATCTAAAAATGACTAAGCGTTTTTGAGTTGGATGAATTTTTGGTCGAAAATGGAGTATAAAGATAGACGACTTAGTGGTCTGGTCGATCAAACGGCCGGTCATACAGTTAGACAATATTCGAAAAAAATATTTTGGATGTATTTTTCAAAAATGGACTTTTTACATTTCTGACTTTGGGCGACTAGCGATTTAGGCCCAAAATGGACTTTCTTTTGATTATGCCCCTCCAAGGGCACTTTTTAGACTTTTTTTTTTTTGGATTATGAGTCCCATATTGTATACTGTATACAGTATACACACACACACACACAGCCAGAGAAGGCTGTATTTCTCACATACAGCCCCTATACAAAATGCCTCTCATGTAAATATGCAGGACAATGTTATGAAAATTTATGTAAAAATTAGGTTTTGCAGACTAAAAATTCATAAATATTTTAACCTGCAAAGCACCATTTCTGGAAATTTCTACCTTTGAGACTAGAATTGAGAATCAATATGCTTCAGCCATAAATGTATCAAACAGTTTGGTCATGGATGAGTAGCTAAATTTTTTTATGACATCTACTGTATACTGTATATTAAGAGATGCTTTAATATGGGACTAACAAAATATCATCAAATACAGTGAGCAGCTCTGTATACCACTTCCATAGGACTGTATGAAAATTTCTAGAAACATTAATCTTCTATATCCACTAGCACTTTCTTTGGTATTGCCATTTATTTTTGAATCTATATTTCTTAGGATGTAAATTCAAAGCCTTCTGACTCCAAGGGCTCCTTTTACTAAGCTGCGATAGCGTTTCTAGCACGCGCTGCAGATTAGTACGCATTTTGTGGAAAAACTAACGCCAGCTCAATGGAGATGTTAGCATCTAGCGCGCGTGCTAAAACCACTAGCACAGCTTAGTAAAAGGAGCCCCAAATCTATTGTTTAGATAAAACAGTAACTCTCCTACCACAGCTAATATGAGATCCCTATCTATTCAGCTTAACTGCCTAGAGTCAGCTTAACATCCATAAATTCTGATCAAGTTTAACTTCCTTATCGCCTGCCATTTCCTAGCAGTGAAATGGTGACTTATTTTTCTGCTGAAATGATATTGTAATGCAAAAGATTTCTAAGGGATTTGACATTTGGATAGCACTGAGGTTCAACATTAAAACGGTGAACGTGGCCACAAAAGTGTAGTTAGGAAAAGGTCTCAACTTAATGGGCTCTAATGAATGCAAAGATATGCAAAACTATTAGAAAAATGAATCCAAATGAGATGAGTTAGAATAAATTAAAGTACTGCTCAACAATACAATTAATCTGTCAAACCTGGGGGGAAAATAAGACGCTGTGCATATACTGTATTGCTTTGTTGTATATGTATGTTATACGTATGCTCATATAGACCCTCAATATTGAACGGGCTATGGGTCATTTATAACTGCACTGCATTTATATATGTATATATATATATATATATATGCATTTGTATATATATATATATATATATGCATTTATATATGTGTGTATGTGTGTATATATATATATGGCCAATAGGCACAGAACAGATTTTTTCAGACAATGCCTGAAGGAATATTCATGTGTAGAAGTACATTTTAGATAGTTCATCTGTCTCCAAAAATACACATAGAAGTGATCATATGTAGGTATAGACTATCATTTTAGTATAGGGCTCTGCACATATACATCTCATCTAAAATAAGCAGACCTCTATCCAATACAAGTAGAAAAAAGCACTGTTCATCAGTGAAGTCAGGAACTGTTTCCATAGCCTGTATATCCTATGATAGCGGTGTTTCCTGGTGGCCGTCCTCTTTTCCCTGTGCCTCATACACAGTCCATATATTCAGCAGATTCATGCCTCCAGACTATCACCACCGATACTGTTATTCCCAACACCAATACCCAGGCTCTCTCTCAGACAGACATACCAGCAGCAACCACACTTACAAACAGACACTCGCCCCCATAGCCAAACAAACACACAGACAAGTGAATGGCAAAGACATCTGGACTGCAAAATCCTGAGGGAATGGTACAGTTTAGGGTGAAGAACTTTTGTGCATGAAAGAGAAGCAGGGCATGGATGTGATAGTATGTGATGATTTTAAGGTAGCCAAACAGGTTGAAAAGGTGATGGCGAAAGCTTGAAGGATGCTAGGTTGTATAGGGAGAGGTATGGCCAGTAGGAAAAAGGAGGTATTGATGTCACTGTATAAGACTCTGGTGAGACCTCATTTAGAATATTGTGTACAATTCTGGAGACTGCACCTTCAAAAAGATATAAAAAAAGGTCCAGAGGAAGACTACTAAAATGGTTGGTGGTCTTCATCATAAGGCATATGGGGGCATATTTAAAAATCTCAATCTGAAAACTTTGGAGGAAAGGTGGGAGAGGTGAGATATAATAGAGATAGTTAAATACCTAAGTGGCATAAATTCACATAAGGCCAGTTTCTTTCAGTTGAAATAAAACTCCAGAGTAAGAAGACAAGGGAAAGAGTTAAGAAGAGATAGGGAGTGTATGGTGCAGCGATTAAAATTACAGCCTCAGCACCCTGAGGTTGTAGGTTCAAATCTCATGCTGCTCCTTGTGACCCTGGGCAAGAGATAGAGCGGCGAAACAAACTTGATAGGACTCAGCTAAGTTGAACCATATTAGAAAATGACACGGTGACAAAATTCATCACCGTTCCCGTCCCCGTGGATAACCGCGGGAAATAATCCCATGTCATTTTCTAGTGTCTATTTCAACCTCAACACCAGCATTCTTCAAAGCAAAGCTTGCGGGTCAGTGGTTGTGGCCATTCATACTCTGATTTTTCCCTCGCTCCTTAAAGAATGACATGAAGATGGTTTCCCGCAGTTATCCGCGGGAACGGTGATGAATTTTGTCACCGTGTCATTCTCTAAACCATATCTTAGCAATTTTTGGGTTAAGTTTACATATTGATTTTTGTATTTTTCAATTCTTTATTACGCTGACTATTTTTGAAGTCTGTTGTTCTGGGGGCTTTGAAGCGCTTCTCAGCCCTTTTTTTTCTCCTGCTTTGAAATTCCATTCAGCGTCTTTGCGTTTATTGGTATGAATATTTATTATTTTTAAAAAAATTTCCAGGGATGTTATGATGTACGGGGCAGTGTTTATTTAGACTTTATTGGTCTGGTGCGAGGCATCAATAAACATCTGCCTGGGGCTAAATGTAATTCGCAGGACTGACTGTGCCCATACTGAAGTCCCTTTATTATTATCTTCTTTATTATTAAGATTTTTTTTCTCTCAGCTCAGACGCTGGGGTGTATTTTCATAGGGAGATTAAAGCTCTCACCAATTGCTTTTGGTTTATTTCTTCCTGTATCGGTGGATATTTTGGTTTTTTGAAACCCTACATAAGAACATAAAAATAATCAGACCAATAGTCCATCTTGCCCAGTAGCCTGTTTCCACAGTGGCCAATCCAGGAGAGTGTGGCACAGTGGTTAAAGCTACAGCCTCATCACCCACACTGCTCCTTGTGACCACGGGCAAGTCACTTAATTCCCCATTGCCCTTAGTACATTAGATAGATTGTAAGCTTGCCAGGGCAGACAGGGAAAAATGCTTGAGTACCGATGACGCCAAACTATGCAACACTGTGGGCAGGGCAACTGAACCTGACAGCGCAAACAGGCCGAACACTATGGAACAGGACCTGCTTTTATTGGAACAATGGTCCAGTGCTTGGCAACTAAACTTTAATGCCGAAAAATGTAAAGTAATGCACCTTGGGAGCGGAAATCCATGCACAACATACACCTTGAACGGGGAAAACTTGTCAAGAACTACTGCAGAAAGGGACCTGGGTGTTCTCATCAGGGAAGATATGAAGGCTGCCAATCAGGTGGAGAAAGCTTCAGCAAAGGCCAGACAAATGCTGGGATGCATCAGAAGGAGCTTTATCAGCCGAAAGCCTGAAGTCATACTACCGCTATACAGAGCCATGGTGAGACCTCATCTGGAGTACTGTGTCCAGTTTTGGAGGCCACATTATCAAAAGGATGTGAAGAGGATGGAGTCCATCCAGAGAATGGCCGCTAGGATGGTATCAGGACTTAAGGACATCCCATATGAAGAACGTCTGACCAGGCTACACTTGTATTCTCTCGAGAAGCGCAGAGAAAGGGGGGGGACATGATAGAAACATTCAAATACATCACGGGACATATTGAGGTGGAGGAAGAAATCTTTTTTTTTTAAAGGGTCCCACAGCGACAAGAGGACATCCGCTGAAACTCAAGGGGGGGGAGGTTTCATGGTGACACCAGGAAGTACTTCTTCACCGAGCGGGTGATTGATCAATGGAACAGTCTTCCACGCCAGGTGGTCGAGGCCAGTAGCGTGCTCGACTTCAAGAAGCGATGGGACAAACAGGTAGGGGTACCACAGAGTTATGCTTACAAGATGGATACCCCAGGGAGGGAGGGTTAGTATTGAGTGGGCAGACATGTAGGGCCGACTGCCCTTATCTGCCGTCATACTCTATGTTTCTGAATGAATTCATGTAAACCATTCTGAGCTCCCCTAGGAAAACAGTATAGAATAAATAAATAAGGTACTTGGCAAAAACCATTCCATGCCACTGATCCCAGAGGGAACAGTACAGTTTTTAGCAGCGGCAGTAACAGCTCCGATGCTCATAGAATTATGAGTATTGGAGCTGTTACTGCCATGGCCAGCGCTAAAATCCGCGATACGGTTTTGTAAAAGGGGAGGTTAATTATTATTCATGTATTTAATATATATATATTTTGAACTTTTTTAAAATTTGATTTTTATTTATTTATATATGATGTGAATTCTTTTTGTATTTTGTTTATTTGACAGTTGTAATCTCCTAGAGATTTAAAGGGCTTTAGGGCTGTTGCCGCGCAGCTTTGTAAGACAGGCCCTCAGTGTATTTGGCCTGCTCGCTATCTGCACTGCATGATCTTTTGCATGCAGGCTGAATAGCAGAAACTCAGTGTTATTAAAAACAAATGCTAATCCAAAATATGCTGAGACCAGTAAAATGGCCTTTTGCTGTGCAGGAGTCAAATTATGGAACTCACTTGTTGGTCAGTTACGAAAATGTCATGACAAGGGTAATTTCAGAAAACTATTAAAAACGCAGTTATTTCTTAATGCATTTTTCTAGGAATTTATCTTTGCGGTTGTTCTTTTGATGGGCACTTCACGTGATTTTTTGATGATTATATGTTTATTTTATTTGTTTTATTGAATTATGTATGTAACGATATGTAGACCGTTTAGGTTTAAATGGTATATCAATTTTTAACTACATGCTACAGATCCATCGTGCTTTGCAACAGAAGCCGTTATTGAGATTCTGACCTATTAATGTACAAAAACAGGTAAAACAGACTGTTCACAAGTCTATTTTTCTATACACTGTACAAAGGGCCGCTAAAATGTTCTCAGCCCATCCAACAAAGTAGCAGCAGTCTAAATCGAGCACTATACATTTACCCCCCTCCCTCCCTACTTTTGCAAAACCATAGTGTGGTTTTCAGCACCAGCCACGGCGGTAAGAGCTCCACCTTGGGGGTTAGCACCCAAGAAAAGGATCTAGGTATCAGTGTAGACCAGGGGTCTCAAAGTCCCTCTTTGAGGGCCGCAATCCAGTCAGGTTTTCAGGATTTCCCCAATGAATATGCATGAGATCTATGTGCATGCACTGCTTTCAATGCATATTCATTGGGGAAATCCTGAAAACCCAACTGGATTGCGGCCCTCAAGGAGGGACTTTGAGATCCCTGGTGTAGACAATCTGATGAAACCTTCCGCTCAATGTGCGGTGGCGCCCAAAAAAGCAAACAGGATGCTGGGAATGATTAAAAAAGGGATGGTTAACAAGACTAAGAATGTCATAATGCGCCTGTATCGCTTCATGGTGCGACCTCATTTGGAGTATTGCGTTCAATTCTGGTCTCATCTAAAGAAAGATATAGTGATGTTAGAAAATGTTTAAAGAAGAGCGACCAAGATGGTAAAGGGGATGGAACTCCTCTCGTATGAGGAAAAACTAAAACGGTTAGGGCTCTTCAGCTTGGAAAAAAGGCGGCTGATGGGAGATATGATTGAAGTCTACAAAATCCTGAGTGGAGCAGAACAGGTACAAGTGGATCAATTTTTCACTCTGTTAAAAATTACAAAGACTAGGGGGACACTCAATGAAGTTACAGGGAAATACTTTTAAAACCAATAAGAGAAAATTTTTTTTCACTCAGAGAATAGTTAAGCTCTGGAACACATTGCCTGAGGATATGGTAAGAGTGGATAATGTAGCTGGTTTTAAGAAAGGTTTGGACAAGTTCCTGGAGGAAAAGTCCATAGTCTGTTATTGAGAAAGACATGGGGGAAGCCACTGCTTGCCCTGTATTGGTAGCATGGAATATTGCTACACCTTGGGTTTTGGACAGGTACTAGTGACCTGGATTGGCCACTGTGAGAACGGGCTATTGGGCTTGATGGACCATTGGTCTGACCCAGTAAGGCTATTCTTATGTTTTTATGAATTTGATGAGTGTCAGAGCTGTTACCGCTGCAGCCGGCACTAAAAACCACACTACAGTTTTGTAAAAGGGGGTTAGTCCAGCGATTTTCATTTATTTATTTATGAATTTTTAAAAATTTTAACAAGCATTACAATCTTGTACAGAAAAGTACGATCAAGAAAACATATCATTGACTATTCTCAAACTTGAAAATAAATCAAAATTACATCAAGATTACATAAAAGGTAATAAGTCCGACTTAATCATACACTAGTCCTCAACAATGGATCCAAGATTAAGGAATTAGGAGTAAATATAATACAATAAGAAATTTAACCAAAAGACGTCATCTGATGCTGAAAGAGAGCTTAATTAATTGATTAAGACACAGATGTTTCTCCTTTTTCTAGGCGCTTCATAGAGAGGAAAGCAGTCAGATGAGACGGTTCAAAGAAAATATATTTAAGGGAATTATATCTAATTACACACTTACAAGGATATCTAAGAAAAAATAATCCCCCCATCTGGGTCACACCAGGTTTTAACAATAAAAATTCCCTCCTTCTTTTCTGAGTTTCTCTCGAAACATCAGGATAAATTTGAATATGGAAGCCAAGGAAATCCCTGAATCTATTTTTGAAGAAAAGTTTAAGAATCCAATCTCTGTCCGGAGCCAAAGCTACAGTCAGTAAGAGAGTGGCTGAACTAGCCACCTCTCTATCAGATTGTTCCAATAAAGCTGTAACATCCAAAGGATTTTCCTGTGGTCTGCCATCACCATCTTTTTTTTGAGAGTCCTGATTTTTTCTATTAGGCAAATAGTACACTCTTGACAATGGTGGAAATGAACCCTCTGGAATTTTTAAATTTTCCAGAAAGTAACGTTTTATCATTTCTCCTGGAGGAATTGATGCAACCTTCGGAAAATTAATCAAACACAAATTATTAAACCGACTATTATTTTCAAGTACTTCCAATTTTCTTCTCATATTAAGGTTATCTTTCACAATCAAATCTTGGTTGCTCTTTAACATTTTTAAGTCCTTCTTTTCTTCTTGAATCTCAGTTTTTATAAGTACAATGTCTTGTTTAACAATTTTAATTTCTTCTTTCTGAACTTGTAATTCTTTATCCAAATTCTTTATCTGAGGACTGAGAGAATTACCCAAACTAGAGACCAAATCCCATAAGGATTCCAATGTAACCTCAGGGGGTCGAATAGGGGCAAAGGAAAGTACCTGTGCAATATTAGTTGGTTCATCCGAGTGTTTTACCTCCCTTGAGCCTTGTTGACCCTCAGACATGGTTGTCCCGGTCGCTGGTTCTCTTACAAGGAGAAATTCCCCTTGTGCTGTTCCCTGTAGCAAGCCTCCGCTTCGCTGGCCTCTTGAGAGGAAAACTCTGCCTCTTCAGACATGCTCTCCTCCCTCGGAGAGCTAGCTCCCAGCGGCAACGGCTGTAGGGGAGGCGTCCTGACGTCGGGGCTTAGCGTGACGTCCAGCCCGGAGGTATCCGCCGAAGCACTCCTCTCAGCCGGCGCTCCCATCGGGCGATTCCCCAAACGACTCGGCTCGCTTTGAAGACGTCGGAAAATGTCATCGACGGTAAGGACTGCGGGGCTCGAGCGCTGGGAGGCTCCACCGACGCTTCTACCCCTTCTCTTCGGCATTATTGCAGTAAGGAAAAAAGACACCCTCCAGCGTCTTTTCAGCAACAGATGGCGGCAGCCATCTTGGATCCAGCGATTTTCCACTTTTTTCATTCCATCGGAAAAATATGGAACAAAAGAAGTGGAAAATTGCTGGACTTACCCCCTCTTCTACTAAACCGCACTAGCAGTTTTAGCGCGGGGAGCTGCGCTGAATGGCCTGCACTGCTCCCGATGCTCATTGAGTTCCTATGAGCGTCGGGAGCAGCGCAGGCCATTCAGGGCGGCTCCCTGCACTAAAACCGCTAGCGCGGTTTACTAGAAGAGGGGATTAGTGTATATTCCTGGATGGAGACTGCCCCAACTTTGTTGGTTGGGCTGAGAACAGTTCAGCAGCCCCTCGTATGAGTAAATAAGCTTCTTTTGGTATATTCGATTCACAAATACTGGATAAAATTGTACTGTATAATGAATGATTTATCAGTCTTCTGGTAATTAAATTAAAAAATTATGTGTGTAAAATTAAATCTAGCACAACAATCTATCACAGTCAAGGCATATTAATTTGCATGCAATTCCAGTTATAAACATACATACTTATTAAAACACAGAAAAGTAACTTAAACCCAGATCTAAAATCAGAAGTTTTTTTCTTCATTTTCATGCTGTTTCCTCATAGATCCCACATTTGGTAAAGTCTGTGACAACTTTCTTTTGCTTATATTCAACAGGAGAAAGGTTCAGTTTAGCAGATATTCCCATAGGCATAGAATGAAAGAAATGATTCAGGATTCAGTACCTTAGTTATTCAGCTCAAAAATACTGGCAGCCTCACCGGTGCAATTTACTACAGTCCATAGACCGTTTTCTCTTGCTGGTATTAGCATCAGAATTTCATAAAATGCTTGCTGTGAAATGTCCCCATACAGATGATTTAAGGATTCACCATGTGAGTGTTTATAATGAACTATTCATGTTGATCTAAGACCTTTTTATCTGACCCTTTGGCTATCCTTAGGACAAAGCTAAGTTTGTGAGAACCTTCCTCACATCACTTTCTATGATCAGCAGCCTTTGAAAAACAGTGTGTGTGTGTGGAGGGGGGGGGTCTTGGCCAATATTGTGTTAAATGTGCCCCTAAAATGTTGGAGCACCAAGACTATTATTGAATCCGCTATGTAATATCCCAGGTTAAGTGTTGAAATAATCATAGCATAAAAGGAAATGAGAACAAGATCTGCATGATCTATGAATGCGGACGATTTACTAGGCTTTCATTTTTTCTCTTTCTACACAGAAATTGTTATTTTGGTTTTGAGGATTCTGTATGACCCAGTGTTGGTTTCAGCAAGAAAGTCTCACCGAGGATGTACGGAGCATTAGCAATCTCTAAGTTATGAAGCGGTGAATCTACTACAGTACACTAAGGGCTCCTTTTACGAAACTGCATTAGCGGTTTAATGCGCGTAATAGCACACGCTAAACTTCCGGATGCGCTAGCCGCTACCGCCTCCTCTTGAGCAGGCGGTAGTTTTTCAGCTAGCGCGGGGGTTAGCGCATGATTAAAAGGTGCGCGCGCTAAAGCAGGTAATGCGGCTTCATAAAAGGAGCCCTAAGGTTAAGTACATGGCCTCAGGACTCAAGTTTAACTTATATTTACCCAGAGCATAATCATTGTCGACCTCTGTGAGCATTATTTCAGTTACCACAGAGAACCAGTGTGGCACCACTTATTTACTAGTGTAATAGGACAGCCAACAATTTCTGTAGAATGTCCAAATGGTTAATGGAGCTGTCTCTGCTGCTCTCAGATGAACAGGGACATGCGTTTTGAGAGTGTGCCAAATCACAGTAAGATGAAATAATAGTGTGCTTGGTGTATTTTTTGCTTGCTGTGCTCAGGACTTGGAGTCAGCTACTTTGTTATCAAAGCAATTGGTTGAGAGGATAGGTGGGGGGCAGGGGAGAGCCACAGAGAAAGAAGTACTGTCCCATAGAAGGGTGGAGGGAGAAAGAAAGAAAGAAAGAGAGGCACCCATGGAAGAGGAGTTGGAGGGAGGGAGAGACAGAAGAACCTATGGGGGAGGGGGGTTGTGGGGAGAGATTAAAGATTAAAGAGGTACAGTGGAGGCAGGGGGCACAGAAGGAGGTGGGGAGGTGGTGCCACCAACCCAGGTGCTTCTTACCTTCACTACGCCACTGCCAATGCCACCAGCACCACCTCTCCCCTTCCATCCTAAAGTATGGATGTTCAGGTAAATCAAAGATTTGTAAATAGTGACTAAGGTTTGGGATCTCCTAAAGATGTTTTTCTGATTTGACCATAATCAAAACTTTGGCCATCCATCTCGAAAAACTCCCCCTACCTCCAACTGAGACATTTAGAAATGGCTTTCAGTGGAGATGGCTCCAAAATAGCAGAAACAAGAACAAGGATAAGGCAAGAGAGACGTCCTTTACAACCAAAATAGAAGCTTTATTGTAGTGATGTGTATCTTTATGTTTTATTAACATTTGATATCCCGTTTAAGCATAAGTGGTTTACAATAAAATAAAATTAGGTACTTAGAACTTCCCTATCTGTCCTGAAGGCTCACAATCTAGCTAAAGTACCTGAGTAAATAATTATTAAAATAGTAAAGATATAACAAAATTCCAAGAATGGTGAGGGAAAGGTACAATTCAATTAATTAATTTTCAAAAAAGTCCCAACTTGGATTCAAGTTTCAGCATCAGGGTGCCTTCATCAGGGAACCCTCAATGGTAGAGTTTTCTGTGAACAAAGTCAGCATTGGTGAAAACAAGGAAACTGAACGACTACTTTGAAAAATTGCGAGCCATGGAATCGAGGGTGAAGTACTCACGTGGATTAAAAACTGGCTGGATAGGAAACAGAGAGTGGGGATATATGGACAATACTCAGTGGAGTGCCGCAGGGTTCGGTGCTTGGACCCGTCTTCTTCAACATATTTATAAACGATCTGGAAATTGGTAAGACAAGTGAGGTGATTAAATTAGCGGATGATACAAAGTTATCTAGAGTAGTGAAGATGCAGAAGACCTGCGAAGATCTGCAACGTGACATAAACACGCTCGAGAAATGGGCCGTGACATGGCAAATGAGGTTCAACGTGGATAAGTGTAAGGTGATGCATGTCGGTAACAAAAATCTTATACATGAATACAGGATGTCGGGGGCGGTACTTGGAGAGACCCCCTCAGGAGAGACTTGGGAGTACTAGTCGATGAAGCTGTCCGCACAATGTGCGGCAGCGGCGGCAAAAAAGGTGAACAGAATGCTAGGAATGATTAAGAAGGGGATCACTCATGGATCGGAGAAGATTATCATGCCGTTATACCAGGCCATGGTACGCCTTCACCTGGAATACTGTGTCCAACACTGGTCGCCGTACCTGAAGAAGGACATGATACTGTTCAAAAGGGTCCCGAGAAGAGCGACTAAAATGGTAAAGGGGCTAGAGGAGTTGCCGTACAGCGAGAGATTAGAGAAATTGAGCCTCTTCTCCCTTGAAAAGAGGAGATTGAGAGGGGACATGATAGAAACATTTAAGAAACTGAAGGGAATAGACTTAGTAGATAAAGACAGGTTGTTCACCCTCTCCAAAGTAGAGAGAACGAGAGGGCACTCTCTAAAGTTAAAATGGAAGTTCTTCTTTACCCAGAGAGTGGTGGAAAACTGGAACACTCTTCCGGAGGCTGTTATAGGGGAAAACACCCTCTAGGGATTCAAGACAAAGTTAGACAAGTTCCTGCTGAACAGGAGCATACGCAGGTAGGGCTGGTCTCAGTTAGCGCACAGGTCTTTGACCTGGGGGCCGCCGCGTGAGCGGACTGCTGTGCACGATGGACCACTGGTCTGACCCAGCAGCAACAATTCTTATGTTCAACAACAATTTGCCGGCGCTCCTACTAAGGCAGCGCTCGGAGCAGATCACCCCCTACCCCCTTACTACGCCAGTGGGTTGGTATTGATGGGGGTTGTGAGAGCTGTATGCCCTAAATAAACCTGTTCACTGACCTTTACATGATGTATGTCTGCATCAATCGTTGCCTGGCAGAGACACCCCTCATGGACCACACCTTTGTCAGCTCTGAGAGGGATGGGGGGGCTCCTCAGTGTTGCCAAGTTTGTGGTTTTCTTGCTAAGATGGGCTGCTTCAAAGATTGGTTGCAGGAAATTTTTAGCAGTCGCAGGTTGCGGTTTTTTGGAGATGGTTTCTGATTTTAAGTCTACAATGTCAATAACATAACATAACATCGTACTTATAAACCGTGTAACCGTAAGTTCAACGTGGTTAACAAAAGATTAATAATAAAATAACATAAGAAGCATATAAATTATTTCACCAGGTACTTTGAGTAAAGGTAAGTTTTCAATTGGTTCTAAAATGTTTGTAAGAGCAAGCGCTACGCAACAAAGGTCGAAATTCCTTATCATAGAAAGCAGCCTGGAATGCTAATGTATGATCCAAAGATTTCTTGCTTTTACAACCCTGAACAGATGGGAAAATAAATAAAGCAAGTCATCCTCTTCTGTGTTTATAAGATGCTATAAGGAATCTGTCAGTCATATAAATTGGAGCAATACCACACACGGCTTTATAACAAAGACAACCCAACTTAAACAAAATGAAAGCTTCCACTGGGAGCCAGTGCAACTCGCAATAGAATGGTGTCACATGATAATATTTCTTCAAATCATAAATCAATTTCACTGCCATATTCTGAATCAATCTAAGTTTAGCCATCTCTTTCATGGTGCATGTTAAATAGATTATATTACAACAATCAAGGAGACTCAACAACAATGATGAACTAGAAGTTTGAAAGCAGAAAACTCAAAATATGGTTTTATGGTACGCAACTTCCATAATGTATAATAACCCTTATGTACCACGGCATATATTTGCTTTTTCATGGTTAGACGTTGATCAGTAACAACTCCAAGTATTTTAATCGTTGGATTAATTGTATACAGTGTTGAGTCTATAGTAATTGATGGTTCATGTGAAATTTTGTGTGGAGACACAACAAATAACTCGGTCTTATCATGATTTAATTTAAGCTTAAATTCCTGCATCCATGAATCCATCAAATTCAATATAGACTCAATCATCTGCGTGATATGGGACAAAGCTGTATTATCTAATATAATAAAATGCTACGCCGCGCATGCGCACTCAAAAGTCGTGTTCCCTGATCCGTTGCGGAAACACGACTGCGCATGCGCGGCCCCGGCTGTGGCGTCGGCTTTCAAATAAAAAAAAAAGTTACACAGCTGCGGCGGCCTTCCTCGCCCCCGCCTCTCACTGTGAATGGTACCGGCTCCTCTCTCGCACTGCACCAGGATCGAGAGAGGAGCTGCAGCGGCGGCTTTCAACTAAAAAAAAAAATACACAACTGCAGGTCGCCGCTCTCACCTGGCTCCCACTGTGCGGCTGAGCGCTGGCGGCCGGCGAACCCTAATTGTGGCGGCGGCTTTCAACTACAAAAACAAACAAACAAAAAAAAAACAGCTGAGGGTAACAGCTCTCACCCGGCTCTCACGATGCGGCGAACGGCGAACCCTAATGAACATTTAATCAAAGGAAACAACCGGGGGCTGTCCCTTCTCGCATTCTAAAAAAAAACAAAAAAACTGCTGCACACAGGGAAGAAATGCTGCCTCAGCTGCTGTACAGGGAAGTGGGGAGGGAGGAAAATGCTGCACAGGGAAGTAGGGAGGGGGGAAATGCTGATGCACAAGGAAATGGAGGGGGAGGGAATGCTGATATGGCTACTGTACAGGAAAGTGGACAAGGGGAGATAAATGCTGCATAGGGGGCAGAAAGAGAGACAAATAGAAAGAAAGACAAATAATAGGAGGGAGGGAGACAGAAAGAAAAGAAGAAAGACACAAGGACAGGGAGTGCGAAAGAAAGAAAGACAGACATACATATATTCTAGCACCCGTTAATGTAACGGGCTTAAAGACTAGTAAGGAATAATGATCATCTGCATAGCTAAACAGCTTTGAACCCAGTTCACTCAAATGAAGACCCACAGAGGAGAGATACACATTAAATAATGTAGGTTAAAGTGGGGAGCCCTGAGGGACTCCACATGGGTTTTACCAGACCGCAGAAAGCTGATTATTAGACTTACCCTGATAGAGTCTAGATTCAAGAAACCCTTTATACCAGCGGTCTCAAACACGCGGCATGTGGCTCTCCAGATTTTATTTGCGGCCCGCGGTCTGGACTGGATCATTATCTTCCTTTTGGAGCAGCAGCGTGTCTGGCCGGCTCGTTCCGTTCAAAGCCGCGGGTTGGCGGCTCCTTGCGCTATCCACAGAAGAGCCGGCCAGACACGCTGCTGCTTCAGTGGCTTACCAAGGGGGGGTGGTCCACTGTTCTCCCTAGAGTGCGGCTCGTCTAGAGCAGTGGTGCCCAACCTTCTTCCCTTCCCTTCTCAGGCTGGCACCGTGTTATCTGATCTCCCTGCTTCTCTTCGGGGCCGACCAACTCTCGCTGCCCGACGTCAAGTCTGACGTTGAGAGGACGTTCTGGCTAGCCAATCGCTGCCTGGCTGCCCGGAACGTCCTTTCCAACGTTAGAATTGACTTCGGGCGGTGAGAGTTGATTGGCCCCGTGGAGAAAAGAAAGAGGGAGATCTCGGCCTGTTCCCGATGGTGGCAGTGGCATCAGCCTATTCCCCAACGGCGGTGGCATAGGGGAGAGCAGGAAGGAAGGAAGAAAGAAAGAAGGGGGGGACAGGGAGCCAGAAACAAAGCAAAAAATGGGACACGGAATCAAAGAAAGACAGACATAGAGAAAGAAAGAAAAAGTTGGGGGAGGGAATGAGGTCTGGAGGAGAGGAAGCAAACAGGAGGCTGAAAGAAGAGAAGAAATATTGGATGCATAGTGAGAGACTGATGAAATTACCAAACAAAGGTAGGGAAATGATTTTATTTTCTATTTAGTGATTGAAATGTGCCAGTTTTGAGAAAGAAAAATATTAAACTTTAAATGTGAGGGCTGCAGAAAAAATAGAGCACTTGGAGGGCCGTAGAAAAAATAGTTAATGTCTTATTAAAGAAATGACAATTTTGCATGAGGTAAAACTCTCTATAGTTTATATATCTTTCCTTTTAACTGTTAAAGGAAAGTTTTATAAACTATAAAGAGTTTAACCTCATGCAAAATTGTCATTTTTTTAATAAGACATTAACTATTTTTTCTGCGGCCCCCCAAGTACCTACAAATCCCAAATGTGGCCCCACAAAGGGTTTGAGTTTGAGACCACTGCTTTATACCATGAAAGAATGTTACTTTGTAATCCTAAAGCATCTATGCAGGCCGATAGTTTGGTGTGATCCACCAAATCAAAGGCACTACTCAGATCAAACTGGAGAACTAACGCATTACTACACTTAATCAATAAACTGTTTAGATGATCTAGCATTGTAGCTAACACCATTTCTGTACTGTAATGGGTTCTAGAACCAGATTGAAAATCATGAAGTAAAGAATGTTGCTAGAGATATTTTGACAGCTGGATTTGGACCAAACCCTCCAGGATTTTTACAAAAAAGGGGAATTGATGCGACAGGTCTGTAATTGGATGGTGATGATATAGATTCTTTCTTGTTTTTAATTATTGGGGTAATTATTATGTTGCCTTCCTCTTGTGGAAATTTCCCTGCATTCAAAAAGTCAGATAGCCATTCTAATAATTTTAGTTTAAAACTTAAAGGTGCCACTATCATAAGGTCTGAAGGGCAAAAATCTAACATGTGGGGAAGAAACGGTTCTTTTACAAGGGGTCCTTTACTCACTAGAACTTAAGAACATAAGAACATAAGAAGTTGCCTCCACTGGGTCAGACCAGAGGTCCATCTCGCCCAGCGGTCCGCTCCCGCAGCGGCCCATCAGGTCCGCGACCTGTGAAGTGGTTTCTGACCACTTCTATAACCTACCTCAAGTTCTATCTATACCCCTCTATCCCCTTTTCCTCCAGGAACCTATCCAAACCCTCCTTGAACCTCTGTACAGATTTCTGGCCTATCACATCCTCCGGAAGCGCGTTCCATGTGTCCACCACCCTCTGGGTAAAAAAGAACTTCCTAGCATTTGTTCTAAACCTGTCCCCCTTCAATTTCTCCGAGTGACCCCCTAGTGTTTGTGGTACTTTCTATGCACATCGAAAGCTGAACCTTTAAAGGACCCAAAATGATTGCAGGAACCTCATGAGTACCTATCTGCAGTCAGTCATTTGTAGACTGATTTACTCATTGGAATATGAAGAAATACATTGGGCTACTTTTAAGCTGCTATTTCAATGTAAACAAGTGGGATTTCAGAAAAGCATCTGACAACCCTGATCCAACCTCTCAGATGCATCCTCTCAGACCTTGCAGACACACATGGGTGACACCAGTGATGTAGTAAGGGGGGGTCCCCCCCGTGTACGATCTTTGTAAGAGGCTCAGGCATCCATCCTCCTCTTCACCCCCTGCTCCTTCCCAAGCCCTCTGTCACATGAACATAAGAACATAAGCAATGCCTCCACTGAGTCAGACCCGAGGTCCATCGTGCCCAGTAGTCCACTCACGCGGCGGCCCAACAGGTCCAGGACCTGCGCAGTACCCCCTATCTATATCCCTCTATCCCTTTCTTCAGCAGGAAATTGTCCAATCCTTTCTTGAACTCCAGTACCGTACTCTGTCCTATTACGTCCTCTGGAAGCGCATTCCAGGTGTCCACCACCCGCTGAGTACAGAAAAACTTCCTAGCATTTGTTTTGAATCTATCCCCTTCCAATTTTTCCGAATGCCCTCTTGTTCTTATATGTTTTGAAAATTTGAAGAATCTATCTCTCTCTACTTTCTCTATGCCCTTCATGATCTTGTAGGTCTCTATCATGTCTCCTCTGAGTCTCCGCTTTTCCAGGGAGAAGAGCTCCAGCCTCTCCAATCTTCCAGTGTATGAAAGGTTTTCCATGCCCTTAATCATTCGTGTTGCTCTCCTCTGGATCCTCTCAAGTATTGCCATATCCTTCTTAAGGTACGGTGACCAATACTGAACACAGTACTCCAGGTGCGGGCGCACCATTGCCCGATACAACGGCATGATGACTTCTTTTGTTCTGGTCGTAATACCATTTTTAATAATACCCAACATGCGTGTGCCCTTTCCCTTCCCTTGTACCTCTTGAATTTTTCCTGCACAAGCAGCATTACAAACTTGCTGCCCGTGTCGGTGTCACCTCTCTCTGACATCACTTCTGGTCCCCGCACCTAGGAAGTGATGCCAGAGGGATAGCCGACACGACGCAGGCAGCAAGGTTTTTTTATGTTGTTTGCACCTGGAAAATTAAAAAGGTATGGGGGAAGGGGGGCGCATATGTGGCGGGGGAGTCAGAAAAGGAGCAGAGGGAGGGGTGTCGACACCCCGGAGTGCCACTCATCCTCGACACATTCAGCACTCGCTTTCCAGCTCCAAGCACAGGATACAGACACAGAGAGACAGCACAGTGACACAGAGCAGGGTGTGTGAATGGGAGTGGAATGGTTAGGGTTACCAGATGCCCAGATTTACCTGGACATGTCCTCGTTTTGGAGGGCTGTTTGGGGTGTCTGGACGGATTTTTTTAAATGCAGAAATTTGTCTGGGTTTTCAAGTGTGGGGCCGTGTCTGGAGGGCCTCTGAGAATGCGTGGGTGTGATATAATGTGATATAATGCATGCATGTGACATCATTGTGAAACACCCACGCATGATTGTAAACCCACCAGATGCAGCTTCAAACTTGAGAAGAGATTTGGGACGGTCTGGGGCATGACTTGGGATGGAATTGGATGGGGCTGGGGTGGGGCCATGTGTCTGGATTTTAGCATTACAAAATCTGGTAACCCTAGGAATGGTGGGTGAGTGACAAGAAGCAGGTAGGGGGACAAGGGGTCTGGCAAGTATGGGAGTGGGGTGAGGGAGATAGCAGACAGAGGAGCAGGACTGGTAAGTGAACGTTGTTAAAAGGACACAGACAGACAGACAGACAATACAGCACTCAGCAACTCTCCAGTAGTTCAGACAAGCGCTCAGATCTTGCTCTTCACTCTCCAACACAACCAAATCACTAGTGGGTCAAAAGGCAAAATTGTTGCTCGCCTTATTCGCTTTTAAAGCAGGTCTAACTCTGGTTGTGTTTGGGAATGCCCAAAGAAATTCTTTTGGTATCCGTTATGGCGCGATTATGTTCATTTGTAGGAACACCCAAGTCACATCCACATTCTGCCTACAAAACTCCCACTTTGTTGACATCTTTTTCTGAGCAACTAGAGCGCCAACACACGTTTTAAGCCAAAAATTGATTATATGCTTTGGATGTTTTGTGCCAAACCCCCTATTCTGACAGTTTTCAGACATTTTTCTCTTTAGGAAAATGAGCCCCATTGTATATATCTTAAACACACGACTGGCTGGTTGTATCTAAAGCAGTGGTTCCCAACCCTGTCCTGGAAGACCCCCAGGCCAGTTGGGTTTTCAGGATAGCCCTAATGACTACGCATGGGGCTGATTTGTATGCCTGGTATCTCCATTATATGCAGATCTCTCTCATGTATAGTCATTAGGGCTATCTTGAAAACCCGACTGACCTGGGGGTCCTCCAAGACAGGGTTGGGAACCACTGATCTAAAGGATAGGCTTGAGACACCCTGCTAGACTTACACAGCGTCAGCAGGTCAGATTCAGGGTGCAGCAAATCCTGGCTGAGGACTGTTACTGCAGTCACTTGTCAGCTTTAGTAAGGTTGAGAAGGGTTAAAAATAAGAGGAAACCCCAGGTAGCTGTGAATGAAAGCTCATGGCCTTGTAGCCTGAGTTCTGATTAAACTGAAAGCCCATAGAGACGGGAAGTAAATTGCTAGGCTAGAAAAAAAGAATCTCAGAGTCCCAGCATATCTCTTAGCCAGTTAGATTTATTTGAACTTGCTAATGAAAATTGGCCCCAGTATAACCTAAGTTATTACTTTCTGTTATTTCGTGACTCCTTTTTGCATGTCATTGTCTGCATTGGCTGTAGGTGTATTTTGTAGTAATGCAAATATTCAGTGATACCTGTATGTTTAGGTATGGCTTTATAGCCATCATGATAAACATAAGAGATGTGCATAGAAGTCATGTTCATATTTAGAAATCTGCTTTTTTTCTCTCTTTTCATTTATCTTTTTGGTTTGTTTTAATTTTAAAAAATATATCAGTGTTTCAACTTTCTTAATGTGTTCAAATTAATTCTACACAGGTTAATATGTGTTAAATTCATATGTTATGTTATATGCAATCTTATTACTCACTGAATCCTCATTGATTAGAGCTCTAGGTGGGTTACAGGCAACATATTGTTGCATAGAATTTTGTACAAAGTTAAATATGTTACAAAGAATTATACATGCTACATAAAATTATCAAATTGTTATCAAATTATATACAGTCTGAAGTAATAGCAACTGACTGTTAACATACCCCCCTTTTACAAAATCGTGCTAACATTTTTAGTGCTGGCCATGGCGGTAATGGCTCCGATACTCATAGAATTCTATGACCATCAGAGAGCTGTTACAGCCACAGCCGGCGCTAAAAACTGCAATATGGTTTTGTAAAAGGGGGGGGGGGGATAGTCTTTGTTTCGGGTGGCTTGTATTATTAGTCTGATAGATTAGGGCTCTTCAGCTTGGAAAAGAGATGGCTGAGGGAAGATATGATTGAAGTCTACAAAATCCTGAGTAGAGTAGAATGGGTACAAGTGGATCCATTTTCACTCCATCAAAAATCACAAAGACTAGGGGACACTCAATAAAGTTACAGGGAAATACCTTTAAAATCAATAGGAGGAAATATTTTTTTATTCAGAGAATATATATATAAGCTCATGTAAACCTTTTCTTTTCTCTTCTTATATTTTAAGTTCTTGTAAACCGTGCTAAGCTCCACTTCCATGGAGAGGATGCGGTATATAAACTTAAGGTTTAGTTTAGTTAATCCAGAAGTTGAGGTAATAGTGGATAGCATAGCTAATTTTAAGAAAGGTTTAGACAATTTCCTGGAGAAAAAGTCCATAGTCTGTTATTGAGAAAGACATGGGGGAAGCCCTGGATCGGTAGCATGGAATGTACTACTCCTTGGGTTTTGGCCAGGTACAAGGGACCTGGATTGGCCTCCATGAGAACAGGCTACTGGGCTTGATGGACCATTGGTCTGACCCAGTAAGACTCTTCTTATGTTCATGTTAAGGTCTCTAAGTCTGTCCTCATATGATTTATGACAACGTCCACTAACAATTTTGTAGAAGCCCTCTGGACCGATTCCATCCTATTGATATCTTTTTAAAGGTGGGATCTCTGAAATCGCACACAATAATCCAAATGGGTCCTCACCAGAGACATATGCAATGGCATTATCACCTCTCTTTTCCTACTGGCCATTCCTCTCCTTATACACCCAAGCATCCTCCTGGCTTTGACCATCAACTTTTGTACCTGTTTTGCCACCCTGAGATCATCAAACACAATCACTCCCAAGTCCCACTCTTCTTCCACTCACAGAAGTTCTTTGCCTCCTATACTATACAGTTCTCTTGGATTTTTGCAGACCATGTGAATGATCCTGCATTTTTTAGCATTAAATCATAGTTGCCAATTACCAGGCGCCAAATCCCTTCTCATGTTATCCACATTCTCCAAAGTATCTAATTGAATAATTGATTAAAAAATTTAAATTAAAAGTTAAGCACAGAATTCCACACTGTACCTAGTGATGCCTAAGTGGAGGTACTTTCTGATGCCTAACGATGCCTACCTGAATAAGTGTGATTGACTAAGGCATTGCAAGACATCTGAGTTAGGCACTGGTAAATTAGGCCTGGTAATACAGTTGTCAGAGTAATAGTATATGGGATTAGATCTGTGTGTCACCCATAGCAGTTTGGTTTTTTCAAGGTTTAGTTTGAGATCCAAGTTTCCAAGTTTTATTAGGATTTTATATACTGCCTATCAAGGTTATCTAAGCGGTTTTACAATCAGGTACTCAAGCATTTTCCCTGTCTGTCCCGGTGGGCTCACAATCTATCTAACGTACCTGAGATGGTATCTCCTTGCCCATTCTTGCACTTTAGTTAGTGGTCTGAACAATATTGTAGTCATGCTTGCTTGGTTCAGACTTGCAGAGATTAGTAGAAAGACATCACCTGCTTATGAGAAGAGCCATTCCCTAAGGGGCCCATTTGCTAAGCACTGTAAGGTTTGTTTGTTTGTTTTTGTATTTACCTCACCCTAAGTGCAAAGGTTCAGGTACAGTAAGTGCAAAGCCTATGTGGTAATGTAGAGGTCATGACCAGCATCTGTGCTGTACTTACCACACAGGATAAACACGTGCCACTGTATAGGCCCATGTTCTATATTTTGCCAGATAATGCAGATACACTTCTCCCTCCCTATTCACAGAGGTTAGGGGCAGAGCCGGCCTGCGAATAGGGAAAATTTGCGAATAACTTTTGGGCCGACTCTGACCCACCCCGGACCTTACCTGTTGATCTAGTGGTGACACAGGGCAGGAGCGATCTTCCTACACTCCTGCCCCGTGCAGAGCCGTGCTGCGAGTTCCTGTGGTCTCACAAGACTATAACAGGAACTCCATGCTCCTGGGGCAGCTGCTCGCCTCCCTCCTCCTCCGATCACCCCCATCCGCCTCCGATCGCCTCCTCCTCCGCTGATCACCTCCCTCCTCCCCCGATTGCCTCCCTCCTTGCCCTGATCCAAGTCCTGAGGCCATTTTTTTTCAATGCGGGCTGCCAACGAGCGATTCTCGGGGGGGGGGCTGGGGAAAAAAATATCACAAATAATCAAAACTGCAAACGTCGAAACTGTAAATAGGGAGGAGGAAATGTACTCATATACCCTTACTATCTACTAAGGAATAGAATGTAGGCCCTGGTGCTGACCAAGGACTCTCAGCATACTCCCACGTCTGAATTGTCCCACCTGACCTGCTCCCTCCCCACCAAGTCAAAACCCTCCTCAATGGACAGCAACTGCACCCACCAGCAAGCTCCCCCTAAAAATTAACTTCTCAATTAAGCCCGCTCTCCAGCTGGTAATCACACACAATGAAACCTCCTTGCTAGATGGTAACTTTCCCACAATAAAGCCTCCCAAGATCAGTCCCCTCAATAAGAAATTCCCCCACCAACACCCCAAGCTCAGGTCCATCTGGGCCCCCCCCCCCAGGAATCACCTAGAGCCAAAGCTTCACCCCCACCATATCCTAATCCCCTCCTAGGGCTCACCCTAGTAGACCAGGGTGGGAGTGGTCCTCCTCCATTCCACCTTCACTAGACTCTGAAATTCAAATTAGCACCTATGACCCCTAGCAGTAATCATGAAGTACTACTGCTAAGATCAATCTGCCATATAAGGAATGTCACCCTTATATGGCAAGATGACCTTTAGTGATATTGTAAGAGACTATCACTAAGGGTCATAGTTGCTATTTTGAACATGGAGTAGCTATGAGGTTCCCACCTCGGTCCATGACTACAAGAGACACCTCTGGGTGCATTTGGGGAAGGGTAGGGTATAGTGGGAGAGCTTCACCTTTAATGGGTTTACTTTATTAGAGGCCTGCTTTTGGGAGGGGTGATTCTGAAGAGAGCTTACCATTGGTTAGCTTTAGCAGGAGGCTGATCAGGGGTGTTTGTTGGGTGACCCATGTTGCTGCGGTTTTACCTTGGGTCAAGGCTGTACTACTGGACTGCCAGTAGCATAGATACATTTAATACTCTCTTGCAGTAACATTGGCACCTGGGCTTTTAACAGTCATAACATCTAGCATGTAGTACCATCTCACGTGCTAGCTGTCTGTATCAACCACACCCTCATCTCTGCTCATGACCCAACCCAATATGATTCCTACCTGAGCAAAGCAGCTAGTATAGGGTTTTTATTGCATTGATTTGTTTTACCATAAGATAGCTATTTGCATAGGTCTGTGCTAACAGCTACCATATCAGTCTCACGTCTATAGTGTGTAAACTCATGGAAACACTGATCAAACGGAACCTTGACATAATCCTGGACGAAGAAAACTTACGAGACCCCCACCAGCACGGGTTCACCCAGGGTAGATCCTGCCAATCTAATCTGATTAGCTTTTTCGACTGGGTTACTAGACAACTGGATGCAGGAGAGTCACTGGACGTGGTATATTTGGACTTCAGTAAAGCATTTGATAGCGTCCCACACAGAAGGCTATTGAACAAATTGAAATCGATAGGATTAGGAAGCACTCTAACTGCATGGGTTGGAGATTGGCTAAACGGTAGACTTCAGAGGGTGGTGGTGAACGGTACCCCATCCAAGGCGTCAAGAGTGACCAGTGGGGTGCCACAGGGCTCGGTTCTGGGCCCAATTCTATTCAATTTATTCATAAGAGATATGACACAAGGACTTAAAGGAAGGGTAGCACTATTCGCTGACGACGCCAAACTTTGCAACATAATAGGCAAAAGCTTATTACCTGATAATATGACACACGATCTACGACTGCTGGAAAGATGGTCAACTACTTGGCAGCTAAGCTTCAATGCTAAAAAATGCAAGGTGATGCACCTGGGAAAGAAAAATCCGCACAAAAATTATGTACTGAATGGTGAGACCTTAGTTGAGACCAAGGCAGAACGCGATCTAGGGGTGATTATTAGTGAGGACATGAAGGCTGCCAATCAAGTGGAGAAGGCTTCCTCCAGGGCAAGACAGATGATAGGTTGTATCCGTAGAGGATTTGTCAGCAGGAGACCTGAAGTCATGATGCCGTTGTACAGATCCATGGTGAGGCCTCACTTGGAGTACTGTGTTCAGTTCTGGAGACCACACTACCGTAAGGACATACTGAGGATCGAGTCAGTCCAGCGAATGGCGACTAGGATGGTCCTGGGGCTCAAGGATCTCACGTATGAAGAAAGACTAAAAAAATTGTGGCTGTACTCACTTGAAGAAAGAAGAGAACGGGGAGACATGATTGAAACGTACAAATACATTACGGGACGTATCGAGTCAGAAGATAATATCTTCTGTCTCATGGGACCCTCAACAACCAGAGGGCATCCGCTGAAAATCAGAGGAGGGAAATTTCATAGCGACTCCAGGAAGTACTTTTTCACCGAGAGAGTGGTGGAGCGTTGGAATGGACTCCCACTGCAGGTGATTGAGGCCAGCAGCGTGACTGATTTTAAGAAGAAATGGGATACTCATGTGGGATCTCTAAGGGAATGAACTCTGGGGGGAGGCTAATTGCAATGGGCAGACTTGGTGGGCTATAGCCCTTTTCTGCCGTCATTTTCTATGTTTCTATGTTTCTATATGCTAGCTGCTGAGTCTTAATCTATTCTAATAAGCTAAGTGCCAGCTCATTGGGAACTCAGTCCCTTGTGTCAATTGAAAGTTTGGCTTTTCATATAACTGCTCAATCCCCTGGGGTTTTCCTACTATCAGCCTTCACCTTTGTCTACCTGGTCATTGATCAACAGTTATTCTTGCTCTTATCTACTTTGCTTATTGTAATATATATGTTGATCTTTTTCAACTTTTAAGCTCTCAACAGCTTTTGCCATTGACAAAATCTTGGCAGTTATGTAAACCACTATGGTCCCATTCCAAATGATCCTTAGCCATCACTACTTATTAACCATTTATTGATTTTTTTTTATTATTATTATTATTATTACTTCTTCATAATTTGGTTGTTGCCAGTCTTGGACAAGATCTGATTCTAAATGAGTGGAGAAAGGCCTGTATTCATCCTCTCCTTAGCAGATCTTAAGACGCCATAGCCAGGCTATCCTTTCTACGAGGGCTGCACTCTTCACTTCTTTGCAATGAATTTTAATTGCCACACAGACCATTCTTTTAATTTATGCAGATCCTTTTTCATGTTTTCCACTCTCTCCAGAGTGTCCATTCTGTCGCAAAGCATGGTATCATTCACAATAGGCAAACCTCACCACCTTCTAACTCTTCAACAATATCACTCACAGATATGTTGAACAAAATCAGTCCCAGCACTTCACTTGAAGTCCTTGAGGCACTTCACTAAGATTGGTGCTGGGGCCGATTCTGTTCAACATATTTATAAGCAACACTACCAAAGAGTTAAAAGGTAAGGTTTGCCTTTCTGCAGATGATTACATGATCTGTAACAGAGTGGACACCCCGGAGGAAGTGAAAAACATGAACAAGGATCTGCTAAAGTAAGAACTGATGGGGCTTTTCCTGGCAAGAACTAATGTTTTTATGGCCACTTCAATGGATTAGTTTTTGCAAATCAGGCTACATTAGAGATATTTCTGAGTCTCTGCAGCATGACACGACGGCAGTGAAGAGTAAAAAGCAAAGACTAACCCCCCTCTTCTATGAAACTGCGATAGCAGTTTGTAGCGCGGTGAGAGTTCCTATGAGTGTCGGGAGCAGCACGGGCCATTCAGCGTGGCTCTCTGCGCAACAAACTGCTAACACAGTTTAATAGAAGAGGTGGTAAATTGTTATTCCCCATGCAGTAAGCCATCTTTTATTGGGTACTTGTGAATCTATATAAACTAAAATAAATAATCTAAATGTCCATTTGAGTGCTGACTGGTTAAAAAGTGCTTAAACGGCTAAATGCATATATTCAGCCTGAGATAACCAGTTATCTCCGCTGAAAATTCCCAGTTAGTGATTAAAAGTTAACTAGCTATATACTTATGTTAATCAGTTTTTCTATTCTGCCTTTGCCTATTTAGTTCAAGGTTTGATTACATTTCAAGAGGTTGGGTCAGTTACCCAGGTAGTTACAATGGGCAGTTTGACACGGACATTCAATAGAGTTGCTAGTACAGGTAGATCAGTACAGTTAATACAGGTAGGTCATAGTTACAAATGTATAGTTACAAGTTCATGTAGGTCATTGTTGGCTCATTGTTATGTCCCAGGAGTTGCATTAGACTGTTTACAAATGGGTTTTTACAATTACCATTTCAGTTACTTCAGGGTTGGCTCCCTATCTTGGTACAAAAATGTTTCTAAAAGTGTAAGTAGCAGTTGGTTCCAGTGTTTTGTAATTGATATTGGATGGATATGGTAATTTGCCTGGCAGACTTTATATTGTTGCATGCTGGGAATTTTAAGTGGAAAAGATTTCTGGTGGAATATCTCTTGGAGTCACCCTGGAGTAGGACAGCCAACTCTTGTTAGGTAGTCGTGGGCATTCCTTCTCAGGATCTTAAAGGCAGGAATGCCTAATCTAATTTAATCTTGATCCTTGTGGTTATAGGCAGCCAATGTAGTTTAATATAGTAGGGCTGTAGGTGTTTAATATTGCATGATACCCAGTAATTTTCATTCCTGACTGGCCAAGTTTAGCAGCCAAATTGGGTCACACAAATAGCAGTCCTATGTTTGGCTGCCATAAACTTAGCCAGCCAGAGCTGAATATTGACTTTGGTGGTTAGGTTTCCATGGGCCAAAAAAACCAGATGTTCAGTGGCAGTCACTGGACATGGCCCGACAATGAATACCCACAATCACTGCTTCCTGCGGTCTGAATAGCAGCCTCATTGTATACAAAAGATGAGGTGATGTAGCAACTGGTGGGTAGCTACAAAGAGAGAACAAAGTTTTCAGAACCCTTGGGATGACAACTCGCTGATGAAATTAGCTTTCTCCTTTTCAAGAACCTATTTATCCCTTCGTCTGGTCTTAAGTTTTTTTTTCTTGAGTCTGTTGCTTAGATTTGCAGTTAATAACATTCTGCAGATGTTTCTCCATCAAAAAAGAACATGTACCCAATATCTGACTGCTAACTAAATTAAAATATATAGCATCAAATTTCATTCCTCACCCAAACAAATGCGTGTGCCAATTATGAAGATGTTTTTACTAGTACATATTTCCTCTGAGTCTAATAAAGTCATTCTATCTTGGATTTGATAAAATAAATACTTCACAGATGGGGCTCAGATTATTAAGAAAAATGTGTAATTGCGATGAAGTGCATAATATAAAGACAATGCATGCTTATTTTCACATGAAAGATAATTATACTACGCTTTTCTGTGACTGATCTCTCATAATTCCTTGGAACGTTATTTTCTATTCTTCTGAGAAGCACTGATAGTTATGACATAGTTTTAAATAATATAGAGCCCCTTATTATCAATCTGCACTAGAGGTTCTTAGCACAAGCTGACGCGGTAAATGCTCTGATACTCACAGAATTCCTATGAACATCGGAGTACTTACCTCACCAGCCCGCACTAAAACCTCTAGCACAGCTTGATAAAAAGAGGGGGAGGGGATAATCACCAAAGTAGCATCACTTGGCTGTTCTATAATGTTTTCTTACAAATGGGATTTCTCAAAAGGCAGTTGATCAGAAGGATTTCAGAGCATTTTTTTAATCCTATGTTACAGGATTTGCTATTAAGCAGGTATTCTTGCTCAGGATCTGATCAAAGCTTGCTCTTAGCCCTGGTATCTGCTACTTCCTGGGTCGATCAAAACAGGGATATATGCACTTGGGCGATATCAATCCAAACTATTTGTATGGAAACACTCATGATCAACTAAAAGAAATGCTGTAAAATTAGTATTAAAAAAAAGTGAAAAAGCAGAGATGACCACATTTCATAGACATACCCCCTCTTTTACTAAGGTACGCTATGCTTTTTAGCATGCGTTAAATATTAGCACGCGCTAATCACACACTAAATACTAATGCGTGTATGTTATCCTATGCACGCGTTAGTGGTTAGTGCACGCTAAATGCGTGCTAAAATGCTTAGCACACCTTAGGGCTCCTTTTATCAAGGCGCGCTACGGGGGTTAGCGTGGACATTTCATCATGCGCTAACCCTCGCGGCAACCTAAAATCCTAAGCCTCGTCAATGGAGGCGTTACGTACTAGCGCAGCAGGCGGTTTAACGCATGGTATTCCACGCGTTAAACCACTACTGCGCTTTTGTAAAAGGACCCCTTAGTAAAAGAGGGCCATAGTGTGGTGAAATAAATGACTAACACAGAAAAAGTTGAAGACAGAAAGTGAGGTAAATGGAAAACTCCACAGCAGAAAAGTTTCCTCACTTATTAGGGTTCAATCATCAAATATCCAAAAACGGCAAAATTTGCTCAAAATATAAAAATGTTTCTTTCAATAATCAACAATTAGTCCATCGTTGTTTTACTTATCCTTTATTGCAGTATACATTGCTTGCCCCAGCAGTTATATGCCCTTACATTCTCATACATCATAGTACAATTATTTATTTATTTATAACACTTTTATTCTGAACTGTCAGTAAGTTTCTAGATGGATCACATTCAGGTAGTCGAGCATAACACAGCAATAACAGATAAAATCATCAAAACAAAAACCATTAATGATCCATAGAGTCTTTTACCAAATTTTTAGAACCGTGCAGGGACATAATCAAAACATATGTCTAAGTCCAATTTGGATGTATAGTGTTAGACACCCAAAGTCAGCAACGGGAAAATGCCCATTTTCAAAAGGCAAATTACCATATGTCTAAAATATTTTTTGGAAAATCATCTATCTGGACGTCCAGGTAATTGGGTCACCCAATCTTTATACCACAATTTTGACCAAAATTTTGTCCAAGTGCCAAACGCCCAGAACAAGACCATTTGGAGATGAGAGAGGCCAATCTTGTAATGGACTGGCCTCCCAGACATGGTAACAGAGCAGTGGGGCACCTTACAGGGCACTGCTATGAACTTCACATAAAGGCTGCCACATAAACATCTCACCAGATCTCCCCTATAGGTTATGGTGAAACCCCATCCCCAACCGACTATACCCACTTGTCTTTAATCCCATTAGCCCTTATGGCTGCTGGTGGCACCTATATGGCAATAGAGTAGTGTTTTTGGGGGGTTTGGTGGCCTCACATGTTCCACCGTAAATGTAGTGGTTAGAGTGGCTTATGGGAATTGCTACTCCTCTCGATGATTCACTAGCCTACCCACCAGGCTATTTAAGACACCTGTGTGCAGCTCTACTAGACTTTCTTATACCAGGTGCTAATGTTTTGGAGACAGGTATGTACTTTTTTATTATGATCTTTGTGGGGGTGTGAGGGGGTCAGTGAACACTGGGGTAGTGGGGGGGTCTTTACTTTGTCTATGTACTGGTTATCTGGTCACTTTGGATACTCTTTTGGCACTTATACCCTGTTTTCACATTGTCTAACTCATAACGTCTAAGTTTCATCCAAGATGTCTAGTGAAACATTCGATTATCCCTGTAGGACATCTGAGTCTGAGTCAGCCCATATCCCGACCAAATAAAAACATAGAAACATAGAAAGATGACGGCAGATAAGGGCTACAGCCCATCAAGTCTGCCCACACCATTGACCCACCCTTATAAGTCTACTGGCCCCCTTAACTCTACTGACCTGCTCTATTAAGTCAATATCCTAGCGACCCTATTCATTGGTATGACCCTCGCAGTGATCCCACAAGGTATCCCATTTATTCTTGAAGTCTGGGATACTGCGGGCCTCAATCACCTGTACTGGAAGCTTGTTCCAATGCTCTATCACTCGTTCCGTGAAGAAGTACTTCCTGACGTCTCCACGAAACTTCCCTCCCCTGAGTTTGAGCGGATGTCCTCTTGTGTTCGAGGGTCCTTTGAGAAGAAAGATATTATCTTCCACCTTGACCCGTCCCGTGATATACTTAAATGTCTCAATCATGTCTCCCCTCTCTCTACGCTCCTCAAGAGTATAGAGCTGCAATTTGTTCAGTCTTTCTTCGTACGAGAGACCTTTTAGCCCCGAGACCATCCTGGTGGCCATCCGCTGGACCGACTCAATTCTGAGCACATCTTTACGGTAATGTGGCCTCCAGAATTGCACACAGTATTCTAGATGAGGTCTCACCATGGCTCTGTACAATGGCATCATGACCTCAGGCTTCCTGTTGATGAAACTTCTCTTGATACAACCCATCATCTGCCGTGCCTTAGATGAAGCCTTCTCCACTTGATTGGCAGTCTTCATGTCTGCACTGATGAACACTCCCAAGTCTCGTTCTGCCATAGTCTTGGTCAAAGTTTCTCCATTCAAGGTGTAATTTCTGCATGGATTTCCATTTCCGAGATGCATGACCTTACATTTCTTGGCGTTGAAGCCCAGCTGCCAGATAGAGGACCAACTTTCTAAAGTACGGAGGTCCTGTTCCATAGTATCCTGTAGATTGTAGCAGTTTACGATATTGCATAGTTTGGCGTCATCAGCGAATAAGGTTACCTTACCTTGAAGCCCTTGAGTCAAATCCCTAATGAATATGTTGAAGAGAAGTGGACCCAGGACCGAGCCCTGCGGCACTCCGCTGGTCACTTCCGACGTTTTAGAGAGGGTACCGTTAACCATCACCCTCTGAAGTCTGCCACTTAGCCAATCTTTAACCCATGTAGTTAGTGTTACTCCTAACCCCATCGATTCCATCTTGTTCAGCAGTCTGCGGTGTGGGACGCTGTCAAAAGCTTTGCTGAAGTCAAGGTATACGACGTCCAAGGACTCTCCCGAGTCCAGCCTTCTTGTTACCCAGTCAAAGAAGCTGATAAGATTGGACTGGCAGGACCTACCCTCGGTGAATCCATGTTGACTGGGGTCCCGGAGATTCCCCTCATTCAAGATCGTATCTAATTTATGCTTAATTAGTGTTTCCATGAGTTTACACACTATTGAAGTGAGACTCACCGGTCTATAGTTCGCAGCCTCAGCCTTGCATCCCTTTTTATGCAGAGGAATGACGTTGGCTGTTTTCCAGTCTAATGGAACTTTCCCCGTGCTTAGTGAGAGATTGAAGAGCACGGCCAACGGTTCCGCCAGAACATCTCTCAATTCTCTAAGCACTCTTGGGTGTAAATTGTCCGGTCCCATGGCCTTGTTCTCCTTGAGCCTTGTCAGCTCGCTGTAGACGTCTTCAGGTGTGAACTCAAAATTCTGAAACGGGTCTACCGCAATTTGTTTTGCCTTCAACTGTGGTCCGTGTCCCGGTGCCTCACAGGTGAAGACTGAGCAGAAATATTCATTTAGTATTTCAGCTTTTTCGGAATCCGCCACCGCGTAGTTTCCGTCCGGTCTTCTAAGGCGTACTATGCCGTCTGTGTTCCTTTTTCTATCACTAATATACCTGAAGAAAGACTTGTCCCCTCTTTTAATGTTTTTTGCCAAAGTTTCTTCCACTCGAAGTTTGGCCTACCTAACTGCTGTTTTGACCGCTGCAGACCTGGTTTTATATTCTACTTTAGTTTCCCTTCTCTGCGTACGTTTGTAGGAAAGAAATGCTGTTTTCTTCTCCTTAATGAGGTGCGAGATCTCCTCAGTGAACCATTGGGGTTTATTGTTTCTTTGCCATTTGTCTACCGATTTTATGTAGCGATTAGTAGCTTCGTGTATTGATGATTTCAGGTACGACCACATAGCTTCCACATTGCCGGTCTCTGCTTGGTCCTGCAGCGTCTGATGGACGAAATCTCCCATGCGTGTGAAGTCGGTGCCCTGACCGCTCTTTCAGATACATCCCTTTCAGCTTTGGATGTACAGCGGCATTCAGAGGCATAAGAATTCCCACTATATGTCCAGAAAGTCGGTTTGGTTATCAGCACTTGGACATCCTGTCTATTAGGATGAATGACTACTTCGGAAAATTGCAAGCCAAGGAATCGAGGGTGAAATACTCACGTGGATTAAAAACTGGCTAGCGGATTGGAAACAGAGAGTGGGGGGTAAATGGACAATACTCGGACTGGAAGAGTATCACCAGCAGGGTGCCGCAGGGCTCGGTGCTTGGACCCGTGCTCTTCAACATCTTTATAAATGATTTGGACATTGGTAAGACGAGTGAGGTGATTAAATTTGCAGATGATATGAAGTTAATCAGGGTAATGAAGACACAGGGGGATTGCGAAGATCTACAAAATGACATAATCAAGCTTGAGAAATGGGCATCCACATGGCAAATGAGGTTCAACATGGATAAGTGCAAAGTGATGCATGTCGGTAACAAAAATCTCATGCACAAATACAGGATGTCGGGGGCGGTACTTGGAGAGACCTCCCAGGAAAGTGACTTGGGAGTTCTGATCGACAAGTCAATGAAGCCGTCTTCACAATGTGCAGTGGCGGCAAAAAGGGTGAACAGAATGCTAGGTATGATAAAGAAGGGGGTCACGAATAGATCAAAGAAGGTTATCATGCCGCTGTACTGGGCCATGGCGCGCCCTCACCTGGAGTACTGCGTCCAGCACTGGTCACCATACATGAAGAAGGACACGGTACTACTCGAAAGGATCCAGAGAAGAGCGACTAAAATGGTTAAGGGGCTGGAAGAGTTGCTGTACAGTGAGAGATTGGAGAAACTGGGCCTCTTCTCCCTTGAAAAGAGGAGACATGATAGAAACATTCAAAATACTGAAGGGAATAGACTTAGTAGATAAAGACAGATTGTTCACACTCTCCAAGGTAGGGAGGATGAGAGGGTACTCTCTAAAGTTAAAAGGGGATAGATTCCATACAAATGTAAGGAAGTTCTTCTTCACCCTTAGAGTGGTGGAGAGCTGAAACGCTCTTCCAGAGTCTGTTGTAGGGGAAAACACCCTCCAGTGTTTCAAGACTATGCTGGACAAGTTCCTGCTAAACTGAGATATATGCAGGTGAGGCTGGACTCATTTAGAGCACTGGTCTTTGACCTGGGGGCCGCCGCGTGAGCGGACTGCTGGGCAGGATGGACCACTGGTCTGATCCAGCAGCGGCAATTCTTATGTTCTTATTACATACAATCGCATCCAAGTCCCGCTCTTCTGTTGTGCACATAAACTGTACCATTTCCTCAGGTTTATGCAGCCCAAATGCATGACTTTGCATTTCCAAGCATTAAATTTTATCTGCCAAATTTCATACTATTCTTCAAGCATCACCAGTTCTTTCTTCATGTTATTCACACCATCCGGCATATCTACTCTATTGCAGATTTTGGTATCATCTGCAAAGAGGCAAATCTTAACTGTTTGGTGGAGGATGGGCAGGGGAGGGCTTCAATGACTGGGAGGGTGTAGATGGGCTGGAGTAAGTCTTAACAGAGATTTCGGCAGTTGGAACCCAAGCACAGTATGGGTAAAGCTTTGGATTCTTGCCCAGAAATAGCTAAGAAGAAAAAAAAAAAAAAAAAAAAAAAATTTAAATTGAATCAGGTTGGGCAGACTGGATGGACCATTCGGGTCTTTATCTGCCGTCATCTACTATGTTACTATGTTACTATGTAACCTTTCAGCATGTTAAAAAGAACAGGCCCAAGAACAGAACCTTGAAGCACACCACTGTTAACATCCCTTTCCTCAAAGGAATCTCCATTGATTGGAAATAAAGAATTCCACTATATAGCACAAAGCATTACAAGAAATCATAATTAATTATTTAGTCCACAAATTGGAATGATCCAAGAACAGAAAATAACAGATGTAGAAATATATGTAAATCTTAAGGACAGCTTGGGAAGACAAAGAGAAAATCCCCAACATCCGGTTTGTTAGACTGTGAACAATGCTATTGGACCAATCATCCCTCCCCCTCCCCCCTTCCTTGGCTACAATAAATTCCAACAAGTATTTTGGTTCAAAAAATAGAAAATCTTTCCCCTCTAGTGAAACTCAGCACTTTGCAGGAAATTTCTAAAACAAAAGCTTGAACCCTGGGTCTATAAAACAAAAAATATTTTCTTCTCTTCTGTGCCACTTGAGATATATCTAGTGTGGCAGGGACCCTGTGCAGCACGCTAGAAGCCCTGTGCCAAGTGCCTAGCAAGTCCCTATTCCCTCCACAGAACCTAGGGTTAAGCCAGAAACCCTGCAGTACAGAAAACTACACATCTCAAAAGCCTCTATTTTCTCCCTCTGCCAATAAAAAAGAGCATGGTGGAACCCTTGATAGAGGGGGATGGTGCCTTTAAGAATTCTCCTGTGTTAGCTAAGGGAGTGGGGCATGGTAAAGCAAACCCTTTTACTCCTGATAGCAGAGAGAAGCAGGAGAGACGAGGGAAGGAGGAAGTTAATCCTCATGCTTTCCAACCCCAACTGGCTGACTGGGAAATGGAAGACGTCAGCTCAGAGTCAGGAAGCTCTGAGGGAGAAACTCCCATAGAGGATTCTATGCAGTGGCAGAACAGCTCACCTTCAGAGCTGGCAACCGAGGACCTCATGGAAATGTACCACTATAGGTGGGAGAGTTCTTGTACTAAATGTTACTGGAATTTGAAATAGGTTTTGGGAGTGTGCTGAACCAGCACCTACTAACTTAGGAAAACAGGGAATCCTGTGTTTTTGCCTTTGTTTGGAGAGTTTTACATTTTTGCTGCTCACAAGCTGTGAGAACTGATGGTTTTCTTTTGGGTGTTTTAAACCAGAACTGTTTTTGTCCCAAAGCGGCTTATGTTTGCTGGACTGTTCATAAAGGACTGTAGCAATAAGACCTTCAGGAGTGGAAGAATGTTTTCTTTATTCAGCACTAAGTGACTGGCTGGGAAAACAGCCTGACTAGCCGGATTAGGGCGGGGCTGCTGCCTCAGCACTGCCAAAGGGAAAAAAAAACCCTGGTTTTGAGTTTGAAGGATTTTTTTTCTCTTTTTTTATTTTGGTACAGTTTATAAGAAGTGCCAAAGCTTGAATGCCGGGTCCTGTATATGAACTATGCTTAACCTGGAGGGACCAAACTGTTTTGTTGTAATTGCTCAATTATGCCATCTGACCTGACTGTGAATTCAATTATTATTACCAATTAAATGTAGCCTTGGCTTTGCTTTTAAAACTCAGTGTGGCTCACCTCATTTTGCACTCAGTGGAAAGCTTAGCCGGAGCATACCAGTGGGCCTGGGAACCACTGGCAGAGTCCTGTTCACAAACAAACTTTATTCCTTGTGGCACAGGGCCCCGGGTGGGTCACACCGGCCTAGCCCAAGCATCTCTGCCACAATGGGAACACACAAATTGTTGAACTGAAAAATATATAATTCATATGTCTAAAGTAAGTTCAAAAATTTAGATCTCTATCAAGCTCCAAGGCAAATGTCACTATGAGAGTAGATCTTTCAGTTATTACTTCTAGTGAGTTTTCCAAAAAGTTTGTCAAATTCATTCCACCTTTTTCTGTTTCCACTACTTCAATAACATAAGAACATAAGAAACGCCTTCACCGGATCAGACCCTAGGTCCATCTAGTCCGGCGACCCGCACACGCGGAGACCAATGCTATTAGCTCCCTGATGGAGACCTTGATTACCCATATCCCTCAATGTGATTTGCAAGAAGGTATGCATCCAACTTGCGCTTGAATCCCAAAATGGTAGCCTCCGTCACAACCTCCTCCGGGAGAGCATTCCAAGCATCCACCACTCGCTGTGCGAAACAGAACTTCCTGACATTTGTCCTGGACCTGCCGCCCCTCAGTTTGAGTCCATGACCTCTTGTTCGTGTCACATTTGACAATGTGAATAAAGATGCTCCATGCTCTATTTTGTCGAATCCTTTTAGTATTTTGAAAGTCTCTATCATATCCCCTCGTAGTCTCCTCTTTTCGAGGGAGAACAGTCCCAGTTTTCCGAGGTGTTCTTTGTAGCTCAAATTATCCATTCCTTTTACTAGTTTCGTGGCCCGCCTCTGTACCCTTTCTAGCAGAGTTATATCCTTCTTTAGGTATGGAGACCAGTGTTGGATACAGTATTCCAAATGTGGTCTGACCATTGTTCTGTAAAGCGGAAAAATGACGTCTGCCGATCTACTCGTGATTCCCTTCTTTATCATGCCCAACATCCTGTTTGCCTTCTTTGCCGCCGCCGCACATTGAGCCGACGGCTTAAGGGTCCTATCTATCAGTACCCCCAGGTCCCTTTCTTGTTCGCTTTTGCCCAATATTACGCCTAACATTTTATATTCATGTTCCTTGTTTTTCCTACCCAGATGCATCACTTTGCATTTTTCTATATTGAACTTCATCTGCCACTTTTCCGCCCATTCCTCCAGCTGGTTCAAATCCTTCTGGAGATCCTCGCTGTCCTTTTGTGACCCAACTGCCCCTCATAGTTTTGTGTCATATGCAAACTTGATTATATTACTTGTCGTTCCCTCTTCCAGGCCATTTATGAAGATATTGAATAAGATGGGCCCAAGAACCGAGCCCTGGGGTACGCCGCTTGTCACCTTCTCCAAGTCCGAGAAATTCCCATTAATGCTTACCCTCTGCAATCTATTCTCTAGCCATTTGCCTATCCATCTGAGTACATCCCCTTCTATTCCGTGGCTTTGTAGTTTCCTCATAAGCCTTGTGTGCGGGACCTTGTCGAACGCTTTCTGGAAGTCCAAGTAAATTATATCCACCGGGTCTCCGCTATCGATTTGTTTGTTCACCTTCTCAAAAAATTGAAGTAAATTCGTCATGCATGATTTCCCCTTCCTGAAGCCGTGTTGACTTGCTCTCATTAGGTCATGATTTTCCAGGTGTTGTACTATGCTATCCTTGATTACTGCTTCAACCATCTTCCCAGGAACCGATGTAAGACTCACAGGTCTATAGTTGCCAGGTTCTCCTCTTGATCCTTTTTTGAAGATTGGGATGACATTCGCTATCTTCCAGTCGTCCGGTATTTGACCGGTTCTAATTGACATGTTAGCTAGGGTTTGTAATAGTTCTCCAATTTCAACCTTAAGCTTCTTTAATACTCGGGTGAATTCCATCCGGTCAAGGGGATTTGTCACTTTTTAGTTTGTCAATCTGATAGTATATTTTGTCCAAATCCACATTCACTGTGGTAAGGCTTTCCTCTATGTCTCCCTCGAATACCATCCTTGTTTCTGGTATTGTTGTGGTGTCCTCATTGGTAAATTCAGAGGCAAAGAATAAATTTAGCCTATCTGCAATCTGTTTGTCTTCTTTGATACACCCTTTTCTTCCCTGGTCGTCGAGAGGGCCTACTGCCTCTCTTGCTGGTTTTTTTCCCTTTTATATATCTAAAAAAGGGCTTGAAGTATTTGGCTTCTTGCACTATCTTTTCCTCGTAGACCTTTTTGGCATCTCTTACTGCCTTATGACACTTTTTCTGGTCAACCTTGTGACAGTTCCAGGCCTCCGTTGTTTTTTTCATGTTTCCATTTTTTAAATGAGTTCCTCTTTTCCCTCACTGCATCCTTCACCTCTTTAGATAGTCAAGCTGGTTCTCCTTTGTTCTTGTTTCTCCTTCCTTTGGATATCTGCGGAATGTAAAGATTCTGTGCTTCGGTGATGGTGTTTTTAAGTAGGGACCATGCTTGATCGACCATTTGGATTTCGGCTTTCCTTTTCTTGAGGCGTTTATTAACCATGGCTTTCATGCTGTCGTAATTCCCTTTTTTGAAGTTAAAGGTTGTGAATTTGGTCTTGATTTGTTTCCCCCTCCCGATGCCAATTTTAAATTTGATCATGCTGTGATCGCTTGTCCCCAGCGGGGCCGTGACTTCTACATCTGCTGTCCTTCCAGTTATGCCATTTAGTACCAAGTTCAGGGTTGCGGTCCCTCTTGTCGGTTCTCCCACCATTTGTTCAAGGAAGCAGTCTCCTATCATCTCCAGGAACTTTGTTTCCCTGCCGCAGGTTGAGGTTCCCAAATTCCAGTTTATCCCTGGAAAGTTGAAGTCCCCCATGATCGTTACATTTCCTGTAACATTTCCTCCATCTTGTCTGTGTCTGTTTCCTCCATCTGTCCTGGGGGTCGATAATAGAGGCCAATTTTTGTGTCGGCTTCGTTTTGTCCAGGAATCATTATCCAGAGGGACTCTAGTTTATCTTTTCCTTCCGTTTCTCCTTCTATGGTTGACTCTATTCCTTCTTGGACAAACAGGGCAATACCTCCCCCTTTTTGTTCTATTCTATCTCTTCTGTATAGTTTGTATCCCTGCAGAACTGTGTCCCATTTATTTTCTTCATTCAACCATGTTTCTGTTATTCCAATGATATCCAGTTCTTCTCTTTTTACTAGTGCTTCCAGTTCTCCCATTTTGTTTCTTAAGCTTCTGGCATTCGTGTACATACATTTGAGCTCCCTTTTTGCTACTTCCCTGGACTTTTTAGTCTTCACATCCCTTTTTGTATCCATTTGCTCTCTTTCATTGCCTCTTGTAGTTTCCTCGTGGTCTTTCCTTTTATTTGAGCAGTTGCTTGTAGTTCCCTCTCTGGGGTCTCCCGATGTCCGGGCCATCAACTGGTTGTTGACTGTCAGCTCTTCCCTGATCCTTAGTTTACAGCCATTTCAATGGTCTTCTTCATGTTCTCAGCCAAGACTCTCGCTCCATGCTTGGTGAGGTGTAGGCCGTCATTTCTATAGTATCTGCTTCTTCCCCAGAATGTCGTCCAGTTACGCACGAAGTCGAAACCTTCTTCGTACCATCGTCTCATCCAGGCGTTGAATTCCCTCAGTTCATTCTGTCTCTTTACATCCGCTCTTGGTACTGGGAGGATCTCGGAGAAAGCCCCTTTCACTTCCCTGACCTTCAGTTTACTTCCGAGTGAGCGGAATTGGTCCTTCATTTCCTCCCTGTCGTACTTCCGTCCGCTGACATCATTGGTTCCCACGTGGATAAGCACAGCAGTGTCCTCTCCTTCTGCGCTGTCTATGATCCTGGTGATCCTGCTGACCACATCCTTCGCTCTTGCACCAGGCAGGCAGGTAACCAATCTATCCTCTCTTCCTCCTGCAATGTGGCTAGCCACATTGCGTATGATGGAATCTCCAATAATGATCCCTATCTTCTTTATTCGGGTGTTCCTTGGGGGTCGTAAGTCCATGTCCATGGCGTAGGACCTGTCTTCCTTCTCCTGTGGTTCATCCCCAGATGGTCTCTCCTCTTTGCTAAGTGTGTGGTCAGCCTCGGCCTCCATTTGAATCTCTCCGTCAATTGTATTGGTGCCTCCTTTCATGTCACCTAGGCCTTCCTCCTGGGTTGTTTGGGCACTAATTTCTAGCCCCGGGACCTCCACAAGTTGCATAGGAGTTGCATTATCCTGTTTCTTCACCAAGGAAATATATTGGGCCCCAACTATTGGTGGTAAACTTTCCGTTGGTAGTCTCTTTCAGATATCTCCAAATCATTTCCACTGCATATATTATTTGAGATTTGGGAAAATTTAACAGCCTCAGGTTATTTCTTCTCTGCTTATTTTCCATATACGCCAGCTTAACAATGTCCACTTCTAAAGTTTTTATTTGGTTAATCTGTTCTTCATGTGTCTATATATTCTCACTTTGTTCTTTTAACATTTTCCCATAGAAGCTAATAGAGGCACAATAAGAACATACCATAGTAACTGCCTTTTTGAAATTGGAGTCCATGATTACTATAGCTCTCCACAGTTCATCCAAATTTACTACTACAGGCTTTAACAACTCTCCAAAGTATTCATTTGTACTCACAGAAGATAAGTTTTCACCAGCCTCTGTATTGAGTGCCATTGTCTGAACTTTAGCGGGGACTCCCTCCACCGATAACTCTTCTCCCACTGCTCCTCCAGGACTCAACAGTTGTACCTCTTCTTGGGTGAACTGAATTGCCTCTCTCTCTCCACAGGGCTCACTCTTCCAGGTTAGGAGAGTTATGATGATGCTTTTGATCTAGCCAATCATAAGATACTTGTGAATTTATTAAGCTTCTTTGGGATTTACAACTGTATGTTAAATTGGTTACAGGGATTTCTTAAAAATCATTCATATCAGATAAAAGCAAATCAAATAATTTTATTTGCTTGGATCCCAACTTGTAAAGTTCCTCAAGGCTCACCGCTGTTGTCTATCTAATTTAAAATACTAATGGCACCATTGGGATATAAACTGAACTTTTTGGATTTTAACTCATTTATTATATACGCAGATGATATCATGTTAAGTATACCCTTTGAAAGATATTACCCATTATAAAGTCTAATAGAATTGAGCATGTCAATTTAGATTAAAAACTTAAAAAGGAAAAAAACAAAAGGGGTTCTTTTATTAAGCCGCGCTAGCGGGGTTAGCGTGTCGGACATTTCATCACGTGCTAACCCCCGCAGCCGGCTAAAAAACTAACGCCTGCTCAATGCAAGTGTTAACGGCTAGCATGGCAGGTGGTTTAACGCGAAGTATTACGTGCATTAAACCCCTACCGTAGCTTGATAAAAGGACCCCAAAATTTATGTGATAAGTAGTAATCTCAGCCAAATAGTCCATGAATGTCTACTAGAATCATGCATATCAATTTTGATTAAAACTTTATCACCATACATTTTGTTTTTCCCTATTAATAGTAATCTCAACCAACTATTTAGTAAGGAAATTATTATTAAAGGTATTTTCTATAAATTAAAAAGTGAACTTAAAATCCTAGGAGTCATAGTTGATAACACACTATCTTTTTTTTGAACATCATGTGAAACAGGGATCAAATAGAATGCTTAAAGTGCTTTAAAAAAAATTTTTTTTTTCTTCTTTCTTTTTTCCTTCCCCTTCCTTGAGTTATTTTTACCTTTAATGTTTATTTTCTTCTACAAACATATTGTAACTTTCCCCCTTAACCCTCACGGCTCATGTATGTTAACCCAGTATGTTTTTTTATTTAAAGTCAGTGTATTTGTATTGCTATTTTACTTGAATTGTACATCGCTTAGATATTTAATAAGCGATTTATCAAGCACTAATAAAACTTGAAACTTTGGAAATTGAGAATTATATCATACTTTGCCCCCGTGGTTTTTCAATTAATACTACAATCCCTTACATTTACACATCAAGATTATTGTAATTTGATATATGCAATAAGAAACTCCTTAAGAGATTACAACTCTTACAAAATATAGTGGCAAGATCGATCTGCCAAACAAACAAATCTGAAAGTATAACAGCTTATTTTGTTCACTTACATAAAGCTAAAAGTGGGTAAATTTAGGAGAGTTTTTCAGGACTTGTATGACTTCTGCTATTAGCCTCTGCTATCGTTGTAAGGGACAGTATAGTAGTTATTCAAAAGGAGCAAAACAGGTTGCAGTGGTACTGATGAGCGGTAAGTGGCTATTAGCCATCAAGGTGTCATTTGAAGGTTGGCAACAACTCCTGGAACAGACATGATTCAAGGATCACAAGAATCCGAGTTGCTCAAAGACAGCTCATCACCTGAATGCCAAACAGGCTCATTAGGCACTCTTCTTTTCATGTTTCCGTCTGGACCACAGAACAGGAAAGCTGATGCATTGTCCAGAAAATATGAAGGTGACTCACTGTACCGAAAGAATTTCTCTAGGGGCACCACTAAAGGAGATTTGACAGAAAGGATCAAGGAAGCATCAAGAAAAGACTCCTTTGTTGAATGGTTAGTGCAGAAAGGATATGCATTCGTTTGAAATGAAATGAAAAATGCAACAAAGCAGATGTTTCATTTCAAATAAACAGAAAAAATGGTAACAGAAAACATCAGTTTTTAGGCAGGTTTTTCTAGAGCAGTGGTTCATAAACTTGTCCTGGGGGGCCTCCAGCCAGTCAGATTTTCAAGAAATCCCTAATGAGCGAGATTTGACTATAAAGTAGATGGTAGGCATGCAAATTTCTATTTTGCATATTCATTAAGCATATCTTGAAAACCCAACTGGCTGGGGGGTCCCCCAGGACAGGTTTCAGAACCACTGTTCTAGTGAAAGCGCCTGTTAAGAAGAGTCTGTCCATCTGTCTGTCTGAATGTCTATATCCATAGGTTTGTTTCTGCATGTGAGAAACAAAGTACTAAACAGAAGTCAGTGGAGTGGCAAGGCAGAAAGACCCAAAGATGAGCAACACAGTGATTCGAAAAGTCAGTGCTGTGAGAATGCCAAACCCTGTGACACACACACACACAAAAAAAAAAAGGAAACCCAAAAACAACCCTCTGGATGAATTATAAAATGCACAATCAGAGGAAATTTTGTCAAGCAGATGCTAACATTGACACACTGAATGCACAAATAATTAGAATGCATATAAGAACATAAGAATTGCCATTGCTGGGTCAGACCAGTGGCCCTTCATGCCCAGCAGTCCGCTCACACGGCGGCCCTCTGGTCAAAGACCAGCACCCTAACCGAGACTAGCCCTACCAGTGCTCGTTCTTGTTCAGCAGGAACTTGTCTAACTTTGTCTTGAATCCCTGGAGAGTGTTTTCCCCTATAACAGCCTCCGGAAGAGCGTTCCAGCTTTCTACCACTCTCTGGTTGCAGAAGAACTTCCTTACGTTTGTACGGAATCTATCCCCTTTCAACTTTAGAGAGTGCCCTCTCGTTCTCCCTACCTTGGAGAGGGTGAACAACCTGTCCTTATCTACTAAGTCCTTCAGTACCTTGAATGTTTCGATCATGTCCCCTCAATCTCCTCTGTTCGAGGGAGAAGAGGCCCAGTTTCTCAAATCTTTCACTGTACGGCAGCTCCTCTAATCCCTTAACCATCTTAGTCGCTCTTCTCTGGACCCTTTTGAGTAGTTCCGTGTCCTTCCTCATGTACGGTGACCAGTGCTGGACGCAGTAGTCTAGGTGAGCGGTATGATAACCTTCTCCGATCTGTTCATGATCCCCTTCTTTATCATTCCTAGCATTCTGTTTGCCCTTTTTGCCGCCGCAGCATATTGTGTGGACGGCTTAATCGACTTGTCAATCAGAATTCCCAAGTCTCTTTCCTGGGAGGTCCCTCTAAGTACCGCCCCGGACATCCTGTATTCGTGCATGAGATTTTTGTTACCGACATGCATCACTTTACACTTATCTACGTTGAACCTCATCTGCCATGTCGATACGCCGAGCCTGATTATGTCACGTTGCAGATCTTCGTAGTCACCCTGCATCTTCACTACTCTGAATAACTTCTTATCATCCGCAAATTTAATCACCTCGCTCGTCGAACCTATGTCCAGATTGTTTATAAAAATGTTAAAGAGCACGGGTCCAAGCACCGAGCCCTGTTGCACTGCACTGGTGACGCTCTTCCAGTCCGAGTATTGTCCATTTACCCCCACTCTCAGTTTCCTTTGCTCCAGCCAGTTTTTAATCCATGTGAGTATTTCACCCTCGATTCCATAGCTCGCAATTTTCCGAAGTAGTCGTTCATGCGGAACCTTGTCGAATGCCTTCTGAAAATTCAGATATATAATGTCGATTGGAACGCCCTTGTCTATCTCATGTATGTGTGAATATGTGTGTGTAAATGATGAAGTTCTGCCTAAACACTATGGGGCTCATAATTGAAAGAGAAAAACGTCCAAACACCGGCCTAAATTGGCACTTGGACGATCATAAACGAAAGACGTCCAAATGCTGATAATCAAAACGGATTTTGGACATGTTTACAAACGACCTAGGTCTTCCCAGTGCCGCTGAATGACCAGAACTAAACAGAGCATTTCAGGAGGAGTGTCAAGGGTGGGATTTGGGCGGGATGTCGGCCATGCTAGACTTAGTCGTATTGAATGTATAACCGAAAGTTTTACAACATAGCCTAGACGGAACTTGGACGTTGTGACTTAGGCCATTTAAAACATGGTCTAAGTCACAAAAACCTGCATAAAGTGACCACATAAGCCCGGCAAACACATAGTACAAACCCCCACACTTCCCCAGTCATCACTGATCTCCCCCCCCCCATAAAAATCGTAATCACAACTTTAAATATCTGCCTCCAGAACATCAGCACCTGGCAGCCTGCCATAGGAAAGCCTAGTACAGTTGCACAGAGGCAGCTTAAGTCATCTTGGGGGTGGGTTAGGGACCCATGGAGAGGAGGACCCAGGCCCATAAGCCACTGTAATCACTGCATTCATGGTGCATTATTCATGGTGTTTTTGACTTGGATGAATATTTGGACAAAAATGTGGTATAAAGATGGACGATTTAGCAGCTTGGACGATCAGACAGCTGGACGTATAGTGAGATGATTTTGGTTAAAAAAAAAAATTATGGGCATATTTTTTGAAAATGTGTCCTAAGCTGATTTTGGACGACTTGCGACATAGGCAAAAATGGACTTAGACGTTTATGCCCCTTCTCATGTAAATAAGGTCCATTTGACAGATGAGACTGGATGAGACACACTAGCACAGGGATCTCAAAGTCCCTCCTTGAGGGCCGCAATCCAGTCAGGTTTTCAGGATTTCCCCAATGAATATGCATTGAAAGCAGTGTATGCACATAGATCTCATGCATATTCATTGGGGAAATCCTGAAAATCTGACTGGATTGCGGCCCTCAAGGAGGGACTTTGAGACCCCTGCACTAGCACATGTAACTTATAGTATACCATATGTGTATCTCCAGCACTAGGCAGAAGCACATGAGTGGCATAAATACTCATGCCTAACAAACACGCTTATTTCATTTGTTTAACTAGTATTCTTTAAAGGAAAGTAGGTGCCTACTTTCCATTATACTGTAGAATAGGCACTATATTTTCTAGTCATCTGTTATACAACTTACCCCCCTGTATTGTATGATGCAGTGACACATGATAAATGACTGAGTACCTGAATGTAAACTGCTTAGACAATAAATGAAACCAAATAAAAATGCACATTTCTCCTTCCTCCAGGTGGGGATCCCAAAAACTGGTAGGAAGTCAATTTATAGAATGATAATTGGTACGATAAAATTGGTAGGAAGGCAATTCGTAGGATGCAGGAAGTCCCTACCAAGTTTCATTTGTCATTCAATGATTTGACTTTCTTAAAAATTGCCATGGAATCCCTTGTGATCCTCCCAAGCCCCCTTCCAAAGATAGCACTCCTACCACTGACCCCCCTCCACACACCCCTGCATCTTTCCTCAACACTGAATCATTTGTCCTTTCCTGTCTTTCTACCAATTGTCCTATCAATTTCATCCTATCAATTGTCTTCCTACCATTTGTCGTAGACCCCACTGGGTATGTTTGTGAGGGAGGCTTGATGGAAAGAGAAATCATAAACTGTGATTTGTTAGGAGAGCAAGATTTGTGGTTGGAGGAGAGGTTTTATGGTGACATATGATGACTTGTAATATATATGAGCTGTGCGAGTGGTATATTCAGTTTAATGTAATCACCCTTTCAATCCAAGAAAGTACAGAGCAGACTCAAATAATAACTAAAACAAACAAAACTAAAAAATAAAGATGTAAAAACACAATATATGCAGTAAAATAAAATATAAAAAAGCAATCGATGAAAATCAAAAAAGGATTTCAACAAATACCCCAACCTTTAATAGAAAAATAATCTTTGTTTTCCAGGTAGAATACATATCCCAATTTACCTTTTAAATTATTACTGGTTTATAATTAAACCAGCTTTATAATCTTTGAAATAGCCACATGTTCAAAGAACACTGTTTATGAGTACCTTTCTGGTCTACTCTGGTCACTTTATATTCTTTAAAAAAAAAAAAAATCTTTATTACATTTTCAAGGTTAATACAAAGTGCATAAAATTATATATACATTAATAATCAGAATCAGCATTTACAATCCATCAGTAACAATACAAAATTAATTTCCCCTTCCCCCTCCCTTCCAGTGCATTTAATCAAGGAAGATAACCTCCCCCCCCCCCTTCCCTGTTTTTGTGTATATATCTAAAGGAAATTAAAGGTAAAAGACAACTATACTGAAGTAACAAAAGTCATTAATGGACTCCAAACTAATCTGAATTATTATGCCCCAACATGTCAGCGTTCATTTTTTCATACTTATAACACAAATATAAATTTGCCCACCAAAAGGTAAAACTAAGCCAATTCCAATTGTGGGTAACCATTTGCATGGCAATCTCGGTCATGATAATGAAAAGCCAGCATTTATACCGGTCCAATGGGGGTTTAATATGCAATAGTGTCCCACAGATGACTACATCATAGGTTAATGGAATCGATGATTCCAATATGTTATTGATATGTCCCCATATCGACTTCCAAAAATTGAGTATCAAAGGACAATAGAACAACAGATGATCTAGTGTCCCCTATATCTCCCTTGCCTGCTGTATAGCCAACAACAAAGGTTCTAGAACAATATCAAAAAGCAAGGGAGATAAGGGACCTCCTTGTCTAACTCCCCTCTTCAGACAAAAACGTTCTGAAAAAGTATTATTAATATATAATCTGGCAGAAGGGGAACTATACAAGGTTTGAATCATTTATATAAATCCGGATCCTATACCAAACCAATCCATCTTCTCTAGTCGAACAAATTCTGTGATGCTATAAAAAACTGAACAATAGGAATGTTATTCTTTGTGTGAATTGGTGCATACTTGAATATTGTGTACAGTGTTACTACTATACTACTATTAAATTTTAGATGCAGTATCACAGGACTAAGAATTTTTAGATATCTAGATAGTTTATCAAGAGAAAATTTTTTTTTTTAATTATTTCTTTATTTTCCAAGCCCACAGATCATAACACCAAGCATGCACCCAATTCTCACAAAGAATATCATTCCTACTAATCCGTTTTTATGGTGTCACAGAATTTGTTCAATGGCACAAGAATATAAAGTAAAAGCAGTAGAATTATTTGAGAAATTAATATCTAGAGGATATCTTAAAGATGTGGTAAAAAAAAAAAGCTACTAAAAGAGCTTTTATTAATCATAGACAGGATCTATTAGCATATAATAAGAAAAACATCTCTTTTGAAATTGTAACCTGTTATGAAGTACAATGCTTACACTCCTTTAATAGTGAGACAATGATTAAACATTACATATATTACAAATTCATTCTTATATCCAAGAAATGGATGTTATATTTTTGTATTTGAGAAATAAGAATATTAATGATTTATTATGTACATCAACAATAAGGTTGAGTGGATTTCACAGAAAATGTGGAAATTGTTCTCTTTGTATGTTAATGCTAGAGACTTTCTTGGATTTATTGATTCCATTTTTTTATCGTGTTCTTGTTGGTTAGGTTATCTCATATTGAGAACAGTTTGTTGATTTTAAGATTATCTTCTGTGCTGATCTCCTTAGAGTAGTACTCTTTCTTCTTTTACATCAGTAGTGATTTGTATTCTAGGACTTTCTGGTACCACTTAGGGCTCCTTTTACTAAGCTGCGATAGCGGTTTTAGCGTGTGCTGAATTGCCGCACGCGCTAGATGGTAATGCCAGCATTGAGCTGGCGTTAGTTCTAGCTACGTAGTGCGGGTTTAGTGTGTGTAGCAATTCAGTGCGCGCTAAAAACGCTATTGCAGCTTAGTAAAAGGAGCCCTTAGTCTTGTTCTCTGGAGAGGGCTGTTTTTGCCAGTAACACTTGGCTTGTTGGCAAGCTCTTTTTAGGGACATAAGTGCTGAGTCGAGCCACTTCTCTGATGATCTTTGGATTCTTTTGCTGCATTTAAATGGGGCTAGTTTGTTTAGAATTTGTTCATTGATCATTTTCTAATGGTCCGGGAAGGCTTGGTCAGAGATGGAGAGAGATAGTAATAAGTTATTTATTTCATTCCAGTATGATACTCGACGGGTTGGTTCTTTCCAGAATATGGTGAATTCTAGAAGTACGTGGTCTGACCAAGGTACTTTGGATGAGAAATTCAATTCTAGGTAGCTTGTGCTTTTTGCTGAGATGGAAGAGGTGAGTAGATCTAACTGATGGTCCTATTTGTGTGTGGGTTGTTGGAGCAAGGGTTTGAGATCTAGCTTATTTAAGAGGTCAAGGAATTTCATGGTTTGAAAGTTTGAGGTCGAGTCTAGGTGGAGGTTGAGGTTGATTATGATGAAAGTGGAGTCATACTGTACTGTGGTTCTTGAGATAATGTATGAGATCTGTGGTTCAGCTTCTAGCTACTTTCCAGGAATGATGTAGAATAATATGGAGCATTGGGAAGAGTTGCTGTTTATTTCTACATTTAGTAGTTCTAGTGATGTGAGAGTTATGGATTCCATGATTTTGATGTAAAAAGATGATTTGTGCAGTATCACCTGACCACCACCCCTGCAACCAGTTCTCGTAATCTGTTAGACAGAGTAGTTGTATCTGAGGTCATCTTGTATTGGTATCCATGTTTCAGTTAGGAATAGAAAGACAGGTTGTAATTCATTGAGCAGATCTTTTATAATTTCAGTTTTGTTGACCACTGATCTTGCATTAACACAGGGGTAGGGAACTCGAGAGCCGTATTCCAGTCGGGTTTTCAGGATTTCCTCAATGAATATGCATGAGATCTATTTGCATGCACTGCTTTCAATGCATATTCATTGGGGAAATCCTGAAAACCCGACTGGAATACGGCTCTTGAAGACCGGAGTTCCCTACCCCTGCATTAGATATCCACATGGGATTAAGCCTTCATCAACTCACACTGGCTCCCAATCCAAGAAAGAATCCACTTCAAATTTTACTGCATATTATTTAAAACCCTACACGGAGACAGCCCATCATACCTGAACAATCGCCTCATCCAAGCACCCAGTACCAGACACAGAAAAACGCACTCACCATTCATACCCCCCCCCAATCAAAGAAGTAAAAAGAACAAAACTACACGACGGCCTCCTAGCCACTCAAGCCGCAAGACTGGACAACCAGATCTCCAACCTTCTGATGACCACCCCAGACTATAGGACATTCAGAAAAGAAATAAAAACCACACTTTTCAAGAAATTCCTGAAACAGCAATAACAACACGACCTCTAAATGCTCTTAAGATCTACAACTTACCTCTCTAGCTAATCATTGTAATTCTGTCTTTTTTAAATTAACCTTTTGTAATCCGCCTTGAACCGCAAGGTAATGGCGGAATAGAAATCCCTAATGTAATGTAATGTAATGTAATGTAATGTAATTAGTATAAGTGGTTGGGATTCTTATTAGATTGCCCTTGTTTGGTTTAGTGATGTGAATGTGGCGTGGTTTTTGGTGTCTGGGTGGTTCAACAGGTGTTGGGATTACCCACTGCATGTGGTCACCGCAGATTATCTTAGGGTGACTCTATGACGGAACTATGTGGTCTGAGAGATTATCTGGTCTACTGTTGGGTGGAATGGAGTAGGCTTTGGTTCATCTGGTACTGATCAGTAGGCTGTGAATTGTTATGAAATACCAACTCTCCCATGTTGGCCCAACTTACTTCCCATCCCATATGCAAGGCCCATGAGACAGGCAGAGCTCTGAAGTCTCAATGCAAGGATGAGATAATGGTACAGAGAGGAGGGTTTTAGATTTATTAGGAGTTGAGAAACATCCTGGGGAAGGGGGGAGCCCATTCCACAAAGATGGGTTCCACCTTAACCAGGCCAGAACCAGGTTGCTTGCATCAACATTTATAAAGGAGATAGAACATATTTTCAACTAGAAACTGGGAGAAGGCAGACAGTCACTCAAAAGCACATGTTTTGGAACAAGGTATCTTTAAAAGATATCACCATAACAGGGAAGTTAAGGCATCTTGATAGAAAGTTTACAATAATGACCACTTGTATATACATTGTATATATAAGGGGTGTGGTTTCCTGGTGATCTCCTGGTATGAAATTTTAAATGACTTTGTTCCTGCACACCCCATGATAATTAGGAGCAAGAAAAACTGGCAGCATTAGTGGATTGTGCTTCTGAGTTTGTCCCTGAGGAAGCACACGAAATGGGGTACTCTCTAGGGCAATCAGCCACTGCACCCCTTATCAAGATGAATGACTGGGTGCTTCTACAAATAAGTGTTTTTCTATTTTTTGATATTGTATTCATTATGGATTTTTATGGCCCATTTTGCTGATGGCATTCCTTAGCAGCTGGTTCTGGAGGAGACTCCAGTTTGATGTGGAGCTTTTCAGAAGTCAGAGAATCGCTGAGTCATTCTTCCTGCTGAAGAAACAACCAACGGAAGAAATACATACTGTGTTAAGGAGAAGATTGAGTACTATTTTGTTTGAACAGTGAAAGATCAGTGGATTGTTAAATGGATTTTAATCGTACATTTGGGATTTTTGCATGGACACATTTTTGAGTTTGAAGGATTTGTGTGAATAATACACAGCACTGGAAACACATTGAGCACGTTGAAGAGCTGGAGCATTGCCAGCAACAGACAAAGTAAAATCCAGCCAGCGAAAGATAAGTAAAAATCATTTTACTTATTTATGACTATCTTTATAAATATTTGTTAATAACACACTTTCACTTAACCTAAAGTGGAATTGTTATGTAGGTAGGAAGGGTGCTATGATGTTTTGAAGTCCAGGCTGGAGGAGTCTGTTGCTCCTATACCAAGAGCTTGTTGGCTTTCTCACTGAGCACTTTATAATAATTTATTATTTTATTATAAATATTTGATATCAATTCTCCTTATTAAGAATTATTATTTTAAGTAGGGCATAAGTTATATTTAACTTTTGAAGTTTCCTACTTTCACTGCATTTTAATCAGTAGAAAAGATAGATACTTGGTGGTGAATATATATAATGTTTTTGGGTAGTTCCTACGGTGGGCCTTTGGGTGCACATGTATTGTTCTAGGATAAATCCTAGTGGAGACTTTAAGATTATTATATAAAAAAGAAGTTTCCACAAGAACTGATTTTTTTCACCAAATTTACTATAACAAGTGTTGTTTATTGAAAAATTTTGACCTGTTGGCTTTACTGCTATTCTTCTCATTACTGACTGCTGATTGTGTACTGAGAGCTGAGAATCTAAGAGCAGTTTTCTCTTATCAACTATCTACTCTAACTTCCTCTGATATTTGAGGTTTTTGTGATTTTTGGTTTGCTGAGATGTTCCAGGACAATTAGGATGTTCCACGTTACTGTGTAAGTACTGAAGTAGTATTTCATTTATGCATGTGTGCTCCCCGCCCACACTAAACCCAAGTGAACACCTACCTGCAAAGGGCACATGCATCAATGATTAGCACATGCATCAATGATTAGAACAGTGTGTAACTGGATTACTGTGCTCACATATTCATGTAAATGACTTGCATTTACACACATACTAGCTGCCTATATCTAGATGACTCCATAAAGAATTGCACCATAATTGTACAACTCAACATTCCCTAAATTACTCAACTTTAACTCTTACTCCACTACTCTCCTCTTAAATTTACATATTTCTTTCATCTACCTGTCACCTTCATCTATATTTGGACTGCAAAAGCCCAAGGGAATAGTATAGTTTAGGGGGTGAAGAACTTATCTGCTATGACAGAAGAGCGGGACTTGGGTGTGATTGTATGTGATGATTTTAAGGTGGCCAAAGCTAGCCGAAAGCTAGAAGGATGCTAGGTTGCATAGGGAGAAGTATGACCAGTAGGAAAAAGGAGGTATTGATGCCCCTGCATAAGACTTTGGCGAGACCTCATTTAGAATATTGTATCCAATTCACAAAATATAAGCAGGATGGAGTCGGTCCAGAGGAAAGCCTCTAAAATCGTGCGTGGTCTTCGTCATGAGGCGTATGGAGACAGACTTAAAGATCTTAATCTGTAAACTTTGGAGGAAAGGCGGGAGAGGGGACATATGATAGAGACATTTAAATACCTACGTAATGTAAATGCGCATGAGTTGAGTCCTTTCATTGAAAGGAAGCTCTGGAATGAGAGGACATAGGATGAAGTTAAGAGGTGATAGACTCAGGAGTAATCTGAGGAAATACTATTTTACAGAAAGGGTGGTAGATGCATGGAACAGTCTCCCGAGACTGTGTCTGAATTCAAGAGGGCCTGGAATAGGCACGTGGGATCTCTCAGAAAGAGAAAGAGATAATGGTTACTGCAGATAGGCAGACTAGATCTTCTCAAAACACAAGTCTGACCATGCCTCCCCACTCCTTGCCAAACTTCATTGGCTCCCAATAATCTCCAGAATCCATTTCAAATGTTCCTGCCTGGCTTTCAAGATCATTCACGGAATCCTGCCTCCTCTTATCCCACTGTCTTTCAACTCCTCCAGTCCCGACTCCTCCAGAACTGCCCAAAGGCTTAAACTAGCCTTCCCCTCTCCACGCGGCATCCACTATTCAGGCAAACTGGGAAAATCCCTTCTCTTCAAAATCACAGGTCTTTGGAACGACCTCACCACCCCGCTGTGGAACCTGAGCTCCCTTCAGTTATTCCGCAAAAAACTGAAAACCTGGCTTTTCAGCAAATTGTAGCTCTATCTTTCCCCCCTTTCTCTCCCCCCCTTCTACACATAAGTTCATGTAATCCTTTTTCTTCTTCTCTACCCACTATTTTAAGTTCTTGTAAACCGTGTCGAGCTCCATTCTCATGGAGATGATGCAGTATATAAACTTAAGGTTTAGATTAGATTAGATTAGATTAGATGGGCCAATTGGCCTTTATCTGCCATCATGTTTCTATAATATCCAAAAAAAATGTGTCCCTCACTGTCTTTCTATGCCTCTCTATTTCTCTAAGCTTTCTCTGTTTCTTGACTCCTGTAATACTGACATTAACTATTTCTCTAAATTCTAGTCATTTACCTACCCCTTTCCAGTTTATATAGTCAGTTTGTTTTAAAAGCCAAGAATCAATGCTATGGAAATTAAAGATGACTTGCTGTCCAAGTGCCCCAACTAATAAATTACTTTCTTTAAAATAAAATGAAGATAGATTTGTTTGTTTTTATCACCCCCTTCCTTTCTAACACAATTGATGCATCTCACTCTGGGACAAGATGTCATTTGCTCAGAGTTATTCACTCTATTTTCTGCTGCTTTCTGTGGGTCCTATTGCAACTTCAGTGAATAACAAACAGGTCAGAACCTCAAGTTTGCATGACCACCTCCAGTATTAAATGCCTCTGTCAAGTTCACCTCAGAACCGGTCTTCTTTAATTACTACAAGCTGATTCTTAGTTCCTCAGCACAATCTCTCTTGGAAATAAAAGGCATTACATAGCAATTCCTGTGCATGTTCTGTAGCCATGGCAACTGCAAGACATGGTCTTGGAGAAAAAGACAGCATCCAGAAGTTCTATATTTTGAACTATTTATAGACATGGACATGTTTTTCTAATAAGATTCTACAGTAAAGAAATGGACATGTTTGTTTAAAAATACCATGGAAATATTTTTATTATTTTCTATTTAACAAAATTCTTTTGCTAAGCAACATTTCTATATTGTTACTGTCCTACATGGTTCTGTGATGATGTAATCTTCTACTTCAGGCATGTGACTGTTTGGCAGATAAACAGGTGTTCTCTAGGGTCTGAGAAACATTGTATAATGACCAAGGCTAGATATAGCAAAAAAACAACCAATAAAGAATTCTTACAACTTACTTCTACGACGGGGCTGAAAGATTATCAGCCCAACCAAGAAGAAAATAACATGGATAATGAATTGAAACAATGTGAAAACACAGAAATTCATTTCTGCAAATTGGCACAACGAAATAAGAGAGCACTCTTTTCAGCTACAGTAGCAAAATAAAGCCGAGAATTTCGGAGGTTGGTTGGGTTGAGAACTTTTCAGCACCCCTGTGTAAAGCACTAGCATGTTTACACTGCACTATACAGACATATGAAAGGAAAGCAGTTCCTTCTCCATAGAGGTTACAATCTAGTCCAGTGGTTCCCAAACCTGTCCTGGAGGACCCCCAGGCCAGTCGGGTTTTCAAGATAGCCCTAATGAATATGCATGGAGCAGATCTGCATTCCTGGCATCTCCATTATATGCAAATCTCTGTCATGCATATTCATTAGGGCTATCTTGAAAACCCGACTGGCCTGGGGGTCCTCCAAGGCAGGTTTGGGAACCATTGATCTAGTCAAACATACAGAATAGGTAAAAGATTCTAGGAGAATATATTTAAAGACAAGTAGTTGAAATGCAAAAGAATCTTTCTCAATTTTAGCCCCTACCCTGGCATCCTGTTTGTCTGTCTTGATTGATTAGATTGTGAACTCATTCGAAGAGAGAATGTCTTTGTGACTCTGTACAGTGCTGTGTACAGAGTAGACACCATGGAGGGAGTGGAAAACATGAAAAAGGATCTGCAAAAGTTAGAGAAATGGTCTAATATCTGGCAACTAAAATTCAATGCAAAGACATGCAGAGTAATGCATTTGGGGATTAATAATTGGAAAGGTGAGAGGCTGATATGCACGGATGGGGAGAGGGACCTTGGGGTGATAATGTCCGAAGATCTAAAGGTGAAAACAGTGCGACAAGACGGTGGCAGCTACCAGAAGGATGCTGGGCTGTATAAAGAGAGGCAATGCCCTTGTACAGGTCGTTGGTGAGGCCCCACTTGGGAGTATTGTGTTCAGTTTTGGAGACCGCATCTGGCGAAGGACATAAGAAGACTTGAAGAGGGCAATGAAAATGATAGGAGGTTTGCGCCAAAAGACGTATGAGGAGAGACTGGAAGCCCTGAATATGTATATCCTAGACTTGAAGGGGTGTCCAACCTTTTGGCTTCCCTGGGCCGCATTGGCCAAAAAAAATGTTTCTGGGGCCGCACAAATGCACAAACACTGCAGCAATACAGAGGAGGGAGCCGGCAAGACGGTAAACACCTGGGGCAGTAGAGGAAAACATTGCATCGCCCTCGACCGGGGCTGCACAAAATACTTCATGGGGCCGCAGGTTGGACATCCCTGAGGGACAAGGGAGATATGATTCAGACGTTTAAGTACTTGAAAGGTATTAATGTAGAACAAAATATTTTCAAGAGAAAGGAAAATGGTAAAACCAGAGGGCATAATTTGAGGCTGAGGGGTGGGAGACTCATAAGAACATAAGAATTGCCATCTCCGGATCAGACCCTGAGTCCATCAAGTCCGGTGATCCGCACACGCGGAGGCCCCGCCAGGTGTACCCTGGCATAGTTTTAGTTCCCATATCACTGTATGCTTCTCATGGGAGATGTACATCTAATTTACCCTTACCCATATTTCTCTATGCCACTCTTAAGGAGATGTGCATCTAGTTTACCCTTAAATCCTAGACTCAAGAGCAATGTAAGGAAATTCTTTTTTACGGTGAGGGTGGTGGATGCCTGGAATGCGCTCCCGAGAGAGGTGGTGGAGAGGAAAACTGTGATGGAGTTCAAAAAAGCGTGGGATGAACATAGAGGATCTAGAATCATAAAATAATAGTAAATATTGAAGAACTAAGGCCAGAACTGGGAAGACTTGCACGGTCTGTGTGGAGGATGGGCTGGGCTTCAATGGCTGGGAGGGTGTAGATAGGCTGGAGTGAGATTGATGGAGACTTCAGTAGTTGGCACCTAAGCACAGTACTGGGCAGAGTTTTGTATCCTTGCCCAGAAATAGCTAAGAAGAAGAAAAAACTATTAATTTGAATCAGGTTGGGCAGACAGGATGGACCATTCGGGTCTTTATCTGCCGTCATCTACTATGTTACTATGTTAGAAATAACTACTAGTAATAATCATTAGAAATTCTTTGCTGAAACCTTGTGTTTGGGAGTACCTCAGTCAACTAGATCAGATTACACTTAGCACAGAGCGCAGTTGATAGCAAGAAGCAGTCAGTGGGATCATGCTGCTCTGTTGTGGAAATTTCACTGGCTTCCAGTGAATTTACAGGTTAAATTCAAAGTTTGTGCCTTGTTCATAAGACTTTTTATAGTGGTTTCCTACAGTATTTGTATAGTTACTTGATTCATTATAATCCTGAAGGACCTTTGAGGACTTTCCAACATGTTTTGTTGAGTTTCCTGCTCCTCAGTTATCCAGCTTTCATCCACTTAGAGTGATTTATATTCTAGATTTTGGAATGAGCTTCCAAAGTCATTAAGAACAGAAAGCAATTATTTGTGTGAAATCCTGCTGATCAATATTCAACAGATGAGGATGAACATTTTTTAAATGCTTAATGTCACTAGCTAAGTTAAACCCAGATATTCAATGCCAGGCCATGTGTGGGCACCGACACTGGATAGGAGGCAGCCGCCAGTATTTATGTCAATATTTAACTGGGACCCACATAAGGGTGTCTGGTCTGTCCCCTCCCACCCACTGCAGCACTGCCCTCTCTCCTTCCCATTCCATGCTTCTCCCCAAGAGCATTGTCCCAGCCAAAAAGAGCCAATAACCCTCCCTCCCCCTGGCTCTGTACCCCTCTTAACGCCCCACCCCCCACCCCTATTAGGCCACATCCCCCTAGGCCTAACTTTAGAGTCTTGATGGTGTAGGGTAGGAAGAACAGGAGTGATCCTCACTCAGCCCTGTCATAGTGGCTCTGGATTCAAAATGGCGGACATTATAGATTGACAGACGGCTGCCACGTGAGTGGACTGCTGGGCACGATGGACCACTGGTCTGACCCAGCAGCAGCAATTCTTATGTTCTTAAGAAGATAGGGACAGAGCATACAGGGATGGGGGTGGGACAGGGATAAACTTTGTCCTTGTGTTATTCTTTAATAACTTAAGACTAGTATCAGTATGTAAAAACTTAACATATCTTAGGGCTCTTTTTATCAAGCCATGCTAGCGGGGTTAGCGTGCGTGACTTTTAATCACGCGCTAACCCCCGCACTGCCCAAAAAACTATTGCCTGCTCAAGGCAGGCGGTAGCGGCTAGCGTGGCCGGCGGTTTAACACGCACTATTACACGCGTTAAACCACTAGCGCGGCTTGATAAAAGGAGCCCTTAGACAATCGGCAACTGAATATAATGATTTCAAAAAATCTGCAGAAGCTGCTTTTGAATTCAATAAATTTTATTATATAATACTTATAGATACAACCAAGTCATAACAGATTTACATTATACATAGGAACCAACAATCGTCCTATACAATAAGTTATATAACACATCAGAAAAAAAGAATTAACACAATTAAAACAAATCACAAATAAAGGTAGCTCACTAGCAACTACCAATAGATAAAAACAATAATCAACATAATTAACAGCATGGATGTGCATTAATAAATTTTAACAAAATAAATCTGCTATGTCGCTATATTTTACGAGAGATTTCCATATCTTATGATATGTGTGCAAACTACCTCTTTTTTCAGCAAAAGCCCTTTCGAATTTAGCTATGAGACATACAGAATTCCACCAAGTAATATACTCTATCCTCGTAACATCTTTCCAATGGCTAGGAATGTCTTTATTGCTAAATTTAGTACTATATGCAATAATTTAGCCAGCTCATTTGTGATTGGAGCCTTTAGACCTATTCTGCCCAACAGAATAACATTTATGGTTAGTTGTTCTTGAATGTTAACAAACAAACAAATGGACTCCCAAACTTGTTTCCAAAAGTACTGTAAATGTTCACATTGGAAAAGTGAGTGAACTAAAGTACCTGTATCTTTGCCACAGGACCAGCATTTATTTGATTCATTAATTTTGATTTTGCTCAATTTGTACGGAGTCCATATGGCTTTATGTACAACAAAGTATATAGATTGGGTCATAGCTGTAGACTTTAAAACTTTATGTATCGAGAGCCATACTTGTTCCCAATGTTTAACAGACAATTTTATTTTTAGTTCATGTGACCATGTGGATTCAGTTATGACCAGTCTAGGATGTTTATTATCTTGCTAAATTTTATACCAAACAGACACTGCACCTTTCTTGTAAGATATCTACTATAATAAAATGCTAAACGCGAATGCGCACTCTTTCCGCCGTGTTTCTTGATCGGTAGTTCCGTGGTCAGAAGAGTGCGCATGCGTGCTTACCATGCATCTCTCTCTCTCTCTCTCACATTGGGCTTTCCGGCTCCGGCCCTCACAGTAAGTTCGCCACCGTCGTCGCCCCCTTCCCCCCCCTTTTCCGGCGCACACGAACCCCCATTGACCCTCCCACCGCGAGATGCACAAACCTCCTAGCTCCAGCAGCGGCCACATCACACTAAAGATGCTGCTTCGTGGCCTTCCCATGTTCTGATTTCCTCTGCCGCGTCTCTGATGACATCATCAGAGATGCCGGCAGAAGAAATCAGAGCATGGGAAGGCCGTAAAGCAGTGTCTTTAGTGTGATGCGGCCACTGCTGGAGCAAGTAGGTATAACGGTCGTCTCACGGTGGGAGGGTCAGTGGGGTCGGCTGTACGGTGGAGATAGTGGCGGGGGGAGAGAGTTCTACTGCACAGGGGGATGTCTGGCAGGCAGGTTGGCTTCGGAGGGTGCGGAAGGGACATAGTATGGAAGGCAGTGGGGAGGGGAGCAGGGAAGAGAATCTGCTAGACTGGGGGAGCAGGGAAGAGGGACCAGGGAAGCAGGAAAGAGGTGCTGCTGGATCGGGGGAGCAGGGAAGAGAGACAGGGGGAGCAGGGAAGGGGTCCTGCTGGACAGGGGGAGTAGAGAAAAGGTGCTGCTGGACAGGGGGAGCAGGGAAGAGGGACAGGGGGAGCAGAGAGCAGGGAAAAGGTGCTGCTGGGCCAGGGGAGCAGGGAAGAGGTGCTGATGGACCAGAGAAGCAGGGAAGAGGGACAAGGGGAGCAGGGAAGAGGTGCTTGTGGACAGGAGAAGCAGGGAAGAGGGGCAGGGGGAGTACGGAAGAGGTGCTGCTGGACAGGGGGAGCAGGGAAGAGGGACTGGGGGAGCGGAGAGCAGGGAAGAGGTGCTGCTGGGCCAGGGGAGCAGGGAAGAGGTGCTGCTGGACCAGGGGAGCAGGGAAGAGGGACAAGGGGAGCAGGGAAGAGGTGCTTGTGGACAGGAGGAGCAGGGAAGAGGGGCAGGGGGAGTACGGAAGAGGTGCTGCTGGACAGGGGGAGCAGGGAAGAGGGACTGGGGGAGCAGAGAAGAGGTGTTGCTGGACCGGGGGAGCAGGGAAGAGGTGCTGCTGGACCAGGGGAGCAGGGAAGAGGTGCTGCTGGACCGGGGGAGCAAGGAAGAGGGACAGGGGGAGCACGGAAGAAGTGCTGCTGCACAGGGAAGTGGGTTGAGGAGGGAAATGATGTTGCTGCTGCACAGGAAAATGGAGGGGGAGGGTATGCTTCTGCTGCTACTGCACAGGGAAGTGGAGTGGGGAGGGAAATGCTGCTGGTGAGAAAAGGGGGCTGGGGCTGGGGCTGAAAGGGAAAAGATGGGAGAAGGGGGCTGGGGGTAAAAATGAGTTTGGAGCTGGGGCTGAAAATAGGAGACATGTGAGGGAAGGAGGCTTTACTAGCACCCGTTAATGTAACGGGCTGAAACACTAGTTTTGTTAATAAAGACTAATAGACTTGGAGTTACATTAGTGGGTTATGAAACTTTAGTATAGGCCTGTATACAGTGTTGTAACTGAAGCTGCTTTTGGATTTCAATGAACTACTGTTAAATGACATCTTTGGTGTCTTGTCTGCTATGTGCACTGTCCTTCCATCATGTGCCTAGCTGCTCAAGCATCGTACTGTTACTGCAACAGATTCATCTATTGTTGCTGGCCTCAAGGAACATTTTTAACATTTAATAGAAACTTATTTTCCTGTTCATTCACTACACAGTTTAGGTTATCTTCTACACCCATGTCTGAAAAACAATCCAATTAGCTTCCCAGACGATGTAAAAACAGACAACTGAATCTTTGAGAAGGTTGTACCAAAACCAGATTAAAATGGAAGGCTCTATCTGTGATTTATAAACAGTTGTATAGAATATTGTCCCTTGTTATACTTTAATAAGATTTAAATATCAACTATATTAAAACCCTTAGTGTGCCTCCGCATGCGCAGTAGGAGCCTGCGGTGGTATCTCTATCACCCTCCCTCCTCATACGCATACTCAGCAATGACTTCACACATACACACATACCCCAGCCAGCCTGCGCCTCGACAAATGGCAAATGTACAGTACTGTAGGGGTCAAGGCACTACTGCCAGGCGTACAGACAGGAACTAGTGGGGTTTCCCCAGCCCGAGGGTAGCCACTGGGCATGGGGGAACATGACCGCGGCTCTTTGGTGTTGTGACTGGGTTTGCTTGCCCGGGAAGCCAAAGAGACGGAGGTAAAAGGTAGGAGAGCTACGATCAGGCATCTCGGGGATGCATCCTATCTACCTCCGCAATTGCCCCAGCTAGAAAACGCAAAAAAAAATGAATCCCCCTCCCAACTGACTGGAAAGGAAATTAAATCCTTGCAGAGCAGGGGAGACAGACAGAAAGAAAGACAGACAGACAGGGAGGGGGCAGGGAGAGAGACAGAAAGAAAGACAGGGTGCCAGAGAAAGAGACAGAAAGAAAGAAAGACACACAGACGGGAGGTCAGGGAGAGAGACAGAAATAAAGAAAGACAGACACACAGACAGTGGGTAGGGAGAGAGACAGAAGGAAAGAAAGACACACACAGAAAGACAGGGGGCAGGGAGAGAGACAGAAAGAAAGAAAGACAGACACAATGAAAGACAGGGGGCAGGGAGAGAGACAGAAAGAAAGAAAGACAGACAGACAGATAGGGAGAGAGAGACAGAAAGAAAGAAAGAGAGAAAGCTGGCTGGGAGAGAGACAGACATAAAGAAAGAAAGACAGACACACAGAGGGGCAGGGAGAGAGACAGAAAGAAAGACAGACACACAGAGGGGTAGGGGGAGAGACAGAAAGAAAGACAGACACACAGAGGGGTAGGGAGAGAGACAGAAAGAAAGAATGACAGACAGACAGGGGGGACAGAGAAAGAAAGAAAGAAAGAAAGAAAGACAGTGGGGCAGGGAGAGAGAAAGAAAGAAAGACACACAGACAGTGGGGCAGGGAAAGAGACAGAAAGAAAGAAAGACAGCGGGACAGTGACAGAAAGAAAGAAAGCCAGACACACAGAAAGACAGGTGGCAGGGAGAGAGACAGAAAGAAAGAAAGACAGACAGACAGGGGGGCCATGGAGAGAGACAGAAAGAAAGGAGGGCAGGAAGAGAAAGAAAGAAAGAAACACCTCAGCGCCCCATTGTGCTAAAAGTCTACACATCTATTCTAGCAACCATTAATGTAATGGGCTTAAACACTAGTTTAAACATAAAATCATAAATATTTGAAGCTTGTGTAAATGAAGACAGAGCTCATGGGGACAAAGCAGGGATGAAGATGGGTCCTGTGGGGACAGGGCAGGGTTGGGTACAGTGCCTGTGGGATACTAGGGTACGAGGATGGGTACAGTGCCTGTGGGAACTGGGAAAAACTTTGTCCCCATGTTATTCTCTAGCTTGCATGACCTCTAGTGGCAGTCTCATGCTACTTATTGGAGGGAAAATACTCAGAAGGGAGGGGGGCTGGCTTTCATTGGGAGGATCAATGCTCTTTGGAAAATTATGCTTTTCGTGGATTAGCACTTGGAGGGAGCGATCCAATGCTCTTAATGGGGCTAGAAGGGAGGGGCCAATGCGTTCTAAGGGGAGGGATGGAGCTGAAGTCTGGTTCTTGTACCCAGAGGGATAATCCTTTTTTTTTTAGGGGGGGAGCGAAGACATAAGAACATAAGAGTTGCATCTCTGGTATTCCTGACATGGGCGGCAGTCCCCAGGCTGCTTTCGTGCCAGCATCAGCTCTTCCTCTGATGACATTTCCTAAGCATGGGTCTTGGAAGTGATGTCAGAGGAAGGTTCAAAGAAGAGCGACCAAGATGATAAAATGGATGGAACTCCTCTTGTATGAGGAAAGACTGAAAAGGTTAGGACTCTTTAGCTTAGAAAAGAGATGGCTGAGAGTAGACAATATTGAAGTCTTCAAAATTCTGCGTGGAGTAGAACGGGTATAAGTGGATCAATTTTTCACTCTGTCAAAAATTACAAAGACTAGGGGACACTCGAAGGTACAGAGAAATACTTTTAAAACCAATAGGAGGAAATAATTTTTCACTGAGAGAATAGTTAAGCTCTGGAACGCATTGCTAGAGATTGTGGTAAAAGTGGATAGCGTAGCTGATTTTAAGAAGGGTTTGGACAATTGGTAGCATGGAATGTTGCTACTCTTTGGGTTTTGGCCAGGTACTAGTGACCTGTATTGGCCAACGTGAGAACAGGCTACTGGGCTTGATGGACTGTGGTCTGACCCAGAAAGGCTATTCTTATGTTCTTATGCCATACTGGGTCAGACCAATGATCTATCTAGCCCAGTATCCTGTTTCCACAGTAGCCAATCCAGGTCAAAATACCTGGCAAAAACCCAAAAAGTAGCATTATTCCATGCTACCAATCCCAGGGCAAGCAGTATCTTCCCCTTTGTCTGTCTCAATAGTAGACTATGGACTTTTTCTTCAGGAACTTATCCAAACCTTTTTTAAAACCAGATACATTAACCACTGCTACCACATCCTTTGGCAATACGTTCCAGAGCTTAACTATACTCTGAGTGAAAAAACATTTCCTCCTATTGGTTTTAAAAGTAATTCCCTGTAACTTCATTTAGTGTCTTCTAGTCTTTGTAATTTTTGTTGTAAAAAATAAATTCACTTGTACCCATTCTACACCACTCAGGATTTTGTAAACTTCAATCATATCTCCTCTCTACTGTCTCTTTTCAAAGCTAAAGAACCCTAACCCCTTAGGGCCTCTTATATCAAACTGCGCTACCATTTATAACACAGAGAGCCGCACTGAATGGCCTACATTGCTCCCAATGCTCAGAGTTCCTATGAGCACTGGGAGCAGCGCGGGCCATTCAGCGCAGCTCTCTGCACTAAAAACTGCTAGTGCAGTTTGATAGAAGAGGCCCTTAGTCTTTTCTCATACAAGAGAAGTTCCATCCTCTTTATCATCTTGGTTACTCTTCTTTGAACCTTTTCTAATTCCGCTATATATTTTTTGAGATAAAGCGAACAGAATTGAATACATTACTCAAGGTGAGATTGCACCATGGAGCAATATAGAGACATTATAACATTTTTAGTCTTATTTGTCATCCCTTTTCTAATAAATCCTAGCATCTTGTTTGGTTTTTTGGCCACTACCACACATTGGGCAGAAGATTTCAGAATATTGTCTACAATGATACCTAGATCTTTTTCTTGGGCACTGACCCCCCCAAAGGTAGACACTAGCATCTGGTAACTATGATTTAGGTTATTCGTCCCTATATGAATCACTTTGCATTAGTCTACATTAAATTTCATCTGCCATTTGGATGCCCAGTCTTCCAATTTCCTAAGGACTTCCTGCAATCTTTCACAATTCACATGCATTTTAACAACTTTTAACAATTTAGTGTCATCTGCAAATTTAATCACCTCACTCATCGTTCTAATTTCCAGATCATTTATAAATTTGATAAATAGCACTGTTCCCAGTACAGATCTCTGTGGAACTCCACTATTTACCCTCCTCCATTAAGAAAAATGGCCATTTAACCCTACCCTCTGTTTTCTGTCCAATAACCAATTCCTATTCCACCACAACACATTGTCACCTAGCTCATGATTCTTTAATTTTTCTCAGGAGCCTCTCACGAGGAACTTTGTCAAAAGCTTTCTGAAAATCTAGATACACTACGCCATCTGGCTCACCTTTATCCACATATTTATTCACACCAGGAATAACAGGACTCTTCAGTCGGTTACCCAGAAGTTATCAGAGTAGTAGCCAATATTCAGTAATTGTACCTGGATAGCTACCCAGGCAAAGTTAGGACTGCTTTTATGTTGTTCAGTGCACTGTTACTGCTGGTACTGTAGCATTCCCCACCGATTCCCTCAGGAGGCCCCTCAACTTCACTGACATGTCAAATCACCCTCAATCAATACTCCAGGATCCTCAATACATCATTGTAGCCCCCCCTGAAATCCCCAACACATTTCAACATATCAACCAATAGAATAACCCCCCCCCCAAGAACAAACTCATCCTTAATACAGGCTTGACAAACACCCCGACACAAAGCCTGCCCCAACTCAACCTTGATCACTCTAATCAATACCTCAATGTCCCCTGAATTCCCCACCAATATCAGTCCTAACATCCACTGTTCATAATGGGGGAACCCACACGACAAGCCTTCCTCTTAACAAAACCCTATCCCTTGGATCTAAAAATCCCATTCCCCCATAACAAAACCCTCCTCCCATAACTCCCAATTGTCTCCAAGACTTACCCAGGTGCCAGGCAGCAGAATTCTTTCTCCTTTGCTGCTCAATCAGTGCCCAGATCAAAAAAGACACTGATGACCTCTACTGTTATTCTTGTGGTACTACTGTTAGGGATTAATCTTCCTTATATAGAATTATGTTCCTTTGAAAATAGAATGAAAAAGAAACCCCTCAATACTATATATATTACCAGTAATATCAAACAATACAAAAAACTGGCAAAATAGTGATTGTCTGAGAAGAATAATCCAAGAGAAACAGTATACTTCAATCTCCACAAATTTGTATGTATAATTTATTTGAGAGAGATCAATAATGGGAGTTGCCTTTAAAACCATAAGTTTCCTTGAGTGGTAGCTCAAATGAAGTGTTTGCAGTCTCAACACCCTGTGAGTCCACTGCCATACATCATATGTTCTCTCAATAATTTTTAATTTTCTGTGTGATATTGATTGTATACACATTTTTTTCTAGCAAACTGTGCTGTCTTAATTATACACTTCCCTGGATTAGTCCACTCAAACGTAATCACAACGCCAGCCCACAGTTCAGTGCAAGCTCAAATAAAGCACAAACTAATGCAAACTAATTTATATGAAAATATTCATCAAAATGTCAACTTAGCTTTAGAATTGTGAGTTAAGTGCTGCCCCACAAGTGCAGCACTTGACTTACAATTCTAAAGCTAAATATTGGCCAGGATCCATATAACTTGATAGCCCCTCTGATCCCCCTCCCCAAGCAGCCCCCTCCTTGCCATCAATCTTCCCTCATCTGGCAAAGATCACAATCCTCCTCTGCTTGGAATGGCCCATCTAGTCTGCCCATCCTCAGTAATCATTATCTCTTCCTCTCTCTAAGAGATCCCACGTGCATATCCCGGGCCCTTCTGAATTCAGACACAGTCTCTGTTTCCGCCACCTCTTCCAGGAGATTGTTCCATGCATCTACCACCCTTTCTGTTAAAACGTATTTCCTTAGATTACTCCTGAGCCTATCACCTTTTAACATCATCCTATGCCCTCTCATTGCAGAGTTTCCTTTCAAATGAAAGAGACTCGATTCATGCGCATGTTTGAAGATATGTGATTGGGGTGGGGTAGAAATGGGGAGTATGATCGAGGTAGGGATGCCTAATCTGGGAGTACTTGATTGGGGGATGATTGTGGATGTTGGGAGTTATCTTTCCCATGGGCTTGACCATGCTACCGGACTATTGGTAAAACCCAGGCTAGCTGCTTAACATAGTTTAGTCAAAGGGTCCCTAAGTCATATCAACAAAAGAAAGATGTTAATATAAACCTGGTATAAGTTTCAGCATTCTAAAAAGCTCAAAACAATAATGTCATTGATTTATTTTTACTGAGGAAAAAAAAACATTCTTCCACAGCAATACAGAATTTGTTTCAACAGTCGTAGTTAAAACAGTGAAATTCAATCTCTCCATATATGTTGATTAATCACAACAGACGGTACAGATCAGATTTATATTAACTAAATAATGCTATATCATATTCATATTGAGTTTTTAAAAATCATTCTACCTCCCTCTCAGACATATCAGATTACAGCATGTTTAAGATGATTATGGAGCACTTACCACAAGTCGAAGTTCATAAAAGTTGTGGTTGCCCCATTTTACATAGTAGAAAAAAATTCTTAATATGATGTATTTACTGTGGCATTTCTACCTTTAAGCTGTCATTCAGAAAACTGCATGATCGTAACATAGTTTCAAACCAATTGCCTTGTAGAAATTGACAATTACTTGGTAGCTGTCGATCCTTTCAAAATCTGTTCTGTAGAACATCTTATTCTGACTTAAATACAATTTTTCACCCTGGCAATATAGTTAAACATAAACAGCCTCCATGGGGGCCAAACGTTATATATAGAAGAGTACAACTTACTTACCAGGGATGCAGTAATCCAAATCCTTCTCACAGTTTGCCAGAAATGAAGCGTTGAATAGAAAGGTTGAAATTATATTATCTCTGCAAACTAAACTCTTTGTGAGATAGCCATGTTTTTGTTGAAACTCCCTTGTCCTCTTAATATGTACTTAGATCTTAGATCTTAAAAGTAAACTTTCACTTTATTCACCCATCCATGCTTTATCTTTAATTCAGACTTGTATGAGTTGATGACCTTATCACTGATCTTTTACTCTGTTTCCTCTTCTGCCTCTCTTTCTTTACTCTTCCTTCATCTATATCTTACGAGTTTGTCCCCTATTTTTGGCCTCGTTGGCACCCTTTTTATTCAGTAAAGGTAATTCCACCTTTGGTATCAGAATTGAAGACTTATCTTGGACTCCTAGGCCCCAATATTCAGACTGCAGGAATATTTTGGCCCTAACACTAATTAGACCTGGATATTCAAAGCTGGTCTATGGCTGGGCACAAGCATTGAATACCCAGGCATGGCTTGGTCTATGCTGGCCACTTACACTTATGTAGTTCCTGACTGATATTCAGCTGAGACCTGCATATGGAGATGTATTAAGTACAATCAAAAAAGGGCATTATATGCTAGACACATTTATATTGGTCTAACCCAGGGGTAGGCAATTTCGGTCCTTGAGAGCCAGAGCCAGATCAGGTTTTCAGGATATCCACAATAAATATGAATGAAATAGATTTGCATCTCAAGGAGGCAGTGCATGCAAATCCATCTCGTACATATTCATTGTGGATATCCTGAAAACCTGACCTGGCTCTGGCTTTTGAAGACCAAAATTGCCTACCCCTGGTCTAATCAGTCCCAATCTACCACAGCAGTGTATCTGGAAAATTAGCAGACAAAAACAGTTTACTAGCCGAGGAGCACCTCACTTAAAGGAAAAAAAACTTTGGAGAAAAAAGACCTCCGTTAAAGGGCTTCATGGGTCTTTTAAAAAAAACTCCAAAGCGGGTGCTACTAACTCAGTTTAAATTCTCTGAAAAATACAGCTCATACACCCACAGGGTACAGTCCCAGGTGACCGTTAAGATCCACAACGTGCTGCTAATGGCCTGAAATGCAAAAGCGAAATCGAAATCAGCACTGCATATAACAAAAATAGAAGGGAGACTTAGCTACTGCATGGCTTCCAGCAATGTTCAATTCTCTGCTATAAGGCTCCTGATCCTAGCTACAAGTGTCCCTTCCAAATCACCCAACAGGGATTCCCCGTTTTGCTAGTCAAAGCTGCGTCAGGGGTTTACCAACAAGACAGTGCTGCTGCGAGTACACTCTAGCTCCCTTCTGCAAGTGCTCTTTAACTGAGGGCTTTTTTTCTCCAAAGTTTTTTCCTTTAAGTGAGGTGCTCCTCGGCTAGTAAACTGTTTTTGCTTTTGTCTGCTAATTTTCCAGATACACTGTGGTTGTAGATTGGGTCTGGTTAGACCGATATAAATGTGTTTAGCATATAGTGTCCTTTTTTGATTATATATGAGATCTAATGTAATCTAATCTTCAGTTTATATACCGGGTCATCTCCTGCAGGAGCTCGACTCAGTTCACAATTGATTAAAATTAGAAAGACATAATAGTGGGCCTGAGAGAGAGAGTGCTATTGGTATATCATTTCCAGAAACAGCACTGATGCTTAAAATTGAAGGTATAAAATTAAAAAACTAAAAGAATAAAATATACTGTTATTTCAGCACTTCGGCAGATAGACTTTTAAGATAATACTATATACCTCTCATTTCTGAAATAGTAAGATCCCAACTAGGATCTGATCCCCCCCCCATTCCCCCCTTACTCTGATCCCCAATCCTTCCCTCCCAGCACCCCTAGGCCCCTTGCCACCCTCAGGACTAATGTGGAGGTTAACCTTGGTAGGACAGTGCAGGAGTGGTTTCCTTCTGCTCCCACCCCATCTTTCTCCAGGTTCAAACTATCGGCACTAACCCTAGCAGTAGTGTCATGGTACTACCACTAGGACTCAGCCTTCCAGATAACAACAAATTACCATGAGAGTGCTATGGGTGGGGGCATCATAACCACGGGGAGCTGGTTATGGTGAGACCTGTTAACACTCTTTAACTCTTTTCTTCCTTCTTTTCCTCAGCTTTTCACCCTCCTCATCTTCCCAGCCTGATCAGGCCCCTGTGGGTTACCTATACTTCAGGCTGCTGATTTCCCTCTGCTTGAATGTCTTGTCCATGCAGAGGCAGGATGCTACAGAGTGAAGCTTCCAAGCCATGAAGGGCAGTGTGTTTCAGCTGGCAGACACTGCTAGAGGCTTGAAGATTACCAGCAGCAGCATGGGAAAGGGACTGGAGCAACCCCCCCCCCCCCCACCACCACCACCACCACCACCACTACCAGAATGCCACTGCCTTCTCCCCCACCTGGTGCAGCATCTCTCTCTCTCTCTCTTTCTTGCCCCTCTCCCCCCATGCAGCATCTCTCTTTCGTGCCCCTCTTCCCCCCTATGCAGCATCTCTCTCTCTCTAGCCCCTCTCCCCATGTAGCATCTCTGTCTCTCTCGTCCCTCTCTTAGTGGCATACCCAGTACATTAACACACAGGGCCAATCATTTTTAACCCTCCCTCCTCTATATGAAAAATTAGTTTTAGTAATAATCCACAAGTCACACAAGCGTGTATCTCTAAAAAGGCAGCATTTTAAACATTGCAGTGAGCACTAGAACATCAATACACTCATTGTAAAACTAAAGTCAAATTAGTACACATCGATCCTGCACAGTCAATGCTAACAGAAAACTATGTCTTATTCATATACACAGAACACAGATACACCCTCCCCCAGTATGGAATAAGTGATCACAAACTAAAAATAGAAATGTGTAGACAAACATTAAACAGAACCGCTAAGAAGCCAGACTCTGCATACAATGCAACACCACAGAAACAGTAACAGTGATGCATACCCCCTAATACTGTGCAAAATATAAAGATAGCAGATGAAAATGTGAAAAAATTACAAATATTCATCACATAACAAATTAACAAATAGAAATAAAACAAAAAAATAAAAAAGTAAGACAATACCATTTTATTGGACTAATATATTTTTCAATTTGCTTTCAGAGGTCAAAATCTCCTTCCTTAGGTCAATACAGTATACTGCTGTTATGGTATCCTATCCTGAAAAATACAGTATACTGCTGTTATGGTATCCTATCCTGACCTGACCAAAGGAAGGGGGTTTTGGTCTCTGAAAGTTAGTCAAAAATATATTAAAATTACTCCGATAAAAAGATCACCTTATTTCTATTTTCTATTTATAAACATGTATCAACACAGCTACAATGCTACTTTATTCTAAAACAAAAGAATATCTTTTCTTTACCTTCATCTTCTTTGATTTCTGCTTTCCTTATCTTCTCTTCACTCTCTTCCTTTCATCCACTGTCCCCCCTCTTTCTCTGCCCCTTCCATAAATTGTCTGCCCACTTCCATTCAGACTGTGCCCCCTCTTTCCTTTTTACATGATTCACTCCAGCTTCACCCCTTTCCATTTTTTATCTCTCCTCTCTGTCCCTTCCCCCCATGCTCTAGCATCTCTGTCATCTCCTTTCCTCCCCACTCTACCACACCTCATGGTCTGGCATCTCTGTCTTCTTCTCTTCCATCTCTTTCTCACCTCTCCCTATGGTATTGCCTCTCTTTCCTCTCCTCTGTTTCCCTTCCCTCCCTCCCCCTCGCTTGTGGTCTGGCTTCTCTCTCTCCTCTCCTTTCCCTTTTCTTCCCTTCCCTGGTCTTCCTTCTTCCTTCCTCCCTCCCTCCCAATTTGGCTGCTTTCTCCTTTACATCTCCCTCTTCCCAAATGGGTATGCCATTTCTCTCCCCCCCCCCTCCACACACACACCCCCACACCCCCATGGGGTGGGTACCTCTCTCTCTCTTTTTTCTCCTCCAGGCTGCTGCTTGTAATCTTCAGGCTGTCTTCATCAGTCCCAGAAGCTAGCCCTCTACTTAAACTTCCTTTTCCTGCAGAGACAGGACACTACAGAATGAAGCTTCCAGGCTGCCGAGGGCAGCTTATTCAGCTGATAGATGCTGCCAGTGGCTTGAATATTACCAGCAGCAGTATGGGGAAGAGACTGGAGCACCCCTCTATGCTCTTTACCTGAGGTGGGCCAACCCCCTAGTATGCCATTTCCCCTTCCAATGCAGCGTGTCTCTCTCTCTCTCTCTCTCTCTCTCTTGCCCTTCTCAACCCATGCAGCATCTCTCTTGCCCCTCTATCCCAAGGTGGCATAGTTTAACTACAGGCAGGTCTTGTTAAGCAAATCTGATTAATTTATTTGACTGGGTGACTAGAAAGACAGATTGAGAGTGCTAGATATGTTGTACTTAGGTTTTAACAAAGCTTTGAAAAGGGTGGTAGAAACCTAGCATATCCTCCTGCTGGAGCTGGTAGAAATGAAAACAGTAATGAAATTCAAAAATGAGTGGGATAAATACAAAGGAATCCTGGATAGAAGGAATGGAACTAAACTTAGCGGTACTTAGATGACAAATCCAGTTAACAAGATAGTTGCTGAAAGTAACTGTTATCTGATTAACTTTTTGGAACAACTCTAGACTGCCTTTTGCTTGTCCTTTATTTGTGCAATGATTTTTGTTCAGACCGTGAGTTATCCAGCCAAAAATTATCCATTATGTGCCTTGTAACTTCCAAAGCTATCTGGATAAGTCCTTTAGAATATCAACTCCACCTTTTTTTCTGACCATGTACTTCACATTGCCAATAAGACAAATGATCTCAAAGTGGGCCTCTCTCTTTATGCTTGATCATATTGAATGTCATTCTTATACCAAGTATATAAGGCGGTAGTATATATTTTTATAAGGCTAGATACCAAAGAAGCTTCAAACCATATAGCCTCAATTAGAATTAGTATATATTCATTTATGACCTCAGCAGTACAAACTGTGAGAAAGTTTTCATTCACAGTATAACTTGCACTAAAGTCTTCATCGGTCAGAATGTTCTATCAAATCTTATTTATTTAATTTATTCATTTTTATTTATTTTTCAAAATAAGTTAGAGAAAAAATACTCATCTCTTTATCTCTTTATTCTTATACCAAACCACTTTTGTATAAATTGGAAGGTTTATGTGTTCTTCATGTTGTTGCTATACTCATGTTTATATTTTGAGCCAGTGCATGAGAAATTCTAATCACGCCTCCCCTTATCCCCTTTCAAGCCATCCCTGATCTGGATCTGAAATAGTGACCTAGTTTTTCTAGTAGTTCATCCATAATTTAAAAGTGAATGAGGAACTGACATTTTTTTTCAGCTCTCATGTTTCACTTCCTCTGGCAGCAAACTGAGCCAGCTAATTACCTCTATCCACTTCCAATGCAGGCCCCTGCCAAAAAACTTAGAGAGGCTTTAAGATTTTTCATGCCCCAAAATGTATTACATAGCCAAAATAAACCTTGTGGTTCTCTCTCTTATAAATTACAGTAAAAGTTGTTAGAACATGCATATCAATGTCAAACAATGGGGCCCATAATCAAAAGACATAGACGTCCAAAAAGCATCCTAAATCAACAGGACATGCAAGTGCCATAATCAAAACCATGTTTCTGTACATCTAGTGAGGTGTTCCAGCCTCCGTATGTTCAGAGCACGAGATGGGCGTGGTGGAGGTGTGGTATGGGCGGGCTTTGAGCAATCTCAAGGGCGGGACATCTTGCTGCAATAATCAAACATTTTACAAGACATCCTGGACAGAATTATACGTTTGGAACTACACCTGTTTTAGAAGGGTCTAAGTGCCACAAAAGTGCCCAAACTGACCAGCTGACCACTGCATGCAAGGTAAGACACCTCTGCACTGCCCAGTGCTCACAGACTCCCTCACACCCTCAAAGATCAGAATACAAATGTATATACCTGTCTCCAGAACATCAGACTACAAAAACCAGACCAGCTCTCTATTCTCCAGACACCTGAAGGGTTTCGGGCTAGCTGAACCTCTTATGCCAAGTATTTGTTTGGATGTTACAAACAGAGTGTTACATCAGTATTTGGGAACTCGTGTGAAAGGTTTTGTCTGAGTTTACCAAATGTACAAACGTGCTTGGCAGACATTACCCACTCACATCATTTTAAAACAATCTGTGGGCTAATCTAAAACTCTATAATTCATAGTGCAAAAAAAATTTTTTTAACTGCTTTTTTACTTTTTCTCTTTAAGCTATAAATTAATACAAGAATTGTTATCAATCGCCCAAAACTCTGGTGTCTATATAGTGTGAAGAATTAAATTTAAATAGGATTCAAATAAATAAATCAACAATTCAACAACGCTTTTAAATGACATTGGTGAAAAGCTCCTGAGAAGTATAAAGCCTGGTGAATTTTAAACCCTTAATAAAATGGCTGAAAAACAGGAACTTATCTGCAAACCGCTGTTTTGTTTTTCATGCGGGGTGCCAGCTGATTGCCCTACAGAGCCCTGTTTCGTGTCCTTCATCAGGGGCAACCTCAGGGGCATCTCCCAAAGCAGTATGGATTAAAAGCTGGTTCTCCGCATGAAAAAACAAAACAGCGGTTTGCAGATAAGTTCCTCTTTTTCAGTCATTTTATTAAGGGTTTAAAATTCACCAGGCTTTATACTTCTCAGGAGCTTTTCACCAATGTCATTTGAAAGCGTTGTTGAATTGTTGATTTATTTATTTGAATCCTATTTAAATTTAATTCTTCATACTATATAGACACCAGGGTTTTGGGCGATTGATTAATTTATAGCTTAAAGGGAAAAAGTAAAAAAGCAGTTTAAAAAAAAAATTTTGCACTATGAATTATAGATTTTTAGATTAGCCCACAGTGTTTTAAAATGATGTGAGTGGGTACTGTCTGCCAAGCACGTTTGTGCATTTGGCGGTGTTGAACCCTAGTGAACTTGGACAAAACCTTTCACATGAGTTCCCACTTACTGATGTAACACTCTGTTTGTAACATCCAAACAAACACTTGGCATAAGGGGTTCAGCTAGCCCGAAATCCTTTAGGTGTCTGGAGAATAAAGAGCTGGTCTGGTTTTTGTAGTTTCAAGTCATTTTGACCCCTCTCATTTAGAGTAAGGCTCTTATTTCTAGTATCCAGAACATCAGAGCCTGGTATAGAAAAGCCTAGTAGAGCATCACACAGGTGTCAAGTAGCCTGGTGGGTGGGCTAGTGAACATAGAGAGAAGTAACAAGTCCCATGTGCCTCTCTAACCACTACATTCATGGTGAAAAATGTGAGCCCACCAAAAAAACCCAAACCCTACTTCACTGCAATATATGTGCCACCTGCAGTCTTAAGTGGTATTGGGGTTGTAGACAGGTGAGTATAGTGGATTTTGGGGGACTCACCATAACCTATAATGAAGTTCTGATGAGATGTTTATCTGGCACCCTTTATGTGAAGTTCACAGCACTGCTCTGTTGCCATGGCTGGGTGGCCAGTCCATTATAGGACAGGCCCCTCCCATGTCCAAATAGTCTTGTTCTGGGCTTTTGGGACATGGACAAAATTTTGGTTGAAAATGTGGTATAAAGATAGATGTCCTGGCAGTCTGGTCGTCCCAATGGCCTGGACATCCAGATAGAGGATTTTAAAAAAATTATTTCTAGATGTATGGTGGTTTGCCTTTCGAAAATAGGCATTTTCTTACTGCCGACTTTGGACGTCTAGCACCATAGAATAGTATCAATTGCTCATGCTGCATGGTGCACTTAGGCTTACCAACCATTGAGCTGCCATAAGGGGGAGTGGCTAAATTTTGGCAGTCAAAGCAACATTACACTAGCATTCTATAATGGCTTAGATCAGAGGTAGGCAATTCCGGTCCTCAAGAGCCACAGGCAGGTCAGGTTTTTAGGATATCCACAATGAATATTAATGAGATAAATTTGCATCTCAAGGAAGCAGTGGATGCAAATCCATCTCATACATATTCATTGTGGATATCCTGAAAACCTGACCTGCTTGTGGGTCTCGAGGAGCGAAATTGCCTACCCATGGCTTAGATGCATCTACCTGTAAGTTCTGTTATAGACTTGGCACTAAGCATGCCCCCCACTGCGGAACCTAAATTGAGGCGCCATGTTAGCCCTTTAATTGGCAGATGGTGAAAACAGCTGCTTTACGGAACTTGATGTTGAACGAGAGGTGCCAAGTAACAGGTATTTGGAGATGCAGATCTCCCAGAAGAGCCATAGAAACACGTTGCTTCTGAGCAACAATGCCAAATAAAGGGTTATGGAATTGACCCCTTAGCAAACTGCCAAGTTAGATCACACAATCACTATCTTGAATCCTTTATCTCATCTAAATTATATTTTCTTAACTTGTCTATGAAAGTATAAAAAAGGAAATACTGTATTTTTCGCTCCATAAGATGCACTTTTTCCCCCAAAAAAGTGGGTGGAAATAAGGGTGCGGCTTATGAAGCAAATATACTACACACACACACACAAACGGCGCATGGGCGCGTGCCACTTCTGAATGGCTGTCTCAGTTCTTGCTAGCTCCTCACGAGAACTGAGGCAGCCATTTATCAGCGTGCTTATGCGCCGCTGGCCCAAACATGCTGATAATCAGCAGGCAGCCATCCAGTGAAGCACCAGTAACCAGCACAATTAGGAAGCGTCACAGACCCAGGCACTAGCGCGCTTGTGCACCGTGAGCCCCGACAATAAGCAGGCAGCCGTCCACCAAACTCCACAATTTAAAGGTACTGACGGGGGGCTGGGATGGAATTTAATTGTGCTGGGGGTATGTAAAAGTGAAGATTGATTGATTAGGGGGGCTGGGATGGAATGTAAAGGTGCCGAGGGGCTGGGATGGAATTTAAAGGTGTCGGGTATTATACAATTTGGTTCAGAATTGGGTTTTTTCTTGTTTTCCTTCTCTAAATCTGGGGTGCGTCTTATGGTGAGGTGCATCATATGGAATTCCAAATAGTATATATCCCATGTAATTTTTTTCCTCTAATCTTCAAGGCCTGTTTCTCTGTCATAATAGAAAAATGTTGGTTTAATAAGATTTGTTCTTCAGAAATCCATTCCGGTTGTATAATAGTGCCTTTTAATTTTTTTTTTTTTATCACTTAGGTGCTTACCAATTAAATGATATTTTTGTTCCATTTTCTTTCCAGCTACTAAATTCAGGTTGATTAGTTTAAAATTCCCATGGTCCTCTTTTTTAAAAAAAATTGTTCAAGATAAGCAGCATATTTGTCCATTTCTAATCTTATAAAGGATAATTGCTATTGTCTCAGTGATAATGTCAGCCAATTTTGTAAGTATTCTGGGGTACATGCTATCAAGGCCAGTCAATTTGAAAATGTGTCTCTTATCTAAGCACTGTTTAACTTGCTCTTTCCCTATTCTAATTTCAGTCTTGATTTTATTGTAGCTTTCTGTGATCTTTTTTTGTCCCTTATTAGGTGCATCTTGTTTTGTATCTTGGGCTTTCTCGTTGTGACCCTACCTTCTCATTCTATATTTTCTACATTTTGAGAGATTTCTTTTGAAGTTTCACATCTTTGAAATGCTCTTGGTTTCAGAATTTTGTTCTATTATTATGCAGTGAAACCAGTTGACATACCCTTTATTAACCACAAGAAAACCATGAAAGAGAATCACGGAGAATTGGCTTTCGCTTAATTGTCAGCATTTAGGCCTGCTGTAGACATTAAAGCAAGTCATTATTTTCATCAGTGACTATTTATGAACTTGCAAGGACATATAATTATATGTGGAAATCACATTTTCTACAATATTCAATGTGAATTTGAGAAAATTGACTCTGGATTTATGAAGAGCAGCTTATTTCTTAGAATAATTCATGATGGAGAATTATGATCAACAGAATGTATAATAAAACTACATTCAAAACTTTTTTCTGCAAATTCTACTCTTTTTTTAGCACAGAAAGAGGTAAAATGTCCTTTTTTCTTGCAGATTCTCATTTTTGGCAGTACTTCATAAAAGCAAGACTTAAAAATATTCTAATGTGTAATAGGAAAAAAACCACAATATTTAAAAAAACACAATAATACTTGTAAAACTACATTTCCTTATACTAAGCTGAAACATAGGCCCTCTTTTACAAAGGCGCACTAAGCGTTTTAGCATGTGTTTAGCGCATGCTAAATCAGCGCATGTGCTAACCGCTAACGCGTCCATAGGATAACATGCACACATTAGCATTTAGTGTGCGCTAAAAAGCTTAGCGCACCTTTGTAAAAGAGGGGGGTTAGCTTTAGCATGCCCATATGCAGGTCTTTCCTGCATACCAAAGCCATTTCTACCGCAGATGTAAAATGACCAATTAAGGCCCAGATTCTGTAGGTAGTGCCTACAAAATGGGTGCCCGCAGCATGTCAATCACCTACAGGCGCTGCATCCAGAATCACAGCTCCCAAGGATCCTAGGCCCTGGAAATGTAGGCCAGGGTTTTACAGGCCCACATTTCCGATGCCTAGGATCCTTCCTGAGTGTCGCCTAACGCCCAACGCCACCCCTAAATACGCCCATTTCCAGGCTTCATCACTAGGTGATGCTAGGTGCCATGGACCTTGGTATCAGTTTGGAAAACTGCCTAATTTTTTGTTTTGATTAGGTTTTAATTGTTTTTTAATGGCACAATCAATTATTGCTCCATTTAGAACCAATTAAAACCCTTAACATAGTCGCTGGTAGGTGTGACCTAGGCGCCTGCCGGCAACTAACCTTCAGCGGCTTTTTGAGAATCCAGGCCTAAGGGCTGATGCACTAATCCTGCAGTAATCAGTTAACATGGGATACTGTGGCAACACTAACTGATTTATGTTGTCTTGACCACTCCGCCCCCAAACATGCTACCTTGGAGAAAAAAGTCAGGAATTTTCTTTTGTGCATGATTAGTGCACCAGCATAGGCGTTGGAACGGGGGGGGGGCATAGGGGACGTTGGCTTCCCAAAAATTGGCAGACCAATATGGGGGACAATAATCCTCTGAAGTTTACCCTAGGGAGGTACCTGCAGGGAGGGCCCCAATCGCCTTCTGCACCTCACTAAGCGTGATCGGAAGGGACAGCTATAGAACCTCCCCCTCGGAAATGGTAGGGAGCAATACTCATGAAAACTAGTTCCAATGTCGAGGAGTTTAATACCCTCCCATCGGCTGTTTTAATACATGATATATGATTATGAAGAGCTTGCTTTTTAAGTTTGTGGGCTAGGAGACGGCTAGGCTTATTGCCAATTCAAAATACGTTTGTTTTGTTTTCTGAAGCTGCAAGGTTACATCAGCCAGCTCCAAAGCCTGCAACTGTACCTTTAAGTTATGTTTCTCATCATGCTCAAGAGATCTCAACTGTCGCTCTCTCCCTATTCCCTCAAGGGTCACAAGGGCCTGATTCATCAAGGATCTCATTCGCTTATTGTTTACTGATAAAGCAATAACCTTGCCCCCCACTACTGTATTTAGAGCCTCCCATAATAACCCTGGCTTAATGTCCGCTTTGTCATTAAAATCCAGGTATTCTATTATAGCCTTAGAAAGCTCTTCCACATTCCCCGGCTCCAGGAGTAATGCATCATCAAACCTCCAAGGAGGATTAGGACGTAACTCTCCCAGGCCCTGCAATACCAATAACACAGGTTAGAAAGACTTCCAGACACCCGGACAGTCCTCTGAAAAGAGTACATGTCTGGGTAAATCTGGACATCTGGTAACCCTATTCTTTTCTCCTCCAAACTCACTACCCTCTTCCTTTGATTCCATTTTTGCCCATCTTTTACTGTCTTTCACTTTCCATGCAGCTGTTCCTGATGCTTTCAAACAGCCTTCTAAAATTACCTACACTGCCTTTACATCTATCTCCCTCCTCCCTTTCTTATCCAAGCCACTTTGACATGCTATTCACTGTCTTTATCTTGACTTTCATTCACTTTAAACTATTCTTGATCCACTACAATCTTTTCGCTCTCTACATTCATCAGAAACAGCTCTTGCTAAAGTCTTATCCAGGGTGATTAGAGCTTCTAGTGCTTGCTTAGAAGGAGCTAGTCTTGTTCTTTTTGAATATTATTTAATGAAAACTGGAAATTGAAAACCCCCATATTATATTATATGAAAGATAATTTGCATAACAGGTCTGCAGTTTATAAGGGAGGTTATTAGCTAATTTGCATAAGCAAAGATCTCCAGCATGGGGTTTTCTTGTCTCTCCTCTACCAGAAGAAAGCTCAGAAGGTTCTGAATAATAAAGATATTATCTTGTCTCACAAAAAGAGTAGTATTAAACTTGTGGGAGTCGTGCTTTCCCCGAGGTTGGGAATACACCCTGAGTGGGCAAGCTACTGGGAACATGGACTACTAGAAACATAATAGCAGATAAAAGCCAAATAGCCCATTCAGTCTGCCCATCCATAGCATCCACTATCTCCTCCTCTCCCTAAGAGATTCCACATGCCTGTCCCACACTTTCTTGAATTCAGACAGTCTTTGTCTCCACCACATCTACCAGTAGACCATTACACACATCTACCACCATTTCTGTAAAAATGTATTTCCTTAGATTACTCCTGACCCTATCACCTCTTCATCCTATGCCATCTCATTCCAGAGCTTTCATTCAAATGAAAGAGACATGCCTCATGCACATTTATGTTACATAGGTATTTAAACGTCTCTATCATATCTCCCCTCTCCCACTTTTCCTCCAAAGTATACATATTGTGATCTTTAAGTCTGTCACCATATGCTTTATTACAAAGACCACCGACCATTTTAGTAGCCTTCCTCTGGACGACTCCATCCTGTTATCTTTTTGAAGGTGTGATCTCCAAAATTGTACACAATATTCTAAATGAGGTCTCACCAGAGTCTTATACAGCGGAATCAATACCTCCTTTTTTCTTACTGGTCATACCTCTTCCTATTCACTCTAGCATCCTTCTAGCTTTCACCATTGTCTTTTCAACCTGTTTAGCTACCATAAGATCATCACATACTATCACTCCCAAGTCCCACTCTTTCGTGCACAAAAGCTCTTCACCACCTAAACTGTACCGTTCCCTCAGGTGTGTAGCCCAAATGCATGATCTTGCATTTCATAACATTAAATCTTAACTGCTGGAGATCCAAAATGGCGCCGTAGTGGCAGGACGCGCTAAACAGTTGGTTGTAAAGGCGAACTGAAAGGCTGCATTGAAAGGTCGCATGAGCAGGGCTCGACGTTTTGAAGAGTTTTGTCTGCCATACCTTATTTCCCTTTCATGTTTTGATGGGTAAAAGGAGAGGAAAAATGCAGGAGCCTCACCCGGTGGCACCAACTACTCTGGGAATGAGACAGCTGACTTGATTTCATCCAAGGTTCAGTGGGACCAGTGACCTCTTCTCCCTTAGTCGTGCCTGGAGTTTTTGCATTGGGCAGCAGTTTGAACAGGGCGTCCTTAAGCACTTTAGAACGAACGACTCCCCCACGCCCAGGTGGAAATTCATCAGAAGTTCAGCATTCGGCAGGGGAACCCGAGCAGGATGATATCCCCTGTGAGCAAGTGGGCTTGCCTTCTGAGGATTTGGAGCTCGATCCAAAGGAAGAACAACTGATGCAATCTGCTTCCAACCCTTGGCTCAGGAAACAGTGAGTAATCTAATGAAAGCTAAGACCCAGGTAACTCTGGTTTCAGAGGAGCAGGAAAAGTTAAGACCAGCAGTTGTGACACTTGAATCACTGTAGAATGCCAATAATGGCATACAGTCTTCTCTGCTAAAAGAAGTTAGACAAAATACTGTAGATTTGAAGAATATTTCTCAAGTAGTCTTAGTTCAAGTGCAGGTTGCTAATCAACATGGACAAGAAATGGATTCTTTAAAGGCTAGGCTCCAGGCAGTGTAGACATGTGAATCCTCAATGGTTAAAGATAGAAATTATATTGCAAAATACTTAGAGTACTTTGAAAATCAATCAAGACAATTTAACTTACGATTTTTGAATTTTCCTAAGATTCCACTGGTGCCAGCTGTGGATATGTTTATGAAATTTCTGATGGAAGTTTTGAGGAAACTGTCGGAGGCACTTCCTCCTATTACACGTGCTCAATACCTTCATGGTTGGAGAAGATCTGTTAACCTGGAGGGAACAGCTGAGAAGGAAGAACCCCTGGGACTCACTGCCTTGGTTATAGGGAAAGGGAAGGTGTCTCGATGTGTGTGACGTCATTCCCTTGAAAATGTCATGGGAAACCAATACAAAAAACAATGTACTGTTGATAGCATTTTTTATTAGTTTTTTTGTATTGGTTTCCCAAGGTGTTTTCAATGGAATGATGTCACTCACGTCAAGACACTTTCCTCTCCCTTATAACAGAGGTGCCACGTTGGCACTAGCTTTTCCTTTCATTTTACTAACGCTGACGTATTTATCCATTAGCTCCACTGACACCCATTTATGTAAATACATCTTTAGCATTTAATTTTGGCATATTCTAATTCCCCACTCTCGACCCAGCATTTTTAACATCTTTTTAATTTACTACGTTTCCGTTTTAGATTTGCTAGAGACTTCTTAGGTATGCCATATTTTAGTTTTTTTTTCAATTTTTTTAGTTTTTTCAGTTTTAGTCCTTCTTTTAGCCTTTTGCTCTTACTACCACTTGCACATGGGTTCTTTCATGGACTCTTTTCTGGGTACCCCTCTTTATGACTTCCAATTAGCATACATTCATGTGTATGGTTTCAGTCTCATTTTCAGTAGAGCTTATTCAACATAAGTTGTTGTTTACATTTTATCTATAGAATTCCTATGAGAGTCAGAGCTGTTACCATTGCAACCGGCAATAAAAACTGCGCTATGGTTTTGTAAAAAGGGGGGGTGGGAGTTAGAAAAATGTAAAATTAAAAGGCACTATAAAGGAATTCCACTATTACATTTTAATTCTGAAGTGGCAATAGTGGAAGTAGTCACAGTCAAAAAAATCCCTATGTATATGGAGCGATAAATATCACTTTGTTTCAGTGCTGTACAATAACATTTTAGTCTTTCGCGTATAATGAACATAATGAAAATGTGCAAATCATAGTGAAAAGATTAATTATAGTGAGAGTGAGATAGCAATGCTGTCAGTTTGACAGAATAATTATAAATTTAGAGAAAAGGCTGTAAGCAACCAGCTTAACTAGGCAATTTCAGGAGCAAATGAGAAGCTGTACAGTACCTGTCTCAGCTGAATAGATGAACATTCAGAACTTATTACAAAGTCTTATTTGGAGAACATGCTCTGCTGGAAAGATTATGAATAGCTTACAAATCAGGTGCAAGTATTGAGCAATTCGGCTTCAAAGACAATCATATACCTTGTAAGAATTTTAGCTCCAAAGGGCTAAAGTGAAGATTTTAACATTTAAGCTAAAATTATATTCTGGTTTTAAAATGGAAGCATAGTGTAAGATCTTGTATTTGTATTGTGGTTAACAACATACCTGTCAATATTCAGTCAACCATGGTCAGCAGTTTCAATGGCGACAGCTGCGGGCTGAATTAGGCCCCAATATTTAGTGCTGGCACATTCTAGAGGGCCACTCCTGTTTTAGGGATAAACAATAAGTCATTGCTTACTCTAGAAAAAAAATGTAAGAGAAAAGTTAGTATCCAGTCCTAGATTCATCCTAAAAAAATATCTTCCTATCATTACCCTACTGGTCAGGAAAATCCTCTGTTGTCCAGGAAATTGTGGGGTACAGTTCACACTATAACCACTACAGTTCACAGTATAACCACTAGAGGTCTTTGCCAGCTACCTAAAGCATGACCTTAAGGGTCTCTACATAGACACTGTGTTGTGACTGTGTTCTGACTATTGATTTAGTTTAAGCCTGCTATTTAAGGGTTCTGAAAGGGGGAATTCTCTGGAGAGGAGGCTTGAAGAAGTTAGCCTGATATTCAATCTGCTCCCTAATTAGCCAGCTGGGCAGCGGGCTGAATATTGCACATGGTTAGATGTTATACTGTAATTATTTTGTTCAGCTATGAATTTTAGCATTCTGTGTGTCACACATCGAATGACAAAATAGGGTTGTCAGGCACTGGATCTTTGCACAAATATAACACCTCTGGATAAAATTTTTAATTTCACAATTCATGGAGACCAGAAAAGTACCTCTCGAGCACATTGAATGCATCCATTGATATTAATGTGCCTTGCATGAATTCTTTCAAACATCTTTTGCCTGGCTCTAGCCAGAACATACCACCCCAGTACCTTTTTTAATCATCCCCCCGTACCTTTATTCATATCCCTTCAGTGCCTTTTTAAATTCCTCCTTGCTTAGACAGCTCTCATTTTTCCAGCCAGCAGGCGCACAGGCTATAGAAGCGCAGAGATCAGGAGCAAGCTCTCCATGCTCTGCCTGGGCTCGCGCCGATCTCCGAATGGCTGCAGTCAGTTCTTGCGAGTCCTGTGAGAGCTGACTGCAGCCATTCAGAGATCAGCGTGGGCCCAGGCGGGAGCGTGGAGGGCTTACTCCTGATCCCTGCACTTCTGGCCTGTGCGCCATTGGTCGGGAAATACACTGGACCACCAGGTATTACATTACATTACATTAGTGATTTTTATTCCGCTTGTACCTTGCGGTTCAAAGCGGATTACATAAGAAGAGAACTGGACATTTCCAGGAGGGTACATGACTTTGGAGAATACAGGTTGAGGGTATAGACTTAATAACAGAATAACAGAATGAGTGTATAGACATAATAACATTGGAAGATAAATCAGGTTACATTACATTACTTAGCAAATTGTCTGTTTCCATATGATGGTAGGTAATCGGTTTCGGTAGGATGATTTAGGTTCCAGGTAGTTTTGTTGTCTTTATATTTATTTATTTTTATTGGTCGATTGAGGGTATGGTGCCAGGGAGTGCGCAGAACCTGGTCGGTGTAAGGGAGGAGGAGAGGGAGATTAGGAAGATTGCAATGGTATTGAACCGTAGTGTTTTGATTTCTAGGGGAAGAGGAGAGGGAGGTTAGGTAGATTGTATATACTTTTTGAATAGCAGCGTTTTGATTTCTTTACGGAATGCTTTGAAGTCAGATGTTGAGGTTAATAGTCTGGTGATGGAGGGTTCGAGTTTTGCTGCATGCGTTGCTATGAGGTTATCATAAAGCTTTTTACGATGAGTGCCATTGAGTGGTGGGTATGAGAATGGTGTCAGTGTTCTTCTTGTTCTGGGTGGAAGGTTGCAGTTTAGGCGATCGTTTAGATAGGCAGGTGCAGTACCGTTGATTACTTTGAAGATTAGACAGTATAGTTTGAATTGAATTCTGGCTCGAATCGGTAGCCAATGTGAGTTTAGGTAGGCATTGGTGATGTGATCAAATTTTCCGAGGGAGTAGATTAGTCTGAGAGCTGTGTTCTGAACGGTCTGTAGTTTTTTGATCATGTTTGTAGGGCATGGTAGATATAGGATATTGCAGTAGTCCACAAGACCTAGTATCAGGGATTGTACAATGATTCTGTAGTGTTCTTTGTCAAAGTATTTCCTTATTTTTCTTAAGTTACGCATTGTGAAGAATGCTTTTTGGGTAGTTTTGTTGATTTGAGTCTGCATAGTGCAGCATCTGTCTATCAGCACTCCCAGGATTTTGAGGGAGGTTTGGATTGGGTATTTGATTGCTTTAATTTCCAGGTCTGTTATGGATGGGTTTTTGTTCATTTCAAGCATTAAGAATTTGGTTTTGTCCGAGTTTAGTTTTAATTTGTGGTTTGTCATCCATTTTTCTACTTCGTCCAGTATTGTTTCCAGGTGTCCTGTTGAGGTGTGGTCTTGGGTTTCGAAGGGGAGGAGAATAGTTATGTCGTCTGCATAGCTGAATGATGTTACATTTAGGTTGTCTAGAGCGGTACCGAGGGAGGAGATGTAGAGATTGAATAGAATGGGTGAAAGTGGAGATCCCTGCGGGACTCCGCATGGATTTGACCATGGGTTAGATTTCGTATCATTTATCTTAACTCTGTACGTTCTTGTATGATGGCAGCAAGTGGGCGGGTGGGTGGGTTTTAAAGATTAAGCAGTGGCAGGGTTTGTTTTGGGTTTTTTTTTAAATGCGGCTGCGGCGGGGGGTGTTTAAAAGATGCTGCAGCAGGGGGATTTAAAAATATGTGGCAGCAGAGGCAGGGGGTTTAAAAGATGCAGTGGCAGCAGGGGGTGGGTTAAAAATTGCATCGGCAGTGGCCTTAATTTGTATATTCGCTTCATAAGACACACTTACATTTCCACCTCCTTTTTAGGGGTGGAAAAAGTGCGCCTTATGGAGTGAAAAATACGGTACTTGCTCTATTTTAAAGAGTGCACTTATCTTAAGTCACATCAGGGGAGAATTAGAGTACCGACCCGATTATGTTTCACCCAAAAGCAGTGTCGAGGCTAGAATTCCCCCTTTGATGTAACTATGAAGACATCAAAAGGGGATTCTAGCATTAGGGAGAAACATGATCATGTTGGCATAATAGACTTGTGAAGAATAATTGGTGAAACTACATTCTCATTGATATTGCCTTGAGAAGTTCACCTCTGATGGTCCTTAAAAACTTCTGTATGAACGAAAAATCTTTAAAGCTGATCCAAAATACCACCATTAAACTTTCCTACAAAGCAAGGAAATACGACCACGTCACCCCGCTACTCCAAGAAGCTCATTGGTTACCAGTCTCCCATTGAATTACAAATAAAATACTTCTGCTCGTTTTCAAAATTAAACTCACCCACTCCCCGGCTTTTTTCGACAAACATTTTATTCCCTATACTTCATCTAGGGCACTTAGATTTGCCAATCAGAACTTACTGATCGTTCCCCCGATTAAAGAACTCTTCTACAACAGAAATACAATTTTCTCCGCCACAGCCCCTACCCTCTGGAATGCCATGCCATCACATCTCCATCACAAAAATTCTCTTGACAAATTCAAAATCAAACTCAAAAACCTTTCTATTTCAAGATGCTTACCAAAACACTAGATAAGATTCTTTCTTCAACCACATCATACCAGCCATGAAAACCACTTCCACTTCCTCTGTTTTTCCCCTTCCCCTTGTACTTCCCTTTAATTTTATTTTTTGATGTAATTTCAAATCTTCCCCCTCTCCAAACACCCTTCGTATCTATTAGTGTCATAGCCATGTTCTCAACTCCCCATTTTAATTTTTTAATTTTACATTTTATTACTCAAATTTTTAATATTGTAAACCGACCAGATATATGCTGATGATTGGTATATTAAATTAAAAATAAACTTGGAAATTTGATTTTGTTTCTAGTATGTATGCATATCCTTTGATTTACCTTGAAGTTGCAAGAGGAGTATACTATTTTAATCTCCAGCAGAAACATCTCATTATTGATGGGCTATCTTCAGTGGATCTGATGTTTCATGGCCTGTTAGATCTTATCCCTTTTTCCAGCTTGCCAAATACTATTTACTGTCATTTATTTATTTATTTATTATTCAATTTTCTATACTGTTCTCCCAGGGGAGCTCAGAATGGTTTATATGAATTTATTCAGGTACTCTATCACTTTTCCCTGTCTGACCCAATGGGCTCGCATTCTGTCTAATGTACATGGGGCAATGGGGGGGGGACTAGTTGACCTGTCCATGGTCACAAGAAGCAGCATGGATTTGAACCCAAACCTCAGGGTACAGATTGAGATCTTTAAGTCTGTCCCCATACACCTTATGACGAAGACCACACACCATTTTAGTAGCCTTCCTCTGGACCAACTCCATCCTTTTTATATCTTTTTGAAGGTGCGGCCTCCAGAATTGTGCACAATATTCGAAAACAGGTCTCACCAGAGTCTTATACATTTTCCTGTTGGCCATACCTCTTCCTATGCATCCTAGCATCCTTATAGCTTTCACCGTCACCTTTTCAACTTGTTTGGCCACCTTAAGATCATCACATACAATCACACCCAAGTCTCACTCTTCTGTCGTACACTTAAGTTTTTCACCCCCTTAACTGTACCATTCCCTCGGGTTTTTGAAGCCCAAATGCATGACCTTGCATTTCTTAGCATTAAATTTTAGCTGCCAAATTTCAGATCATTCTTCAAGCTTCACCAGGTCTTTGTTCATGTTATTCAGATCATCCGGGATATCTACTGTATTGCAGGGTTTGGTATCATCCACAAAGAGGCAAATCTTACCCGACAGCCCTTCAGCAATATCATTTATAAAATGTTAAAAACAGGCAAAAGAACATAACCTTGAGGCACACCACTGGTAACATCCTTTTCCTCAGAGTGACCTTCATTAATCACTACCCTCTGTTGCCTTCCACTCAACCAGTTCATGACCCAGCCCATCACTTTGAGACACATCCTGAGGGCACTCAGTTTATTTATTAGACATCTGTGTGGAACATTGTCAAAGGCTTTGCTAAAATCTAAATACACCACATCTAGTGCACTCCCTCTACCCAATTCTCTGGTCACCTAGTCAAAGAAATTGATCAGATTTCTCTGATAAGACCTACCTCTAATGAATCCTTGTTGCATCCATTCCTTTAATTCACCGGATTCCAGAATCTTCGCCATTCTCTGTTTTAAAAGCATTTCCATTAATTTGCTTACCACAGACTTGCTGACCTATAATTCCCTACTTTTTCTTTACATCCACTTTTGTGGAGAGGGACCACATCCACCCTTCTCCAGTCCTCCAGTACCACTCCCGACTCTAGAGACTCATCGACAAGGTCACTTAGCGGAGCCACCATAACTTCCCTAAGTTCCTTCAGCATCCTCAGATGTACACCATTCAGCCCTATCGCTTTGTCTACTTTTATTTTAGCTAGCTCCTCTAAAACACAACCCTCTGAAAATCGATCAGGGTCTACCACTCCTCCATCCCTATTCATGTTTGTCTTCTGTGGTCCCACTCCCAGCGCTTCAGCTGTGAACACAGAACAGAAATATTTGTTAAGCAATTCAGCCTTTTCTTTATCAGCTTCTACATACTGTATTTCTCCCCTTCACCTTTGAGTATCACAATGCCACTTTGCACTTCTTCCTATCACTAATATATATTAAAAAAATGTCTTAACTCCCCGTTTTACTGTGTCATAAGAACATAAGAAGTATCTCTGCTGGGTCAGACCAGAGGTCCATCGTGGCCAGCAGTCTGCTCATGCAGCGGCCCAACAGGTCCAGGACCTATGTAGTAGTCCTCTATCTATACCCCTCTATCCCCTTTTCCTTCTGAAAATTGTCCAATCCCTTCTTGAACCCTAATACCGTACTCTGTCCTATCATGCCCTCTGGAAGCTTATTACAGGTGTCCACCACCCGCTGGGTGAAGAAGAACTTCCTAGCATTGGTTCTGAAGCTGTCCCCTTTCAGCTTTTCCAAATGCCCTCTCTTTCTTGTAGTTTTCAAAAGTTTGAAGAATCTGTCCCTCTCCACTTTCTCTATGCCCTTCATGATTTTGTAAGTCTCTATCATATCCCCTCTAATCCTCCTCTTCTCCAGGGAAAAGAGCCCCAGTTTCTCCAGTCTCTCAGTGTATGAAAGGTTTTCCAAACCTTTTATCAAACGCATCGCTCTCCTCTGAACCCTCTCGAGTATCGCCATATCCTTCTTAAGGTACGGTGACCAATATTGGACGCAGTACTCCAGATGCGGACGCACCATCGCCCTTCTTGATTATATCTAGCATTCTATTCGCTCTCTTAGCGGCCGCTGCGCACTGTGCCAATGGCTTCATTGTCTTGTCCACTATTACCCCCAAGTCCCTTTCTTGGGTACTCTCAGTCAATAACATCCCTCCCATCCCTCCCATCGTATACCTCGGGTTTCTGCTTCCCACATACAATACTTTACATTTCTCTACATTGAACTTCATCTGCCATCTCGTCGCACACTCCCCTAGCTTATTCAGGTCCCTTTGTAATTCTTCGCAGTCCTCTTTAGTCCGAGCAGCACTAAATAGTTTGGTATCGTCTGCAAATTTTATTATTTCGCACTTCGTCCCTGTTTCTATATCATTTATAAATATATTGAATAGCAGCGGTCCGAGCACTGACCCCTGCAGAACACCACTCGTGACCCTCCTCCAGTCCGAATATTGGCCTTTTACTCCTACCTTCTGCTTCCTCCCCACCAACCAATTTCTGATCCATCTGTGTACGTCTCCTTCCACCCCATGGTTCTTCAGTTTCCGAAGTAGGTGTTCATGAGGTACCTTGTCAAAGGCTTTTTGGAAATCTAAATATACGATGTCTATGAGGTCCCCTTTGTCCATCCATTTGTTAATTCCTTCGAAGAAGTGCAGTAAGTTCGTTAGGCACTATCTCCCCTTGCAGAAGCCATGTTGGCTTGTGATTAGAAGTTTATTTGTTTCAAAATGCTCATCGATGCTGTCTTATCAGCGCTTCCACCATTTTCCCCGGAACCAAGGTCAGACTCATCTGACTACACAACCAGTGTCTATTAACTTTTCCAGATATTTTTGCCCGTCTTCCTCTTTCTGTGATCTTTTGTAGTTTATGAAAACTAACCTCTTATTCCCTTACTTTCTCAGCTACTACTTTTGAGAACCAAAGCGGCTTTCTTTTCTTCTTACTTGTACTTACTTGTCTCACAAAAAGGCTTGTCGTTCTTACAATTACTCCTTTCAGTTTTGCTCACTGCATTTCCACTCCTTCCAGATGTTCCCATCCAGGCAACAATTCCTTGATGTAATCTCCTATCCGAACAAAGTTAGTTTTTACAAAATCTAGAACCTTTGGTTTTCAATGAGCCCTCTTTATACCCATCTTAATATTAAACTGTATCATGCAGTGATCACTGGATGCCAGATGATCACCCACTGTAACATCAGAAACACTTTCCCTGTTTCTAAGCACTAAGTCCAATATGATCCCTTCCCACATGGATTCCATTACCAGTTGCTGGAACAGTTCTCCTTGTAGAGAATCCAGGATCTCCCTACTTCTAGAAGACCCCGCAATAGGGATACCCCAATCAATATCTGGCATGTTAAAATCACCTATTAGTAAAACTTCCCCTTTTTTAGATATACAGTGGTACCTCGATTTACGAGTGCACCGGTTTGCGAGTGTTTTGCAAGACGAGCAAAACATTTGCAAAATCGGTGCCTCGGAAACCGAGCATGGCTCGATTTACGAGCACCCCCCCCCCCTGCAATCCGGCACCCCCCCCTGCGATCCAGCACCCCCCTGCCTCGAACTGGCATCCTCCCCCCCACGATCCGAACCCCCCCCCCCGACACGATTTGGCACTCCACCGCCACGATCCGACCCCCCCGGCACGATTGGGCACCCCCCCGACACGATCCGACATCACCCCGATACAATTGGGCACCCCCCCCCGCTGCTTCTTACCCTCTTCTGGGCTCTTGAAGATCTGCCTACTCGTCTGCTGGGCCTTGAGCATCTGAGCATGCTTAAGGCCTGCGAGTTCACGTTCTGAACGTGAACTCGCAGACAGACAAGTAGGCAGATCTTCAAGAGCCCAGATGAGGGTAAGAAGCAGCGGGGGGGGGTGCCCAATTGTGTCGGGGGGATGTCAGATCGTGTCGGGGGGGTGCCCAATCGTATCGGAGGGGGTCGGATCCTGGCGGGGAGGTGCCGGTTCGAGGCAGGGGGGGTGCCTGATAGCAGGGGGGGTGCCTGATCGCAGGGGGAGGCCTTCGAGGGGCGCAATGCCGGTTCTCGAGGGGGGGAACGCATCAAAGCGAGTTTCATTATCTCCTATGGGGAAACTCGCTTTGATAAACGAGCATTTTGGATTACGAGCATGCTCCTGGAACGGATTTTGCTCGTAATCCAAGGTACCACTGTATTCTGAATGTCTACTATTAAATCTCTCTCTACTTCTTCCATCTGTGAAGGAGGCCTGTATATCACACCAATGTAAATATAGTTACCATTCCCTCTTTCCAAATTGATCCACAGTGCCTCTTCCTTGCCCTGCAGATCCTGCAATTGTGTGGCTTTAATGATTTTTTAACATATAACGCTACTCCCCCTCTTTTTCTTCCTACCCTGTTTTTCCTGAACAGTTTCCAAAGGTTGTGATAATAATTCAATTACTAAATCAATTACTAAAAGTACGTTTTCTTGAATTGACTTAGATACAGTTTCATTCAAACCTTGAATCACCTTCCATATTTTATCCAGAGTTACTACCGCAGTACATGCAACAGCTACTTTCAAAACTCATCCATCCAAATCAGCACTCAGTTCAATGGGTCTTACTCCATTGCTTGGAGTCTCACCCTCAGTGCCTTCTACCTCAGATGAGACAAATGTTAGATCCCATGTCAATCCTGGGCTTGGTGGATGTTAAATCACTGGGGGAGACAACGATGTATCAAGTCCAAAGGGAACAGAAACTCCTACTTCTGTTCAACAGCCAGGCACCCTGGTCGGACCCAGCAGCGGCAGCGGTAAATTCTTATGTTCTTATAAAGCTCAAAATCTTAACTGCAAAGCGGTCAAGGGACTGTTGATGAGGCGATTACATCTGAGAAAGTGGTAATGATGGATTCACTTTCATGGTGCCTTTTCTTTTAGTATGAGGTCATTTCAAATAAGCCCCCACACAAACACACACAAGAAATACAACAGCTTTCCTCCTCAGAATGCCTGCAGCAGGTCAGTCTGCCATCTTGACCAATATTATTTTCCTAGTCTGAGGTGGTGTCCAGCAGCATACTTTTCCCACCTCTCTTATGGAAAATAGCAGCATCCGGCAGAAAGTGGTCAGTCTGCCAAATAAGGGCTTGCAATCCTAGGGTGCACTGGCTACGGTGCTGAAGCCAATAATGTACTGGACTAAATAGCATCAGGGGGTAATGGTGACTACCAGGCCTAATAGGACCATGAGTTCTTTGAGATAAAGTGCTGCACATTACCTCAGATTATCCTGCTGTTCCCAAGTAGGATTTTTGCTTCAACACCAAGCACTAAAGTGAGATGGGAAAAAAAACCAGGCAAAATTCAGCATAATTTTATACTTCTGGAGAAATTCCTAATTAGTCGGGTTTGTATGCAATTTGCATGCTTACACACTACCATTTAGTGCAATGACTTTACTGTGGATTTTTCATTCTAAAACCCACTGCACTGGGACTATGATTAGGTGGGAAAATCAAAAGTAAACTGCCATGCTGAAGGATAGCTCAGCTTATTACATAGTCTGATATTCTGAAAACCTGTATTAAGTCTAAAGCTTATTAGCAAGTCAAAAACTATTTGCATTTCATGGAGACAATTATAAATATGTTTTCAGAAAGATTTTGACTATTCTGTGTCACTAGCAATAGTCATATGAAAATTAGGTTAATATGGTTTGCCTTGGATGCCTTCTTGAAAAAGCTGGAGTTGCCATGGAAACAATAGTGTCATGGTTTTCTTCCAACATTACCTTCAGCTTTCAGCCTGAATGCATCTTATGAGTCATGCATTTCTTTTTATTACTAAATAACCAGGATTTAAATTAAGGGTCTCTTTTATGAAACCGATTAGATCGGGCTACTCCAGTAACTGCTCTGAAGTCCATAGAGATTTTAAGAGTTTGGGGCTTTTGCCACGTGGCACTCACTAGCACGGCTTCGTAAAGGAGGCCCTAACTCTTTAATAGAGGTTTCATTATTGGTTACAGTTAGATTGCAGAAATCTTGATGCTATCGTTATTAATTGGTTTGATTTCTGGTTACACTCTTCTCATCCAATTAAGTCTGCCTCACTTTGTCAGTCCACTTTTTTTTTTTTAATTGTGCATAGATTTTACTGAACGCCAATTAAGCTTACTAGAATTGTATCTCAACCCTTTTCAAATCTATGTTGGTCCTGTAAAAATGAACTTGGCACAAATCCATGCAGTTTTTTCTGACTACTAGGGAGATAACTAATGATAACCTGTGATGTAAATCTATAATTTCTGTAATCACAGCTCTAAATTAATTTTAAATTTTTTTATTTTATAACTTATAGTGAAGTGCTCAGACCTTATAACCTGTGGATCCACTGAGGATTAACAGCATTCATCGACCCTTCCATTGCAGATAAGTTAAATTTATTTTCATTGGTGTTGATGATTTATATAGTCATATGGATGGGCAGGGGACAGTGAAGGCAGTGTTAACCTTAGATTGGTGTTATCTTTGAATCACAGATTATAAGGTCTGAGCACTTCACTATAAGTTATAAAATAAAAATTTTTAAATTAATTTAGAGCTGTGATTACAGAAATTACAAATCCATGCAGACCATCAGATAAGTGATTTGGTGAAACATAAAGTTGGAATGTTACAATATCTATCCTGATAAGTGATTTTATTTTACTTTCTTTTTGCTTGACACATTTGGGTGCACAGTTGTTGAAGTGTGTGGTACATTAAATTAAGGACAAATTATTTGAAACAATTAAAGGTGGAGTTGGTTGTTTGTTTGTTTTTTAATTCTTTATTCATTTTCAAACTTACAATAAGTGTGACAATATGTCCAAACAAATTAACAATAAATATATCACTTAATAATCATCAATTGTACAATTGATATGCTCTTATCTCCCACCCTTCCCACCCCTTCCTATTATAAAGTCAATACCTTATACAATATGTAATCATATAATTACCCCTTCCCCCCCATAATTGAACCTGTAAATTTAAGGGAAAAAATGTAATCTAATCAGTACAATACTTTGTCAATGGCTCCCATACATCTTGAAATTTCCTGAAACATCCCCACTGTATTGCAATGAATCTCTCCATTTTATAAACATGACATAAGGAATTCCACCAGAAATTATAATTTAATCTACTCCAATTTTTCCAATTATAAGTAATTTGTTGAATGGCAACCCCAGTCATTATAAGTAATAATTTGTTATTATTTGTAGAAATCTGACTTTTTGCTGTCATTGCCATACCAAACAACACAGTATCATATGATAATGCCATTGGGTTGTCTAATAAACAATTAATTTGGTCCCAAATTGATTTCCAAAAGGTCATAATAAATGGACAATAGAATAATAAATGATCTAAAATCCCTGCTTTGAGATAACAGTGCCAACATTTATTAGACTTAGAGCTATCCAATTTTTGTAACCAAACAGGGGTCCAAAATGCTCTATGCAACAGAAAAAACCAAGTTTGTCTCATAGATGCCTGTACATCTCATCCTCCAAGTCCATTGATACGCAGTGATTTGATGCTTAATCTCAATGCTCCAAATGTCTCTCAGACCAGTGTTTGGTTTCTTATTAATAAATCCAGTCAGCAATTTATACCACTGGGCAGCCTGGTGACCCAAGAAGTCTGCCTGAAAGTATAAGAACTCCATACTATATTGATTATTAAGGTTTTTCCAGTCAGGGAACCCTGCCTGAATGGCCTGCTTCAGTTTCAACCATCTAAAACTTTCTGATTTATTAAGGCCATATTTATGTTGCAACTGTGAAAATTCAAACATTTTACCATTAGAGATAATATCATCTAATAAACATATTCCAATGCTTCCAAGCGAGCCTTTCTCCGTCAATTTGAATCTTGGTGTTCAGCCATATAAATTGATTTATAGATTTGTGAATTGGAATAGTTGTTAAATTACTTACATAACGCAATGTTTTCCATGTATCAGCTAATATTCTGTTACCTTTACTGTAACTAGGCATTTTGATACTGAGCACATGGCATAGGGTAGAGTTTTTAGTAGGTTGACTCCTATAATATATGAGACTTATGTTCTTTAAGAACATAAGAATTGTCATACTGGGACAGAACGAAGGTCCATCAAGCTATCCTGTTTCCAACAGTGGCCAACCCAGGAACAAAGTACCTAGCTAGATCCCAAGTAGTAAAACAGATTTTATGCTGCTTATCCTAGGAATAAGCAGTGGATTTCCCCAAGCCATAATGGCCTATGGACTTCTCTTTTAAGAAATTATCCAAACCTTTTTTAAACCCTGCTAAGCTAACTGATTTCAACACATTCACCGGCAACAAATTCCAGAGTTTAATTACATGTTGTGTGAAGAAATATTTTCTCTGGTTTGTTTTAAATCTATTACTTAGGGCTCCTTTTACTAGGCTGCATTAGGGCTTTAACGCACGGAATAGCACGCGCTACATTGCCCCGCGCGCTAGAACTTAACACCAGCATTGAGCTGGCGTTAGTTCTAGAAGCGTAGAGCATGGTAATTTCCTGCGTGCGCTAAAAACGCTAGCACACCTTAGTAAAAGGAGCCCTTAGTAGCTTTGTCGCATGTCCCCTAGTCCTAGTATTTTTGGAAAGAGTATAAAAGCAATTCACATCTACCCTTTCCACTCCACTCAGTATTTTATAGATCTCTGTCATATCACCCCTGAGCCATCTCTTCTCCAAGCTTCTCATAGCCTCTTTATCCTTTCCTCATAGGGAATATTTAAGAGAAAAAAAATATAAGCCCTCTTTTATCAAGCTGCGTTAGTATTTTTTATTGCTAAAATGCTCTGACGCTCATAGAATTCCTTTGAGCATTAGAGCTTTTACCACAGTGGATGGCAATAAAAACCCCTAATGCAGCTTGATAAAAGGGGATCATAATAATGATGTTTAAATTGAAGTTCTCTAAAGTCTCAAACTATAGTAAAGTTAGATATCAATATCATTTTATATTTTGGACCCAAAACTTTAAAAATGAAATACAAGCTAAACCTCTTATATTTTGGTCACTTTTGTAGCCTTCAGAACTTTTCCTAAGGAAAGGCTTTTCTTTTCTGAAGTAATTGCACCTGAGAGAATTAACAAATATATTCAGAATATGGTAGAATAATATTCTTGTTTATCAAAACTACAGCAGACATCAGTATTTGCACAGATTGTTTGAATCTAATTAAATGAAAGTTTGATTAATCAACAAAAGGGTCCCTTCCAGTAGATTCAACACAAACAGAAGCTTCTTCATGACTATGAGAGATAAAGCACTGGTGTTCCAGCAGGATGTTATGGAAATAGCAAAACTCGAGCAATGCATATGCATGTCTGAATATATAAAAATGGAGTGGGTGAGCATTTGAAAACATAAAAACCCAAAGCTTCAAGCTGTGTTTATAGTACAGCTTAAACGACTCATCTGAGCATGAATAAAAATGGAAGATGGAAGTCTTAAGATTAGGCTGGCAGAAACTATATTGAGAATGCACTGGGGGAATGCTGTCCAGTTTTCATATGGCTGGATTTTCACAGCCACAGTCAGCTTATTTAAACACTGGCCATGGTGTTTACACTAATACAGTGGTGCCTCGCATAACGAACGCCTCGCACAGCGAACGCTGCGCACAACGAACTTCATGTCTTGCTTCCTACAACGAACTTCGTTTCACACAACGAAGTCGCCCGAGCTTCATCCTTCCGCACAGGCACTGCGCTTAACTGCCCTCTCTCCACCTGGCTCCCTGTGCAGTGGCGGACCGTCGGCTCGCAGGGGCCCGGCGCCTACTGCTGATGCGTTGGGGGGGGCGGAGCTACTCTCGCCGCTTCCCCGATGCTAGAAAAAAAAAAAATGTGTGGGGTCGGGAAGTGATGGATGTATTAGCAGATGGCTACAATTTGCACTATGGAGCCCGATCCATAAAACATGAGGCTGAACGCCGGGTTGTGAACCAGTTAGCTGCAGCCTATGAGCAGAACCTCTTGCCCTGGGGATGCACGCTGCGTATCGCTGTCATCTTAGCATATTTTATGCTACAGAACGAATTATTTTTTTTAACATGTATTGTTATGGGAAAACGTGTTTCACATAACGAACTTTTCACATAACAAACTTGCTCCTGGAACCAATTAAGTTCGTTGTGTGAGGCACCACTGTACATATATTTAAACCCCTCCCCCCTTTTTACAAAACTATATTGCAGTTTTTAGCACCAGCTGCGGCAGTAACAGCTCTGACAGCTATGAGCGTCGGAGCTGTTACCACCGTGGCTGGCGCAAAAAAACAGTGCTACGTGTCAAAGCAACTCCTGATTGGTGAGGCCCGACTTTAGTGCAGGAAGTGGTGGTCAGAGCATACCGCGAGTGATTTCCTTCACTCGCAGGTGCTCCGGCTGTGCTCTCCTGCCTCTCCAGCTGCCCTTTCCTGCCCGGTCATTCGCGGTCGCAGCCTCTCGCAGTCCTGGTCATTCGTGGTCAGAAAATACCATGAATGACCGGGACCGTGAATCACTGACCGCCAATGACCGGGAGAGTACTGTACTCGAATACAAACCGAGATTTGGGGGCCAAAAAAAGTCCCAAAATGGGGGGTCTCGGCTTATATTTGGGTCGTTGCCCACCCGCTGCCCTCCCCAACTTGTTGCAGGCCTCTGCCGGGCCTGCCATATGGCCTAGTGGGGTTGGCCAAGACAGAAGGGATCCCTCTCATCTCCTGCCCGGCCGACTCTGCCAATTTTTTTTTTTTTTAATGTAGTGCCTCCCTCCCACCTCCCCCATGTACCTTTTTGAATCCCTGGTAGTCCAATGGTGTACTGGGCATGAGTGACCTTTTATTGCTCCTGACCGCACTGAGCCACTTGCTGAATAGCTGCCTCCAAGTGTTTCCAAATGTAGCCAAACAAACGCAATTTAGGAGGAAACAGTTCCTAAAGCTTAAGCCTAAGGTCTTGGCTATGGGAGCTACTTTTTTTTTTTTTTTTAGATTTCCCATGCAAATGCTTAGTAGCTTATGGAAATAATAAGTTTGTGTTTGTGGATGCATCTGAATTGGAAATTTTTCTTCAGGATAAACCTTTACTTGAGAATGTTTTAGAAACTAATACAGAGGTTAATGATAATAAGTGACTTTAGATAGATATACAACCTGTTTGCTGAAATAAATAATTTCTTGATGTTTTTCTTTTGCCTATCAGGGAACAAGATAGCCCCAATAAGGTGGACTAAAATGTGGAATGTTTCTGTTTTGCATTTTTTTTTTTTTTTTGTTTGCTTATATTTTTGTCATTTGCTTGGATTTGTTATGAGATGTAACAAATATAAATTAAAAAAAAAAAAAAACAACAAAAACCTGATTTTCAAGGTGCCTAAAAAATCGGCGCCAGAATCGTGTTTCATGGGGCCTATCACTGTAGGCGTGGCTAATGCTGGAAGTAGCATTACAGAGGCACGATTCACAGCAAAGGTAGGCACTGAAAATGGTAGGCCTGGAAAACCCTGACCTACATTTCTGGGGCCTACCTTTGCCAGAGGCGTGATTCTCTAACCAGTGCAGTCACATGACTGACACACAATTAGCGGCTGCTTTTAAGGTGGCTGCTGACAATGGCATTGAAACTTTGAAAAGGCGGGATAACAAAATTTAAATAAACTTGAGAAACTTGTGAGAATCTGGACCTGAATATTGAGCAAAAGAAAGAGGTGAAAAGGAGCTAGTAAGGAAGAGGAGCATGTGGCACGGTGGTTGGAGCTACGGTCTCAGCAGCCTGGGGTTGTGGGTTCAAACCCCACACTGCTACTTGTGACCTTGGGCAAGTTACTCAGTCCTTCATAGCCCCTGGTACATTAGATAGAATGTGAGCCCACTGGGACAGATAGGCAAAATGTTTGAGTACCTGATTGTAAAACCACTTAGATAACCTTGATAGGCATTATATAAACACTTAATAAACTTGAAAAAGATACAAAATGTGTGCAAGAATGAGGGAGATTAAGGGGCCCTTTTACTAAACTGTGTAAAAAGTAACCTTAGCATGCCCTTAAATGCCAAGGCCATTTTTACCACAGCAGAAAAAAGGCTGGTTTTCCATTGCATTTGAATTCATGGTCGTTAATGTTCAGAACTTAAGCCAAATTACTGTTGAAGAGACTACAGAGGTGAGATTGCCAGTACGTTACATTGTAACATTAACAAGTGGAGAAAAAAGCCTCAGAAACAGCAGCAGCAATAAAGTAACATAACAGCTGGATCTGGAAAGGCCATCGGTCTCTTTCCCCACCCACCCCCACCCACATGTATCTCAAACAAGATCCTCAACCTAAGTACCCATAAATAAAGACACAACAACATTAAATTGGAAAATAGAGTCGCAGCTCTGTTTATTATAACAACAATAACACAGAATTATAAACAACCATCAAGCTACCATACAGCTACATATAAACAGCTTTTTTGGCCCCCGTGACCCCGCCCCTGTCAGCAAAGGTCATGGGGGGGTGGAAGGAACCGCCCTGTCCCTTCGGTCAGGTCACCAGCCCACCTGGGACCCGCTTCCGAACCAGCTGCCCTCTAGCCACTCATTTCTGGATGAGCCCCAGCTTTTTGGTAGCTTGAACCCCGCCATGAGCCCGAAATCCTATTACGGGCTCCCCCCAAGAAACAGAGCTGCGACTACAAACCCCTACTCTCCAAACAAGCCTCACAACATGCCGCAAAGTCCTCAAGAAACAAATCCAAACCCACATCTGAAAGATGAACACCGTCCCTGGCAAACAAACCCCTACAAGTTACATCCACCCATTCGTGTCTGATGTGAAGCCCCCCCCTGAAGCGCCACCCACGCCCCAATTTGTTTATTAACTTTGGACAAACCCCTGGTCCACTTCTTGGACCCCAAACACCGAGGTCGCGGGACAATATCCGACCAAGCCAACCTCGTAGCAGGGAACCAAGACATGATACACCGAAAATCATCTCAGGCTGCATTGACAAGCTGCTTGCCAGTGTAAGAGTCCACATCGTTTCCGCCCAGATGCACAACCAAGATGTCTGGGCGATAAGAGCAGGTCCGCAGGTCTCGCATCAGGGGCAGCAACTGATTCCACCGCATGCCCCGCTGTCCCCATCACGAGACTCGAACGCCTCGGTGAAAAAGGCCAAGATGCATACCACCCTGTCGGACCGTCGCCCGATCACTGGCCCAGTGAATAAAGGAATGCCCCACGATCCACACCGTAAAGGAACGAGGGACCCAACCTACAAAACAAAGCAAATTACTGAAACAGAGAGAATAAGACCAAGGAGAGAACACATGCCAGCGTGCCAGAGCAACAAGCTCGGATGCAAACAAAAGTGCTCCCCAGCCCAACTCCCAACAGTCAAAACACAACCCCCCTCACACCAAATGACCACCCCAGTACAGCTACGACAAACCAGATTAGCGCATACCAGTACGAATGTAACCTCTGAAAGCACCAGAAACCCATCTGCCCAAGCTTTGAATGACTCCGTCATTGAGACCCGCTTCCCGAGCACTCGTCGCCGCTCCTATCTGAAAGGAGTAAGTCCCAAAACGCGCTGGATTCAGCCCACAGCGCCCCAAAGCCTTTCGCAACACGGCCAGCAGTTGATAACGGGTAAGAGGAGACCCGTCATGGTGAACCAATAAAACAGATCCCCCGGCAGGCCGGACTGCCAAGTACTCCTCCAGCAAAGACACCGGACAAGAACAACTGCCCGGAACTCGCCGAAGCCGCACCGACTGCCCCCGACCTGTCTGATCCGTTTTAGATCGCGCCACCAGCACTCTCAAGGTGTCACCAATCAACTGCACGTGGTGTAAACGGAGTCCCTCCTCTTCCCGGCCTGCCGAAGGACGCACCAGGAGTTCCCCAACTCGCAACGCCCCAAAAAAGGCCAAAGAAAAGGACACTTTGAACAACCGTTCCTCGTAGGCTGAAAGGACAACCGACCCTAAGACCTGCAGCAGCCGCACCAGCAAATCATGAGTAATCGGTATCCTACTGTCAGGAAGGACTGGTCGGAGCCTGCCCATAGCCGCCAGCATCCGTTTCACCAGGAAACCAGCGGAAGGATTACCCCAACCGAAAGCCTTACAAAAGAAGGCAAAACCCGCCAATTTCCCAGCTACAGAACGACGGGAAGCCCCATTCCGGAAACAGTTCACCACAAACTCCGCCATCAGCTCATCGGAAACCGGGCCTGCAGACCAACCCTTACTCTGCAAGAAGAAGGAAACAGCCACCGAGCCAGCTCTATAATGGGTCCAAGTCGAAGGGGCCACAGAGCGCCTCAGCATGTCCCAGATGGAAGTCTCACCAGCTGCCACAGCGACTCCGGCATGGACCGTCCTTCGAGATGAGCGCCCGGAGCAAGACGACGGAACTGCAAAAAGTCAAAGTGAGACAAAGCGTCAGCTATACCATTATGAACCCCCGGTACATGACGAGCCCTGATGAACAAGTTAAGAGACAGACACCTAAGAACCAGCTCCCTAATCAAGAAATTAACCAGCAAACATTTCGCAGTCTGCCTATTAACAACAGCAACCACAGCAGCATTGTCACACCAGAGGAGTAACCGCCTGTCCCTCAATCTATCCGGCCAAAGCTCGCAGGCCACGATCAACGGGAATAACTCCAGCACGGTAACATTCCTTGTGACACCACGTCTGTGCCATTCAACTGGCCAACGCTCAGCACACCAGTCCCCCTGAAAATACAAGCCAAAACCGACGCCACCGGCCGCATCAGAAAACAACTCGAGGTCAAAATTAGACACCTCCCGAAACTGAATAGGAAGAGTCCCGTTAAAAGACAACAGAAAACGAGACCAAATGCACAAATCCGCCCTAACCCCGGCCGAAATACGCACAAAATGCCGGGCAAGACGTACCCCAGACGTAGCGTGCGCCAGCCGCCTAGAAAAGGCTCTACCCATCGGCAAAACCCTACACGCAAAATTCAAAGAACCCAGCAAAGACTGAATTTCCCGCAAGGGGACCCTCTTCGCCCCCAAAACCCGCCGAATCTGGACCAACAGCTTGTGAACCTTGCAATCAGGCAACCTGGTCACCATAGCCACAGTGTCCAGCTCGATGCCCAAAAAGACGAGCGAGGTAACCGGCCCCTCTGACTTGTCCGCCGCTAACGGAACCTCAAATTCCACGGCCACGAGCTCGAATGTCTCCAGCCTACCACACTCCCCAGAACCCGGAGAACCAATGAACAAAAAATCATCCAAGTAATGAACCAAGGAGTCGAGATCCGCCCTCTGAACCGCCACCCAATGCAAAAAAGTACTGAAAGCTTCAAAATAGGCATACGAGATGGAACAACCCATTGGCAAACACTTATCGAAATAAAAACGGCCGTCAAAACAAAAACCCAACAGAGGGTAAGAATCAGGGTGAACAGGCAGCAACCGGAAAGCTGATTCAATGTCCACCTTGGCTAAAAGAGCACCCGGGCCCAAGCGCTGAATGATTGCCAACGCGCTGTCGAAAGACGCATAGCGCACCGTACATAAATTGCGTGGAATACCGTCATTCACAGACCGACCTAACGGAGAGGACAAATTATGAATCAAACGAAACTGCCCAAAAACCTTCTTAGGAACCACCGCCAAGGGTGACAAGTGCATGGCAGGAAAAGGTTTCTCCAAAAAGGGGCCCGCAATACGACCCCGAGAAAGTTCCTCATCTAATTTGATCCGTACCACTGACCCCAAGCGACCCACTGAGGAAGAATTACGAGAGGAAACGTCACTTCTGGGACCCTGGAAGCGGATAAGGAATCCCTCGGAAAAACCGCGCAATAATAAAGAAGCAGCCTTGGTAAGAGGGTACCGTAAAAGCCAAGGCCGCATGGCATCGACCCGAACAGGAGTGGGAAGCCTAGAAGAATCACTTACCAGGACCGGCGCCACCAGCCGATCCCTTCTTGGGACACTTAACGGACGGATGCCCTTGCCCGCAAAGCAGGCAGACATGCTTAAACCTACAGTCGGGGAATAGACACGAAGATCGATTGAACTTCCAACAAGCGTCTGACACCTGACCCCCCGCGACGCCCGGGGAGCTGGCGGAAGTCCGAAAGGGCCGCCCGAGCCAGACCCAAAGTTCCCAGGACGTGCCGAAACCCCCCCTTGAGACCCCCCAGCCTTAGACGCCATATGAGTCAACCAAAGGTTAATGTCCTGAGTACCCCAAGACATATGACGATTTTCCTCCATCTTGTCGCGAAAAGCCTCATCATAGTTGAGCCAAGCCCAACCACCGAAACGCTGATAGGCATCCAAGACGGAATCGGCGTAAGACAACAATAAACCGGAATCAATCGGAAGCGCTCTACCCCAAACACTAGCTAGCCTCAAAAACGACCGGATCCAATTGATGATATTCCAAGACACAGGAGAGGGACGCACAGGAACTCCGTCCTTTTTAACTTTCTTTTTAGATTTCTTATGAACACGCCCCTCCAACAGCCGGAAAATATCAACACACCTACGTTTTCGAATTTTTCGCCGCCACACCTTCGGCACTTTTTCCCACAATTCAGACAACGCGACCAACGCCGGAGCACCCCGAGAGCTAACGTCCGAAGAGCGAGACTGACCCAAGAGACCTTCCGTCCCCGAAACAGAGGGTGAGGAAGAACTAGAAGAAGAAGAAGAGTCAGACGAGGAAGAAGAGGACGACACATGCCCCTTACCCTTACCCTTCTTCCTATGACGTCTTCTAGCCCTTTTACCCCCACCAATCCCCCCTTTGTCCCCGTTACCCAGTCCAGCAGCGCGCTGAGGCTCTGCCACTCCTGAAGTCTCCACGCCAGTGGCGCCCCCCGCAGCAGCCACCACATCCTCCATCGTCTGACCAGGATCACGATCCACCACCACCGACGCTGATGCCGCTACCGATGCCTGACCAGGTCCAACCGCTCCACCGCTCGATGTCTCCGGTCTCGAACTCAGGTCCAAGTCTGACGCAGGATCCTCATCAAAAGAATCACCAGCTTGAAAAGACATCTCGGCCAGGTCCTCCACGTGCTCCGCCAGCCCCACGTGCTCTGCCATCTCTACCGAGGAACCGCACTGCTCCAAACACCACAGACCGACACGTGGAAGAAAAACTACCCGAGCCACCACCGAGGACAGGAAGACAGCAAACCTCACTACACCAAGCAACGCGAGCCCCATGCGAGCAGAAAAACGAAAAATTCACTAAAGCCGCCTCCGAGGACAGAGAGAGACCCGACACTCAGCGGCTTGACTCTAAAATAACCCTGCCCTGAGCGTCCTGCCGCTAGCCAATCCTGCACTCCTAAACTCGGCAGGACGCATTCCCTCCTATCCTAAGCTCCCTTTTAAACTTTGTCCCGCCTCTCTTCCCCCCAAGAACCAATCCCGACGGGCAGACACGAAGAGCCTTCCAGCCCCGTGTTATCAACGCCCGTCGAGATTAGCTCTCGGGCTAACTTTTAACACATGTGCTAATGTTGCCATTAGTGCATAGCCATTATATAAATTAGTGCTTGAGCATTTACTGAACCTATTTTGTTGGTAGTAAGGGCTCACACACACTAATCCTGTGTTAAATCAGTTATCTTGCTGTAATGTAGATGCATCAATTTAAATTAAATTATTAAATTATAGAGTGTAGACTGGATGGATCATTTGGATCTTTATCTGCCATCATTTACTATGTTACTATACAAGTCCCAAAATGTATAATTTATAACTGATTAATACTGAAATGTCCACTCTCTGTCCCAGACACAATCCCTCTGTGAAAAAAGTTTAAATATTTTGTAAAACACAGTTTCTGTGTGAAGATTGAGATCTTGCCACAGGTTGCCTGAATGCATCCCACAGTAAGTCCTTTTAAGCTGCAGAAAGCATGCACTACTGCTTACCACAGCTTAGTAAAAGGGCTCTTAGGTGAGATATACAAAGAGAAAAAAAAATTACGAATATGAATTATGGAAAAAATATATAAGGAACAAATATCACAAATAACAGAGAAGTATGAAGGTCAATTAAAACAATGGTAAAAAAAAAAAAAAAAAAGTACAGTGGTGCCTCACACAACGAACTTAATCCGTTCCAAGAGCAAGTTTGTTATGTGAAACGTTCGTTGTGTGAAACGCGTTTTCCCATAACAATACATGTTTAAAAAAATAATTCGTTCTGTAGCATAAAATATGCTAAGATGACATAAAAAAAGATAAATTTTTGGTTATTATTTTTATTTAGATACATCTAAAAACATAATTGTTTTTTAAAACAACACACATTTTTTAAATTTAAAGACAGACTAAGTAGAGTCTAATTTTACAGTGAGAGGGCAGAGTCTCAGCGGCAAAAACTGGGACTTAACTGTTCATTTTTTTTTTTTTTCTACCGTGTTTCCCCGATGATAAGGCAGGGCCATCAAATAAGACAGCCCCCCCTTTTTAGAAAAAAATGTAAAATAAGGCACCCCCCCGCAAATAAGCCACCCACCGATACCTGCGCTTACCCGAATCGGGTGGTACGGTGGGTGACTCCGTGTGGTCCCTGGCACCCCCGACACGATCGGGGCAAGAGGGAGCTCAAGCCCTCTTGCCCCCCCGACTCCCCGACACGATCGGGGCAAGAGGGAGCTCAAGCCCTCTTGCCCCCCCGACTCCCCGACACGATCGGGGCAAAAGGGAGCTCAAGCCCTCTTGCCCCCCCCGACTCCCCGACACGATCGGGGCAAAAGGGAGCCCAAGCCCTCTTGCCCCGCCGATTCCCCAACTCCCCGACAATATCGGGCCAGGAGGGAGCCCAAGTCCTCCTGGCCACGGCGACCCCCTAAGCCCACCCTGCACTACATTACGGGCAGGAGGGATCCCAGGCCCTCCTGCCCTCGATGCAAACCCCCCCTCCCCCCAACGACCGCACCCCCCAAGAACCTCCGACCGCCCCCCCAGCCGACCCGCGACCCCCCTGGCCGACCCCCACGACACCCCCAACCCCCTTCCCCGTACCTTTCTGTAGTTGGCCGGACAGACGGGAGCCAAACCCGCCTGTCCGGCAGGCAGCCATTGACGGAATGAGGCCGGATTGGCCCATCCGTCCCAAAGCTCCGCCTACTGGTGGGGCCTAAGGCGCCTGGGCCAATCAGAATAGGCCCGGGAACCTTAGGTCCCTCCTGGGGGCAGGGCCTGAGGCACATGGTCGGGGAAAGGTACGGGGAAGGGGGTTGGGGGTGTCGTGGGGGTCAGCCAGGGGGGGCGCGGGTCGGCTGGGGGGGCGGTCGGAGGTTCTTGGGGGGGGGCGGTCGTTGGGGGGGGGGGGGGTTTGCGTCGAGGGCAGGAGGGCCTGGGATCCCTCCTGCCCGTAATGTAGTGCAGGGTGGGGTTAGGGGGTCGCCGTGGCCAGGAAGACTTGGGCTCCCTCCTGGCCCGATATTGTGTGGGGAGTTGGGGAATCGGCGGGGCAAGAGGGCTTGGGCTCCTTTTTGCCCCGATCGTGTCGGGGAGTCGGGGGGGGGCAAGAGGGAACCAGGCGGAGAGAGGGCAGTTAAGCGCAGTGCCTGTGCGGAAGGATGCAGCTCGGGCGACTTCGTTGTGTGAAACGAAGTTCGTTGTACGGATCAAGACATAAAGTTCGTTGTGCGCAGCGTTCGCTGTGCGAGGCGTCCGTTATGCGAGGCACCACTGTATATATATAAATGGGTGTCTCCTATCTGATATTTTTTTCTCTCCATTTCCATCATCTATCTTCCCTCCATATCCCTATTCTCCTCCCTCCTATGTTTCTGCATCTGCTCTCTGTTTCTCTATCCTACCCTTGTTCAGCATCTCCCCCCTCTGTTCTCTATGCTTCTCCCATGTTCAACTTCCCCCTTCCCTATTCCTCTATTCTTTCCCCATGTTTAGCATCTCTATTCTCTTTATACCTATTTTCCCCTGTCCAGAATCTCCCTCTGTGTCTATATCCCTCCCTCTGTGTTCAACATTGCCCCTCTGAATCTTTTCTCCCTTCTCTATGTCCTTCTCTCTCCCTCCTTGTTCAGCATCATCTCTGATTCCCTATCCTCCCATATCCAATATCACCCCTTCCTGTCCCTGTCCCCTTCCTCCAATGTCCAGCATCACTGCTGCATCCATAATCCCCCTTGTCCAGCATCATCCTTGACTCTACCCTCCTTCCCATCCAGCATTTCCCTTTGTGTCCATGTCCCAGTGCTCCCCCCATACACAGCATCTATCTTGTGTGTTATTCCTTTCTGTGTCCACCTTCTCCCTTTTCTTTGCCCTCCCCTCCCAATAAAGTCTCTCTCTCTCTCTCATATCTTTCCACCACTTTTCATGTTGTACAGCATCTCACTATCTCCCTCTCCTATAACCCAGAATCTTCCCCCTCCCTGCTTCCTTTACCTATAGTCCAGCATCTTTCCTTTCCTCCCCCCCCCCCCAACACACACACAGATCCAGCACCTCTACCTCTCTCTCTCTAAATTAAACTAAAGCTTAACTTTATATACCGGGTCATCAACTAAGAAAGCTTGACTTGGTTTACAACAATTAGATAAAAACTAAAGAAAGTTTACAATGATTAAATAAAAACTAAGGAAAGTAATAGCAAAAGTTTCAAAGTTTTCAAAATGTTTGGCAAAAAGTTTTTACAAGTCTCCCTCAGCCCCATGGATTCAGCAGCACCTTTCCCTTTCCTACTCCTCCCCATAGGTCCAGCACCTTTCCCTTTCCTACTCCTCCCCATAGGTCCAGCAACTTTCTCCCCCTACCCACCCCCATGGGTCAAGCACTTCTTTTCCTCTCATCCACTGATGGGTCTAGCACTTCTCTCTCTTCCACCTACCTAGTGGGTTCAGCAACTCTTTCTTTTTCTCTTTCTCACCTCCCACCCCCTGGGGTTCAGCACTTTTCTGTTTCCCACTTTTCTCTTTCTCACTTTTCACTTTTCTCTTTCTCATTTTTCTCTTTCCCCTCAAGAATCAAGCACCTCTCCCTCTTTCTCCTCTATTTCACTCCCACCTCCCTAATAGATACAGCACCTTTTCCCTGAAGAGAAACAAATTAAGGAAATTTGATCTTTCCAACAGCTTTAAGTTCTTTCAGTATGGTCTCTTCTACCGTTTAAAGCAGTTCGCATTGGAAAAGTGGGGCTGGCCAGCTCCCTATATTTCAAAGTAGTGAAAACTAGAACCAAGAAGGTATGAACACATGCAAAATGGCTGTGACCTGCTCTGAAGAATAAAATAAGCATTTTAGAAGAAAAGGAAAAACAGAGAGGAGGGTCTAAGGAAGTTGTGGAAGAGTGTGGTGCAGTGGTTAGAGCTACAGCCTCAGCACCCTTCTTTGAAGGTGTAAATAAACATGTGGATAAAGATGAGCCGGTTGATGTAGTGTATCTAGATTTCCAGAAAGCTTTTGACAAAGTGCCTCATGAGAGGCTCCTGAGAAAATCAAAAATCATGGGATAGAAGGCAATGTTCAATTGTGTATTAAGAATTGTTTATCGGATAGCAAACAGAGAGTAGGGTTAAATGGCCATTTTTCTCAATGGAGGAGGGCAAATGGTGTGCCGCAGGGATTTGTACTGGGACTGGTGTTATTTAACTTATTTATATATGATTTGGAAATTGGAACTACGAGTGCAGTGATTAAATTTGCAGATGACACTAAATGTTCAAAGTTGTTAAAATGCATGCAGACTGTGAAAAACTGCAGGAAGACCTTAGGAAAATGGAAGACTGGGCATCCAAATAGCAGGTAAAATTTAATGTGGATAAATGCAATGTGATGCACATTGGGAAGAATAATCCAAATCATAATTACTGGATGCTAGGGTCTACCTTGGGGGTCTGTGCTCAAGAAAAAGATCTGGGTGTCATCATGGACAGATGAAACCTTCTCCCCAATGTGTGGCGGCAGCCAAAAAAGCAAACAAGATGCTAGGAATTATTTTTAAAAAGGGGTGGAAAACAAGACTAAGAATGTTATAATGTCTCTTTACTGCTCAATGGTGTGACCTCACCTTGAGTATTGAGTTCAGTTCTGATCTCCTTATTTCAAAAAACATATAGCGGCACTAGAAAAGGTTCAAAGAAGAGCGACCAAGATGTTAAAGGGGATGGAATTCCTCTCGTAGAAGGAAAGACTAAAGAGGTTAGGGCTGAGGGGAGATATGATTGAAGTCTACAAAATCCTGAGTGATGTAGAATGGGTACAAGTGGATCAATTTTGTACATCAAGATTTACAAAGACTAAGGTCACTCGAAGTTACAGAGTAACACTTTTAAAGCCAATAGGAGGAAATATTTGTTCACTCAGAGAATAGTTAAGCTCTGGAATACATTGCCAGAGGATGTGGTAAGAGTGGTTAATGTAGCTAGTTTTAAAAAAAGGTTTGGACATGTTCCTAGAGGAAAAGTCCATAGTCTGCGGTTGAGACAGACATGGGGGAAGCCACTGCTTGCCCTGGATTGGTAGCATGGAATGCTGCTACTATTTAATAATTTTAATAATAATAATTTATTTCTTATATACCGCTATACCGTGAAGTTTGAAGCGGTTTACAATAAAGATACATTTGACAGTACATGGGATAGAAACGGTTTACAATAAAGATACATTTAGTCAGTACATGGGATACAAGTGGGTTACAGTAAAGATTCATTTTGTCAGTACATGGGATACAAGTGGGTTACAATACAAGTGGTTTACTATCAAGGTGCATTTTGTCAGTGTAAGGGATACAGGTGGGTTACCATAAAGATACATTTAGTCAGTACATGGGTTACAATAAAGATACGTTTTGTCAGTACATGGGGTGCAGGTAGGTTACAATAAAGATACATTATGTCAGTACATGAGATTCAAGGTGGAAAGTATAATTAGTTTCGGGCCTTGGAATTAGGGGGCGAGATGGAAGGGTCATGGCGAGGAAGAGTTGGGTATGGGAATTTAGAATTTGTTAAACAGTCGAGTTTTCAGGGATTTTCTAAAATCTGCGTATGTAGTGGCCTCAAGTATGGGCTTTCCAAGCCATGTGGGTTTTTGCCAGGTACATGTGACTTGGATTGGCCTCTGTGAAGACGGGATACTGGGCTAGATGGGCCATTGATCTGACTCAGTAAGGCTATTCGTACGTTCTTATGTTCTTAAGGTGTGTATCAATGTGCTGAGCCTATCGAATCAAAACTTCAGCACCTGCTGACCCCCGTAAGCAGCATTCAAAGTCAGAGACATAATTCATTGGAATGCTTCTAGAAAAAGTGTAGTCTTGAACATTTTCTTAAACTTCTGAATATCAGACAGAGCTCTTTGCGGTCCAGTTAATTTGTGCCACAGAGTTACTACTATGATGGGAATTGCAGGAGCTCTCGTATTTTCATAATGCACTTTTGAGAAGTCTATCAATGACAATCGTATCGCACCCTCAGACCGCAAATGGCAATTGAGTTTAAAGTGCACTTGTGCTAAGGTTTTAGGTACTTGCGTGCTACGTAGCACAGACTCAGTGTATTCCTTTGGTCAATCAGTTCTACCTCCTCTACCCATAAATATATACTGTAAAGTGAAGATTAACACATGGGACCTGATTCACAAAGGATTTTCTCCCATTCTGGAGCTATGAGAATAAAGTGCAATAAATGGGGGACCGTGAACAAAAAAGAAAGGAACGCATGCGTCTGCTAATAAGAATCAAAATAGGTCAGTTCTGATAGACTCATCTGATTCTTGATACATTTTTTTTATTTTTCTTATTTGTTCTTAGCCCTGTATACAGCCTCAAAGGTTATGTTATAACGAGAATAATATGATGATTGAACCACCAATAATTGCATATACTGTATGTATGTCAACCAAAAAATAATTAACACTTCCATTCTACCCCTTTGGATCATTGCTTTTGAATCAATAATACTATGAAAGCAGTAATACTATGAAAGATGGACCAGACTTTACATCAGCATGCTAAATATTGATTGACTGTCACTGACATTTCTTTCATGGAACTTCTCTCAGACACCAAGCTTACATAAACAGATCTGCAAATGGAAAGGCAGATAGCAACAGATCTTCTGTCATATCTTCAAAGAGACAGGAATATTATACAATCCAGTCAATATTCAAAATGACTTAAACAGGCAAGAAAGATTTCTGCTCATTTAAATCACACTCTGCATGCTGGCCGCCAGTATTCAATGAAACTTAACCAAGCAGTGCTGCTGAATATTGTCTCTGATCACCATTTTTGAAAGTCAGTCGAAGAGTGTTCTGAGGGTGGAGTAGGGGAGTAGTTGGGAGCTATGCGGGTGCCAGCAATATTTATTGCCAGTACCGGCATAGCTAAGCGACCAAATAGGACCACATAAATAGCAGTCTACCTTTGGTCATTTAGCTATACAGGTGCCTACACTAAATACTGGCTGGCACCTACATAACTTGCAGTTTCCAATCTGAAGTGTGCCAATCCCCCTCCTACCAGAAGAACAATAATCCCCCTCCTTCCCTTCCATCTCCGAGAACATCTAGAATCCCTCCCCAACCCCTCACCAGGATTCCCCCTATATCCCTCCCACCCTATGGAACATTCAGATCCCCTCATCCCAGGCTCATCATGAGCCTAGGTGCCCAATCTGGCTGCCCTTTCAAAATGGCTGCTACTAGAGAGCAAGGCAGCCATTATGAAGGGGCAGCCATGACCGAAAGAATTGAACGGGTATCACTCCTCCCATTTCATGCTAGACCACCAGGGATCAGGCAGGTAGGCCTGCAATCATCCTAGGGGGATTCTGGATTTTCAGGAGGGTGGGAGAGAGGAAAAGGGATACTGGGGAAGTTTCTGGATGTTCTAGAGAGTTGAGCATGGGTAATTGGACGCCAGTGCACTCATTAAGCTGCAGTTACCAATTAAGCTGCTAGCTTTCACTCAAGGTGTGAATAAATAATAAATATATGGAAATCACACATAACATTACATTACATTACATTACATTAGTGATTTCTATTCCGCTTGTACCTTGCGGTTCAAAGCGGATTACATAAGAAGAAGCTGGACATTTCCAGGAGGGCACGTGACATTTAGGGTAAGACATAGTTACAGAATGAGTATAGATTTGGTAACATTGGATGAAGCAGTTATATTACATTACATATCAAATCTTTTTCCAGGTGTTGGTAGGTAATATGAATCGATAGGATGAATTAGGTTTTTTATTTTTTTTTATTTTTTGGTCGGTTGAGGATATGGTGTCAGGGAGTGGGTAACCTGGTCGGTGTATGTGGAAGAGGAGATTAGGTGTTTTGAATATGCTTTTTGAAAAGTAGCGTTTTGAGTTCTTTGCGGAATGCTTTGAAATCAGATGTTGAGGTTAACAATCTGGTTATGGAGGGTTCGAGTTTTGCTGCATGCGTTGCTATGAGGTTATCGTAAAGCTTTTTACGATGAGTGCTGTTGAGTGGTGGGTATGAGAATGGTGTCAGTGTTCTTCTTATTCTGGGTGGAAGGTTACGGTGTAGGCGATCGATTAGATAGGCAGGTGCTGTACCGTTGAGTACTTTGAAGATTAGACAGTATAGTTTGAATTGGATTCTGGCTCTAATCGGTAGCCAATGTGAGTCTAGGTAGGCGTTAGTTATGTGGTCATATTTTCCGAGGGAATAGATTAGTCTGAGAGCCGTGTTCTGAATGGTCTGTAGTTTTTTGATCATTTTTGTAGGACATGGTAGATATAGGATATTGCAGTAGTCCACAAGTCCTAGTACCAGGGATTGAACAATGATCCTGTAGTGTTCTTTGTCGAAGAATTTCCTTATTTTTCGTAAGTTGCGCATTGTGAAGAATGCTTTTTGGGTAGTTTTGTTGATTTGAGTCTGCATAGTGCAGCATCTATCTATCAGCACTCCCAGGATTTTGAGGGAGGTCTGGATTGGGTATTTGGTAGTTTTGATTTCCAGGTCTGTTATGGATGGGATTTTGTCCGTTTCAAGCATTAAGAATTTGGTTTTGTCCGAGTTTAGTTTTAATTTGTGGTTTGTCATCCATTTTTCTACTTCGTCCAGTATTGTTTCCAAGTGTCTAGTAGCGGAGTTGTCTTGGGTTTCGAAGGGGAGGAGGATAGTTATGTCGTCTGCGTAACTGAAGGATGTTACATTTAGGTTGTCTAGAGTGGTACCAAGGGAAGAGATGTAGAGGTTGAATAGAATGGGTGAAAGTGGAGAACCTTGAGGGACTCCACATGGATTAGACCATGTGTTGGATTTCGTATCGTTTATCTTAACTCTGTAAGTTCTTGTTTTAAGGTATCCTTGGAACCAGTTGTACACCACCCCTGAGATCCCTATTGCATCAAGTATCTGGAGTAGTATGGTATGATCAACTAGATCAAAGGCTGCGGAAAGGTCTAGTTGGATAATTAGGATCCTGTGACCTTTACTGAGGTGTTGTCGGGCTATGTCCAGTAGTGTTGCTAGTAGAGTTTCCGTGCTGTGGTAAGATCTAAATCCTGATTGGGATGAGTGAAGTATATTGTGGTCTGCTAGGTAGTTAGAGAGGTATTGAGCCACAAGTCCTTCAATCAGCTTGACATAGAGTGGGATCGAAGCGATCGGTCTGTAGTTGGTAGGTGTGTCTACAGGACCTTTTTGGTCTTTCAGTATGGGTGTGATTATGATCTCTCCTAGATCTTGTGGGAATTGGCCTTCTATGAGAGTGCTTTGTATCCACTGCATGAGGCTGGTTTTGAATTTAGGGGAGGCATTTGTGAGTAGATACGATGGGCAGTTGTTCAAGTCGCATGAGGTGTGGCTGTATTTTTTATATAGTCGGTTCAGTTCAGGCCATTGTAGAGTTGGGAAGGTGGTCCATGTTCTGTCTGCTGTTATGGCTTCTTCTGTTGTGGGGGTAGTTATTAACTCGTTGAGTATGGTAGTTGAGTTGTTGAAGGTAGTTCTGATTTTGATGATCTTGAGTTTGAAATGGTCAGCTAGTTGGGAAGCTGTTGGAGTTTTGTTGCCTTGAGTGGCAAGGTATGGGTTTGTGTCTGTAAGTTTTTTTACTAAGTTGAAGAGTGTTTTTGTGTCGGGGTTGTTTGTGCCAATTAGTTTAGTGTAGTATGTTTTGCGCTTTTCCTTAAGTTTGTTGTTATATAGTTTGATTTGGGTTCTCCAAGCGGATTTGGTTTGGTCATTTCTCTTTTTTCTCCAAGATCTTTCAAGTTGTCTGCAATGCCTTTTTAGTAGGTGGAGTTCTGAGTCGAACCACTTGTCTGATGGTCTGCAGGTTCTGTGTTTGGTTTTTTCTGGGGCTAGCTCATTCAAGGTTGTTTCGCTTAGGGAGCGCCAGTGTTTTGCGAAGTCTGAAGGGTCTATGGGGTCAAGTGCTGGGTCCACTTTGTCCCAGAATGTGGCTGGTTCAATTTTCTGTCTAGATTTGAAGGTTATTTTTGGGGGCATAGATTTTGTGTTATTTTGAGGCCAGTTGATAGTGAAGGTGTATTTATGGTGGTCTGACCATAGAGAGGGATGCCATGTACCATTGGTGATGTGAATATTTGGGGAGTGTAGGTTATGAGGTGTGAATGCTGCTATGTCAAGTTGGTGGCCTTTATTGTGCGTGGGTTCCGGATTGAGGACCTGGAAGGATAGGGCGTCGAGGTATGAGAGTATTTCGTTTGCTTGTTTGGATGTGTGGTCTTCAAGGTGGAGATTAATGTCTCCTAGGAGCAAGTTGTATGAGGAGGATAGAGAGTTCTGGAATAAGAATTCTTCTAGATCATGTTTTGAGGTGTTCCATTTTCCTGGAGTGATGTAGCATAGTAGACAGTTCAAGGTTTATATAAAAAATTAAGTATTGTTTTTATTATTTTCATCATGGACCTCAAAAGATTGGGTTGCGTTATCTGGGAAACCTGTACAGTGCCAAACGTTGGCTTTCTGACAAGGTCTCAACTTGATAATGCGTTGCTTTCCAATATATACCTACATGACTTCATTGGCTGTCAGCCAATCCATTAACAGAGGTTGTCCTTAAAGTTGGACAAAAACTTTTCTTTAACATGAAATAAAAGTTCCAGAAATCATATTTGTTTGTTTACATTCATCCTTGAATATACATTAACATTTTATAACATATTCAATATTCTTTTTGTCCTTCTTAAAAAAATTATTTCAGATAGTTTGTCTATGTATCAGGCAAGCTGCTGATATGTTCTCAGCCTTATCCTGGAGGAGGGGTACTCCCTCCTCCTGCTTTGAACAACTGACAGTTTCAAATTACACTGATACTCACACAGAAGCCTTTCTAAGAGTGGGCTTCCTGTGTCCCCCTTTCTATACTAGAAACTGCTACAGGTCTCTGATTCTAACTTAACCATTTCTAGATGCTGTGTTCAGGATTTTTCCTTAGTGTTCTTTCTATAAACCATTTCATTTTTAGTACATCTTCTTTCATATATATTTTTCATACATACATCCACACTTAGGGCCCCATCATCCATAGTTTCACACATTATATTTCATTCATATATACTGCATGTTATATCTCAATTTAGAATATGGAATCTAATATACTTTTCTTAACCAGCCTAAGACACATCTGTATCAATTAGAACCACGAGGCTAAAAGCGGGAAACTAAACAAAAAGGACACAGGCCGAACACAAAATGGAGTAAAGCCAAGCAGAAGATACAGAAAGACAGAGAACCCAAAATGGAGTCATCAATATCTCTATATATGCATTATGCATATCTATACCTGATTTCTTCTATGATCTGGCTTAATAGCAAAGTACATAACAAGAATATTATTATGCTTTTTCTTAATATTAATCTGTAGTGTGTTTTTCTGGCCTTGGCTACATCCATATTCAGATTTTTATTCACAAATTTTTCATACGCTACTATTGGATGTGGCCTTAACTAACACATATGCTTGTATCTGACTAGAGTTACCCAGAATCATACTAAAAGCAGGCGCTTTTGTAGAAAACTCCACAAAATACTCCACAAACACATCTTATTCATTATCCATTCCATAGTGCCCCCTAGAGTGCCACTTCAGAGTGAGAGGGAGGATCAGAATTCTGGGTGGATTCAGGACCTGACAAGATATCCTTTTGTGGGTCCCGGTCAATTCATCTCGGACGTGCATAAATGTCTTTATATGGGTCACAGCTGAATATTAGCCAGGACCCACATAAGACCCTATGACTAGCATATAACGAAATAGTCCCGGATATTCAATGCCAGAGCTTGGACATGGCCCAGCATTGAATATTTTGGTATGTTAATCCACACCAGACTACATTGTTTAACTAACTTTCACACCAAACTTTTCAAATCACTCTCATATATACCCACTTCCTCGGTGCACTGATTTCCTCTATGCTGATTACTCCTAGATCTACCTCTCCACACCAGATATCTCTACAGAAATCCAGACTCAAGTCTCAGCCTGCCTATCGGACATTGACATATCACTGCCATCTAAAACTGAATATGGTTAAGACTGAGCTCCTTATCTTTCTGCCTACACCCCTTCCCCCTCTCCTCATTCTCTATTTCTGTGAAAATAGCTCTCCTCCTCTGAGTATCATCTTTGACTCCTCTCTCTCCTTTTCTGCTCAGATCCAACAAATTGCTAAAGCCTGTCACTTATTTCTCTATAATATTACCTAAATCTTATCTCTCCTTTATGAGCACATCACCAAAAGCCTTATCCATACTCTTGTCAACTCTCACTTAGATTACGTCAACATGCTTCTCTCAGGTCTTCCGCTCAACCATCTCTCTCCCCTCCAATCTGTGCAAAATTCTGCTGCATGACCTATATACCACGAGAGCCACCATATTCAAATTATTCCTCTCCTCAAGTCACTTCATTGGCTTCCCATCCATTTCTGAATACAATTCAAACTCCTCTTACTGAACTACAAGTGCATTTACTCTGCAGCCCCTCAATATCTCTCCTCACTTATCTTCCCCTATGATCCCCCCATGAGTTCCATTCAATGTGCAAGTCCCTCCTATCCATACCCTTCTCCTCCACTGCCAACTCCAGATGCTGTCCCTTCTATCTTGCTGTGCCATATGCATGGAACAGATCACCTGAGTCATTACATCAGGCTCCATCTCTAGCAGTACTTAAATCCAAGCTAAAAGCTTTATCAAGGCTGCTTTCAACTCCTAACTCCCACTCACCATAAAATTATCTATATCCACCCTAAAATTCTCTCTGCAAGAAACTCCCCAACCCCTATATGTTCTGTCTGTCTATCCAAATTAGATTGTAAGCTCTTTATAGCAGGGACTATCTATTACATGTCAAATGTACAGCACTGCATACACCTTTCAGCACTATAGAAATGATAAATAGTAGGAATAATACTCCTGCCTAAGAGCTTAAAATCTAAGGGCCCCTTTTACTATGCTAGGGTAAGCCCACAGCGTAAATTAGTACTCAAGGGGGCAAGATGAGGCACCCTGAGGAACTTTTGACATGTGCACGTGCTACAGGCACACTAAAAAATAGAAAAATAATTGGCGAGGGGGAGTTTCTGAGGAAGGAGATGGGCGTAACTGTGTGTTACCTGATTAGCAAAGGATTAGCACGTGAGTCCTTACCACCTACAAAATAGATGGTGATAAAGGCTCACGTGTTAATTTTTGTTACTGGCCTCGCCCTAATTCCAACATGATCATATGGCCTTTAAATCAGAATGTAGAAAACCATCTACTTTTTGCCACAGCTTAGTAAAAGGGCCCCTTAAGTATATACCTCTTAGGTAATAAGATGTAAATAATTCTGCCCATCGCCACAAGGAGTGACAAAAGAAGAAACAGAATTTGAACACTGATTTCCTGGTTTCCACTTCCCAGTTTTTCATTCTAGCTGCTTGAATTCCCTCTCGCCCCACTGTTTAAATCAATAAATTAAGTGGCAAAAAAAATTAGCTTGCTAGACATTAAATTTCACCTGTTATTTGTAACAGATCTTACATCTTAAACTAAAGAAAAACAACTTTAAGCTAAATATGTTATCATTTTGCCATCTGGTGGTAACACAAAGTAATGCAGTGCAGAACCACTATGACAAGTCTTGAAATATGAAATATAAATAGTCCAAAATTATTGCTCTGAATACATTCCAAGGTTTGTAATAGCTTATGATGAAAATGAAGGCAAAGGTTTATATTTTAAATACACAAGATTTTATTTTAAGATTACTCCTCCCTGTTTATTAATCCTCCATTTCCCTAGATTGTAAGCCAGGATAGGGAAAAAAATTTTAAGAATATTCGATTATTACTCAATGTATTTTAAACTGCTTTATATATTTGGATTTATTAAACTCCCTTTTCATGAAGAGATTTACCCAAAGCAGTTTATAGTACTTTGAATAGTAATCAGGTACTTTTGAGTATTTTCCCTATCTATCCCAGCAGGCTCACAATTTAACCTGGAGCATTGGAGTGCTAAGTGACTTGCCCAGAGTCAAAAGGAGCAGGCTGGTTCTGAACTCAGAACCTGCATTGCTCGATCGACTTCTTATACCCTACGATCCGTCCAGGACATTAAGATCAAATGAACATCATCTTCTTTCCATTCCTTCCTTGAAAACCAATAGCACAAGACTTGCTGCCATTTTCTCGGTTACAGACTCCCAGCTTTGGAATGCCCTACTAGTCTACTTGAGGAAAGAAACAGCACTGGATAGATTCAAAGGCTCCCTCAAATGTTTCCTTTATAAGGATGCCTTTGAAACGAGACCAATATTTTGCATCATTGAAATTTTTATCATTTAAAATTTTTCTTTTCGACAGCCTGTTTCCACACTTCTATTTTTACTCTTTACCCTCCTTGTTGTTCTAACCCAGTGGTCTCAAACTCTTTGCAGGGCCACCTTTTGGATTTGTAGGTACTTGGAGGGCCTCATAAAAAAACAGTTAATGTCATTAAAGAAATGATAATTTTGCATGAGATAAAACTCTTTATAGTTTATAAATCTTTCCTTTTGGCTAAGTCTTAATAATAATATTGTAATTTATAGCTAAAGAGACATATGATCAAGAAACTATTTTATTTTACTTTTGTGATTATGATAAACATACCGAGGGCCTCAAAATAGTACCTGGTAGGCCGCATGTGGCCCCCGGGCTGCGAGTTTAAGACCACTGTTCTAACCCTATATGTCTTTCTTTCGCTATTACTTTTGTAGTTCTTTCCCTTCCTGTACTGGTCCAGTATTGTACATCTGTATGAATTTGTTGATGTATGTCATTGTCCCCCTATTTTAGAATTGTACTCACTTAGAAATTTTGCTAAGCGTGTTTATCAAATTTTACAGAAAACTTGGAACCTCAGGGTGCTGAGGTAGCAGCTCTAACCACTAGGCCACCCCTTCAGTGAATCTCTTCATAAAAAGTTGATTAATAAATTCAAATAAATAAATAAATAAAATAATTTACACATTCCCTGGAGCCTTGAAAGATATCCTGTCAGGGCCAGTAAAAGAACAAGAGAAAAACACAACGGGCCTGATCCTATAAATGGCACCCAGAGGCGCCTAATTTATTGGTGCCGCTCCTTAACGATTGTCAGTCAACCACACAGTGCCTTTTATGGTGTCAAAGCACACTTCGGCATCCTAGACGTTGGTGTTGGTCTATTAGGCCAGGTTCTACCTGACCTAATTTATCAGTGCCTACCGCAAGTACCTAGTGACGCCTATTCTCTGCCCCTAACTGCACCTACTTTTCAGGTAGGCATTTTTAGTTGTTGGAGGGCAGCTCAGCTTAGGTGTCGCTAGGTGCCATACAGACAACCATGCACAACTCTAATTGGCAATCAAAATAATTTTTAATTACCATACCATTTAACCTATTAAAAAAACAATTAAGTTGCTTGTAAGTTTTATCACTCCGCTCCCCTTTTACAAAACTATAGCGTGATTTTTAGCACCAGTCACGGCGGTAACAGCTCTGATGCTCATAGGAATTCTATGTTAGGAATTCAGTTAGGGCGCTGGTCTTTAACCAAAGGGCCGTTGCATGAATGGACTGCTGGGCATGATGGATCACTGGTCTGACCCAGCAGTGGCAATTCTTATGTTCTTATGAGCGTCGGAGCTGTTACCGGGTTGTGCCCATGTGCCTAAGGCTATTCTGATTGGCCCAGGCTTAGAGTTTGAATATGAATAACCTAAATAATGGTTAGAAATAATTTACCAATACAAAAGAAAGAAAAGAACAATTTTTTAAAAAGGATTAAAAAGCATTTCTCTATTTCATAATTTTTTGATACGAGAAGTTCATCTTTAGCGTACACCAACCTTAATACCTTAATAATACCAGGGTTGAGAGTGGTGTTCCCAAAAAGAATAGGACTTCACTGGGTCCACTGAGTCAAGAGCACATTAGAGCTTCAATCCAAGAAAAAGCTTTTTCCTCCAGAGAAGACAGAGAAGGTTAGATAAGGATAACTGACAGGCTCTGTCAAGCTTGTTCAGGTCAACTCGTGTATAAATTTAGTAACCTGATTCCTTGTAGTAAATGGAACAGATTGAGACAGTTCAATAGTCAGAAGGAAGTGATCAGTCCAGGAAAGGGAAACTAGGGCAAACCGTTACAAGAGAATTGAGACCAAGTGAAGAGAAAAAAAAACACAAAACAAGTTTAGAGCATATCCAGCTTGATGAGTAGGGGAATGGATTCACTGGGAGGGGAGCATTTGCCTCCCATTCGCAGACCAAATTCCTCTTCATAGGAGTTATGGGGGGAAGAGGGACTTTGTTCACCCATATCCAATGATTCTTTTTACAAAACTGCAATAGCGGTTTTTAGCACAGGAACTCTGAGTGTCGGGAGCAGCGCAGAGTATTCAGTGCACTGGTCTGCACTAAAAACCACTATCAGGATTTTGTAAAAGGGGGGATAAATTCCATATCCCATGCTGCAGCACAGTGCCAAATCACACCTGGCATGACCCATTGCCTTGCATAATGCCACCACCCCTGCACCTCCCCCCCCTTCCATGCTGTCATTGCGCCACTAACAATCCCAAAACCTCTATAATACACTGACTCTACAAAACCATGTTGGTGCCCAACAGAATTCAGTTCAACTCCAAGTGCTGCATGGGCCACTTCACCTAGACATACTGTAGACCAGTGAGGTAACATTTAAATATATTTTCTCTTAATGCAGTTATATAACTTTTTCTTTTAATAAGTAAGCTGTTTAATGTTATGCATTATGATCAAGCATAAATGTTAATTACAACATATTCATTATGAAGATAATAGTAGAGATGTTGCATTTTCAAAAAGTCTATCAATGTGGTAAATTTATATGTTTTATAGTAAAGATTTTCCACGTTGTCATTTTCCACTCTACCTCTAAGATTTTATTGACCCTAACTGGTGGTTGAATAATTATGTATGTATTACTCATAATACTGTTAATCTTGGGTTTAGTTTTCTTGTTCTGCTTGATTAAACAGTTATTTTCACTATTTGACAAATTAGGCAATATGAGTCGAATTCTCGAAAAAGCTGCCAAAAGTTAGTCACCAGCAGGCACCTAGATCGCGCCTACCAGCAACTAACTTAAGTGTTTTAATTGGTTCTAAGTGATGCAATAACTGATTGCACCATTAAAAAAAAAAACAATTAAAACCTCGTCCAATCAAAAAATTCGGCCATGCTAGGCGGCCTCCGTGGCTGGTGCCTAGGCCCATGGCGCGTAACTTCACCTAGTGATGTCAAAGCCCAGAAGTAGGCATGTTTAGGGGCAGCACTGGACTTTGGCATCACTAGATGACCCTAGCTGTGATTCTTCAAGGATCTGAGGCACTGGAAATGTAAGCCTGTAAAACCCTGGCCTGCTTTTCCAGCGCCTAGGGTCCTTGATGGGTGCCAGCATCCCCGATTCTGAAAGCGACACCTAAGCTGTGATTGACACATGGCAGACACCCATTTTCTAGGTGCCACTTACAGAATCAGCCCCTATCTTCATTGTCATTATAATGTCAAAGTGGCTACAGGTATTAAATAGTAAGGGCATCAAAACATATATTAAAAGATATCTATTAATTTAAAATGGAATTAACTTCCATTGCACTTAATGTGAAAGACTTGAACAACCGTATAACACATTTTTAAAAAATTGGACTATATTTCCAAATTCGAACCAGATCTAACACTACTGCACTTATTAGCAGATGAATCCATAATACCATCATTATTCTAAAAAAACATAGTAACATAGTAGATGACGGCAGATAAAGACCCGAATGGTCCATCCAGTCTGCCCAACCTGATTCAATTTAAATTTTTTTTTTTTTCTTCTTAGCTATTTCTGGGCGAGAATCCAAAGCTTTTCCCGGTACTGTGCTTGGGTTCCAACTGCCGAAATCTCTGTTAAGACTTACTCCAGCCCATCTACACCCTCCCAGCCATTGAAGTCCTCCCCTGCCCATCCTCCTCCAAACGGCCATGCACAGACACAGACCGTACAAGTCTGCCCAGTAACTGGCCTAGTTCAATCTTTAATATTATTTTCTGATTCTAAATCTTCTGTGTTCATCCCACGCTTCTTTGAACTCAGTCACAGTTTTACTCTCCACCACCTCTCTCGGGAGCGCATTCCAGGCATCCACCACCCTCTCCGTAAAGTAGAATTTCCTAACATTGCCCCTGAATCTACCACCCCTCAACCTCAAATTATGTCCTCTGGTTTTACCATTTACCTTTCTCTGGAAAAGATTTTGTTCTACGTTAATACCCTTTAAGTATTTGAACGTCTGAATCATATCTCCCCTGTCTCTCCTTTCCTCTAGGGTATACATATTCAGGGCTTCCAGTCTCTCCTCATACGTCTTCTGGCGCAAGCCTCCTATCATTTTTGTCGCCCTCCTCTGGACCGCCTCAAGTCTTCTTACGTCTTTCGCCAGATACGGTCTCCAAAACTGAACACAATACTCCAAGTGGGGCCTCACCAATGACCTGTACAGGGGCATCAACACCTTCTTCCTTCTACTGACTACGCCTCTCTTTATACAGCCCAGAATCCTTCTGGCAGCAGCCACTGCCTTGTCACACTGTTTTTTCGCCTTTAGATCTTCGGACACTATCACCCCAAGGTCCCTCTCCCCGTCCGTGCATATCAGCTTCTCTCCTCCCAGCATATACGGTTCCTTCCTATTATTAATCCCCAAATGCATTACTCTGCATTTCTTTGCATTGAATTTTAGTTGCCAGGCATTAGACCATTCCTCTAACTTTTGCAGATCCTTTTTCATATTTTCCACTCCCTCTACGGTGTCTACTCTGTTACAAATCTTGGTATCATCTGCAAAAAGGCACACTTTTCCTTCTAACCCTTCAGCAATGTCACTTACATACATATTGAACAGGATTGGCCCCAGCACCGAACCCTGAGGGACTCCACTAGTCACCTTTCCTTCCTTCGAGCGACTTCCATTAACCACCACCCTCTGGCGTCTGTCCGACAGCCAGTTTCTGACCCAGTTCACCACTTTGGGTCCTAACTTCAGCCCTTCAAGTTTGTTCAACAGCCTCCTATGAGGAACTGTATCAAAGGCTTTGCTGAAATCCAAGTAAATTACATCTAGCATATGTCCTCGATCCAGCTCTCTGGTCACCCAATCAAAAAATTCAATCAGGTTCGTTTGGCACGATTTACCTTTTGTAAAGCCATGTTGCCTCGGATCCTGTAACCCATTAGATTCAAGAAAATATACTATCCTTTCTTTCAGCAACACTTCCATTATTTTTTCAACAACTGAAGTGAGGCTCACCGGCCTGTAGTTTCCTGCTTCATCCTTGTGACCACTTTTATGAATAGGGACCACATCCGCTCTCCTCCAATCCCCAGGAATCACTCCCGTCTCCAGAGATTTGTTGAACAAGTCTTTTTTTTTTTTTTTTTTTCCAATTCTTTATTCATTTTCATATCTCATAACAAGTATATAATAATCATTCAATATTCATACAATTCACTTGTATATTTCATATAATATTAAATCTTATATTATCCCCCCTCCCCCCTTCCCTTCCCTTGGTAAGCGTGTCAAACAAGTCTTTAATAGGACTCGCCAGAACCTCTCTGAGTTCCCTTAGTATCCTGGGATGGATCCCGTCTGGTCCCATCGCTTTGTCCACATTCTCTCCTGCAGAAAGAAAAAAATGCCATTGACATGGCAATATTGGTGAGAAATAGGCCAGATATAATAACACATCTCACAGTCATGTCATGGTCTCCCCCCTCCCCCCCAATCTTTTACCTAAATTCATTATCTATTCCCTTCTTATTCTGGTCTTCAATGAATCCAACTCCAAACTCATGATCTGGACTTTCTAAACTTATATCACTCCCCCCAACAACATTTATTTTAGAAAGCATGTACTTTCATGTTACTACTATTCTCTAAGGCAGTGTATCACAAACTATCACAGCACAATAGTGTGCCTCGGCGAGATTCCAGATGTGCTGCAAAATTGACAAGTCTGTCACTGCCGACACCAGCACTGGTGCCTCTCCTCCTCGCTGCCTCCCCGGTGATGGAGGGATTTCTAAAACCCAGCAGTTTGGCTGGATTTTGGAAGGCCCTCGAGCTCAGGGCCGCATCTATGATGTCTCTGAGCATACATGGACTTCGACTTGATGATGTCATGCACATGCATGTGATGTCACCAAGAGATATGCGGGGAGTGGAGCAATCATATGGTGGGGAAGAGGTAGGGCACTCAAGCAGCAGGAATGAGTGGGGAGACATATTACTCGGCAATGTTGGATACCACCATTCTGGGCGCCAACCTCCCTTGCTTTGGGCACTACAGTATGTCTCAGTAGATTTCAGTTCCAATTCAGCTGGAGACACAGGAATAAATGCATGAAGGGCAATTTTATAACTTTGCACCTACATTTACCACCACTTATGCACATCAGAGGTGTCAAAATTGGCAGTTGCACGCGTAACGGCACTATGCCTAGGTATCAAGTAAATGTTATAAAACATAACTGCAAGGTAGGTGTGTCTCCAACTTAGCACACTGAACTTATTGAATACTGTACTATAAGTTGCATTGCTTAGCATGATTCATTTAGGTGTGCCCAGTTATGCCTGCCAATTTGGGTTTATACTAGTTTTCTATACAGGCATCTTGGCACTTTAATATCACTATAGAACTGGCACTCAGCAAACAACATTGGCACCATTGTAAAATCACCACCCAAAGTAAAAGAAAAAACTGTTTCAATGTACAGTAGATCTGTAGAAACTATTTGAAAATATGTAAAAGCATCTGCTAACATATACCCCCCTCCCCCCCCTTTTTTTTTTTTTTTTTACAAAACCGCAAAAGTGTTTTTTAGTGTAGGCCGGTGTGCTGAATGCTCTGCGCTGTTCCTGACACTCATAGAGTTCCTATGAGCATCGGGAACAGTGCAAATCGTTCAGCGCGCCAACCTGCGCTAAAAACTGCTTCTGCAGTTTTGTAAAAGGGGAGGGGGGGTTAGTGATTGTGTTGAAATATTCACAACTGATGATGGATTAGTCTTTATAGAACACCGCCTTTATATAAGGTGCATATCAAAAAGTGAGAGAGATAAACATGAGTTCTGTAAGATTTCAGTTGTGCAGTAAAGGGAACAGGCAGATATTATTACTTTATTAAAAAATAATCCATAGCTGTAGAACCATTCTACATCGCAATGTCAGTTCTCAGTTAATGTCTGACAGAAAAAGAAATTAAGAAATATGAGATACTATTGGTGGAACAATGAAATATCAGACTTATTACCCACTGCAATCACAGAAATAATGACCTATCATCTTAAGTTCTCTGGAGCACAATGAAAGGAATATGACTATGGAAACAGAAGTAATGTGATGCCTCAAAATTATGATATCTGACTACAGTATGGACCTGAGACACTAAAAAGTGACAGTGAAAGCTAGAAGGATGCTAGAGTGCATAGGAAGAAGGTCAAAGTCTGGTGGACTCATGTCTGGACTGTAGGGAGCTTGAGGTAATACCTCCCAGCCGGAGCTGAAATCACAGTCCAACGAGTGGAGAGCTCCATCTTCCCCACGACCATAAAAATTTCAATGAGCTCAATCAAAAGTCAAACAAATGATGACTTTTGTTTATGATCATGAAGGCATCATCATCACAGACAAAGTTCCATGTGGAAGAAATGTCACGCAGTGTATTATTGTGATTTTTTTTTTTGCAAAAAATGCAAAGAAAAATGCTCAAAACCCAACCTCAGTTGCTCTTGGCTGGGCCACTCATTCTTCATGACAATGCTCGCCCGCACATAGGCAATGTCATCATTGAAAAACTACGCAAATACGGCTGGGAGGTGTTACCTCATGCTCCCTACAGTCCAGACATGAGTCCACCAGACTTCGACCTTTTTCCAAAGTTGAAACAACCTATGCGTGGACATTGTTTTGCATCTCTGGAAGAGCTTTCTTTCGCCGTTACCTGAGCCATTCAGCAACTGAACAAAAACGGTGTCTTGGATGGAATAATGAAGCTTCCTGGATGTTGGGACTCAGTCATTGCAAAGCAGGGAGACTATATTGAAGGATTGTAAAGAAATACTTGAAAAAAATAAATTAATTAATTAAAAAAACTAGTATTCATTATTTATGAAATGATCCTCATAGAATTAGGCTATAAATGTATCTTCTTCTTAGGGGGCTCTTTTGCATACTGTGCTAATAAGAGGTAAAGGGGATGGGATTTTATATACTGTGTCAAAAAAATTACAAAGACTAGTGGGCACTCAATGAAGTTACAGGAAAATACTTTTTAAACCAATAGGAGAAAATATTTTTTCACTCAGAGAATAGTTAAGCTCTGGAACGTGTTGCCAGAGGTTATGGTAAAAGCGGATAGTGTAGCTGGTTTTAAGATAAGTTTGGACAATTTCCTGGAGGAAAAGTCCATAGTCTGTTATTGAGAAAGACATGGGAGAAGCTACTGCTTGCCCTGGATCGGTAACATGGAATGTTGCTTCTCCTTGGGTTTTGGCCAGGTACTAGGGATCTGGATTGGCCATTGTGAGAACAGGCTACTGGGCTTGATGATATTTGGTCTGATCCACTAAGGCTATTCTTATGATCTGCTTTTTTCTGTATGGTTTACACAATCAAACTGGTTTACATATTTTAGAAAGGTACTTATTTTATACTTGGGGCATTGAAATGTTAAGTGACTTGCCCAGAGTCACAAGGAGCTGTAGTGAGAATCAAACTCACAACCTTGGGGTACTGAGGCAGCTGCTTTAACCACTAGGCCACTCCTTCTTAGCATGCTTAAGGTGACCAAACGTCCGTTTTGAAGGGGACCGTTCCATTTTTAGATCCCCTGTCCCGTTGTCCCCACACACAGCTTCGGGATGCCAAAATGTCCCATTTTCAGGAACAGTGTCCCGAAGCTGTGTGCAGGGACAACGGGACAGGCGATCACTTCCCCTCCCTGCCGCGTCAAAGCTAGCCTCCCTCCTTCCCTCCCTCCAGCACCCGATTCAAACACCCCTCCCCCCGCGGTCCGCTGCTTGCTGCCCAGAAGCCTTCTTCCCGACGTCAATTCTGATGTTGGAGAAGAAGTTCCAGCCCAGCCAGGCAGCAATTGGCTGGCCCGGAACTTCCTCTCCAACGTCAGAATTGACGTTGGGGGGGAGGAGAGAAGACTTGTAGGCCTGGCGCTTGTGCAGTGCAGTCACTGCATGCACCTTGATGTTGCTGGGTTAGGGAAGCAGGGTGCGTGGGGGCAGGGGAAGCAGGGTGCGTCGGGGAAGCAGGCTGGCTTGGCTTGTTGGGGGGAGGGGCAGCAGGGTGCGTCGGGAAGCAGGGTGGCTTGGGGAGGCAGGGAGAGAGAAAGAAATGAAAGAGAGGATGCATAATCAGAAGGAAGTGCAACCAGAGACTCATGAACTCACCAGATAACAAAGGTAGGAAAAATTATTTTTGTTTAAATTTAGTGATCAAAATGTGTCACTTTCGAGAATTTATATCTGCTGTCTATATTTTGCACTATATTTAATGGGATCCGGAGGATCTGGGGAGGATGCGGGATCGGGGGGGGGGGGAATGGATCCGGGGGTTCTGTCCCATTTTGAGGAAAAATATAAATGGTCATGTTAAGCATGCTACGTTCCACTTTACCATAGGCCAACATTTTAACATTTAATGAACAGGCATTACTAATCAGCAATACAGTGTTTATTTTAGATGCCAGCACTCTTTGTATGCAATTTATTAATTAATTAATGCACCTGCTACCAGGCATTAATACAAGCATTTATTTTAAAATAACATTTAGTGCACTAACCCTTACATAATGCAATGATAAGTCTGAGAAACAGTAGTTGTTTAGGATTCTGGTAGCCATAATGGTTGTGGAGATAATTGGATTCGTTGTAGTGTGACAATACATCAGGTTCAGATTGAAAAGGGCTGTATTCCCTAGAGAAAAATCCACTCCAGGATAGCATGATGATTGCATATGCCGTTTTGTTAATTAGCAGCATCTGTAAACTGCTGGGAGTGGTTTCAAGGCAGCTTGATCTTTAGTTAAAATGGCAGAGCTGGAAAAGAGCTATTGAGCAGAAAGCAACTATCCTAAACCCCTAACAGATGACAGGAAAGTTTCAGAATCCTGAATGATTGAGCAAGATGGTTTAGTTGCCATGTTTGATAGTGAAGAGCTGGCTGCTGCAAACTTCTCACAAGTGATTGAAGGGGTCAGCAAACCCTCATTATGGTTGTACCCAAATTATTCTGGCTGAAGGAATGTGTGCCTTATCTTCCTGCACTATATGCTGCTTAGCTTATGTTAAAGAGAATGATAATGTACCTCGCCCTCCTGGACATGTAAAAGTGAAACTGCAAAGCATAGATACGTTGTGTAGCTTGCTATAGGCTTATAAGAACACTCAGATAGCCAATGGTGCACTCTGTGTTAGAACCAATTAAAAGATGTAAAACTGTCAATAGTTAACCTATAGAAACTCCTTTGTGACATCCGAATATGTAGATGAGAATGGTATATAGTACTCCCCCGAAATTCACAGGGGTTCCGTTCCAGGAACCCCCGTGAATTTTAAAAAACCACGAATACGGTTTTTAGGCAGGGAAGACAGGAGAGGGCAGCCGGAGCACCGGTGAGTGAAGGAAATCACTCGCTATATGCTCCAACCGCCTCTTCCTGTGCTAAAATCGGGTCTTACCAATCAGGAGCTGCGTGTCGAAGCAGCTGCTGATTGGTGAGGCCCGACTTTAGTACAGGAAGAGGCGGTCGGAGCATACAGCAAGTGATTTCCTTCACTCGCCGGTGCTCCAGCTGCCCTCTCCTGCCTCTCCAGCTGCCCTCTCCTGCCAGGTCATTTATGGTCAGAACCGCCGACCACAAATTAGCGGGGGAGCACTGTAAATGACTGTGGTATTTCCTTAATCTGGCACTTCTCAGGCTGCCTGATTACTGCACAGGAGTCCTGCATATGCTGAATAAAGATATTTTGTACTTTCTTCACGTCTCTGGTCTCGCGTCTGCACAAGTGACCTTTCAGATCACACAATGCCTTTTTACTAATCTCAAATTCAAACAGTTTATTTGATCAAAGAGATGCAGTCAAATACAAAAAGAAAAAAGAAAAATTAGTAATTCAAGAAATTGTAACAAGGGAAGAAATTCTGCTCCCTATAGCCAGCTTTTACAAGGCCTGCTCTATTTGTTTTCCAACTTTTATACTCGGTAAAACATCATCTCTAAGAACCTATAATATTTTGCCAAGCTTACTATCTGACTTTCCTGAGAGTTTTCTTAGCAAATCTGCTTGTGACACCTAATTTCCCTTGTTCTTGGTTTGCAAAGCCACACCTAGAGAGCTGCACGGGAATGGGGACGACGGGAATCCCACTGGACCCGTGGGGATCCCACGGGTTCCCTCTTTGGGTCACGGGGATCCTGTGGGGACGCCCCTCATGGTCTTGAGGATCCTGCGGGGTTGGGAGGCAACTCGAGCCAAATGGCTCATCTTCTTTTCCTGCCCTTCTGCTTCCAGCACACCACACGTAGCGACCCGGAAGTCTTCCCCCAACTTCAGAGCTGACGTCGGAGGTAAGGCTTCGGGTCAGCCACGTGGAGCGAGCAGGGCCCACTGCTCTGTGAAGAAGTGTAGCACTCGGGAGACAGGAGGAGGGGAGAAAAGGCATGGCTCGCTGCCCTGTGAAGAAGTGCAGCACTCGGGAGACAGAAGGGGGGAGAAAAGGCAGGGCCCACTGCCCTGCGAAGAAGTGCAGCTCAGTCAGTCGGGAGAAACAGGGCTGTTTTGTGTTGTATATTCAGAACCCATATCTGGTAAGTGATCATTTAAATGCATTTTTGGGTGGCTTTCCTTTAGGCTTTGTCCTTTCAAAGTTTATTGCACTTTCTCTGGATTTTTGCTTTTCAGCAATGGGGGGGGGAGGTTAGCTTTCTTTAGACAGCCCGTTCCGTATTTTCTGTGTGTGTTTTATTGACTTCTGACCATATGCATATCATAGTGTACTGTTATCTAGTTTTTTAAGGGGAAATCAGCATTTAAGAATTATTTTTGTTAGTGTGTGTATCAAAGTGCAGAACTATACAAGTGCAGAATGAAAATGAGTCAACTGATGGGTCTGAAGTAATAGATAGAAGGTAAACAAAATACAATGTAAAAGGGAGAATTGGGCGTGAGTGTGCCAATGAGAGGGAAAGAGAGATGGTGTACACGGGGAATGGAAGAAAGAGGAGAATTTTGGGTCATAGGGAGGGAGTGAGGTACAGATGATAGGGAAGAAAAAGAAATGTTGTTGTGGAAAGGGGACAGTAGGACAGATTGAAAGGGATGCAAGAGGGTGGAATGTTGGACATAGTGTTGAAGGGAATGGAGGGAGAGATGTAGCATGGTGCTGGAGAGGGGTGATAGAACAGAAGAAGAAATGTCAGGCATGGGGCTGGTGGGCAGGGACGAAAGATGCTGCACATGGTCTGGGGGATGAGAGAGGGATAAATGCTGGACCATGATAGGAGGAACCAATGGACAGCAACAGAAGAATTTACAGAAGATAGGAAAGTGGAAAAAAGAAACCGGGACCAACTTGATGGCAAAATAAATTTCCAGACAGCAAAGGTATAAAACGGAATTTATTGACTAAAATATGTTAGCTTTGGGAAATGTATATAGCAGATGTCTTTGTATTGTGTTCAAAAGAAAAGGAAATGCATTTCTGGTTTTATTTCTACAGTGTTGAAGTACATGCTGACCCTTGCTGTGACTGGTGGGGATCCCCAAGCACCGCCAGCAGAGGACCTCCTCTAGAGACGACCAGAACTCCCCTCCACCAGCTGGCAGCATCCATGAGCCACTGAAGTGCCAGCATCTGTGACTCAGGGACGCTACTGCTGCCTGCCAAGCTTGGCAAAAGGGACCCCCGGCCAACTGCAAAGGAAGTCCTCAGCTGACAGCTTGGGGGTTCTCGTCAGCTGAGTATTTCTATTTTATATTTACAATAGAGGCTCTGGTAGAAACCCATTTACAAAGTATGTATTCTTCCCAATTAATATTTCCAAATTAATAAAGTATCTTTGCTTATTTGTAAATGGGTCTCCACCAGAGCCTTTAATTAACTATTTCTGAAGTTTATAGGGACGGGCGGGGACAGAGGGGATTCCTCGCGGGGACAGGTGGGGACGGAGGGATTCCTCGCGGGGACAGGTGGGGACAGAGGGATTCCTCGTGGGGACGGGTGGGATTTTGGCGGGAACGGGTGGGATTTCTGTCCCCGCGCAACTCTCTAGCCTGCTCTCTGTTTAGGGAACTAGCCATGCATAAGTTTTGTTTTCTTGGTAGGGTGCCCTTTTCTGGGCAATCACATGTTACATTTCTCTTAGATTCTGTTTCTGCTGTTCAAGGTTGCATGCAATTACATACTGTGCAAAAAGTTAACAGTACATTGTATTCTTCAAAGCCTCCATCTTGTCTCTGTCTTCCATTTTGTGAACATTCTCAGTCCATTGTTTCTCAATAGTACACAAGAGCATAGTGCAATGCTCATCTACATTTTGTTTTTGTTTACAGGGTTGTCTATGTAGTAGAACTGATAAAGGGATGGATGCTTTCTGCTGAAGTGGTAGATGGATTAATCATTAAAAAAAACTGGTACAGTGAGCCATTTGAAGAAATGATCTACATGTCTGGAAAACTTGCTATGTAACCGGGGGGGGGGGGGGAAACAAAATTCTAGTCTGGCAATTTCCCAGAAGAATATGCGGCGATTGCAACTGGTGCAGAATGCAGCAGTCAGGCTGATCTTCAGGTTGAAGAAGTTCAATCACATAACTCCCTCCTACCGACTCCTGCATTGGTTGCCAATGGAGGCGCGTGTGAGGTTTAAGTTTGGCTGCTTTTGCTTCAAGGTTCTATTCTGTCTAGCCCCCAAATACATAACCGACCTATTCTCCTTTTCAACCAATAGACATAAAAGAAGCTCAAACTTGAATTTTGTTCCCCCCCCCCCCCCCCCCCCCCCGGTTAGAGGATGTAAATTCAAAATTCATCACCAACATCTTCTCTCTTATCAAGCAGCATTATGGGGCAACGATCTGAAACAACTACTTACGCTTGCCAATACATATAGGGAATTTAGGAGACAACTGAAAACATATCTGTTCCTAAAGTACATAGGAAACTGATTCGCACAATCTCTCTCTCAATACCAGATCTCTAGAACTGCTAAACAATAGATATTAACTATGTCAATTCTACTCAATTTGTAACATTTTTTTATAATCATTGTAAACCGCATAGAACTTCCTGCGGTATATAAACCATTATTATTATTATTAACTCTTTGATTATTCTTACAGTCATGTGAAAAAATTAGGATACCCCTTGAAATATTCAGTTGTTTATTAAGAAATGTTCACATATCAATGTCAAATTTTTTTTTTATTTATCTCTGGAAAAGAAAGTGATATAATTACAGGCAAATAACAAAAATTTCATTAAACAAAAGATATCCATAAAAATGTGTATTCTAACTGAGGAATAAATTAGGACACCCTACACCCTTATAGCTAGTGTTACTCCCTTTGGCTGAAATAACTGCAGTGAAACGCTTCTTGTAGCCATCTACCAGTCTCTGACATCGGTCTGAAGAAAGTTTGGCCCACTCCTCAATGCAGAGATGTTTGAGGAATTTCTTGCATGTACAGCTCGTTTCAAATCATCCCACAGCATCTCAATGGGATTAAGATCAGATTCAGGGCTTTGACTCGGCCACTCCAGGACTCTCCATTTCTTAGTTTTCAGCCAGTCTGTGGTGGATTTACTGGTATGTTTGGGGTCATTGTTATGTTGCAGAGTTCAGTTCCGCTTCAGCTTTAATTTTCTTACAGATGGTCTCACATGTTCCTCAAGCACCCTGATACACAGTAGAATTAATGGTGGATTCTATGATGGTGAGCTGGCCAGGTCCAGCAGCAGCAAAGCATCCCCAAACCATGACACTACCATCTCCATGCTTCACAGTTGGTATGAGGTTCTTTTCCTGGAATGCTGTATTTGGTGTACACCAAATATGTTCTCTTTTCTAGTGTCCAAATAATTCAATTTTAGACTCATATATCCATGGAACACTATTCCAGAAGTCCTGGTGTTTGTCTATGTTCTCTATGGCAAACTTCAGTCTAAGGGATCTGGCCAATTGGAATCTTAAGCCACTCCCAGTGCATCCCATAACTCCTATGGGAGGGACTTTAGGTGTCTGGACCAATTAGGCCCTTAGGCCCCTCCCCAGTGCATCCCACAATGCACTGGGAAGGGACAGGCCTGCCATTCAGATGAAGGCATACCTGCTGGATGGATGGAGGAAGCATCCAGCTGGCCAACTAATAACGTAGGGGGGGGGGTTCGGGTGGGCTGGGGGGCTTGGTCTGGCTGGGCTAGGCAGGGGGGTCCAGTTGGGCTGGGAGGGCTTCCAGCTAGGGGTTTGGTGGCCTACCTTTGCAGGGGGTGGGAGTTCTGTCCTGGGTGCAGTCATTATGGGGGTGTCCGGCAGGAGGGACTGGGCATCCCTCCTGCTGCAGTCAGTGGGGTGGTGGTGGTGGTCTGGCAGGAGGGACTGGGCATCCCTCTTCCCATGGTCATTAAGAGGGGGGGTGTCTGGCAGGAGGGACTCAGCATTCCTCCTGCTGGGGGATGTGTCAGCAGACGAATTAGGCACTCCTCCTGCCATGGACATTAGGGGGGGGGGCTGGCTTTGGGGGTCCCGGCAGGAGGGACTGGGCATCCCTCCTGCCGATGGTCTTTGTGCAGAGACAGGGGAAGACAGGCCGTGGCCATTAAGCTGATTGCGGTAGGGAGATTCCTTGCGGCAACACGATTCTCTAACCGGCACCTGTAATATGGGTTCCGGTTAGAGTGGGGGGTTAGGCGACTTAGGGTGATTCTGTATAGGACACCCATGTGCAATTCTCAAAAGCCGCTTAGACAGCTTCTGAGAATGTAATGTAATGTAATGTAATTTATTTTTTATATACTGCTACATCCGTTAGGTTCTAAGCGGTCTGAAGAAAATATACATTAAGATTATAAATGAGAAGTAAGAAGGTACTTAAAAAATTCCCTTACTGTCCCGAAGGCTCACAATCTAACTAAAGTACCTGGAAATTAATAAAGAAGAGAAAATAAAGATGGTTGGAAAAAGAAAAATTCTATGTGAACTTATAGGATGGAAATTAAACTGACAGTGAAGAACTGTATGAAAAATACATATGGAATGCCGTTAGAGAGGGTAGGTTACAATCTATTTATGGTATTTGTTTAATTGGAAGGTGTTAAGGTGGGTAATTTGGGGGAAGGTTATCTGAAGGTAGGTGAATCTTCTGGAGGTAAAAGAGGAGGGGTTAAGATATTTGGATGAATTTTTTGAAAAGCAGGGTTTTGATTTCTTTTCTGAATGTTTTGAAGTTGTCTGATATTGTCATAAGATTGGAGATGGAATGGTTGATTTTTGCTGCTTGTGTTGCCAGAAGGTTGTCAAACATTTTCTTGCGTTGTGTGCCTTTGAGTGGGGGGAAGGCGAAAGGGTTCGAGGTTCTTCTGTGTCTTGAGGTGGAGATTTGGTTTAAGCGGTTGTTTAGATAGGAGGGGGAAAAGCCGTGTAATGCTTTGAATATCAGGCAGTGGAATTTGAATTGGATTCGTGCTTGTATGGGTAACCAGTGAGAGTCTAAGAAGGCAGTTGTTATGTGATCATATTTTTTGAGTGAGTAGATCAATCTGAGGGCGGTGTTTTGTATGGTCTGGAGTTGTTTTATCATAGTGGCTGGACAAGGAAGATATAGGGAGTTGCAATAATCCAGCAGACCTAAGACTAGGGATTGGACGATTAGTCTAAATTGTGCTTGGTCAAAGAATTTTCTGATTTTACAGAGATTTCTCATGGTTAGAAAAGCTTTCTGGGTTGTTTTGTTGATCTGGGGCTGCATTGTGCAACATCTGTCTATCGTAACTCCTAGTAGTTTTAGTTCGGGTTGTATTGGGTATTTGGTGCACTATACTGAATCCAAGTCTTAGTGACCAAAATAGCTGCCATAAGCACCAGGTAAATGATTCAAATGTTGCTAATTTTAATTTTTAATTTTTTTTTCACTTCAGCTGTTAAGGCAACTTTCTTTTTCTGTATTATGGAGCTATTTGAGTTGTTGCTCTTGTTCTATTTGCACTCCTTTCAGGTATATAACCACTGGCAAAACCATCAGTAGCAAGTACTTTAATCTTCTGTGCATTGAATGGCTGAGCTGCATCTCTAAAGTCATAAACAATATCACTGGCTTCTGCTTCATTGATGGTGAAGATTGTGATACCATTTCCATACATAAGGTCAATAATAAACTGTACAAACTCAATTCCTTCCCTGTTTATGAGGACTCTTCACATGATGGCTTAGGAACCTAAGAACATAATAATTGCCACTGCTGGATCAGACCAGTGGTCCATCATGCCCAGCAGTCCGCTCAAGCGGCAGCCCTCTGGTCTAAGACCAGCACCCTAACTGAGACTATCCCTACCAGCGCACGTTCTTGTTCAGCAGGAACTTGTCTAACTTTGTCTTGAATCCTTGGAGGGTGTTTTCCTCTATAACAGCCTCTGGAAGAGCGTTCCAGCTTTCTACCACTCTCTGGGTGAAGAAGAACTTCCTTATGTTTGTATGGAATCTGTTCCCCTTCCAACTTTAGAGAGTGCCCTCTTGTTCTCCCTACCTTGGAGAGGGTGAACAACCTGTCCTTATCTACTAAGTCTATCCCCTTCAGTACCTTGAATGTTTCAATCATGTTCCCTCTCAATCTCCTCCGTTCGAGGGAGAAGAGGCCCAGCTTCTCTAAACTTTCGCTGTACGGCAGCTCCTCCAGCCCCTTAACCATCTTAGTCGCTCTTCTCTGGACCCTTTCAAGTAGTACCGTGTCCTTCTTCATGTACAGCAACCAGTGCTGGATGCAGTACTCCAGGTAAGGGCGTACCATGGCCCGGTAAAGCAGCATGATAACCTTCTCTGATCTGTTCATGATCCCATTTTTTATCATTCCTAGCATTCTGTTTGCCCTTTTTGCCGCCACCGCACATTGTGTGTTGAAGAGAAATGGGAATAGAATATATCTCTGGCATATCCCTGTGTAGACTTGGGATGTAGGGCCATTAGGGTAATTAGCTGATAAACTAATTAGCTAATAATTACTCTGTTTAGAGTTTGTAGCCTGTTTTATCCGTTGAGAGTATGATTTTGCTTTGATGTGGTCCCAAATCAAAAATAAAGATTCATATGAAAGTTTGCTGGCAATATAAGGAAGAAAATCAAAGTTCTGGAAATATATATTACAAATGTATTGGTCATCTAAAAATATCTATAAATTGGTATGTCAAAGCAGTTGCAAAACTTAGTACCAAGAACTATAAATAATACAGAAGGTAGTGAGGTATTACTAAATAACTATCAATAAAAGGAGGGAGTAGAGGGACAAATTACCATAGTAAGATGATGATAATGGTGATAATATTTTCCTAATTGTTTTCAGAGCCCTGGTAAATTACAATGCTTTACATTAAGCTCCTCATTTTAACGTGTCCTTGTAGTCTGTTGTATGTGGGCCAGACAATCAGAAAAATTAAGATCAGACTGGGGGAGCATAGGAGGAGGATTCATAGGGAAAATCTAACTGCCCTCCTAGTAGCCCACTGTTAGGAGCATTCTCACAATTTTTTTGACCTTACCTGGTTTGTGATTGAACATTTTCGGGGTGACAAACTAGCTCATATCCAATTACAGGAGCAACACTGGATTTTTCATTTGAACTCTGTCCAACCTGCGGGATTAAATGAGTTTATTGAATGGAATACCATCACATAGGGCTCCTTTTACGAAGGTGCTCTACAGGCTTTACTGCACGCTAGCCAAAAATCTACCGCCTGCTCAAAAGGAGGCGTAGCAGCTAGCGCACGTGGCATTTAATGCACGCTATTCCGCACGTTAAGGCCTAGCGCGCCTTTGTAAAAGGAGCTCATAGTGTTCTCGTTTTGTTTTTCCCGCCGACAGGTTGCTTTTGGCCCCATCATGTTTTTTGTCAGCCGACATCTCTTCTTCATTGTTAAAGCTCTGTGCTCTCCGTTCTGATGGCCTCCATTTTATTGCAGGTTGCCATTCAAACTTTGCGGCTTCCTGATGTGCTGCGCGGTCAGCGTAGGTTCCTGAAGAAAGGGTTTTTTTTAGCCCTAAAACCAGCTTGGTCGAACCTGCTATGAGGAATTTGAACTTTACAAGCAACCTCAGTTATCTCTGGACTGCTTCAACTTTACACAAGTGTTTGTTAACTTTACACAAGTGTTTGTTAACTTTTTTCAACGTACGGAGGAAGCACGGGATTGTCAGAAGCTTCACATTCTTTAAGTATTTGTGGTTAAATCTCCACTAATTGCTCTTATTAGTACTGAGTGATATTTATAACTATATTTCTTTAATGCACTTATATTCACTGTAAGCAAACGAGATGTATCCTATGATGGTGTGTGGGTTCAGGCAAGGCTAACGTCTTGCTTTCTGAACTTTCTATCAAGCGCTGGAACGGTGTTCACCGCTCCTTATGTTTGCCTAGTCACACTGAGGATCATCTTCACATTCATTAAGTATATTGTAATTTTGGTTTACAGTCTAATAAGGGCAATTTAGTGTATGTGGAGTGTTATGCTTGCCCGGTTTTGGCAATTTTGCTGCTATTTCAGTATCTTTTAAGTAACTGTGCAGTTATAAAGAGATTTTATAGTAGGGACCTCATTTTACTAAGCAGTCTCCTTCCCAATAAAAACCAATCTCTACCCTCCTTATTGTCCAAGACCTAACAAGTTTGACTTCACTTTGGGTAGTATCCCTTGGAACAGATAAGGTAGAGAATGAAAGAAAGCCGTAGGGAGAAAGCAGAAAAGCACCCCGGGACCAGTATTAAGCAAAAGTACAGACTAGGGAGAACACAGCCTAAATGAGACAGGATGGAAAGGAAAATCAACAAAAAAGAAGGCGGAAAATCAAAGAACAGAGAAAAATAAAAGGAATATGGCATCAGAAACAGCAGGAAAATCAGTAATTTCCCAAGGGATGGAGAGAAGCTTGTGAGGAGTCAGAATAAAAGAAAGCTGAACCGTTAAAAATTCACAAAGGGTAGGAAAATTCATGACTCGGGGGTCTTTTTATTAAGGTTCGCTAACCAATTTAGCACGCTCTAAAGATTAGCACATGCTAAATGCTAAGATGCCCATAGGATATAATGGACATCTTAGCATTTAGTGCACCTTCAATAAATGGACCCCTCACTCATTATAGGGGATAAGGGATATGGATTTAGCTCATGCATTTTCTTAATAGTTCAAGGTGTCCTACATTCAAGAATAGCAAATATTTTCCTCTCCCTGGAGAACTTACAATTTATAGTTTGTACCTCAGGAAATGGAGGGTTCAATGATTTTGCCAAAGGTCACAAGGAGCATCAGTGGGATTCCCTGTTTTTTGCCCTACTGCTCTAAGCTGTGTGAAAGGTCTCGTATTCATACTTTTTACAAGGCCTAGGTTTGTTCCTTTCTGTTTTCCTTCATCTCCCCTTTATTCTGTTCATTTTTTTCTCCTTTCATTTATTTATTGCTAACTGATATTTTAGCTTTCCTTCCCTGCTTTTTCTGTCTCCTCTTTCTTAATTTCCATATTTGTGATTTGTTCAGTACACTGAAGTTTATTATAAATTGCTTTGATGCTCTTTACATTCAAATGACAATTGTACCAAATTCTGAGCAAATAATATAAAATTAAACAATTAAGCGTGTTTGAGAATGTAGACATGAAGTCTGCATGTTAGGTTATAAAATGTACATGTGCACATGTACTTCAGTAGTGAGACATGGAGTTGGCAATGGGGCTTGATTTATATAGCACAGCTCTGAACAACAAAAATGTTAACACTTTTAAAGCTGTTTAACAGGAATATGAAACCAATGGGGCATCTTGTTGTCCTTTATAATTACAGCATGCCTTGAAGCAGGTTTTACATAGACAGGTGCCCAAGAATCTGTGTGACGTAAAAAAATTTTTTTATGGAAACGAGCAGAGATAAAAAGGATAGTTTAATTATTTATCAAAGTATCCTTTCTGCTAAATGTGGTAGTGCTACTCCTAAAAGTATAATCTGCCAATAGACTAAGGAGCTCATAATAAAATTTTTTTTTTTAAAAACGTCCAAAAAGTAGCCTAAGTCGGTACATGGACAATCAAAAAGACAGATCGTCCAAGTACCGATAATCAAAACTGGTTTTAGACATATCTAAAACTAGCTTATGCCTTTTCACTGCCTCTGTACACCCAGAGTAAAAAAGGGCATTTTTGGAGGAGTAGATAAGGTGGGAGGCAGGCCGACCTAGACTTAGTTGTCTGGCAACCATAATCAAAAAGGATTGACAGGTTGCCAGACAGAACTTATATGTTTTGACTTAGACCAAATCAAAATAGGTATAAGTTTCGAATCGGGCTGCTGAGCTGATCGCGGCTGCCATGATCATCTCAGCGGCCCAGGCAACCCGTCCCCTCGCACTGGTAACGATCGCAGCAGGAGAGATGCCCAATCTCTCCTGCCATAATCCCCCATGACCCTCTTGAATCTTCCCGGCAGGAGAGATGCTTGATCTCTCCTGCCGCGAACACCCCCCCTCCCAAATCTTCTCCGGCAGGAGAAATGCCTAATCTCTCCTGCTGTGATCCCCTCAAATCTTCCCCAGCAGGAGGGTGCCCAATCCCTCCTGCCGGACAACCCTCCCCCGAACATCCGTGCAATCACTGGCAGGAGGGTGCTGGTTAAAACAAAGGTTGCAGGAGGCAGAATAGCTCCTCTTGGATGATAAGTGTCCTCCAAGCTAAAGGTCACCGGTTACTGGTTCCAGTCCTTAATGCCAGCAAAGTTGTGGCTCTCTGGGAACCTATATGATATATGATGAAACTGCTGGGAGGTTCTGATCCATGAGATTGAGGCAATCACAGACCATCAGTTTCACATCTCCTGTAGTGAAATGTGAGGTAAATGGAAAGGATTTGGGTATCCCTAAGATTTAGATACACAAAGCCTATTTTGCATAGGACATTTAGGTAGGAACTTGGGCTTCCAGGTCAGGAAATTCACAATTCTCTAGTATTTTACAAAAGGCTTTGCTGAATGAGGAGCCTTTTGTGACATACATATAAAGATGATGGCAAGTACTTGAGCGTTTTGCTGGAATACAGCAAGAGCATTATTTTCACAAAGCTGCATGTCTAGAAAAAAAAGCAACGTCATTCAGCATTTCAAGTCACGTGTGCATATTCAACAGTGCTATCTAAATGATTAGTGTCACTGGATATACATATGTATGATTTCTAAATTTCCAAATTAGATGGTTTAAAGTATATATACAAGTATGAATGCATCGAAGCCCATAGGAATTAAATGGGTTTTGGTGCGTTTGCAGCGGCAGCATTGCTTCCATGACTTTGTAAAAGGGGCCCTAAGTCATATTCAAAAAAGTTAGAGGACAGCTGCTTTCAATTCCAAAGTCCAACCCACCTGCTGAGCACCAGTCTGTCTTATCATTCTCCTCCTGAGCACTGTGTAAAGATGCACCTCCTTGTCTAGTTTGTCTTTCTTGACTAGACTGTAAGCTCTTTTGAGCAAGGACTTTCTCTTCTATGTGTTCTTGTACAGCGCTGCATATGTCTAGTAGTGCTATAGAAATGATAAGTAGTAGTAGTAATGTATTTGGATCACTACTGAATATTGACCTAGGGATATAGATGTCTATGCTTGTATGCAGGAGCGGCTCAAGGCAATCTGCTGTCTGAGGTGAGGACCAGATACCAAAATCCACAGAGAGAACAAAAAGAAAAATGAAAAAAGAAAAGAAAAAGAGTGATCAAGAGGACCGGAAGGGGTATCAGACAACCCGGCACACAAGGATTGAGTGCTGGGAGCGATTCCTCATTTAACCCCACGGACCCTCCACCACCTAATTATATATTTTTTTTATAATTTATTCAGACTTCTAGTAAGTTTTACTTGACTGCGTTGCTCATTTCTTAATACTTATTATGGCTGTTGAATTGCTACATTGTGTAACAAGTAAATATTACTTAGCTTTAGCTTGCTGCTAATTCTTTGGGTAAGAGGGTGTTCCCCGGAAGAGCTGTCCAGGTGGGTGGTATTTAAATCCCAGAGTTAGTCTGCCTCGGCGTGCGTTTGCAGCCGGTTGGTGGTATACAGTGTAAACTTAAATGTAAGTAATTTATGCCTTTTCTGAATTAGATTTCCACATTGCTCATTTTTTGTGAGTATAACGGTTTGTTCTATTTTTTATTTTGTTTTTTTGATTTCAGCTCCCCATGTCGCCTTGATAAAGGATATCGAAACACGTTGGCGTTCAGGGGAAAGATTTTTTAGCAGCAAGCTAAAGCTAAGTAATATTTACTTGTTACACAATGTAGCAATTCAACAGCCATAATAAGTATTAAGAAATGAGCAACGCAGTCAAGTAAAACTTACTAGAAGTCTGAATAAATTATAAAAAAAATATATATAATTAGGTGGTGGAGGGTCCGTGGGGTTAAATGAGGAATCGCTCCCAGCACTCAATCCTTGTGTGCCGGGTTGTCTGATACCCCTTCCGGTCCTCTTGATCACTCTTTTTCTTTTTTCATTTTTCTTTTTGTTCTCTCTGTGGATTTTGGTATCTGGTTTTTACTGAAAATATCTAAGTAACAAGATTGTGGAGTTGTTATGTCTGAGGTAAACTGGAAGTAAACTCAATCAAGTACCCAATACAGAGTTCCCTCAAAATCCTGGGAATACAACTAGACAGATGCTGCACTATGCAAACACAAATCCATAAAATCATCCAAAAAGCATTCTTCACAATGCGAAATCTGAGAAAAATAAGAAAATTCTTTAATAAAGACCAATTCAGGATCATTGTCCAATCCCTCATGCTAAGTATGGTAGACTACTGCAACAGCCTTTACCTACCTTGCCCAATCAACACAATAAAAAAACTACAGACCATCCAGAACACAGCCCTCAGACTCATATACTCACTCAGCAAATACGACCACATTACCAAAGCATACTTAGAATCTCACTGGCTACCAATAAAAGCAAGAACACAATTCAAACTCTACTGTCTCCTAATCTAATCTAATCTAAATCTTGGGTTTATATACCGCATCATCTCCGCAGATGGAGCTCGACACGGTTTACATGGTTAGGGAAGGAACGGAACTCCAGTGGAATTATATAAGTATGAGAGAAGAGAGGTTGGTGTGAGAGTGCCAGGAGCGGGACGGGGTTACGTTCTGGAGAAGAGCCAGGTCTTCAGATGCTTACGGAATGGTAGAAGGGGGCTCAAATTGCGGAGAGGGGAAGGGAGACTGTTCCAGAGCTGAGTGATTCTGAAAGGGAGGGAAGAGCCAAGTTTACCAACAAGGGAGATGCCTTTTAAGGAGGGGTAGGATAGTTTTAATTTTTGAGTGGATCTAGTGGAGGTTGGATTTGAGGAATTCCAGGATAGAGGGATAAAAGGAGGAAGGATACCGTGGAGGATCTTGAAGGTTAGGCAGGCACATTTAAAGTAGACCCTGGAAATAACGGGAAGCCAGTGGAGTTTGGATAGGAGCGGTGTGACATGGTCAAATTTACTTTTTGAGAAGATAAGTTTGGCCGCGGTGTTCTGGATTAGTTGGAGTCTGTGGAGGCTTTTCTTTGTTAAGCTTAGGTAAATGGAATTGCAATAATCCAATCTGGAGAGGATAATGGATTGTACGAGGACGGCAAAGTGTTTTTGGTGGAAGCAAGATCTCACTTTCCTCAGCATGTGAAGGCTGCAAAAGCATTTTTTTATCAGGGAGTTGAGGTGGTCGTTGAAGGATAATGATGAATCTATGGTGATGCCCAGAACTTTGCTAGAGAATTCCAGCTGTAGAGAGGAGCCTGTGGGCAGTGGGATGGAAGTGGGTAATTGATCAAGTTTAGGGCCGAGCCAAAGTAGTTTAGTTTTGGACTCGTTCAATTTCATTTGTACAGTGTGAGCCCAGGATTGAAGTTTGGTTATGCAAGAAGAAATGTTAGCTGCGAGATTGGTGAGGTTCGCGTCGATCTCGATGAGGACCAGGATATCGTCGGCGTAAGTGTAGAGTGTTTCTAGGGGGGATAGGTGGAGAAGATTCAGGGAGGACATATAAATGTTGAAGAGGATGGGAGAAAGGGGGGAGCCTTGTGGGACTCCACAAGTCGGTTTCCATGGGGAGGAAGAGGAACCATGTTTGGTGACGGTGTAAGAGCGAGAACGTAAGAAGTTCGAGAACCAGTCAAGGACTGTAGAACTAATGCCTATCTCGGAGAGTAGGAAGATTAGAATGTCATGGTGGACAACGTCAAAGGCAGCAGAGAGGTCGAATTGAAGGAGAACGGCAAATTTTTTGTGAGAGTGAAATTGTTGGATCTTCGAGATTAGGGAGGCCAGGAGGGTTTCGGTACTGAAGTTGGGTCTGAAGCCGTATTGATAGGGTAGGAGGACAGAGAATCTTTCCAGGTAGGCTGAGAGTTGGGAGGAGACGATGGACTCCTATTCAAAGTAACCCACGGCGCGGCACCCAGCTACCTAAACAACGTTTTCACTACTATCTCTTATCCAGAAGAAGGAGAACACAAAACATTTTCACCTACCCTCCTCTCAATGGTACTCGACGTAAGAAACTTTATGACAACCTACTAGGGACACAGGCAGCTAATATTGACTCCGACATCTCAAAATTATTGATCGAAATTACAGACATAAAAGAGTTCCGAAAAGAAATATAAACACTACTGTTCAAAAAATATCTCCCATCAATCTAAACCGCCATCTAATGAGTTCCCAATCAATTCCTTTGGAATAGAATCTCTTTATCCAACCCAAACTAAACACTCCTACTGTCCATATCATCAACATTAATTAACCAACATCATGCAATCATCAAAACAATAAATACACCTCCGCTTATAGGCATATGATGCTACTCTCCACCCGAAGAAACTTGATTCAGCTCATGTAACATCTTTTGTAATCTAGAATATATTGTAATTCTTTATTCTCCACCAGTTGTAAATTGACTCAGTTGCTATGTAACATCTTCTGTGATATTGAATGTACTGTAATTCTTCACTATTACCTGTAATTAACTCTTCTCCTGTAATGTAATTCTACTGGAAATGCCCAGATATCTTCTTTATTGTAATCCGTTGCTATGTTACATCTTCTGTGATATTGAATGTATTGTAACTCTTCACTGTTACTTGTAATCTACTCTTCTCCTGTAATGTAATTCTACTGGAAATGCCCAGATATCATCTTTATTGTAATCCGCCTAGAACCGCAAGGCACAGGCGGAATAGAAATCCCTAATGTTATGTAATGTAATGCTTCTGGTCTATAGTTGGTTATTGATGTTGCCGGTTCTTTACAGTTTTTTGGGATTGGGATTATTATAATATGACCATTATCGGTGAGGAATTTTCTATTGTTTAGATTATTGGTTAGATAATTCAGTAGGGATAATTTAAAGCCTAGTGGAGCTGCTTTCATAATTTCTTGGGGACATGAGTCCAGGATACAGTGTGATTTAGAGTATTTGTTATATAATTTGATATAGCTATTCCAATCTGGATTGTGGAAGGAACTCCAGATCATGTCCGCTGGTATTTCATTTCTTGATATAACAATTGATTGATATTTGTATGTATCAATGGTTGAGTAGTTATTTCTTAGGTTTTTGATTTTTGAGTCAAAATGTTGTGCTAGTTCAGGGTAATGTCTCCAAATGGATTACCCCCACCCTCATTTTACAAAACCGTGATAGTGGTTTTTGCGCAAGACGTTACGCAGAATGCTCTGCACTGCTCCCAACACTCGTAGAGTTCCTATAAGCGTTGGGAGCTGTGCGGAACATTCAGCGTGGCTCCCTGCACTAATAACTGATATTGCGGTTTAGTAATTGGAGGGGGTAACCCAGTTGGAGACATTGTCCTGAATATTATATAATTTCCCCTCAACTAGTTTTTACCAAAGCAAAGGCAAACATAACAGATAACTCTAGGTACACAGGAACAGCATCTGCCATCCCTTACTTGTAACAGCAGATGGCGCTCAAAGCTTTGGCACAATACATATTCTAAGGAACACTGATAGCAGTAAATCTGAGAGATCAAAAGCACACTCTTGGTCACCTTGGTTTAAGAGTGAGGTTTGTTATTGATGCGAGCCCAAGACCTAGTGTCGAAGGGCATAATGTAATACGGGGCTGGTGAGCCTCCGTGTTAGGGATCGGTGGGGCGGTCAGGGGGCGGTCGAGTCAGCGTCATGGCTGATTGGCCTGCAAAAGGCTAAAAGCCGAATTTGAATTTCATTGGTGGGCTGGGGCGTGCACGGGGGAGCCGAGGGGATAAAAGGGGAGGGCTTGGAGGACCTTAACTGTTCGGGTCCTCCAACGCGGTTTTTTCCGAGGCAGTTTTGAGCTTCCGTGTCTGTTGTCGGCGGCGGCATGGCAGCGAGAGCGGCTTCGGCGGATTCGGACGTGGCGGAGATTTCCTTCCGTGCGGGGGATTCTTTGCTGGATGACTCCGACGAACAGGTGGGTGCTGGGGGTGCAGCGGTGCGGGGCAAGCCGTCCCGCAGATCGAAGCGGGATGCACTATCGGCCATAGCCATCGCTGCCTCTGTGGGCCGCGTGGGAGGGCGGAGTTCAGAGCCGGGGGTGTCCTCGGACGGGGTTGTGCCGCGGAAGGCTGCAGGCAAGTCCAAGCACGGTGGGCGGGACAAGTCGGGCGGGAGGCAGTCTGTCCGGCCAGAAAGCAGCAGCTCTGGGGCGTCTGGTCTGCTGCCGGGGGTGGGGAGTGTGGATCCTGTTATACAGCCGGCTTCCGGTGGCCAGACTGAGCCGGTTGTGCTTCCGCTCCCCATTTCTGGTGGCGATGGTGATGCGGAGCAGGTGTTTTCCCCTTTTGGGGATGGGTCTGCTCGTTCTGAGGAGAGAGTCTTTCGCGAGTCTCCCCAGCCTTCCACCAGCTGGGGTGCCGGATCCTGGGGTGCCGGTCCCGGGGGGCCTTATGGTGCGCCTTATGGGGCTTTCCCGTGGGGTCCTGGGCAGCAAGGGTGGTGGTCTGGGCAACAGGGTTGGGGCCCCGGCATGTTTCCCCCTTACTGGGGCGGGGGTTTTGTTCCTGGGTGGTCGGGCGGACCCCTGCCGAGTGGGGTTGGAGGTGCTGGTTGGGGGGCGCCTGGGGGTGGTTTCCCGGGCTCTGTTCCTGGCTGTGGTTTTTCTTCACAGAGTCCATTGGTCGTTCCGGAGTCTCGGCGGAGTGCCGCTGGCGGTGTTCCTGGTTCTTCGTCCGTCAGCGTTGGGACAGCATCTGATCGACGGCGTAGCGAGGGAGCTCCGGCTACTTCGGCGTTGGTGACAGTGGCTGTTGGCGGTGGCGCTGCTGGTCCCTCGGAGGATGTGGTGGTTGCTGACCGTGGCGGCACTGTGGTGGAGCGTCCATCGGTGTCCTCGGCGGAGGTTGTTTCCAGCGGCATCTCCGTTCCTGTGACTGATTCTTCTATAGCGGGTAAGGTGGCGCCTGCTTTGGTTGCTGGGGGTAAATCTGGTGGTAAAAGGGGTAGAGGGAAACGGCGGCGCAGGCGAGATTCGTCTTCCTCTAGTCAGTCCTCCTCTTCGTCCTCCTCTTCATCCTCGGCCTCCTCCTCTTCGGCTCTCGGGCCTGGGGGGGCGGCTGTTCCTGCAGAGGGTGGCTCCGTTGCTCCGCAGGGTGATGGTCGGGGTGTGCCCGCTTTGGTGGCCCTGACTGAACTTTGGGAGCGGGTGCCGCGGACTTTGAGGCGTAGGATTAGGCGGCGTTCCTGTATTGATGTTTTTCATCTTATGGAGGGTAGGGTGCATCGGCGGAACCGTAAGAAGTCAAAGCGGGAGGCGGGTTCTTCCAAGCCTTTTCCAGTCGGGCGGTCCATCCTTAATTGGATCCGTTCTTTTATGCGGCTGGCTAGCGTCTGGGGGCGTGCGCATCCTAGTGATTATGGACTGTTACTCGCTTACGCCGATTCTGTGCTTGACGCGTATCAGCGTTTCGGGGGCTGGATGTGGTTGAACTATGATGAGGCGTTTAGAGATAAAATGGAGGAGAATTCTCATATGTCTTGGGGAACGCAAGATGTTAATCTATGGCTGACTCATATGTCCTCCAAGTCTGGGGTGGTCTCTGGGAGCGGGGGACGTGTTCCAGTGGGCGTTTCGGGTGGCGGGCGGCCCTTTCGGTCCGGGTCGGAGGTGGGGTCTGGTGGGGGAACGGGCAGCGACGTTTGTTGGAAATTCAACAAATCGAGTTGCTCCTTCACGGACTGTAGGTTTCGTCACGCCCGCTCCCAATGCGGACAGCCTCACCCCTTGCTTAAATGCCCCAAGAAACCGACTTCGGGGCCTGCGAGCATTGGCAAGTAGCAGCGCTGTTCCCACGCCGGTTTCAGTTCGTGCGATGAGTCCCTGGCTGTGTCTTTACCGGCCGGAGCGCGTGGGTACTTTATTGGAGCGTGGGTTTTCAGTTGGCTTTGAGATCCCTTTTCGGGGCATAGTGTCGGAGGCGCGGTCGCGTAATGCGTCGTCGGTTACGCAGTTGCGTTCGGTAGTGCATCGTAAATTGGGGGAGGAATTGCGTTTAGGGTGGATTGCTGGTCCTTTCCGTGAGCGGCCTTTTCCGGTCATGATGGTTTCTCCGCTGGCGGTGGTTCCTAAGAAGGACCAGGGTAAGTTTCGCCTTATTCACAATTTGTCTCGTCCTGCCGGGTGTTCTGTTAATGATGGTATTCCGCGTGACCTGTGCACGGTTCGGTATTCTTCTGTGGATTGTGCCGTTTGGCTTATCCTAAGGGCTGGCCGTGGGTCCCTGTTGGCGAAGGTGGATATTCAATCTGCTTTCCGGTTATTGCCCGTTAATCCTCAGTCTTACCATTTGTTGGGGTTTCGTTTCGAGGGTGCCTACTTTTATGATCGTTGTCTGCCCATGGGGTGTTCTATCTCGTGTGCCTATTTCGAGATGTTCAGCACGTTTCTTCATTGGGTGGTGGTTCAGCGCGCCGGGTTGGACGCCATGGTGCACTATCTCGATGATTTTTTGTTCATCGGTCCTCGGGATACGGACGAATGCGGACGCCTAAAGAGGGTTTTCGAGGCTATGGCCGCTGAATTTGGGATCCCTTTGGCGAGCGACAAGTCCGAGGGTCCAGTTACGTCCCTGGTCTTTCTGGGGATCGAGTTGGATTCTGAGGCTATGGTGACTCGTCTGCCGGTGGGCAAGGTGCGGCAGTTGCTCGATCTCATTGAGAGCGTCTTATCTGCCCGTAAGTCTACTTTGCACGTGGTGCAGTCGCTTATTGGATCCCTTAACTTTGCTTGTCGGGTGTTGCCAATGGGGCGCGTATTTTCTCGTCGGCTGTCTGCTTCCACTGCTGGAGTACGAGATAAGCGGCATTTTTTGCGGCTGTCGGCTGGGGTTCGGGCGGACCTCCGCATGTGGGCTTGTTTTTTACGGGATTTTAATGGTTGCTTGCCTATGCAGGCTCCGGAGGTGGCTAATGGGGACTTGGAGTTATTTTCCGATGCGGCGGGTGGGGTCGGTTTCGGCCTTTACTGTCAGGGTGCTTGGTGTGCTGAGCGGTGGCCTCAGGATTGGGTGGATAGGGGTATTACGCGTAACATCACACTTTTGGAATTGTTTCCCTTCATTGTGGCATGCGAACTGTGGCCTGACAAATTAAGGGATAGGCGTGTTCTCTTTTGGTGTGATAACCTTGGGGTTGTGGAGGTTGTCAACAGGCAGACGGCTCACTGCCTGTCAGTTGCTGTGCTGGTCAGGGCTTTGGTTCTGCGCTGTTTGCGTCTTAATGTTTTTCTTAGGGCTCGGCATGTGCCCGGCTTGCAGAATGGCATTGCTGATGCTCTTTCCCGTTTCCATTTTTCACAGTTTCGTCGACTCGCGCCGGAGGCTCACGTGGACGGCTTGGCGATGCAGGAGCATTTGTGGAGCCTGGTCGAGAAGGAGTGTGGGAAATGCTCCGTCTGTCGGTAGCACCTGCGACTTGGTCGCATTACTCATCTGGCTTTCGCGTGGTCTCTACCTTTTTGTTCAGTCGGGGCTGGGTCCCAGGGCATGTGTCCGAGTCCTTTCTTGAGGATTTCGTGCTAGATTCAGGTAGAGCTGGTGTCTCCCAACGGGTAGTGCGGGGGCGGTTGGCGGGGTTTGCCTTCTTTTGTCGGGCGTTGGGTTGGAATTGTCCTTCCTCGGGTTTCGTGGTTCAGCGCTTGCTTCGTGCACTGGGTAGGGTTGTGCTTCCCAGGCCTGATTCGCGCTTGCCGATTCAGCATGGCTTACTCGTGCGGCTTTTATTGGTCTTACCGGATCTGGCCCATTCGTCGTACGAGACGTCTCTTTTTCGGGCGGCTTTTTCGGTGGCTTTTTTCGGGGCGTTGCGTGTGGGGGAGTTGTTGGTGAGTGCAGCTGATAGGGCTAGGGGGCGTGGGCTGTTGGTGCACCATGTGCGGCTGGGTGTGGGCGAGGTGCACATCTGTGTGGCTAGTTCCAAGACGGATCAGGCCGGCCGTGGCCAGTGGTTGGTTCTTCATCGGGTTGTGGGTTGTGTCTCATGTCCGGTGCGGTGCCTGAGCGAATTTTTGTCGGCGCGTGTTGCGGTTTCCCCTGTATTGTTCATTCATGCGAATGGGTCCCCTCTTTCCAGATACCAGTTCCTGGCAGTGCTTCGTTTGGCCTTGGTGCGCTGTGGTGAGGAGCCTAGTCGATATGGCACTCATTCGTTTCGGATCGGTGCTGCCACCAGTGCTCGTGCCGCTGGTATGTCGGAGGAGGGCATCCGTCGGTTGGGTAGATGGGTGTCCGGGGCCTTCCGCTGTTACATTAGACCGTTGGACGCGGTTTCGGGACATGGGGGGAGTTCGGGGGTCGGTAGTGGTATTGCAGGGTATGTGGGGGGTTTTTCGTTTCTGTCTGTGGCACTTATGTTTTTGTTTTTCAGGTGCTGGTCGGTGCAAGTCGGTGTGGATAATCGGCCATTCTTTTGTGCATTGGGCTGGAGAGCGGTCTCGGCTGCGTCCTGGAGGTCGTCACCTGGGACTTGGCCATCAGGGTGTTCGAGTATCTTGGTGGGGTCAGCGCGGCATGAGATGGTATCAGCTCTTGCCGTTCTTGGCTTCTTTGCGGGATTCCCCTCGTCGTCCGGACGTGCTCATCATTCATCTGGGGGGCAATGATGTCGATTCTTTGTCGGCTCGGCAGTTAGTTAACGTTATTAAGGACGACTTGCGAGTTCTTTTTGCTTGGTTTCCGGGCACGCGTGTGCTGTGGTCTGACGTTATTCCGCGTCTGCGGTGTCTTTTGTCTCGCCGGTGGACTAGGGGGTTGGCTAAGTTTAACCGCCAGGTTGGGAAGTGGGTGGAGTCACAGGGTGGTACGCAGTTGTTGCATGGGTGGGTTGATGTTGGTTGTGGTGGGCTTTACCACACGGATAGGGTCCATTTGTCTGACATTGGGTGTGATTTGCTCTTGGACGATTTTGCTGTGGGTTGTGAGCGCGTTTTGGGTTTGTGTTAGCCGCCGCTCTGTTGTTGGGGGGGGGGCCTGTGGGATCTCAGGCCTGTGGCGGATCCCCGAGCTACTCGGTCATTGGGGCTCATCGGGTGATGAGCGGTGGGCCGGCGGGGTGCCGTGCCTGGTGGGTCAGGTGACCCGAGAAAAAGGGGCATGAGGGACATGCCACCCCTCAGACCCTTGTTGAAGTGGCAGGGTCGAGGGCACAGAACGCTTTGTTTGAGTAGCTCGGGGGGAGCTCTTGGATTTATATTAATTGGAGTTGTAAAATATGTAAACATGTTGTTTTGTATCAATAAATGAGCTGCGGCTAATTACCCAAAAAATAGAGTTGTTGTGTCTTATTGAATAGTCAGGATGGGTACCTTTAGTTAGGTTGTGCTATGGGAAAAGGAACAAAGGAGCTCATCCAGATCCAGTTATTAATGCGAGCCCAAGACCTAGTGTCGAAGGGCATAATGTAATACGGGGCTGGTGAGCCTCCGTGTTAGGGATCGGTGGGGCGGTCGGGGGGCGGTCGAGTCAGCGTCATGGCTGATTGGCCTGCAAAAGGCTAAAAGCCGAATTTGAATTTCATTGGTGGGCTGGGGCGTGCACGGGGGAGCCGAGGGGATAAAAGGGGAGGGCTTGGAGGACCTTAACTGTTCGGGTCCTCCAACGCGGTTTTCCCTCCCACCCTCCCTTTGTTTTGCTTGGTTTTAGGGAGAAGCTCGGGGCGGATCCCCGAGCTACTCGGTCATTGGGGCTCATCGGGTGATGAGCGGTGGGCCGGCGGGGTGCCGTGCCTGGTGGGTCAGGTGACCCGAGAAAAAGGGGCATGAGGGACATGCCACCCCTCAGACCCTTGTTGAAGTGGCAGGGTCGAGGGCACAGAACGCTTTGTTTGGGTAGCTCGGGGGGAGCTCTTGGATTTATATTAATTGGAGTTGTAAAATATGTAAACATGTTGTTTTGTATCAATAAATGAGCTGCGGCTAATTACCCAAAAAATAGAGTTGTTGTGTCTTATTGAATAGTCAGGATGGGTACCTTTAGTTAGGTTGTGCTATGGGAAAAGGAACAAAGGAGCTCATCCAGATCCAGTTATTATTAGAATGTGTAGAAGTAACCCATTGGAGACATACCCTGAAAGTAGAAAGGAGAATACTTTAAGAGAAATATTCTAATATAATAAGAAAGAAACAGATGACAGGACCTGCCTGCCCTCTAGAAAAGTTATACTAAATGAAACATACAAACAAGTAAAGGTGTGCAAGTAAAATTTATTTAGTTTCCCATGTAATTTGCAGGTTTTTTCTAATACGATTTTTTTTCTTCTTTCAGGGCAATTTCTTTAATAAAGTACAGTCAAACCTTGGATAGTGAGTAAAGTGGTTTACGAGCATTTTGCAAGACAAGCAAAACATTTTCTTAAATTTTAACTCTGTAAACGAGCGTTGTCTTGCAGTATGAGCACATATACGTGTGTCACGTCAAATACGCACAATATATGCACAGCGCATCACTGATCACGTCTGAACGAAATACATGCACCCGCAGTTCAAGCGCGTACAACATACGCACATCTCATGCTGAGCGCAGCTAAACGTAATAACAGCATCACGCCCAATTCACCCGCAGTGTAGTGACTGTTCGAAACGAGCGGGATCTTGCAATACAAGTACGTACAGTACTGTATTTTCTATTAAAGTTTTTGCGATGTGAAACTAATCATTCGAGTTTCCATTATTTCTTATGGGGAAATCCGCTTTTATATAGGCGCATGCTTCTGGAACGAATTATGCTTGCAAACCAAGGTATCACTGTACCATGATTAACTGGGTGCCTACAGCCTGGCTACCGTGAGTAGGTCTACTCTTACCAGCAGAAGCCAAGCAGGGTCAGGCCTGGCTAGTATTTGGATGGAAGACCACCCAAGAACACCAGGAGCCCCATGCTGGGCAGCAGCAATACAGTGGAGCTGCACACTGTGCAGAAGACAATGGCAAGCCACTCCTGTACTTTGCATGAAACAGCACAGGATGGATTCCTCACAATGCATGTTGCCACAAGTCAGCAACTGACTCATCCATCCATCCTTCACTAGATGGAGTATATTAAACAATGGAAATAAATCTAAGCTTCATGAGGTTTCCTGCTGTTTTGCTGAAAAATACGATATGAAATGATATTGGAAATGTGGTCTCAAATGAATTTACATCCTTGCATATATGACAAAAGAATGCAGCAGCATGCTACACAAAGAGGCACATGGGACAATAGTTGCAGACACACAGTGGAAAATGACAGATGGATGCAGTGACATGTATGTCTCAATCTTATCTTCAGCCTCACAGCCTTCCAAGCGACAGAAGAATCAACACTTTTGACCTGGCTGTATGTACCTCATTCAGTCTGACACCTGGACATATGCAGGTAATTCTATAGGAACTGCACAGATTTAAGTGGCAGGGATATGCATATACAAGGTCTGACAATTGTTTGCCAACTCGCCTCCGTGTACTTATGTTTGCAAACACCTGTACAAACTGTACTGTACAAACAACTCGGTAAGGTTTCATAACCTTGATATATCACTGTCTCACAGCTGTGTTTGTGTGGTGGTGTCTTGCTGAGTGGCATTCATTATTGATGTGTGTTTTTGTGTGCCATCGCAAGGATGTCGGAGCTTGAATTAGAGCAACAAATAAACATGAAATTTCTTGTTAAACTTGGCAAAAGTGGAAGTGAAATCAGGGACAAGTTAGTCCAAGTTTATGGGGATAATGCCATGAAGAAAACAGAAGTGCACAACTGGATTCAAAGTTTTTCTGAGAGGAGAGAAAGTGTCATGCCATGACCATTCAAATTCACATATATATGTCCTTTCCCCTGTTATTAATTATTTTTTGTTTGTTTAAAAAATTGTTTTATATTGTAAACTGCTTTGGCATTAAAGCGGTATATCAAACCATAATAAACTCAAAACTAGAACTGATGAAAACATTGCAAAAATTTGTTGAATTGTGCGTCAAAATCATCAGCTGACATAGTTCTCCCTTGCCATCATCGAGTTAAGATCACGTGTGGATTGTAAGTATTTAGAAATAAAATTAATAAATATTGAGAGAAAACTTGTTACTGAAAGGGCAACTGGCTATCAGTAAATTGCAACCTTCCATGAAAACATAGATCATTATACATAAAAAGGGTCCAGTTGTCATATATTCTGGAATTCAGAGGATGGGGCAGAGTAAGGGAGGACAATAACTGGGAGGGAGAATCCAGATTTTGTGAATTGAAAGAGAAAGTGTGCTTGTGTGTGTGTGGGGGGGGGGGGAATCTCTCGAAGGATCTCTCAGACAAAGAGATAATGGTTACTGCGGATGGGCAGACTAGATGGGCCATTTGGCCTTTATCTGCCATCATGTTTCTATGTTTCTACCTTTAAATTAATATAGAATATTTAAAGTTAGATCATATTTCATTGTTAGCATTTGCCATGATTTATATCTTGTTATGGCTGTACTTGAAACAAGGCAATTTTGGTATTGCTATGCTGTAAGCTATAGTGACAATGTAGCTGTAAATATACATCATCTCTGATAAATTTAAGAAAACAAAACAAAAGTCTTAGGCTGTTTCTCTGTTCTGCAGATCAAAGGGATTGTGTTTAGCTCATTAACTAAATATGAAGCAGCAGCTAAGGAAACAGTTTTAATCTCCAGTGTATGCATTTATATCAAAAGCTGTGCTGTAATTGGTCTTTGGCTATTGCAGCTGCAGAAAAACAGGTGTAGCCTTTGAGACTCATTAACAATTTCCTGTCATTAAAAGCATTGTTTAGTTTTCTTTTTAACTAAGAAGAGGAGCAAAGGATAAGGACATCCAATTAATTCTTTTAACGTCACTAGCAGGAGTTCGATTCCTGGGTTTGGATGAAAGTACCTAACCTAAATACAAACAACCCAAGTGGTCTAAATAACAGTTACTCATACAAGAGGCTATATCCCATTAAATGCGAGAAATACAAGCAAAAATAATTTATTAATCCAGGAAAAGGCCTCAGAATTGGAGCCTATGCAAAGTCCTATCATGGACTGAACTGTCAGCGTAGTGTTACCACTCCATGCTCCAATCATGGGCCAAAAAAACCTGGAACTTGTAGAATCTCTTAATTTATTATTATTTTTTTTATTAATTATTATTTTTTAATTTTATAATATAATAGGTTTAAACCTTAAAGTCTATACTTAAAACTTAATTTTAAATTTTGTTGTGGTTAATCTTAGTTTTTCATAAATGGACCTTAAGGAATGTAATCTACTGTTACAACCCTACTGTGACTAATTATTATATTATAAAATTATCTTAAACCTATTATATTATAAAATTAAAAAATAATAATTAATAAAAAAAATAATAATAATAAATTAAGAAATTCTACAAGTTCCAGGTTTTTCTGGCCCATGATTGGAGCATGGAGTGGTAACACTACGCTGACAGTTCAGTTCATGATAGGACTTTGCATAGGCTTCAATTCTGAGGCCTTTTCCTGGATTAATAAATAATTTTTGCTTGTATTTCTCGCATTTAGTGGGAAATTTGGATGAAAGTACATCATGTGGTTATTTTGTCGATTTATTCATGTTTTTTTTCTGCATCCTTCAAATCATCGCAAGGAAAGCCCACATTTTAACTTGAAATACTCTTCAGTGAGAAATAAATAAAATACTAGAAGCACCAGTAGGGATGTTTCCATATGTGTAAGAGTGATGCAACAAGCTTTTTATACAATAAACTCAGTGAATTAATCTTTCTGAGTTATATTGATGCAGTTAATGATCTGTCAACTGTAAACAAGTCTTACAAAATGAGTTTAAATAATAGAGTTAAGTGAGATTACAGTATGCCTGTATATTTATTTATATATTACGTAGGATTTATTTACCACCTTTTTGAATAAATTCACCTACCATACATACTCAAATATAAACCAAGATTTTGGGGCCAAACAAATGGCCAAAAAATGGGGTCTCAGTTTAAATTCGGGTCAGTGCTAACCCACCCCCTCCCAAACCTGTTGCAGGCCTCTATCAGGCCTACCGTAAGACCTGGTGGTCCAGTGGGAGGGATCCCTCCCGTCTCCTGACAACTTTTAACAATTTTATCTCCCTCCTGCCACCTTCCTCCCCCACACACACACCTTTTAAATCCTTAGTGGTCCAGCTGTGGGCTGGTACAGGAGGGATCCCTTCCACCTCCTGTCCCAGGCTGACTCTAAGAAGTTTTATCTGCTTCCTCCCCTCTCCCACATATCTTTGGAATCGTGACAGGAATGACCGTTCCGTCCCATGCAGTGCCACTAGCTGATTGGTTGCTGTGAGTTCTCGTGGCCGCCAATCAGCTAGCGGCTCTAGATGGGCAGGAGTGAAATAGGTCACTCCTGCTGCAGGTCACCACTGGATCACCACGGATTTGAAAGGTATGTGGGGGAGGGGGGAAGGAGGTAAAACTTAGTCGGCTGCGACTGGAAGCTAGAGGGATCCCTCCTGTCTCGGCCCACCGTTGTACCACCAGGACTTATGGCAGGCCCGATGGAGGCCTCTAAGGCATCAGAAGGGAGGGGGGACAGGATACAGAACCCGGCAGGGAAGGAAGGATGCTGGCTGCAGAGACCAGCAGGGCAGGAGAGGGAGAGGGCTGGATGAAGAGTTTGGCAGGGCAGGGAGGGAGGGAGGATGGGTGCAGAGACTGGCAGGGCAGGTGAGAGTAAGGGATGGAGCTGGATGCAGAGCCTGGCACAGCAGACAGGGAAGGGAAACAGGGTACAGAGCCAGCCAGTGAGGGAGGGGAGATAGGTGTAGAGCCTGGCATGTAGAGATGGGGGGGAACTGGGTGCAGATCCTGGCAGGACAAGGCACTGCACTTGAATATTAACCCTCCAGTTTATATTCGAGTCAACCCTTAGTCCTTTTTTGGGGAAAAAAGGTTATCTTGGTTTATATTTGGGTCAGTTTATATTCAAGTATATGTGGTATATTCACAGTAAGAATAATCCAGACAGGAAAATACAGCAGGAAATATTAAAATAATAGTACATGTTATGGCAGAGTATGCTACTGGATATGAATAGAAAAGTGACCCACTATAGAACTTAGACCATGTTTTAAATGGTCTAACTTTTATACTAAGGGGAGATCCTGCCAATCCAACCTGATCAGCTTCTTTGACTGGGTGACGCGGAAGCTGGATGCTGGTGAGTCTCTGGACATTGTCTACCTGGATTTCAGCAAAGCATTTGATAGCGTACCACACCGCAGGTTGCTAAGCAAGATGAGTTCTTTGGGTTTGGGCAACACATTGACCAATTGGGTTGGGAATTGGCTTGGAGGTAGGCTTCAGAGGGTAGTGGTGAATGGCACCCCCTCCGAAATGTCAGAGGTGATAAGTGGAGTGCCACAGGGCTCCGTCCTGGGCCCGATCTTGATCAACATCTACATAAGAGACTTGACAGAAGGGCTCCGAGGAAGAATAACATTATTCGCCGATGATGCCAAGCTAAGTAATCTAGTGAACAAGAGCACAACAGACAATAATTCAATGGCAGACGATATGATGCATGACCTACTTCTACTGGAGCACTGGTCTAGGTCCTGGAAATTCAGTTTCAATGCCAAAAAATGCAAAGTCATGCACCTGGGAAGCCGAAATCCATGCAGGATTTACACCCTAAATGGCAAGATCTTAACAAAAACTGAAGCAGAAAGAGACTTGGGGGTGATTGTCAGGGAAGATATGAAGTCTGCAAATCAAGTTGAGCAAGCTTCATCCAAAGCAAGGCAAATCATAGGTTGCATACGCAGGAGTTTCGTCAGCTGTAAACCTGAAGTCATTATGCCACTGTATAGATCCATGGTGAGACCGCACCTGGAGTACTGTGTGCAATTTTGGAGGCCACATTACCGCAAGGACGTGCTGAGACTGGAGTCGGTCCAGAGAATGGCCACCAGGATGGTCTTGGGACTCAAGGAGCTCCCATACGAGGAGCGGTTAGGGAAGTTGCAGCTCTACTCACTCGAGGAGCATAGAGAGAGGGGAGATATGATCGAGACATTCAAGTACCTCACAGGTCGCATCGAGGTGGAAGAGGATATCTTCTTTTTCAAGGGTCCTGCTGCAACAAGGGGGCATCAGTGGAAAATCAGGGGCGGGAAACTGCATGATGACACTAGGAAGTTCTTCTTCACCGAAAGGGTGGTTGATCGCTGGAATGGTCTTCCACTTCAGGTTATTGAGGCCAGCAGCGTGCCAGATTTTAAGGCCAGATGGGACAGACATGTGGGATCTATCCGCAAAGATAGATAGGGAGGGTCATTGTAGTGGGCAGACTTGATGGGCCATGGCCCTTATCTGCCGTCTATTTCTATGTTTCTATGTCTTCACTCAACAACACTTACAGTCCAGTCACACAGGACAACGTTTAGGGTGCCAGAGGGGTATCAGATTACCCTCCAAGCAACATAGTTCTAAAGGGTTACTTCTTCATATTTCCTGAAGGCACCTTTTCTTCACTGTTTTTTTGTATTTAATCTTTCATTCTTATATAGATTTTTATCAATAAATATTTTTTCAATAAATAGTTCACTTAACTTAGCTTTCAGCCATTACTGGAAATCCCCTCAGCCAAAGCGTTTCGTTCTCTTTCTCAAGGCAGTGGGAAGGCTATTTTCTATCATCTCACTCATACAGCTGTCGGCTCTCCAAAAAATAGCCTCCCCACTGACTTGAGAAAGACCTTATTATTTTTCTTGGAGGTATTTTTTCTTTTGGGATCCCTTTTTGCGTTTCATGATCATGAAGCCTTCGTTTTTGTTGTGTGTTTTTTCCTACATGTTTATATGTTGATTGTAATTGATTTTTTTATAAATTTAAATTATATTGTGATATTTTGAGATGAATAAAAGTTTTGATAATTATTTATAAGCTCATTTAGATATATCCTTTGTTTGTTATTAACGCTTGTTATATTTATATTGTGTATGTGATTGAATGTGAGGGGTTCTTAGTTTGTCAGGAAAAAAAGTACCAAATACCCACTCTTGGTAGTACCCAGTATTCCTGTGAAGAAATCTCACCCCCTCTTCTACAAAGCCACGCTAATAGCCCCGAAGCCCATAGAGATTTAAAGGGCTTCAGGGCTGTTGCTGTGCGGCTTTGTAGAAGAGGGGTCAATATTCTGTAAATCTACCTCAAAAGGACTGACCTCTAAAAGAAAAGCCACTGCACTGAATAACACTCACTCTTCCCAGTCTATCTTTCCCTAAAACTTCCTCTAGATGAAAAATCTCCAAAAGTAGATTTAGGGCAATTTTCTAGAAGCTTAAGAACTTTGCACTCAGACTTTTGATCAATTTTTCAAAATCTTCATAACACAAAGCTCCTTTAAAAATGAATTTACTAAGATGCATTTTAAAAGTTAATGCCTGCAGACCAATTTCCGAGCCAGGGACAACACCAAGCAGTTACAAGTAAAGCCATATTTTTTTTGTCAAAGCTCCGATTAAATTATATAAATAAGTTGTCCCAAATCTAAAAAAATAGAACCTGGATCATCCCTTGCTGACAACTGCATACCTTTTTCCACAAATTGCTCTGACCACCTATAAACACACTCAAGGGCTACTCAATTCTAATCCTTGAGGTTCACACAGGCAGACCAGGTTTTCAGGCTATCCATAATGACTATGCATGAGAGATCTGCATACACTGACTCCTTGGTCTACAAATCTCTTCATGCAGTCATTGTGGATAGCCTGAAAACCTGGCCTGCCTGTGTACCTTGATGATCAGAATTGAGTAGCCCTGGTATAAAGCCTCCACAGCCACCTGCAAGGCTAACGCGGAAACTTCAAATGCTTGCTTCAAAAGAGACTCTAACCCATCAACTGGGATAGTAATCTTCATCACAGCTAAAACTTTCACATCAACCTTAAGCAGTTTGAATTTTTCAGACTGCTGAACCACTATCAGGTAAAGCCTAGCCAAAGACCTTAACACAAGAACCAGAAATATCATCTATCACCTGAAGGATAAGGAATGCATTGGAAGGCTTTCTGATGTCCTTCAAAAGAGGGTTGTAGAAACCAGAACTAGAAGTTGGCTTATCCACATAAATCATAATGAATAAAGCTGGGAAATTATAGTAGCCAAGTCTTCCTAGCCAAAAATACAGACTACAGATAGATCCTCTCCTGGTGGAACTTCAACCCTCTCAGAGGATGCCTTCCACTTTCTAATACAAATTGCTTCTCTGCCAAATTTAAATTTAGTTCTCCTCTCCAGGGACTACTGACAGCCTCTCACCCTGATCTTCTACCTTTTCCAAACTAGGCCACTTAACAGCTAATTTAGATGAATAAAGGACATTAAGCAAAAAAAAAAAAAAAAGGTAAATCTCGGCTCACATAAAAGGGTCTGTGTAATATGAAAATAAATTCAAGCAAGAACTTTTGAGCAAACTTCAATCCTGTGACCTACTTAAACAAGAAGAATTTGTTGCTGCCAAAAGAAAGAAAAACAATTAAGGAAGCCCATTTCGGACAGCAGCAGCCAAAGGGTGCTGCAAACATTAACTGTCAGCTTTGGTAGGCTGGAAAAACTACAGTGCTGCATATCTGATAGTCCTTCAGCACCAAGAGAAAAAGAAACAGCAGCTCTCTCTTTACATTGTTTTTTCCCCCCCACCAATGGAGTAGCTAACCTTCACAACCCCCAAACCAGAGCTGACAGTGGGTCATCTTTTGTGACCCTTGACACTCATCACACCTTTGACCATTATGCATTTTCCCAGCTCCAGACAGTGTCAGCAGATAAGGCTACAATTGACAAATGTAGGTCTCTTGCTAAATGGTGCCGCATTGTTAACTGTCAACAAGTTCTAATTGTGACAGCAAAGGTGCAAGTTCTCTTCTAGTTTTATTATTTTTTATGATTACTGTATGTAATTTCTATTTATAATAATAATAATAACTTTATTTTTCTATACTGCCATAGTCAGGCGACTTCTAGGCGGTTTACATTGTAAGAAAGCTGGACATTCAGCGAATAACAAAAGGTCTTAATACAATACAATAAGTCAACTTACAATACCGTACCATGAATCTAAATACAGTACAATACAATACATTACAATCAGTCTAAATACACTACAATACAATAAGTCTAAGTACAATACCATACAATGGGTCTAAATACAAAAAATAATCTAAAAGGGGAGCTTACGTATTAATTGGAGTTCTATGGGTAGTGAGTACCTGAATACTTTAGTACTTACATATTAATTGGGGTTCTATGGGTAGAGAATACCTGAGTACATGAGAGGAGCTTCTTGAGAGGAAGAAAAAGGTGTTTACAGGGGGGAAGTCCTGTTTATTCATTAACAGCAGAAAGACATGCATCGCAATAAGCATTGAATGCGCTTAAGTGTCTCTCACATTCAACTGAAGGTGCTGGAATTACATAGCGTCGTCTAGCGATGTCCGAAAACAATGGAAATGCCTTGCAACAGAGACCCTACCACTTCAGCAGGTCAAAGTGAGGTTGAGGTGGGTTCACATCTCTCTCATTTCATCGTTTACTTTCTGTTCCAATGTGCACCTGGATAATTGGCTCATGTTACTGGCACTATACCAGTGGTCTCAAACTCAAACCCCTTACAGGGCCACATTTTGGATTTGTAGGTACTTGGAGGGCCTCAGAAATAAATAGTTAATGTCTTATTAAAGAAATGACAATTTTGCATGAGGTAAAACTCTTTATGGTTTATAAATCTTTCCTTTTGGCTAAGTCTTAATAATAATATTGTAATTTATAGCTAAAGAGACATATGATCAAGAAACTGTTTTATTTTACTTTTGTGATTATGATAAACATACCGAGGGCCTCAAAATAGTACCTGGCGGGCCGCGAGTTTGAGACCACTGCACTATACATCTAATATAATAAAATGCTAGGCCGCGCATGCGCACTCAAAAGTCGTGTTCCCTGATCCGTCGCGGAAACACAACTGCGCATGCGCGCCCACGGCTCTCTCGCACTTATGCTCAAGCCGCCGCCATGGCTCCTCTATCGAACCGCACCAGGATCAAGAGAGGAGCTGCAGCGGCGGCTTTCAACTAAAAAAAAAAAAAGTGACACAGCTGGGGGTAGCCGCGAGGTTGTGGCGGCCTTCCTCACCCCCGACTCTGACTGCATGGAGCCGCAACGACGGGTTTGAAAAAAGAAAAAGAAAAAAGGGAGCCGTTAGCCTTTCAGCAGCTCCCTCTTAATTTAAGGTAAGTCGGCAGCTTTCAATTTAAACACGGGCGGGCGGCCCGCAGACAGAAGGCTGCCGAAGCCGAAACCAAGCTTCCCGGGGGGGAGGACGGCATGGCAAGCGACGGCGAGGAGGGAGTGGGAGCAGGCCGCAGAGGCTGTCAGTGCCTGCAGGCCGCGGCGGCTTTAGGCAGATGTCAGCATGGGAAGAAGTGCAGATGGACCGGGGGTGGAGGGCAAAAAAAAAGGAAGGGAGGTCTACTGCTGGACAGGGGAAACAGAAAAGAGGTACTGCTGGACAGCGGAAGAGGTGCTGATGGAGGGGGGGCAAAAAAAGGAAGGGAGGTCTACTGCTGGACAGGGGAAACAGAAAACAGGTACTGCTGGACAGGGGAAGAGGTGCTGATGGAGGGGGGGGCAAAAAAAGGAAGGGAGGCCTACTGCTGGACAGGGGAAAAAGAAAATAGATACTGCTGGACAGGGGAAGAGGTGCTGATGGACGGGTGGGGGGGGGCAAAAAAAAAGGAAGGGAGGCCTACTGTTGGACAGGGGAAACAGAAAAGAGGTACTGTTGGACAGGGGAAGAGGTGCTGATGGAGGGGGGGTAAAAAAAGGTGGACAGGGGAAACAGAAAAGAGGTACTGCTGGACAGGGAAAGAGGTGCTGATGGACGGGGGGGGAGGGGGGAAGGAACGGAGGACTAATGCTGGATAGGGGGAGCAGGAAACAGGTACTGCGTGGTGGACAGCCGAGGAAAAAGAAAGACAGAAAGAAAGAAATACAGAAACAGGCTAAGGAGAGAGAGAGAAAGAAAGAAAGAAAGAAATACACACACACATACATATTCTAGCACCCGTTAATGTAACGGGCTTAAAGACTAGTATACAATAAAACACAAGATGCAAAACCATAAATATAACAATATTTTTCAAACACTTAGAAAAAGTCTATGTGATGTGCATTTATTTCCTATTTTTTCTGCAGTCCTTGCAAATCAAGTGACTGAAAATGATTATAGTACCTTGTCCCTGAACTTCTGCACCAAGTGAATGGTTCAGCCTTCAGCTTCTTGCATAAAGATTCCAGTGGTATGCTCAAGCTGACAATTGCAACACTCTGAAAAAGCCGAGGCTGCTTCAGTAAGATCATCGGCAGTGCAGTCAGTTGATTCAATGGTATGTAAAGGGAGGATTTCACTTGTTTGAAGAACCTTTGGTGATCCTTTAGATTTTTTCACAAAACTAAATCCTTGCAAAGTTGGATCAAGTTATGTTGCCACAAAATTCAACATGGTCAAACTGCTAGAAATTCTTATCAGACTAATCACATCACTGTCAAAATGCTGTGGTTGCCAAGCAGCATGAAGAGTATAACAAGCCGGCAACATATTTTAAAGCATGTGGTGTCTATGAAGGACACCGCGTGCTTTAACATGTCGATATCAATTTGGGAAATCAAATGTTCCTTTTTTCTGTCCCCCAGCAACAGAATGAGCACATCATGACTCTCCAAAATTGATGAAAACATGTCATTCAAGCCACACCATGGCCTTGTTTCTCTCCCATGTTTAAGGCTTTTTGGCAAGTTGGACTGTATGCCTGATTTGCATATTTGACCAATTTATGGGAATAGTTGTCCAGCTGGTGTACATCAGGGTTCACAGACATAACTTTCTTCCAGGCTGTGTTAATGGAAGTATTTAGCCAGCGACACAAGCAATCTACGTGAATTTTTGCAGCAGTTACAGCCACAATATTTGATCCTTTGTCCATCGTGCATTGTATATCATCCAAATTCAGTCCAAGTTCTGTGAGAGTAGCGTCAATGAAGTTCTCTCTGTTATTTGCTGTTTGTTTTTCTAGAAAATGCTCATATTTATACATTGCATAATGCAGGACCCAGTTATTCACCCAAATCATAGGGCTCCTTTTACGAAGCCATGTTAGCTGCTTTATCGCACGCATCTTTTTAGCGCGTGCTAACCCCCGCGCTAGCCAAAAAACTACCACCTGCTCAAGAGGAGGCAGTAGCGGCTAGCGCGGGCGACAAATTAGTGCACGTTATTGCGCGAGTTAAACCGCTAACGCGGCTTCGTAAAAGGAGCCCATACTGAAATTGCCGTAATTTATATGCATACCCAAGGATCACAAGTCCTTTTTGGATAGGTCTTTTGTTTCAACCAAGTAAACAGCAGCAGTCTTGGTTAGGTAACTACATCAATGGAGCCAGGCTGACCTATGGTGCCTTTCGGAAAGAAATTAAAACTGTATTGTTTGACAGATTTATCTCCTAAACAGAAGTCACACTAAATTTAATAATTTTATTCTGTCTATTTCTTGAGTAATATGTTGTACTTTCACTATTTGCATTTTGTAATTCGCTGACTGTCCAGCTCTCTTCAATGTGAACCGCCTAGAAGTCATCTGATTATGGTGGTATAGAAGAACAAAGTTATGTTATGTTATAAAAATTTTGGTCAATGTCATCAGCCATCATATGTGTGCAGAACACAGCTTTATGGACAGAATTTTCTTGATCTCCTTGCGGCATTGCTTCATTTTTTCAAAGACCACTTCCTTTACAGTTAGGTGTCCATCGAATATATCATCAACGCTTATATTTCCATAATTACTACCGATTAAAATAATTTGCTGGGCAAACAATTACAGACCCAAACTCTCAACACCACAGAATGATAGTCCAGCCTCAACAATTAGACACAGTTCAGCACTCTTCACAGCAACTATTTCCCCTGGTAAATATTTGTACCAGGAACCTCTCTCAGAAACCGATCAATCAGCATTTGCCTGACTAGTCTGGCAATAGCTCATGACATCATATGATCTGTCATATCTTTTGTCCCTTACTGTTTAAATTGATCCTTTGTCTGACCTGGACTTAAACAGTAGACAACACAAACATAATTGAGGCAGGCCACCCAGGCAAAAATCTGCTCACCGTTTGCAGTTTCAACCAAACGGAATGTTTTTCAAGATTCAGCTTTGCCATCTGCATTTTCTTTCAGAACAAAACCATTTTGAATCGCATTATACAAACTGTCCGATGTCCATGATTGAGATGGTTTAGTCATTTTTAGACATCTTGATTGATATTTCACTAGTCATACACACAGGTACGGACTGCCCAGGCCCATCCAATCTCAGCTCAGACCACCAATCATATTCTTATCTGTAATCAGTCCACTCCTGCACACCAGTGCACAGAAACAGCAATTTGGGGGTTTTTTTCTGGGGAGTGGAGAATCCAAGTTGGATTTAGGCTGGGCCTGCTCAGTCTTCTTTCTCCCCACAGGTACAGCTAAGTCGTGCAGGCATTTGCCACAGCATCTTCATTGATCTGCAGTAAATGGTCTCTCTGCAGCTGCAGACAGCTACATTCTGCAGCAGAGTTCAGGCTTCCAGCAGCAGCAACACTCCACTCCCCTGCCGCGGCCCAATGGGCTTTATAAGAGGGCCAAGCCACAAGCACACACTACAGCGATCATCAGGGCCACTAAGAGCAAGAAAAACTCAAGGAAGCATGTAAATAAATATAATGGGTTAGTGGGTCACAGTCACTGACCGTGACCCACATAATCCTTCCAATATTGTTGACCCATAACCCATTAACACCTCTGTCACAAACAGAACAGCACTTGCTTTTACCCTGCATCACTGCCATAGAGAGCACATATTAATGGTCCTGCTCAGAAGCTAGTCTGCAAGAAAACCTAACCCCTCATAGGGAAAGGGGCAGGATTTGATATAGTATGTGGTTTACATATTATATACAGGTACTTTTTTTTTTTTTTTGTAGCTGGTGCAATGGAGGATTTAGTGACTTGCCCAGAGACTGAGAAATACAGACTGGCCAGGCGGTTGCACAGGATTCTTAAGTGATTACATCACAGGTCAGCAATTCTCAGTCTCCACCTGCTGACAGGATAGCATAAGCCCAAGTCTGAAGTGATCTGGTGGGACAATAAAGTCTCCCACCCCCCCAAAAAATGTTGTATTTGGAGTCTATTAGGGACAGAAAAGTACCTGTACTTAATTAAAACAAAACTCCTCCACCTTTTAACAAATATTTTCAAATAAACCTTGAAAACATTTAAGTGGATATGCTAAAATGAAATTGTGTATATTTGTTGCCCTTGGTTCCATAAGTTTCTTGGGTACCTTTATTTCTGAATGATTATTCTACTGTTCTACTTTTCCTGCTTACCATTTCCTAAATTTTAAACTTATTTAAGGACTATCAGATTGCTGATGTTTTCACATGAATAGCATTATTTCCTGCAAACTCCACTTTGTTACAGTTAGATACTAATTAGGTCTTTCTGGTGTGCATGTGCATTGCCACAGACCAATGTAAAAGTATCCCATCACAAAATGTTAGCTTTATACATATTTTTGTAGAGAAACTGAACTTTATTGTATAAAAGTGGCAGAATACATTTTCTCTCAAGTAAAACCTCTCTTCAGCTGTACACAAATATCAAGTAATGAACATTACCCATTTCATAATACAAAAATACATTTAAATTACATTACAAAATATGTCAATAAATGTACTTTAACAAAAAATGTCTGGTATATGTTATAATTAGTTTATCCACAGTTCCAGTTTTTTAGTTTTCTCCTTCCCAATTAAAGCCAAAATAAGCATTATAATAGGTTGGGCAATTAACTGAACAATTCGAGAACAAATATTTTCCTTTTGAGCACAAACTGTAGTCAGATGTAAAGAATAAATTAGAAAGAAAAAGCAAAGCCTTTGGCAGATTTTATAATCAATTTTTTTATAATCAATTTTTACTATACAAATATTAGTAAACAACCCAAACGAAATAAAGCTGGTTTCTAACAGAAGACTTTTAGACAAGTTTTAATTTCACATTCTGAAGTCCACTTTAGCAAGTACCATTGGTGAAGGCAAAAAAAAAAAAAAAAAAAATAATAATAATCCTTGGCTTTCAAGAATGACAAAATATTAAGGGTACAAATTAATGCAAAACTCTCTCAGGTACTGGATCAAAATTTGTGATCTTGTGCACTTTATAAATGCTAGTCTAGTTCAAAAGAATATATGATTTATAAAAGGAAAAATGCATTATTTGAAAGTGTTGTATGTCAGGCTCTACATATTCTGTATACATACATATTAGTGTATCTACACAGGCAAATGTTACCACTGAATGCCAAACGCATCCCACACTTTAAGAAGCATAATCTCATACTCATTTATTATAACACAGCTCAGACACCATTCAAATGTCACATTTTGTGTATCCTGAGTTTCACAAAATAATGATGCCCTTTTATTCCCGACTTTAACATAGAAAATATATGTATACTTTCATTAATTATCTTGGCTTTAAAATTAATAGATTAAACAGGATTTACTATGCTTTAAGAATACTCATAAAAATAGAAATGTTTAATTTTAAAGCTTACTTTGCACGACATAAAAGTCAAAGGCCACCTTGATATCTGACTCGCGATGCTAATCCCTCAGCATGGAGGAAGAGATCATGACTCGGATCCTCTAACGACTTAATTTATGGTGCAAAATATGTTCTTCCATGCAATCTGCAACACTTTTTAAACACAAAAGGGAGAGAAAACACAAAATGCAAGATTGCAAGAAAAGACCACTGAAGGGTGAATTCTCTCAATTACCTTATCTTAACAGTTAGCTGCGTTATTTATGCCAACACACTGGGCTCTTTTACTAAGCTGCGGTAGCGTTTTTAGTGCACGCTGAAGATTAGCTACACGGGAAAACTAACGCCAGCTCTATGGAGGCGTTAGCGTCTAGCGCGCGCGCTAAAACCGCTTGTGCAGCTTAGTAAAAGGAGCCCATTGTGTTTATGTTTTATGCCCTACACGCTGCTCTCTACACTACACAGTGTAAATTAAAGTAAGTTGCAGTAAGAGCACTTTGATCACACAATGTCGGAAATCCAAGTTTGTGTGCAATTGTGAGAATGGCTCTGCAACACTTCATTCAGTTACAAAAATACCCTCAGGTCAATTTGCAATCCTCCCCCCCCCCCCCAAAAAAAAAATATATATATACTGTATATAACTGTTAAAATAACATACTAAGGCTCAGATTTACTTAAAAGGGTTGTCCCCAAGTTGTGTCCATGGAAAAAAAAAATCTTTACTGAATAAGGCCCTGTCTTTCTTGCAAAATAATTAAAGCAAAATTCACAATAATACATAATTGATCTACTCGCTACTTTCAACAGGATATAATTAAACATAGTTTTAAAGAAAGCTAATGAAAAGAAATATCTGTCAAGCTATCTCCCAAAGTACTAATGTTTACAGAAACAAAATGTACCCATTATAAAATGAAATGGATGTGATAAAGAAAGGTCTCTAGCCAATCTGGGATTTACAATATTGGATACAATTTTTGTTCTAGGACTTTCATTGTAAAAGTAGTTTGTATTGTCTTCAGTGTAGCTTATAGTTGAAAGATTTAGGCCTCAGGATGCATCCCATCAGATTTTCAAAAAGCATTACAAAATGACAGGGCCAATGGAGGAAAGCATATAAGATCTTGCAGGCAAGAGTCCCTCCCTTCCTTCTGCATTTTTTTGCTAAATCCCAAGATTTTCCTAATACATCTAAATTTAAGCAGTAGGAGTATACTTTCCTTCTGCTTCATCTTTTCATCCGCTTTGTCTGCTAAAACAGAGCTTCCCAAACTATGCGTCGTGACCTCAAATAGGATCATAAAACCTGCTTTGGGGCTCTTGGCCTCTCCATAGGTACATCCTTATTCTGCACTTCCAGGGGGATCACACTGCAATCATGGGGGCACAGGCACAAAGACTGGGCAGCACTGTGCTAGAGAGGCATGTCCAGCAGAACAAACACTAAAACACTGGTGGTAACATTGACACAAGGTATGCCCGTGACAGGCCTTGGGCTAATATGCTGCATACTGTGATTTTTCTACTTTCCTGAGATTTGAAGCTGCTCTAATATGGGTCAGATGTTTTTAGTTACATTCATCTTGGCTTTTTCTTCAACTTATAGGATTCTTGGCCTTCTTTCCACCATAGTTTTCTATTGGTTTTAAATGTCAGCAATAAAACTAAACAGCTATATAAACATCTTTCAATCTGTAAATTAGAGTCATACAATATTTATCCCACCACCAGAAAATGCTAATGTCCTTTTGCTGCAGAAAGCTGAGCCATTGATGACTGGTTGGTTGTCTTTAATGAGGGATGTCTTCAATTCCATTTCACAAGCAATAATAGCTGCATTAAGTTCAACTTGAGCTCGATGTACAACATAAAACATCAGGCCTATACTTATCATAATCTACAGAAAAAAAAAAAAGAAAATGTAAGTTAGCATTTTTAAAGTCACTGCAAAAAAAAAAAAAAAAAAGATTATATAAAAGGTTTACAGTTTGCAATACTACTTTGAAAGAAAACTTTAGCAGATTCACAAGGGACTTCATAATTATCAGTTCCAAGGAGAATGGCTGCCAAGTAAACACTAATTTTGTCTATAAGATAGCACAAGCTGCTTTATCACAAGGGACTACATATAAGTGCAAATATAAAATAAAAAAAATGAAATTCCCTTAGTGAAACCTGATAATTTTGCTAATACCATCAAACAGCAGAAAAACAATTTGGGCTCATTTCAAATCTTTGCCACACAAAAGAATGTTCTAGAAATCTGGGACTTTCATAAGAGTATATCTGTGATCTTACAATGTATTATGAGGCAAGCACAGTACAATCTTCCAAAAATGTTCTAGATCCCACCACTTGGGTTTTGGGAATAGGACGTGAAGGGCCATTTAAAAGGCAAAGTACTGTATATTGTTACTATGTATTCTCTAAAACAGCAGCCAAATACTGCTCTACATATGGTATATCATTCAGAGCATTTATTCATACTTCCCTTCTTTTCGACTTTATATACTATCTTACCTCTATAAATTCCAACTGCTTTATTTTAATGCAGGCCAAATAGGAAATCTCCTTTTCCATCATGCTTTTTATGGAACCTCACTCATTGGACATTTATTCTGACCCTTCCAGTTATTTCCAAACCCCATCCTCCAAGCATATAATACAGGTTTCCAAGCTTCCAAGTTCTAAATTTATTTTGGAGTTGTTATCCCACTTATCATAGGGTACATTAATAGCAATAGTACTACCGTGTTTCCCCGAAAATAAGCTCTAGCATGATTTTTGGGGTAGGTCTTAATATAAGCCCTACCCCCAAAAATAAGCCCTAGTCGCCGGCAACAGCAGCACTTCCACCTCCCCCGCCAACCCATCTCTCCCTCCCATCTGAACTGCGAGACAAAAAGAAATACTGTACCTTATAACAAACTGGCTGTGGCAGCAGCAATCTAGACAGGCTACTTCGCGGCCTGGGCCATTCCTCTGCCACATTGCTGATGATGTCATCAGTGATGCGGCAGAGGAACGGCCCAGGCAGCGAAGCAGCCTTTCTAGATTGCTGCTGACGCTGCCAGTTTGTTATAAAGTATGCATTTCTGTCTTGCGGTTCGGATGGGAGGGAGAGATTGGTCAGCGGGGGTGGGGGGTGAGGGGGTGCACAGCGGTGGTGGTGAGGGAATAGAAAGATGCTACACTGGGGGATGGGAGGGATAGAAGCTGCAAGGGATGGAAGGAAGGGATAGAAAGATACTGCACAAGGGGATGGGTGAGAGGGGAGGAAAGATGCTGCACATGTAGGGGAGAGAAATGAAATACGAAGTATTGTGGTGGAGAAGAGGAAGGGAGAGATGATCATTGTACATGAAAAAAATAAGGCATCCCTGAAAATAAGACCTAGTGCCTTTTTTGGGCCCAAAATTAATATGATAGTGTCTTATTTTTGGGGAAACATAGTAGTACATCTAAGCAGCTTACATTCTAGAGTGGGGGAGGGTGTGATAGTCAAGAGATGACCGTGAGGGGAAAGGAGTAGAACTACACTCTCCGATAGAAAAGATGGGAGAAATAAAACAGGCAGGAAGGCATCTGCATCCAGTTAGTTTGCTCTGCCAACTGTCATGTGCTAAAAAAGCAGAAATAGAGGGATCAGGTATAAGCATCAGTGAAAAATAAAGTTTTTGAGTAATCTATGAATTTGTAGTCTCAGATGGGTAGGGAGAAGGTTCCAGAGTTCAGGTCCTTGAACAGAGAATATGGCACTGTGGGTAGTATCTGAGATTATTTCACGAAAAGGGGAAAAATAAGACTGTTTTGGTCTGAATATCTGAGAGACCGTGAGGGGCAGTAAGGGGTTAGATGTCTAAAGACAGAGGGGTGTTTCAGTAACACGAATCATGAAGACCAGTAGTAGGATCTTATACTGTATGTTATATGATGGAATCAGTTACTTTTCCACTCTGTAAGCTCATAACTTATAATTTGATGAACAAACATTCTTAATAAATAAGAGGGGGTACCCTCCTGCCAGTGAACGGGAGTGCTGGGGTGGGGGTGTTCCGGCAGGAGGGGTTGGGCACCCTCCTGCCGGCAATTGGACAGGCAGCCGCGATAAGTGTAGCAGCCATGTCTACTCTAACCCGATTCTGTAACCGGCTTCTGTAACATGGACGCTGGTTACAGAATCGGGGTTAATGTAGGCCTGATTCTGTATAGGATGCCCTTTCCGGGCGTCCTATACAGAATCTGGGCCTAAAATTGCAAGCCAAAAATCAACGGCTTTAAGCTAAGTGATTCTTTTCTTTATCTATTAAGTAATTTTAGCTAACATCACAAACATTTAGTAAAATCTTAAAAATTTGACTTAAAAAATAATTAAAAATTACTAATATTTATTAAAAATCATTTAAAAAGGCAGATCAGATGATTCTATGACGACAATGATACACACAGCTATTTACATGTAAGATATGGCTGGTGGTGGCATTTCTGACTAATCTCCTTAAAATGAATAAAAGTTGCATTTGCAAATATTAGAAGGGCTGCTTTGGTGATGATGCTAATTAGCGTTAACAGCATAAAAGCGAATTTTGACTAGCTGATTATTACTCTGTATGTAACAGAACAAGCACATTATCAACTAGCTGTCTGCACATTAGATGGAAATTTTAACAATGAACAAAAAAAAAATTAATTTTCAAATACTAGTAGCCAGCACCTACACTGCACCAAACATACCCCATGCCACACTTTCCATTCTCCCCCTCCCCCCTCCCAAGTTTCCCAAGCATCCATTCCAATCATTTACCCTTGAAAACAACGCTGGCCAGCACCATTTTACATTGTTGACATTTAACATATGAATACTATCCACATCATTTTGTTGTATAGCAAAATGAGGCCAACATCAATTTCAAATACCAAATCTCTGAGGCAGAAGGCTTGGGTGCATAGGGAGAGGAATGACCAGTACGAAAAAGAAGGTACTGATGCCACTGTATAAGACTCTGGCGAGACCTCATTTAGAATACTGTGACAATTCTGGAGACTGCACCTTCAAAAAAGTTTGAAATAGAATGGAGTTGGTTCAGAAGAAGGCTACTAAAACAGTCGGTGATTTTTGCTAAATCATATGGGGACAAGGATCTCAATATGTATACTTTGGAGGAAAGGCAGGAGAGGGAAGATATGATAGAGATGTTTAAATCTCAAAAAAATATATCAATGTTATTAGCCTAGTGGTGAAGATACCCACTGAAGCACATTTACTAATAGTGGAGAAAAGCCTCAACTGCATTAAAAAATGCTTTCAATATCAGATGGCAACCCAGCGGGTTATAAGCCAGTCAAATTCTGTCTTAACCCACTGGGTTCCCATCTGATAATGAAAGCATTTAATGCAGTTGAGGCTTTTTCTCCACTATTAGTAAATGTGCTTCAGTGGTGAGGAAGGGAAGAGAAATCCTGTGTAGGAAAGCCCAGGTAAAGACCCTTGAGAATTCCCCAATAGAGCAGAAACAGGCCAATACAGCTAAAACTTAAAATGGTTGCTGGAAGAGCAAAATGGACACTCTGACTAAAAACTGTCAGCGCTGAAAGGCACTTCTGCTTTCTTGAAAGCAAGGTCAAACAGAGAGCACAGCTGGAAAGAAAAACAATTCTAGTGAAAAAGAGATCTTAGCCCTACAGTGGCAGGATAAGCTGATGGAAGTTTCACAAGAAGGACAATACTGACAGATGCTGCGCAAGAAAAAAGAGATGTGAAAATATAAGAGAGCTAGCCATAGAGCTAAAAAACCATTAGGCCCAGGTGCTCGAAGGAGGAGCTTGGTATATTAATAGGACATTTACTGGGAATTAGGATAGAATTAGATAAGAAAAGGCATGGCACACAGTATCACTCATTATACTAGCCAATCCATAGATTAATAAATGAGATAAGGAATATGATTAACCAATGAAAATGTGAAATGTAACATGCACCAACGTGGGCCAGAGCTGTCAGAATCATATAAAAGAAAGCTCCTTGAACCAAGGATTCAGAACTCTTTAGAACTTCTCCATCAGTCTGGCCAGCCTGGTGTATGCTCTATTACTCTGTATGCTATGTGATTTGTTCCTGTAAGCTCTTGCTATTTGATTATTAAATTCATATTATTTGAACCAGCATAAAGAGAGTCGAGTGGTCTTTCTGTGGAGGCCGTCATAGCAGGCTCTTCAGTGGGTATCTTCACCACTAGGCTAATAATCTATATATATATAAAATCGGAGGTATGTATGTGTGTATGTATGTATGTGCCGCGATCACGCAAAAACGGCTTGACCGATTTGAACGAAACTTGGTATGCAGATCCCTCACTACCTGGGGTGATATGTTCTGGGGGTCTCGCGGCCCACCTGCACACGTGGGCGGAGCTACAAACAGAACATCAGATTTCACCCATTCATGTCAATGGAAAAAATGTAAAAAGCTGCCATTCTCACAGTAATTCAAAAACGGCTTGACCGATTTGAACGATACTTGGTATGTAGATCCCTCACTACCTGGTGTGATATGTTCTGGGGGTCTCGCGGCCCACCTGCACACGTGGGCGGAGCTACAAACAGAAAATCAGATTTCACCCATTCATGTCAATGGAAAAAATGTAAAAAGCTGCCATTCTCACAGTAATTCCAACTACCTGGGGTGAAATGTTCTGGGGGTCTCGCGGCCCACCTGCATACGTGGGCGGAGCTACAAACAGAAAATCTGATTTCACCCATTCATGTCAATGGAAAAAATATAAACAGCTGCCATTCTCACAGTAAATCAAAAACGGCTTGACCGATTTGAACGAAACTTGGTATGCTTATCCCTCACTACCTGGGGTGATATGTTCTGGGGGTCTCGCGGCCCACCTGCACACGTGGACGGAGCTACAAACATAAAATCAGATTTCACCCATTCATGTCAATGGAAAAAATGTAAAAAGCTGCCATTCTCACAGTAATTCAAAAACGGCTTGACCGATTTGAACGCAACTTGGTATGCAGATCCCTCACTACCTGGGGTGATATGTTCTGGGGGTCTCGCGGCCCACCTGCACACGTGGGCAGAGCTACAAACAGAAAATCAGATTTCATCCATTCATGTCATTGGAAAGGATGTAAAAAGCTGCCATTCTCACAGTAATTCCAACTATAAAACACTTTCTATGACACTATAACCACTAGGGACATCATTTCTATTCTACCACGGACACCATACATATAGAGTTTGTATGTTCTAACTGTGTTTGTAACTGTTTCCTTCATGCACCTCAGTTCATAATGTTATTACATTACATGAGTACTCACATATGCTGAACTAGGAACACAGGTTCCATTCTGAACCGGGAAACAACTGCATGGAGTTTCTTTTCAACCTGAGTTTCCACATATTGAGTTGTTTAAATCAATACTGGAACTTTTGGATGCCACTTATTCCAACAGATCTTCCTTTTCAGTTTAAGAGATTGCAAATTCCAGTGAGACTTGCATTCTCTATCATAATCAACAAATCACAGGGACAGACTATTACATACTGTGGAGTGGATTTAAGATCCCCCTGTTTTTCCCATGGACAACTCTATGTTGCTTGCTCAAGGGTGGGTTCACCCAAGAATTTATATGTTCTTGCTCCTGGAGGTGAAACTAAAAATGTTGTTTATAATCAAGTTTTGTGTTAGTTGTATTGTATTCATTTTGTCAAATATTTCACATTATAATTTGAATATTGTACTTTTTATAAAGCTGTTAAAAAATAATTTCATTCACCACTATAAAGTATCTTTATTTGAATCCATTTACAGTGTTATTGCTATAATTAAATACCCGTGCAACGCCGGGGCATCAGCTAGTATTGATATATTTTTTGTTATTAAATTATTTTTCTTGTGCGACAAAGATATGTTTAAATACCTACATGGTATAAATGGATATGAAGTGAGTCTCTTTCAATTGAAAGGAAATTCTGGAGTGAGGGCACATTTGATGAAGGTGAAAAGGGATAGACTCAGAAGTAACCTCAGAAAATACTTTTTCACGGAAAGGGTGGTGAATGTGTGAAACTGCCTCCCAGTGGAGGTGGTGGAGACAAAAATGTGTCTGAATTCAAGAAAGCTTGGAACAAGTATGAGGATAGTAGATGGCATGGATAGGCAGTCTAGATAGGCCATATGGTCTTTATCTGCCTTCATTCTTTTCTGTTTCTAATTGGGAAGAAAGGTAGTAGCAAAACATATAAATACACTTCTCCCTCCGAATGCGTGGTTTCAGTATCCGCGAATTCGGTTATTCGAGATTTTTTTAACAAAAAACCTATTTTCATTTTTTGGCTATTTTTAAGCCGTCCAAGCCTCCTCGGAACCTTACCTGATGGTCTAGTGGTGAAGCAGGGCAGAAGCTTCCTATGCTCCTGCCCCATGCAGAGCCGTCATCAGAATGGCTGCCGGGAGTTCCCGTTGTAGTCTCGAGATTACAACAGGAACTCCCGGCAGCCATTCTGATGACGGCTCTGCACAGGGTAGGAGCATAGGAAGATCACTCCTGCCCCGCTTCAATGCTACACCACCAGGTAATGTTCCAGGGACGCAGATTCTGGTTCGCTGCCCTTTATTACCCGCCCGGCAAGCACCTCTTACCTGCATCCTCCCGCCGCCACCTCTTCGCTTCCCTGGTCCAACACCAAAGCAGGGAAAGAGGAGACTGAAGCACCCGCACTGGCCCCCCGCAACACGCACGGAGGGCGGCGATCGGAGGCAGAGACCATTAGGTAAGGTCCGGGGGTGGGTTAGAACCGGCACAAAGTTATTCACGATTTTTCATACTTCGCGGTCCGGTTCTGCCCCTAACCCCCGCGAATACCAAGGGAGAAGTGTACATCATATACGTATAGGAGTGAACAAGCATTCAAAATGCTACAAGTAGAATCTGCAGTTCAGAGAGTGAAGAGAAAAATGAGTATTCAGTATTTCCAACTCTTTCTAATGCTTTCTGCAGCATAATTTTAGTTCTATTTATATGTGACCTGCTGAGCAAAAAGCTACCAAAACAGGGATATATGATGTAGCTTTTATCGCTGTGATTTGTAACCCCTTTATGGTACATTTTCGCTCAGCAGGTCACACAAAGAACAGATTATTAATTCACTTCATCCACCTGTTACTAAGAAGTTTTATTCATCCTTTTCAATTGATTGCTTCAGGAATCTTGCATGAACAAGATGTTTTAAGATGCTAGTTAAAACAAGCAATTTAACTAAATGCAAAATATATATTTCTCAAAGTGAGGATTGCACTGTCTTCAGAATGTTAAATTTTCAAAATTAATGTAAAAGGCATTCACATTCTAATGTAAAGTTATATTTTGCAAGGAAATACAAGGTTGCTGTATACTGCCTAAACTCACCTGCAAGATAAAAATAAAATAGCCACTAAAACTTTGTTCTTCAATGACATCTTCCATAGTCCGTAAAGTCGTGCCCAAATAGGAATTTAGGAGCTGTGTAGGAAGCAGTCCAATAGAAGAAGCCACAAGATAGTTGGGTAATGAAAGATCTGTAATCTAAAAACAGGTACATAGGTTAAGGTTTGATCCAATGCAATGTATCTCATGTGCCTTTCAGTAAATGAAACATCTGAGACATTCTGAAGAGATTGCTCAAGTCTTGGCTACAGTCCAAACTGCAAAGGTTGCTTAGAATTACTAGTCAACACTATAGCACAGTCTAAAGTTAAGTCAGGAAGCAAGGTTATACTTCAAGTCTAAAGTAGCCTTGGCTGCGGTAAAGCAAAGGTGCCCATCTGTAAATAGGTGTTCTCTATAAAGAAAAGAATTAATTAGGCACACAGAGGTGACATTTGACTGTGCTAAGATGGAATAACTCTCCAGGAGTTCAAAATTCTTGGAAAGATCTGAGCAGGGTTTTGACTGTCATTGGGATGGATGGATGGATGCGCAAAAGGAGGATGAGTCAAGTCCTGTGTGTGGCTGCAACTTGTGCTAGGTAAGCTGGAGATAGACAAATGAACAGTAAGAGGCAACTTTGAATATTAGCTGCTAGAAAGAAAACAGCATCCTTATGTTATTACATGATAAATTCCTTTCCTTGACTCTTGCTAGAAAAGTCTAGACTGATGGGTTGTGTTTGCCAACTAGTGAATGGACCTTCAGTCTGTCCTATAATTCTTATGTGTCAGCAAACACTAATTTCTAATGACATCATCCTAAGTACAAGGAGCGTACAAGGAAATACTTTTAAAACCAATAGGAGGAAATATGTTTTCACTCAGAGAATAGTTAAGCTCTGGAACGCATTGCCAGAGATTGTGGTAAGAGCAGATAGCGTAATTGGTTTTAAGAAAGGTCTGGACAATTTCCTGGAGGAAAAGTCCATAGTCTGTTATTGAGAAAGACATGGGGAAGTCACTGCTCGTCCTGGATTGGTAGTATAGAATGTTGCTACTCTTTGGGTTTTGGGCAGGTACTATTAACCTGGATTAGCCACTATGAGGATGGGTTACTGGACTTGACGGACCATTGGTCTGACCCAGTAAGGCTATTTTTATATTCTTATATAAGAAATATAAATAAATAAACTGAAGCCTTGGTAAAAGAGCCATTTTACACTTTTGCTGGGGCAGCAGATGTCAAAGTAAAATTATATAATGTGATCCAGTCCATGTTTTACTCCATTGCATGCAGAGGACTTGAAGTCTTGCTTCTCTTATGGAATCAATCTTGGTTGAATCTGGAGTCAGTTGGCAACCATAGCTCAAATTTTACATACAATTGTCCCACTGTACGAGTATATCCATACTAAGAAATTGGAAAAAAATATGGCGTGGTTTATTTAAGGAGTTCTGTATGCTGAAAAGAAAAAATAAAAGTTGGAACAAATGGCACAAAGAGGACAATTTTAAGACACCCTATGAAATTAGAAATTGAAGATTAAGGAGCCAAAATCAGAGTGCCTCACATTGACTAGTTCTTTAAATAAACCTGGGGAAGTTTTTCGTATAGTGAGCTCCTTAAGAGGATTTCACAAGAGGGAGACTTCTTATACAAAGTCCCTTTATGGTAAGGGTTATTGAGACAGAAGAGCTAGCTTTTCACTTAGACTAAAAACAAATCCAGAGGTGGCAAGTGGGTTTTTTTTGTTTGTTTGTTTTTAAAGTCTGCAACATGGCTCATCATTTGTGCAAAATCATTTGAGCATGCCAAACAAGTTCTCAAATTGCTGAATTGGCTCCTTATTTTTCAGTGAATTTACTTCTCATGATTGATAAAATTGACTATCATAATTTCAGTTTTTGTTCCTACATTCATCATTTGCCAGGTCAATCCTCATAATCTTTCTAGCTGTAATTGTTACAAATCTCAAATAGAATTAGGCTGGTCTCTGCTCATGAATAGGTATTTTCCTGGTATGGAATCTTCTGTCATTTGCATTAACTCTGTAAAACGTTTATATGAAATAGCATGACCCAGCATTATAAGATTCCTTCTGTAGCAGTTGGTAGCAGTGATTTAGAGAATGGTATGGGGGCAAATTTGTCCCTGTCAGGATCTATCTCCATCCCTGCTGTCCCTGTCTCATCCAGATAGAAGGGAAGAAACATTGGATGCACAGTCAGAAGAAAGTGCAACCTGAGACTCATGAAACCAGCAGACAACAAAGGTAGAAAAATGATTTTATTTTCAATTAAGTGATCAAAATGTGTCCGTTTTGAGAATTTATAACTGCTGTCTATATTTTGCACTATGGCCCTCTTTTACTAAAACGCAATAGTGGTTTTTAGCGTAGGGAGCCTATGAGTATCGGGAGCAGTGTGGGGCATTCAGCGCAGCTCCCTGCGCTAAAAACCGGTATCGAGGTTAAGTAATAGGGAAGGGGGTATATTTGTCTATTTTTGTATAGTTGTTACTGAGGTGACATTGCATATTTTAAAGTCATTTTCTTGCAAGCCAAAAAAGTGTGGGAACCACTGCTTTAGAGTCTCTGTTAGGGTTTAAAACAAAACAGTGTTTCAGTGGCGTACCTAGGGTATGTGGCACCCGGGGCCCATCATTTTTTGACACCCCCCATGTAAAAAAATATTTTTTGTAATGACCATGAAACGGAATAAATGGTCAGAATAGAAACAGGCAGTGAAAATTTTCTTTTATTCCAAACATAACATAACATAAATTATGTCTGAATTGTCATGACATCAGAAGTACATATGGAGTAGTTGCAGGTGATGATTGGGACAGTTCTGATTGTGTTAGTTCAGTTTTATGTGTTTTTTGAATAGAAGGGTTTTTATTTCTTTTTGAAGGTTTTGTAGTCTGTGGTCGAGGTCAATAGGTTGTAGAGTTGGGGGTCGAGTGTTGCAGCTCGAATGGCTAGGAGGTTGTCAAAAGTTTTTTTCTTTTGACGTTTTTGATTAGAGGGTGTGTGAATGGTGCGTGAGTTCTCCTATGTCTGGTTGAGGTGGGTTGAATTATTTAGTTGAAGAAATTAGTTACCCCCTCATCCCACACACATTAATTCTCTTCTATTTTTTTTCCCATTATAAAAAACACTGATAAGTTCCCAGAAAAAAAATACATTAAAATAAGAAGTGAAAACAAAGGCCCTTATAGATGAGAACATAACATAAGAATAGCCTAACTGGGTCAGACCAATGGTCCATCATGCCCAGTAGCCCATTCTCATGGTAGCCAATCCTGATCACTAATACCTGGTCAAAACCCAAAGAGTAGCAACATTCCATGCTACCGATCCAGGGCAAGCAGACACCCCCCCCCCCCATGTCTTAATAACAGATTATGGACTTTTCCTCCAGGAATTTGTCCAAATCTTTCTTAAAATCAGCTACACTATCTGCTTTTACCATAACTTCTGGCCACTTCATTTTTAAGTTTAGATCTTTCCTTCAGAAAAGAGACCTTGCTAGATGTCAAATACAGCACAAGGTAACTTCACACGGACTTAGCTGTGCAGGAAATGTGAATCTCCTCATACACCCACCATATAGTGCAAAAATGTGCAAAGGTCTGTTTTTTTCTTTCGATCACTACATAGCCTAATGCCACACAAGCAGCGCTGTTACAAACATATTCTGTAGGTCAATGCTAAGGATAACAAAGTTTACTTCCTTGGACTAGAAGGAGATACTGATAAACCACTGGAAGAGATCCCAAAACAACACCCAAAGACCCACTCAGTGTGTGAACCAGTTGAGTGGAGTGGACTAACTGGGGGGTGGAAATGGGCTCGGAGTTTACTCAGCAGAATTTCCCAGACCACCTCTTCCTCTCAACACACTGACATGCTGCCACCACCACCACTAGGAACACCTCTCCGGATAGGCCAGCAATGCTATAAACTTTATAAAACACATTATTATATTTTCTTATAAAGCACATATTTTAACCAGTGTTCTCCCCAGGGCCTTACAGCCGGGCGCTGCGCCCGGCTGATTTAGATGACCGCCCAGCTAATCCTGCTGCTGCTGCCGCCGATGCTGCTTCCCGGGCTAACTCGCCACCGAAAATTTTGTTTGACGCCTGCCTTTTTTTTTTTTTTTTGCCAGCATGCTTTTACTTGCTTCGGGCCTTCCTGTTTTGTATTACTATTTAAAAGGGGTTTTCAAAAAAAAAACCCTTCAGTCACTTTTCCTCACTGGGAAGAATACCAGGAGTTCGAAATAGTATACAAATTAAGTTTTATTACATAAATAAAGTATTCTTAGCCATAATCATTAATTAAGTACAGAGTTTGAATCAATACGTTACCGGTTATTGCATCATCACTCCGTCGGGGGACCGCGATCAGGAGGCTTATTCAATATGTCATCACACAGCTCGTCAGCAGTGGAAAAGTCCCTGAAGGGTTTTTTTTTTTTTTTGAAAACCCCTTTTAAATAGTAATATATTAATTGGCGTAGTCGGCAGGATTTCTCGAAAGAAAACTTGAACGCTCTTGTGATACAGGAATGTTCAAGAAAAAAGAGAAATCCTCAAAAAAACCTATAGAGGTGCCCGGCTGGACCAAGGCACCGTATAATTTGATAGCACAAGAACTAGCCAATAATCATGGATTAGCAGAGTCATGGGAAAAGGTTCTGGGAAGGGCAGAACCACTTGATCTTGTACAAGCTTTAGAAAAAAAATGCCCCGATAAATCGGGTGATGTAGTTGCTCTGGCTCGAAGGAGCTGGGTGTTAACTTCTGCATACCGTATAGTGCACATGCGGTTGCAGAATGTAGTGGTAAGCTTTTAAGAGATAAGTTAGATCACTATCAAAAGATAGCTGAGGAATCTGCAGTTTATATTGCTGCCACAAAATATAAGAAAAGGCGCGGTCAAGTAAATAGGATAAAGGTGCAGAAACATATTGCGGCCGCTACAGTAAATTGGGACCCTAGTAAGTGAGATGGGGATGTTTGGGATAGTACTGACTCGGATGATGGATGGGATTGGGACGATTGTCCAGGAGGACCTCGGTGTCCTGATCCAGAAATAGGTCCCCCCGTTGGTGTAAGTAACCCATCGGTAAAACCAGTAACTAGACGAAAACATCAGACCACTTATGGACCAGATAGGCAGGATAAAAGAGGAGGGGATGGACAAAGAATCCCGGTATGGAATAGGGATGGTGTGATATTGAATGTGGATGGGACACCCGCAGCGGAGGGGGATCAGGTGATGTATGAGACTGAATTGGTGCCCCATGTGCAAGTAAGAGAAAGTTTAGAGGATTTCACGCAGGCTGAGGTGGATATATATTTTGATTCGATTCAGCCTATTTAATTGGTTTTTCGATTCGATTTTCCTGCCCAGTTGGGTGATTTTTTTTCAAAAATCCTGGTGGGTTTTATAGCTTTTTCACCCCCTTTGGCTTCTCCTAACCACACTGGCGCTGTGGTGTAAATAAAATAAAGAAACAAAAAGGACTTTTCCTCTCTCTGTTAAATCCTAGCTCACGTTTGCGGTCTAACACCAGCTCTGGCAGGATATACATTTCAAATCTGACATATTGTAATCACAAAACAGAAAATAAAATTAATTTTTCTACCTTTTGTTGTCTGGTTATTTTTCAAATCTTGTTGGTCCAAGGCTCTGGTTTTCTTCTGATAACTTGCTTGCTAGGGTCTTCTTCTTTCTTCTTTCTGCATGCTAACCATCCATCTGCCATCTCTGTCCTCCCTTTCCATTTCCCTTCCCTTCCCTCCCCAGGAAGTCTGGTATCTTTCCTTTTTTTCATCTCCCTCCACAGATCCACCTTTTCTTAATTACCCTTTCATCCGGCATCTCTCCCTCCTTCCCCACCACCCCAGGGTCCACCATCTCTCCCTTTCTTTTCCCAATTACCCTCCTATCCAGTATCTCTATCCCTCCTCCACACCATCCCTTGTGTCCAATTTCTCTCCCTTTCTGTTCCTTCCCTCCCTAAATCCCATGGTCCATTATCTATCTCCCTCTCCTCTAATTTCAGACCCATTATTTCTTCCCCCCCCCAAAGTTTGGCATATGCACGTCTCTTTGAACACCCCCTTCCCTCCGTGTACTTCTAAACCAGGGTCCCCCCCAAAGGCCTGTCCCCCCCTTAAAGGTCTGCATCTCACCCCTGAAGGCCTGTCTCCCCCTTGAAGGCCTGTCCCCCCCCTTGTAGGCCTGTCCCCCCCTTGAAGGCCTGCTTGCCTGTACCCCCCCTTGAAGGCCTGTCCCCCCACATGAATGCATGTCTCCCCCTTGAAGGCCTGCACCCCCCCGAAGGCCTGTCCCCCCGAAAGCCTGTCTCCCCCCATGAAGGCTTGTCCCCCCCTTTAAAGCCTACATCTCCCCCTGAAGGCCTGCCTGCCCGCCCCACCCCGAAGGACCGCTTGCCCCCCCTGCATCTCCCCCTGAAGGCCTGCCTGCCCGCCCCACCCCGAAGGACCACCTGCTGCCACCCCCCACCGACGTCCGATTCTTCCCCTTTGGCCTCCCCGCACCATTTAGAGTAGCGAAGCAGCCTGCAGCAAGATCGCGATGTCAGCGATCTTGTGCTGCCCTCCGCCACGGACCCGCTCCCCTCCTCTGATGTCAGAGGAGGGGGGGCGGGACCGCATCGGAGGAAACAGCACAAAGCAGCGCAAGATCGCTGACATCGCGATCTTGCTGCAGGCTGCTTCGCTACTCTAAATGGTGCGGGGAGGCCAGAGGGGAAGAACCGGACGTCGGGTGGGGGGGAAACGGCCGCCATGACCATGCCGGGAGCACCCCCTCAGGGTGTGCACCTGGGGCAGACCGCTCCCCCCCCGCCTCCTCCTTAGTACGCTACTGCAGTGTTTTAGGTTGCATTTCAGGAAATAATATCAGATTAAGGAAAGGCTCTGGTGACAATTTAATTCCCTCTTACTCACTCCATGACAGAACTTTTTGATTTATAGGCTCTTCCGTGAACCAGGAACAGGGCATTACTTTGGTAGGATTTTTCTGCCCTTTCTTTATTCTTCCAGATGTAAGTACCGTATTTTTCTCTCCCTAAGACACTTTTTTCCTCCCAAAAGTGGGTGAAAATGTTGGTGCATCTTATGCAGCGAAGACGATGACAACCCCCCTGCCCTTTAACCCCCCCCCCCCCCGTAGTACCTTTTTAAACACCCCTTAAGCCTGGTGATCCAGCGATGTATCGGCCGGCAAAAGCGTGCTTTCTGCGCTCCTGCCTGGGCCCGTGCCGCTTTCTGAATGGCTGCCTCAGTTCTCACGAATCCTGCAAGAAATGATGCAACCATTCAAAAAGCAGTGCAGGCCCAGGCAGGAACACAGAAAGTATGCTCTTGCCGGCTGATACCAGTTTGTACTCTATAGGAAGAAGAACGCTGTTTCTGGCAGGTCTACAAGTTCCGGCACATGAAGATTGATTTTTAAAAAACACAGTGAGATTCTGTGCTACTGGGAAAACCAGCTCTCTGGATGTCAGAAGGCAAACTGTGCCTTCCATCACTCAAGGGGACGTTATGTTGATGGAATCTTCCTACCACCTAGCAAATCTGTGATCCTCAGGTCAGAGCCAGTGAGGAAGTGAAAGCAGCCCAGCTCTCACTACCACAGAATAAATTGGCAGCTCTGGTCAGTTCCTCACCACAACTGCGTGGGGTGATAGAGGTGGAAAGCTCCGAGAATGTCCCAAGCCCCATGCACTCTCCTGTGGTAATCAATGTGGCTGATGACGAGGATGATAATGATCAGGCCCGCCACACAACCATTGGCAGGGTACATTATCAAGTCATAGCAGGCCAAGCCCTCTTCTAAAGGCCAAGGCACACTCAAAAGACAGCCGGCAGGGGGGTTAGCTGGGGGGGAGGAACGGGCTTGCATGAATGACTGACTGCATGTATGTTGTGTGTCTGTTTGATGGAGTATTACCACATTCTGATGGTTTTTAATTGTACATCGCTTAGATATTGTGATAAGCGATTCATCAAATAAAGGTAAACTTGAAACTTGAGTTGTGTGTGGGAGGGTGCCTGGTGGATTTGAAACGGTTCATTTTGAGGTGGTAGTGACCTTCTGGTGTTTGTTGAGAATGTTTGGCTGGGGTTATTTGGAAAAAATAAAAAGGCTGTGACCTGGACATAGTCAGGCATGCTGCTTTTCTTTTCCTTTATTTAAAGGGGGTTTCTGACTGGTTCACTGTTTTGCCTTTGACTGGATATCTCCCTCCTGTCCCAGCCTACCACTAGACCACCAGAGGTGGGGGGGGCAGGGGGATAGGGTACAGAGCCTGGCAGGGAAGGGGGGGAAAAGGTGCAGAGCCTGGCAGGGATTGAGGGTGGCTGGGTGCAGAGCCTGGTATATATTAGTACACAATTTGGTTCAGAATGTTTTTTTGCTCTAAGGTGCGTCTTATGGAGCAAAAAATACAGTACTTCTGCACCACAGTATGGCTGGGAAACATTGTATCACCAAAGCTGCTTCTCAGGTTACAACTTCTGTTTCTGTGCAGCAAAAAATGTTACCCAGGCAGAGGGAGTGGTTCCATGTGCAGGCTATCTTCAGCTTGAATCCCTCATGAAAGAAGTAAAGGAACTAAGAAAGGAGGTGGCAAGACTGAGAAGCATCTGTGAGAATGAGAGGTACATCAATGAAATGGTTCATGAGGCATCAAAGATTTCCAGCAGTGGGGAAGAAGAGGCTGTGCTGCGGGAAGGCAGCTGGACTCAGATTATGGAACACTGTAAGATTGGTACTGTGACTCCTCCCGTTCTTGAACTGAAGAACCGGTATGCTGTCCTGGAAGAGGAGGAGATGAGAGCATCCCAAGGAGAGGAAGAACCAAAGCTTGAAATCCCCAAAATTACCGGATCCATGACCACTAGGAGGCGTAAGGTAGTGATAGTTGGTGATTCCCTTCTGAGGGGGCCAGACATGATGTCACGAGAGGAATGCTGTCTGCTTGGTGCCAAAATCTAAGATGTTATGGAGAGCTTGCCAAGACTATTATCTGCTCATCCACATTGGCACTAACGATACTGCCAGGTACCCCTGTGAACATATCAAAAGTGACTTTGTGGCTCTGGGAGAGAAGGTGAAGCAGTCAGGTACACAGGTGGTATCCTCATCCATCCTCCCTGTTGAGGGTAAAGGCCAGGGCAGAGAAACTCGCACCCTGGAGATGAATGTGTGACCACATGGATGGTGTCATCAAAAGCGTTTTGGCTTCCTGGACCATGGGATTATTTTCTAAGGGCTGCTGAGCACGGATGGTATGCATCCATCAAAAAAGGAAAGACGTGTCTTTGGCAGCAGGCTGCTTAATCTACTAAAGAAGGCTTTAAACTAGAAGTGATGGGGTAGGATGATCAAAGTCCCCAGGGGAGTATAAGCCCTCAGGTAAGTAAATCACTGAATATCTCTACACAGATAGGAAAAGGGGGCAAAGTCTGGAAAGCAGTATATACTAATGCTCGAAGTATGGGAAGCAAGATTCTGGATCTAGAAGCTGTGATGGAAGAATACGAGTTCGATATAGTGGCAATTATGGAGAAGTGGTTCAAGGAGAACCATAACTGGGATGTAGTTATACTGAGCGATAATCTGTTCAGGAATGACAGGGTAGGAAGAAAAGCATGGGGAGTAGCATTATATGCTAAGATTATATTAAAGCCACACAATTGCAGAATCTGTAGGGCAAGGAAGAGGCACTGTGGATCAGTTTGGAAAGAGGGAATGGTGAATATGTTTACATTGGTGTGATATACAAGGCCTTCTTCACAGACAGAAGTGGACAGAGATTTAATGGTAGATATTCAGAATCTATCTAAAAAAGGGGAAGTTTTACTAATAGGCAATTTTAACATGCCGGACATTGATTGGGGTATCTCTATTGCAGGGTTTTCTAGAAGTAGGGAGATCCTGGATTCTTCACAAGGAGAACTGTTCCAGCAGTTGGTAATAGAACCCAAGCGGGATGGGGTCATACTGGACTTATTGCTTACAAATGGGGAAAGTGTTTCTGATGTTACGGTGGGTGATTATCTGGCATCCAGTGATCACTGCATGGTAGGTACAGTTTAATATTAAGATGGGTATAGAAAGGGCTCATTCAAAAGCAAAGGTTCTAGACTAACTTTGTTCAGATGGGGGATTATGTCAAGGAGCTGTTGTCTGAAAGGGAACGTCGGGAAGGAGTGGAAATGCAGTGGGCAAAACTGAAAGGAGTAATTGAATGGACGACAAACATTTTTGTGAGGCAAATAAGTAAAAGTAAGAGGAAAAGAAGTTTCATGTGTTTTGACTGTGGCTAATGAAAAGAAAAAAAAAGTATATATTTTTTTAGTTGAGAAATAAAAGCATGGTTCTTGAGTGTGTGTATGATATCCTTGTCTTATGTGTTTCTGGCTGTGGGTCATGATAAAATTTCCCATGAAAAAGAAATTACAAGATTTACCTGAATTACAGTAGTTTTTGGGAAAGGCATGTTTTATGTGCGTTTGTTAAAAGCTGACGTTGCTTCTCACCTCTTCTCCCTTCCTTTCGTCCAATAGCTCTTCCATGCCTATCACACCCATCAATGATAAAACTGTAAAACCTGCTTTTATACTCACCGATTGAAATCTTTTGACTAACAATAATTAACGATATTCCCATGCTGGGTTTGAAATACGAACTGCTCGTGCTGGGATTCTATAGGGTTTTGCGACACCACAGCTTTTGCAATAAACCGTACAGCCACGTGTGTCGCACGCATATGACGTAGCATATATTATGCTCAAACAGGGCATGAGCTGATTGAGTTGCTTTCCCGGGATATGCGCACAGTCGCACCTTTTTCCTTGTATATTCTGCGCATGTGCTGATCAATATCATCAGCAATTTGATGCATGTAAATTTGGCAAATCTTTGCTGCTGTCCGCCAACTTCATTTGCATGAGCGATTTTTTTTAAAATGAGTCGCTTTTTTTAATTCGCTATCAGAACAGCTGCGTTAACAGACTCACTTTTTAATGCAGTTTTTTTGAGAATCCTGGCCAGAGTGCTTATATTATGGGCACTTAATTTGAGACACCGTTAAGGGAGCTTTTGGTTTCATGTGGATAGACTCCCATTTCTGAATTCTCTTAAATAATTATATATTATATGCTGCTCCATTTCAAAATGATCTTATTTTGGATTCTTCTCAAATCAGTGATTTTTTTTTTTTTTTGCCAGTTCTTGGTATAGTTTGTATATGCTTCTATCCTCATAAGTCTCTCTTTCAGCACCCTCAACTCTGTTTTTCTCCCATGTCTCTCAACTGCCTTCATCTTCAACAGCACCCACTCTTGTTCTCTCAAACCCATCAGTCTTCCTCACTTAGATTCAGATAACTATTAGCAGGGTAAAAAATGAATAAAATAGAAACAACAGTAAAATAACATTACAGTTGACAGAGGATAATTTCCATTCTGGTGCTGGTCCATGCTGTCCCTGATCAAGTTATTTCTCACTTATTGGTGCTCTTTTGATTCAGTTTCTGAATACCAAGTATCCAAATTGTGTAAAAAGTTGAGAAAGTGCAAATGTAAATTGGATCCTTTTCCATATATCTTTCTCTTAATATTCCTTCTCAGGTCATAACGTGGTTGACCATTTTATTAAATTACTCACTGGAAAATGGATACTTTATGCAATCTATGGAGCAAATAACACTCCTTCCCCCTTCTGAAAAAATCAGATCTAGATCCTATTATCCCCTCTCATTATCGACCAATTGCTAATTTACCATTGTTGACAAAGTTGTTAGAATTAATTGTAGCTGGTCAACTTACCAATTATCTGGAGAAATTCCCACTACTTCAACCTTTTCAATATGGATTTCGTTCTAATTTTAGTACTGAAACCTTATTGACCTCTCTTCTTTCTAAAATCCAACAATTACAACTACAAAATAAATGTTCAATTTTGCTTCAGTTTGATTTGTCCGCGGAATTTGATGTAGTGCATCATATTTTACTCCAATTACTTTCAGATATCGGACTTAATCAGGTTGTCTTTGTTTTTCTAAATTTTTACTGTCTCGATCTTACTCAGTTAATATTGATGGTAATATTTCTAATTCCTGGAAGCCTCCTTGTGGCGTTCCCCAGGGCTCTCCGCTTTCCCCAATCTTGTTCAATCTTTTATATGACAACTTTGAATACTTACAAGTTGTCAGCTTGGGAAACCTTGTTTTTACCAATGCGGATGACATCTTTGTATTGATTGAAATTGACTCAAATATTACCAATTTAACTTTTAAAATAAACCACTGTATGTCCAAACTTCAAACTTGGGCTATGTCTGACCAGATGAAGTTAAATGCAGCCAAAACTAAATTTTTGTGGTTAGGCCCAAAACTGGATTATCTTCCTTCCACTGTACTTTTGGATTCTGGAGCCTCCCTATTCTGGAGTTCTCCTCCAAGATTTTGGGAATACTTTTTTCCGACTCTTCCCTTACCTTTAAGGGTCAAATAAACTCTCTGGTTAAGAAATGTTTTTTTTCAGTTTACGAATGCTGAGGAAGGTTAGATCTCTTTTCCATCAATGTCATTTTTCTGTCTTGGTCCAATCAATTATACTATCTCAGCTAGATTATTGTAATGGCATTTATCTTGGCATCACAAAGATCTGCCTCCAAAGACTACAATTGATTCAGAATACTGCTGCGAAGTTGATTTATGGAAAAAGCAAATTCGACCTCGTGACTCCATTGCTTTTGAGTCTCCATTGGCTCCCGGTTTATCTCAGAATCAAGTTTAAATGTTTTTGTATTATTTTCAAAATTTTATATGATATTTTTGTTCCTCTTCTATGGATTGTTTATAGAGTTTCATATGCGAGAGGCACTCAACGATTTAAACTTTCCCTCCCTTCTAGGAAAGGAACTCAAGGAGTCAAGAATTTTAGCCTCTCTCTGGCTTTTAAATTTCTCCAATTATGGAATGAACTTCCTTTAATTTTGAGGTGTTCCAGCTCTTTTCAATCTTTCTGTAAATCTTTAAAAACTTTTCTATTTGCTAAACATTTTGAAAATTAATCCTCTTGTATTTTAGCTTATTTTTAAATTTATTGTTAACCTCGTCGAGCTTCCTCTGGTTGAAGACCCGGTATATAAAGTTAAGTTTTAATTTAGTTTAGAAACAAAGAATAGGGAGGAAGGGACATCATCCCGGTGTATGGCTGCCTAAAACGAAAGCTCCGTCAGGGCTGATGTGAATAGTGGAGTTCAAAGCTTCCAATGCATCGCAATTTCTGCTAATCGAGAGATCTTGAGTCGATACAGTTATGGTGACTCGAAAAAGGTTGGTGAAATACAAATATTTTAGTGAAGGTGGCAAGAAATCATCTGCCAAACTGCCTGGAGGTTTTTTGGAGAAAACAAAGATGGCTGTGGGGCCATCGACTCATTCGGAGTCGGAAGACGAGGGCATCCCAGCACAACAGTTGGAGGACGGAGAGGAGGCTCACAAAACTATGCAGATGTGGTTCAGAGAATTGAAAGAGGAGATGGTTGGGGTCCGAGTCGATGTTAAAGCGGCTCTAGCGGAGCTTCACTCTGATGTTAGCCAGTTGGGGGCCCGGATTTCCACATCCAAAGACCACGTGGAGGCCCTATCTACCTCGATGTCGGGAATTAAAGAATCTACTGATCGCATCTTTACTGAGCTTCAGGATTTACAGGCGCAGGTAGAGGATCTTGAAAATTGATCCCGCCGCTGCAATTTGCGTTTTAAAGGCATACCGGAGGTTGAGGCTTATCGGGACTGTAAGTTAGTGGTGCGGGAGTTTTGTCAACAACTGCTAAGTGCAGATGGAGCGGCTCTGCCAGACGATATACTGTTGCTATGGGCACATTGTAACCTGAGGCCAACTGGAGGACAGGGGGCCAAAGATATTATTGCCTGTTTTGGTGATTAGGAGCGTGTTTTGCAAAGCGGCATGACGGCAGGTGCAATTTTGTTGGAATATTTTGGCTGTGGGATTTTTCAAGATCTAGCATGGTCTAAGCTGCAGAAACACAAAACCTTTAAAGAAGTTACCCAGGCATTGCGCGCTGGTGGCCATAAATATCACTGTTTTTTTCCTTTTGGTGTGTGGTTGACCGTCAATGGGAGATCTAAGCGAATGAGCACTTTGGCGGAAGCGTGGTCGGCGATGCGAGATCTGGGCTGTTTGAATCTCCATGAACCAGCTACTACATCCAGGCTGAGCGGGACATGGACTACCGTGTTGAGATCTAGCAAGAAAACCGCCAAAGCTGCTACCTGATGATTTTATAGAGTTATGTTGGTGGGCTTGCCTTGACATCTGTGGGCCAGAGTATCGCCTGGTTGTATGTTGGCTTTAGCTCTTATACTTTGTACGGGACTTGGGAGACTTTGTTGATTGCATGTTTTCTACTCTGGGCTGTAGGGGGCTGATTGAGTTGCTGGTAATCTGTTGGGGATCCAGGGGTTCAGTTTGTTGCACCACAGTTTGGGTGGAGGTGGGGTGGGCTTCCCCAGGGTTTGCTTCTCTCCTTTCCACTGCTATGGGTAGGCTGAAGGTGGGGTCTATGTGCGGGGAATTGGAGGGGTGGTTAATCTGGGGGATTGTTGGTGGGTGACAGGTTGCTACTTTTGCAAGGTATGGGGAAGCAGGGGGATTATGGGTAGTCACCTGTGGAGAATTGCACTTTCTACTGACTGTCTGATCTCGACCAGCAGGGATCAGCACACTGTAGGGGGGGGGGGGGGCCGGAGGGATCGGTAAACTTTTTTCTGTAGGATTTTGGAATGTTAGTGGGATGAATAGTCCGGGTAAACGGAGTATAGTATATCGTGAGTTGGTGAGAATGCATTGGGATATCTGCTTGCTTCAGGAGACCCATTTCAGGCCGAGAGATATGGGAGTGTTACACTCGTCTTCTTTTGAGCAAGTTTGGACCCATCAAAGTGGGAAGGCAACTAAAAAGGGGGGGGGGGGGTGGCTATCCTTGTACGGAAGGGATTGGGTTTGGTGATGCACCAGGTGTATAGGGATCCAGCAGGGAGGTGTTTGGCTCTTCAGGATACCTTACAGGGACATAGTATCATTGTCATTAATCTTTATGGTCCCAATGTGGAGCAGGCAGGGTTCTATAACTCTCTTACAGCAGATTTAGTCAGCATTTTGGCAGGTTCCATATACTTAGGGGGAGATTTCAATTTTACTCCTGATGTACACTTAGATCATTTCCTGGGGGGGGGAGGGGGGTCACGAGTGCCCTCCAGGGCTTCTCGCAGGGCCTTGCTTGCATTGCTGGCCTCCCTGGGTTTGTTTGATTGTTGGCGCTTATTGCACCCATCACAAAGAACTTATACCCATTACTGGTGACCTGCCTACCAGGAGCCAAGGTTGAAGACATTGTGAGCCGCATCGACAGGGATCACAAACAGATCACGAACAGATCGGAGAGAGTTATCATGCCACTGTACCGGGCCATGGTACACCCTCACCTGGAATACTGCTTCCAGCACTGGTCACCGTACATGAAGGACACGGTACTACTCGAAAGGGTCCAGAGAAGAGCGACTAAAATGGTTAGGGGGCTGGAGGAGTTGCCGTACAGTGAGAGATTGAAAAAACTGGGCCTCTTCTCCCTTGAAAAGAGGAAACTGAGAGGGGACTTGATCGAAACATTCAAAATACTGAAGGGAATAGACTTAGTAGATAAAGACAGGCTGTTCACCCTTTCCAAGGTAGGGAGAACGAGAGGGCACTCTCTAAAGTTGAAAGAGGATAGATCCTGTAAAAACATAAGGAAATTCTTCTTCACCCAGAGAGTGATGGAAAACTGGAACGCTCTTCCGGAATCTGTTATAGGGGAAAACACACTTCAGGGTTTCAAAACAAAGTTGGACAAGTTCCTGCTGAACTGGAATGTACGCAGGTGAGGCTGGACTCATTTAGAGCAGTGGTTCCCAAACCTGTCCTGGAGGACCACCAGGCCAATCGGGTTTTCAGGATCACCGTAATGAATATGCATGGAGCAGATTAGCATGCCTGTCACTTCCATTATATGCAAATCTCTCTCATGCATATTCATTAGGGCTAGCCTGAAAACCCGATTGGTCTGGTGGTCCTCCAGGACAGGGTTGGGAACCACTTATTTAGAGCACTGGTCTTTGACCTGAGGGCCACCGCATGAGCGGACTACTGGGCAGGATGAACCACTGGTCTGACCCAGCAGCGGCAATTCTTACGTTCTTATGTACTCACATGCCCATCAATCTTATGCTCATATCGATGGAATCTAGACACATAGTAATCAGTGGGGAAAGGTGAAGCTGGCAGAGAATGGTCAAATTCAAATCTCTGATCATGCACCCATTTGGGTTACTTGACTGGGTTATTGGGATACAGGGGGCCAACATTTTTGGAGGCTCAATGAATCCTTATTGAAGGAACCTAAAGTACTGCAGGACATGAGAGCTGCTATTGACCAGTATCTCCAGAATAATGATAATGCTTCGGTCAGTGACTCTATTTTGTGGGATGCCCTAAAGGTGGTGATTAGAGGAGTCTTTATTAAATGGGGGGCCCTTCTTAAGCGATTGAGAGTGCAGCGCTCTTTATCCCTCAGAGAGCACATGTTGAGCCTGGGGAGTTCCCATCAGAGACACCAGGATCCTTTAGTGTATGAGCAACTACTGAAGGTATGAGCTTCTATTTTACAGATGGAAGAAATAGACTTTTTCAGATTGAGACTTCGACAGATCATATATGAATATAATAATAAGGCAGGTTCGCGGTTGGCCAGGCTCATTAAACTGCGACAAGCTAGAGTGACCATCATGCGCATACGGGACGCAGAGGGGGTTGAACATTGTACCGATAGGTCCATCAGAAAGGCCTTTCTTTCCTATTATACCAAACTGTATGGGAATATGGATAGGGTGGGTTCCGAGTCTATCTCCGCCTATTTGAATAAGGTGACTGCCTTGGTTGGCTGAATCTGACAAGGAATATCTTAATGAACCCATTACCTTGGGTGAAGTCTTGGGAGTTATTACCCACTTGAAAGCTGGGAAGTCACCGGGATTGGACGAGTATTCTAATTCATTCTATAAACAATTTTGAGATGTCTTGGTCCCTTTGCTGGTTCGAGTTGCAAATAGGGTGTGTGGGGGCTTTCCCTTACCTCAATCAATGGGTAAAGCGGGTATCTCTGTGTTGCTTAAACCTGGGAGGGATCCTTTGGGGTGCGGAGTATATCGCCCAATTTCACTTTTGAACACTGATGCAAAAATTTTAGCAAAGGTCTTGGCTCTTCATCTGGGAGAAAATCTTGCCTATTTTAGTTCATATGGATCAGTCGGGCTTCATTCAGCGGCGACAAGTTAGCGATAATATCAGACGGACGTTACATCTTTTGTGGGCAGCACAGTGGGCCCCTGATAAGGTTGCCCTTCTGGCTATTGATGCTGAGGCTTTTGATCAAATTGGTTGGGAGTTTTTATGGCAGGTGATGGAGAGGATGGTTTAGGTGCTTCCTTTCTCACTTGGGTGCAGGCGTTCTATACGGCTCCCCAGGCGACTATTCGTAATAATGGGGGTTACACATAATTTTTTCCAATTGCCCGGTGAACATGTCAGGGCTGTCCTTTATCCCCCCTCTTATTTGCTCTCTCAATGGAGCCCCTGGCTACTCACATTCGGGAGCATTTACATCTGTGGGGGCTTTATTTGCAGATGATGTTTTATTATATGTGCGGGATCCGGAAACCTCTCTCCCTATCTTAATGGAGCTTTTTTCTGTGTTTGGTGAGGTTTCAGGATTCACTATCAATATGGATAAATCTGAGCCGTTGGGAGTCACTTTGACTAAGGATGATGTTCCTCAATTATCAGAGACATATCCATTCCGGTGGGAGTGATTAAGTATTTGGGAATACGTATATCTAGTGATCTCTCTCAACTATATGATTTCAACTATGCTAAAATTGTTCAGCAGATTAAGGGGGATCTTCAACAGTGGCATGGGTTGTGGTTGTCCTGGTGGGGCAGAATAGCTGTTATAAAAATGAATGTTTTGCCCCACTTACTGTTTTTATTCCAAACTCTACCGATCCCGGTCCCTTCTTCAGTTTTGAAACAATTGCATACCTTGTTCTTTAAGTCTATTTGGCAGGGGAAGCCTCCTCAGATTTCTCGGAAGAGTTTGTGGTCATCCCGGTCGTGTGGGGGAAGAGATCTGCCCAATTTGTTTTGGTATTTTCGGGCCGCACAGTTGTGAATTTTGTTAGATTGGGAGATAGCTGAAGCGAAGATTGTGGTGCGGATGGAGCAGCATTTCGTGGGACCTCATAGACTGAAGTTTTGGCTTTGGTCCTCCTCTCCTGAACAAGTATTATTCGGAGGTCAGCGCAATCCCTTCTTGAAGCATCTTTTGCAATTGTGGTGTGAGGCGCGCTAGAAGGGTTGGTCCCTTCAATCTTAGGTGCGATACTTGATGAGCCTCAGTTCCCTGTAGGCCAAGAGAGTCATGCTTTTTTGCGTTGGGAAGCCTCTAGTGTAACCACTTTTAGGGATGTTCTGCATAGGGGGGTCCTGGTGTCCTTTGAAGCTTTTCAGACCAGTTGTGATCTGCCTAGTGGGGACTTCCTGGCCTACTTGCAAATTTCAGCATTTTATTCACTCTCGGGGATGGGATGGGGGGTCTTTGAGATCTTCTGCCCATTTAGAACAGTTATGGATTACACTTCGGGGTTTGCCTAGGCTTATTTCGGCACTCTACCAATATTTTAGAGGTTCATCTCCTTTTCACCCCCATACAAAACGGTTTGGGAACAAGACTTGGGATGTTTATTTACAGAACGGGTATAGTCCCAGATATGTATTGAGCGGGTAAGGCTTCCTCCTGTGTTCTTATTCAGGAAAATGGTTATAAAGTGTTTACCAGGTGGTATTTTACTCCTACCCATTTGCATAAGATGTATCCTGGGGCCTCTGTTACTTGTTGGAGATGTGTGGTGGACTTGGGTACCTTCCTCCATGTTTGGTGGGACTGTAAGATCTTGAAACCTTTTTGGAAGAGAGTGGTGGGTTGTCTGTCTCAATTGTTGCAAATTCTTATCCCTTTTACACCACAGGGTTGTTTATTGGGTCTTCATAATGTGTGTTTGCATGCCTGGCAAACTAAGCTTCGCCGGTGGGGCCTGACAACAGCCAAATGTGACATTGGAAGTGGTCGGGGCCACCCACTCTCTTGGATTGGTCTTTGAAGCTGCAAACTATGAGCGCAATGGAGCTTTCTATTATTTTTCCTATACCCGCACTTGGTCTATGATTATGGACAAAGTGGACTCTTTGACTTAAGTTAACTGCTGAGGGGGGTGGGGGAGAGGATTGCTTTATAGGGACAACTTCCTGAAGGAACAACAGGAAGTTGTCTTATGCTCTGTTTTTGTTCAAGTGACTTGGGGTGTGGGGTGCAGTTTGAGAATGGGTATCTGGTTTATTGTTCTTCAGCTCAGAAATACATTTTATATATTTTGGGATGGCATTTTTATGGTATTGTGTTGTGTATTGCATTTCTGTTCGAGCTGATATCCAATTTTGCTATTTTGTATTTCTTTTATAATCTTCAATAAAACATTTAAAATAAAATAAAAAAAAAAGAAACAAAGAATAGATCCTGACAGTTCCACAGAAGAAAAAATCCAGAAGAAACTAAAAACTCTGTGGAGAATTGAAGTCCAAGATGAAGACTTATTAAAAATACAACTTCATAATCTACATAAAAACAACAAGGACCCAATCCTCTGGGAGATGTGGATCCAACACGGTCCGTGCTTCGACAATACTGTCTTCCTGAGGGTCCGTATGGGTACTATGAAGAAACACGTGGATTATGAACAAGTCGAAATGAGAGTGATGCAACAATTGCAGTACGTCGTGGGGTAACCTCAGCAGCAGGTCACATGGTTTATGAACTAGTCGAAATGAGCGTGATGCAACAATTGCAGTGCGTCGTGAGGTAACCTCAACAGCAGGTCACGTGGTTTATAACTAGTCCAAATGAGCGTGATGCAACAATTGCAGTGCGTCGTGAGGTAACCTCAGTAGCAGGTCACATGCTTTATGAACTAGTCCAAATGAGCGTGATGCAACAATTGCAGTGCGCCGTGGTGTGTGGATTACAAAGTTGTATTTTTAATAAAAGCCTTCCATCTTGGACATCAATTCTCCACAAAGTTTTTGGTTTCTTCACCTATTGACAGAACACATTTTGCTGTGTTTCTCTTGTTTCCCCAAAATTAGATAGAATTTTCCTGCATTCTTTTTTGAGAAGTCTTTGATTTTGTCAGCATCCTCAGCAGTGTTCCTCGCAACACCCAAATCCTCCGTCAATCATTCTCTCCTCTCCTCCCCCAGCAAACCAAACTCATTTACCCATCTCACCTTGATGGTTGTATTATAGAACAGCAAAGCCTCTGGCCTAGTACCTAACTCTCAGAGGCTGATGTAAATAGCCATAAGATAGAACCACATGCTGATGACTGAATGGAAGGCTTCTACTGCAAGATTAATAAGAAAATATTCAATGGTGATGCAATAAAAAAAATGAGATTGTAATAGATTAAGGGGTTTTCCCTCCACCATGCAAATATTATACCCCCGGGCAGCAGGAGGTATTAATCAAATGTGGAGTCACAGGGGTATGACTCGTAGGATAGAGGTATTTCACCCAGGCTGGGTTTATTCTCCAGAGGTCCCCGAGGGAGAGAGGATCTCTCAAGTTTTCCTTAATGATAGGCGAAGGCAGGCCTTGGGAAAATAGACTGATGCCTGCAGCAGTTTGGCTGAGGTAAGCCAAATTCATTCTGTTTTGTGTGAGGTAGTTTCAAGTTTATTAATAAATTTGATAACTCGCCTATTAGAATCACTAAGCGATGTACAAAATCAAAATAGAGTATAATAAACGATAACAAATAAACATTATTTTTATATGCAACTAGTCTTATAGCCCGTTACATTAACTGGTGCTAGAATATATGTGTGTGTCTCTCTTTATTTCTTTCTCTCTCTCTCTCTCTCTCTCCTTAGCCGCTTTCTTTCTTTCTGTCTTTCTTTTTCCTTGGCTGTCCATCACCACCCCTTGCCTGCTCCCCCTGTCCATTCTCCCTTCCTTTTACCTCCCCTGTGTCCACCACCACCCCTTCACAGCTCTCCTTTTGCAGCAGCAGCCCTTCTCCCTTTGTTTTACCTCCCCCCTGTCCAGCAGCACCATCCTTCTCCCCCTGTCCAACATTAGGCCTCCGTTCCTTTTTCTTCACCCCCCTGTCCATCAGCACCTCTTTCCTTCTCCCCCCATCCAGCAGTAGGCATCCCTTCCTTTTTCTCCCCCCTCCTCCTTCTTATCCCTATGATACACTTACCTTGCTCTGCCCCTGATCAGAGGCTCCCGACAGCCGCCCAGTTGCACCCATTGGAAAAGTTCCCTCTGCGGCATCCAGCACCCCTCCTGACGCGACTCCCGCTATCTTTCTTTCTGTCTGTCTCTGTCCCTGGCCCCCTTTGTCTGTTTGTCTTTCTGTATATCTCCCTGCCCGTGTCTTTCTTCTTGTCTTTCTGTCTCCCTTCCTCCCTCTGTCTGTCTGTCCGAAGCAGCATTCCCTCCCCCTCCATTTTCCTCCCCCCACACCAGTTCCCTGTGCACCTGCCCCTGTATCTTTCTTCTTGTCTTTCTGTCTCCCTTCCTCCCTCTGTCTGTCTGTCCGAAGCAGCATTCCCTCCCCCTCCATTTCCCTCCCCTCACACCAGTTACCTGTGCACCTGCCCCTGTGTCTTTCTGTCTCCCTTCCTCCCTCTGTCTGTCCAAAGCAGCATTCCCTCCCCCTCCATTTCCCTCCCCTCACACCAGTTCCCTGTGCATCTGCCCCTGTGTCTTTCTTCTTGTCATTCTGTGTCCCTTCCTCCCTATGTCTGTCTGTCTGTCCAAAGCAGCATGTCCAAGGAAGAATGTCCTTGGACACCGCCTAGCCCGCCTACTCCACAGGGCTTTAAACTAGGTAAGTCGGGGGAGGGTACAGGCACAAACAACATACCAGGTGAACTAAAATGCCAATACATTTATGAGGCTGAGGAAAGTAGACACCGAAATTCTGGGTCAGGGGTGAGTGCACACACTTTTGAGTCGGGAGTAGGGTCACATCATATTTATGGGTCACATTGTAATTCCGGGTCTAGGGGGAGTACACACTGTAGTTCTGGGTATATGGGGAGTACACATTGTGGTTCTGAGCCTCAGGAAAGCACAAATAACACAAACAATGCTAAAGGTGTTCAAATAGCTCAAACAGGAATATCCCCACTGAGACATAACAAAAATATAACATGGAGGGCTATGTACGTCAACGCACACAGTTTAGGAAACAAGATACTGGAATTGGAAACAGAAATAAGGAATGCCGACCTGGATGTGGTGGCGATATCTGAAACCTGGCTCACAGACTCCCACGGGTGGGACATGGTCATACCGGGTTACAACTTGCTTCGCCGGGACAGAGAGGGTAGGAAGGGAGGGGGTGTAGCATTATATACTAAAGATGACATTAAGGTCACGAGAATCTCAGATGTCCAGTATACTGGGGAATCCCTTTGGGTTAATTTGGCCAGAGGGAAGGACAAATGCTTGTATCTTGGCGTAATTTACAGACCCCCAAGACAACAGGATGACCTGGATATGGAAATAATCGAAGATATAGAAAATATCACCTTGCGTGGGGACACAGTATTGCTAGGTGACTTCAACATGCCTGATGTGGATTGGGTTACACTTACCTCTGCTTCCGGCAGCAGCAGGAGGCTATTAAACTCTATGAAAGAAGCAAGCCTCAGGCAACTGGTGTTGGAACCGACAAGGGATCAGGCAATACTGGACCTGATATTTACCAATGGAGAAAGTGTCACAGAGGTCTCGGTGGGCGACACATTGGCCTCCAGTGACCACAACATGGTATGGTTCAATATCAGGAAAGGTTTCACTAAATCTACTACACTAACCAATGTCCTCAAATTCAAGGACACAAATTTCAAAGAAATGGGAGACTTCGTTCACCAGGCGCTACAAAGCCAAGAAAAAACCGATAACGTGGAAGACATGTGGTCGACTTTGAAAGCAACCATACAAGAAGCAACAAACCGCTATGTAAAATCAGTAAGTAAACGGCGAAGGAACAATAAGCCACAGTGGTTTACTGCGGAGATCTCAGACCTGATCAAGGAGAAGAAAAAAGCATTCATCTCTTACAAACAATCAGGGAAGCAGGACTCTAGAGCAGACTACCTGGCCAAATCAAAAGCCGTCAAAACAGCAGTCAGGGAGGCTAAATTCCTCATGGAGGAGTCTCTAGCAAAGAACATCCAGAAGGGAGATAAATCCTTCTTCAGGTATATCAGTGATAGAAGAAAAAACTCAGGCGGGATTGTACGTCTTAGGAAACCAGACGGAGACTATGTGGAAAAGGATTCGGAAAAAGCCCAGCTATTAAATGAATACTTCTGCTCAGTCTTCACCCGAGAAGCGCCAGGGCTCGACCCTCAGCTACAGACAAGGGTTGGCTCAGTTGACCCATTTAGTAACTTTGAGTTTACGCCCAGCAGTGTCTACGATGAGCTGTCAAAGCTCAAGGTTAACAAAGCAATGGGGCCGGACAACCTGCACCCCAGGGTGCTTAGGGAGCTGAGTGATGTCTTGGTGGAGCCAGTGTCCGCGCTCTTCAACCTCTCCCTTAGTACAGGCAGCGTCCCGTTGGACTGGAGGACGGCTAACGTCATTCCACTCCACAAGAAAGGCTCAAAGATGGAGACAGCAAACTACAGACCAGTGAGTCTAACATCGATAGTGAGCAAACTAATGGAAACTCTAATCAAACACCAATTAGATAAGATCCTGGATGAGGAGAATCTACGGGATCCCCGACAACATGGATTTACTAAGGGGAGATCCTGCCAATCCAACCTGATCAGCTTCTTTGACTGGGTAACGGGGAAGCTGGATATTGGGGAGTCCCTGGACATCGTGTACCTGGACTTTAGCAAAGCATTCGATAGCGTACCACACCGCAGGTTACTGAGCAAGATGAGTTCTATAGGATTAGGTAACACATTGACAAAATGGGTTGGGAGCTGGCTTGGAGGTAGGCTCCAAAGGGTGGTGGTGAACGGCACCCTCTCCGAAATGACGGAGGTGATTAGTGGTGTACCACAGGGCTCAGTCTTGGGCCCAATCCTATTCAACATCTTTATAAGAGACTTGGCAGAAGGACTTCGAGGTAAAATAACATTATTCGCCGATGACGCCAAACTGAGTAATGTAGTGGGCAAATGCACAACAGACGAAGATTCAGTGCCTGACAACATGATGCACGACCTACTCCTACTGGAGCGATGGTCTAGGACATGGCAACTCAACTTCAATGCCAAAAAATGCAAAGTTATGCACATGGGCAGCCAGAATCCATGCAAGTCTTATACCCTTAATGGCGAGATCCTAGCAAAAACGGTAGCAGAACGAGACTTGGGGGTAATCGTCAGTGAGGACATGAAGTCTGCCAATCAAGTGGAGCAGGCTTCGTCCAAGGCAAGACAAATCATGGGCTGCATACGAAGGGGTTTCGTCAGTCGTAAGGCGGAAGTCATTATGCCATTGTATAGATCCATGGTGAGGCCCCACCTGGAATACTGTGTGCAATTCTGGAGGCCGCATTATCGCAAGGATGTGCTGAGACTGGAGTCGGTGCAAAGAATGGCCACCCGGATGGTCTCGGGACTCAAAGATCTACCATACGAAAAACGGCTTGACAAATTACAGCTATACTCGCTCGAGGAGCGCAGAGAGAGGGGGGACATGATCGAGACGTTCAAGTATCTTACGGGCCGCATCGAGGCGGAGGAAGATATCTTCTTTTTCAAGGGTCCCACGACAACAAGAGGGCATCCGTTGAAAATCAGGGGCGGGAAACTACGAGGTGACACCAGGAAATTCTTTTTCACTGAAAGAGTGGTTGATCGCTGGAATAGTCTTCCACTACAGGTGATTGAGGCCAGCAGCGTGCCTGATTTTAAGGCCAAATGGGATCGGCACATGGGATCTATTCACAGGGCAAAGGTAGGGGAGGGACATTAAGGTGGGCAGACTAGATGGGCCGTGGGCCCTTATCTGCCGTCTATTTCTATGTTTCATTCCCTCCCCCACCAGTTCCCTGTGCACCTGCCCCCGTGTCTTTATGTCTCCCTTCCTCCCTCTGTCTGTGCAAAGCTGCATTCCCTCCCCCTTCCATTTCCCTCCCCCCACACCAGTTCCCTGTGCCTGCATTAGCGTTTCCTCTACCCTCTTTCCCTTCCCACAGTCGCGACTACAAACGCGGGCCCGAGTCCTTTGCCGCCCCCCCTTCCCTTCCCGCTGGCCCGACTACACATGGGCGATGCAAGCAGCGTGTGCAGCAGTCTTCACACGCTGCTTCGGGTCCTTCTACTGCCCTAATTTACTCTGGCACGTCCGGAGCAAATCAGTGCAGTAGAAGGGCCTGAAGCAGCGTGTGAAGACTGCTGCACACGCTGCTTAAATCGCCAGTCGGGCCCGCGGTAAGGGAAGGGGGGGCGGCAAATGACTCGGGTCCCGGGCAGCGGAAAGTTGCTGGGCTCCTTGGTGGGGGCGCTGAATGGCCGCGATCCCTCTCCTCCCAGACTCCCCCCCCCCCCGGGAGGAACGGAGATCAGCGGCTACAGCCGCTGGCTTCGGCGTCTTCTATCCACTGCGGCCAACCCTAGCGGAAACAGGAAGTAGTCAGAGAGGGCGGGCCACAGTGGACAGAAGACAGCAAAGCCAGCTTTAGCGCAGTGCAGCGCTTTTCTCAATTTAAACGCCGGTGAGCCGGCGAGAAGGAGGAGGCTTTGGCGGTGGTGGTTTTGGCGGTGAGTGAGGGCGGGAGGGGGCAGTCGCTGGCTGTGCTTTTCTGATCTGGCCGCTGCATACGCACTCTGGCCACGGACCTACGAATCACAGATCAGGGATTACAGATCACGCAGGTCTGAGTGTGCATGCGCGGCTAGCGCTTTATTATATAGGACTGTGTCTTGGCTGTAAATGTGCTGACCTCTCTGGATAAGCCAGCTAGTCTACCACAGAGATGTACATTTAAAGCAGAGGTGTCCAACCCACGGCCCGCATGTAGCCCCGTAAAGAATTTTGTGTGGCCCCACTCGCACTGGAGGACAATGCGGTGTTTTCCTTCTGCCAACCCCAGCTGTTTAATGTCTTGCCGGCTCTCTCTTCCGTCTTGCAGCGTTCACTCAAAGCCGTGGGCAGTGGCTCCTACGTGCCTCCTGTAGCTGACCTGGAAGCGTTCCCTCTGATGTTGTGACGTCAGAGGGAACGTTTCCAGACCAGCCACAGGAGGCACGTAGGAGCCGCTGTCTGCGGCTTTGAATAAACGCTGCAAGACGGAGGAGGGAGCAGGAAAAAGGTAAACACCCGCGGCCCAGAAGAAAGAAAGGGAGATGGGCATGTTGAAGGAACGCTTCCAGATCAGCTGTGGGAGGCGCGTGGAAGCCGCTGCCCGCAGCTTTGTGTGAACGCTGCAAGACGGAGGAGGGAGCAGGAAAAAGGTAAAGGCCCAGAAGGGAGAAGGACGTGAGACTTGAGAAGACTTGAGAGGGAGGGAGCACAAACTTAGGAAAAATGATGGAAGGAAGGAGGGAGGGGCATGAACTTAGGACACAGAATGAAGGGAAAGATAGAGAGGAGCATGAGCCATAAGATGGAAGAATGGAGAGAGTGAGGGAAAGAGATGCAGAGGTGAGGGAGATAATAGAAAGGGAGAATTGGGTGTCTGAGAGAGGGAAAGAGATGGTGCAATTGGGGAGATAAAGAAAGAGGAGAACTGTTGGGCAGAGAGAGGAGGGACAGAGGCAGAGAGAGAATTATTAGAAACATAGAAGATGACGGCAGAAAAGGGCTACAGCCCATCAAGTCTGCCCACTCTGCTTACCCAACCCCTGTCTATGCCCTAATGACCCAATTTCCTTATCTTGACCCTCGTAGGGATCCCACATGGGTATCCCATTTATTCTTAAAGTCTGGCACGCTGTCTGCCTCGATCACCTGCACTGGAAGCTTGTTCCAATGATCAACCACTCTCTCTGTGAAGAAATACTTTCTGGTGTTGCCATGAAATTTTCCGCCCCTGAGTTTGAGCGGGTGCCCTCTTGTGGCCGAGGGTCCCTTGAGAAAGAAAATATCATCTTCCACTTCGACACGTCCCGTGAGGTACTTAAATGTTTCGATCATGTCTCACCTCTCCCTACGTTCCTCGAGAGTGTAGAGCTGCAATTTATTCAGTCTCTCTTTGTACGAGAGACCCTTGAGGCCCGAGATCATCCTAGTGGCCGTCTGCTGAACCGATTCAATTCTGCACACATCTTTACTGTAATGTGGCCTCCAGAAATGCACACAGTACTCCAGATGAGGTCTCACCATGGCCCTGTACAACGGCATTATGACTTCAGGCTTTCGGCTGACGAAACTTCTATTGATACAACCCAATATCTGCCTTGCCTTAGATGAAGCCTTCTCCACTTGATTGGCAGTTTTCATGTCTGCACTGATGATTACTCCTAAATCTCGTTCTGCTGAAGTCCTAGTTAAAGTTTCTCCGTTCAAGAAGTACGTCCTGCATGGATTTCCGCTTCCGAGGTGCATGACCTTACATTTCTTAGCATTGAAGCCTAGCTGCCAGGTTGAGGAGTGGGAGAGGAGTGAGGTAGAGATGCATTGGCGCAAATAGAAGGGGGAGAACATGCTGGGCCGATGAAGCCTCCTGGATGTTGGGAGGTTTTTTTGGGGGGAGAGGGTATTAAAAGAAGTGCCAGATTGGGCCTGGGGAAGAGCTTATGGGGCCAGAAACAGAGGATAGAGTGAGAGATGGTGGGCAATGATCTGAAGGGAGAGAAGTTGGACCTCGGGTGGTGTGGAGGAAGAGGGAAAGAGATACTTGAAGGGAGAACTGTTGGCAAGAGAAAGGAAGAAATGGTGGACCTGGGGAAGGGAGGCAGGCAGATAGGGGGAGAGATGGGATGGAGGGCAGTTGGGAAGAGAAAGGGAGAGAAGTTGGATCTAGGGATGGGAGGGAGGGAGAAATGTTAGGCCTGTGGATGGAAGGCAGAGGATAGAAGGCAAGGAGAAGCAGCATCTCTCTTTTTTTTCTCCATTTCATTGTTCAGCATCAAGGGGGGAGAGAAGAAGAAAAATAAAAAAGAGAGGGAGCAAAATGTTGGACCATACAGATAGATGGAACCATGGAAGGACAGGAGGGAAGAGAACTGGGATAACATGATGCTAGGGATGGAAAGAAAGGGACAGGGAATTATAGCCTGACCAGTGGAGACAGGGACATGGAGTTATAGCCTGACCAGTGGAGAGAGGGAGGGGGATTCTGACAGTGGTGAGCCATGTGGATGAGGTCAAAAGGGAGATGACGAGTGAGAGAGCAGTGAGTACAGTGGTAGAAATGTGGTAATGGAGAGTAGATAGAAAGGAATAGGAGGCTGGGAAAGGAGTGAGATGGGAAATGGGAGAGCTAGGGACTGAGAGAAGATGGAAAATTGAGAGGTAGCTTAACATTTAAAAAGAAGAAGGGTGAGAAAGAAGGCAAGATTTGACTAGACAGAGGCAGAAAAGAAAAAGTTAAGAAAGCTGAAAGGGAGAAATCAATACGTTGGAGATAGGCATAAGAAGGAAATGAAACGACAGAAGAGGAGAAAAAAAATGGACAGCAGACACTGGAAAGAGAATTAGTTGAAGATAGAGGAAAAAGCAGAAAGTGAAACTGGGACCAAGATGATGGAAAAACAAAACATCCAGATAATAAGGTAGAAATTTTTTTTTTTTTTTTAATTTATTAACTGGAATATGTTAGCTTTGGGATATGTGCATCACAATTATTTTTGTATTCAGCTGATTTGGGGTAGGGACTGGAGCCTAAAATTAGTTAATGGGCACCAAAGTTTCTCCCCGCCTGAGTGCAATTTATAAATACTTGAGTTAGTGGGGATTCCCAAGCCCTGCCAACTGAAGACATCTTCCTCCAGTCTGGCAACTCAAACTCTCCAAGCTTTGCAGCCAATGGCAATATCCTCAAGTTGCCACAGCTTTCATGCATGCATGAAAGCCAAGGTGGGGAAGGGAGGAGGGAAGGCAGCAGCTCTGCAATATTGCTGCCAGCTGCAGAACTTGGGAAGTTGGAGGGGAAGGAGGTGGCCGTCAATTGGTGAGGCTTGGGGATCCCTACTAGCTACAGCAGGGGAGATATTCATTTTGAGGGAGTCTAAGTTCAAAGTGGGAGGCCCAAAAAAGCAGTAATATTTACCCTGATTAAACAATCCTCCACGTGCGCTGCTGACAGCTGATTCAGCATCCCCACTCTGACGAGACTCACCTCTGAAGAGGCTCACCGTAGCTGTAACAGAAGTGAATAGGAGAACCAGGAGCACGCATCCCTGCTCATCAGAATGGGGATACGGAAGCCTGTGGCTGCTCCCACTGTCAGCGGTGCACATGGAGAGTAAGTATTACTGCTTTTTTGGGTTCTTCTCCACAGTGTCCCTTTAATGAAGGTTTATTATTAGATCTATTAGTGATTGCAGATTTGGAACCTGCTTAACCTTTTATTAGTTCATCGGTTAGTATTACCGGTAGTGTTTGTGCGGCCCCAGAAAAGATTTTTTTCCCATTGCTGCACAGGGAAGCCAAAAAGTTGTACACCCCCGATTTAAAGCATATAGAACTTGCTTGCTAATTACAGAAAGCCTGCAAAGCACACACACAAAAAAGGTTAAGTGCCAAGTGTGCTTTCATTGTTTGCATATCCAAAGAAGATAAAAATGCCAGCACACATCTGGGCATGTTAGTCTATGCATAAATATTAGCTTTGCAAAAATGTCCTCCAAGACTTATATTTATGTATAGAACATGCCAGTTCATGTGCAGATGAGGGCTGGTTCTTTGGATACATGCACAGAGTTCTTACCTCCTGTTCTGTCTTTTAAAGTTACAGGTACTTGCTTTGGGCACAGAAAAAAAAGAAAAGAAAATACTAACAGTAAATTCTGAAAACTGGAATTAAATCCTCAATGCTATGCTATGCTATGCTATTAAATCCTTCTATGCCAGTGATTCCCAACCCTGTCCTGGAGGAACACCAGGCCAATCGGGTTTTCAGGCTAGCCCTAATGAATATGCATGAGAGATATTTGCATATGATGGAAGTGATAGGCATGCAAATTTGCTTCATGCATATTCATTAGGGCTAGCCTGAAAACCCAATTGGCCTGGTGTTCCTCCAGGACAGGGTTGGGAACCACTGTTCTATGCTATGTCAAACCTGGTAGTGAATTTCTCATACTGGGTGCATGGTAAACTCCACACTAGAGAATGACACAGTGGCTATTACCTGTGGCTAGCCGTGGGTAACCCGTCGAAATGGTTGGGGGGGGAAGAGTGCTCACTGCGGGTACGGGGACAAGGCCATCCACCACCCCATGGAGCGGTGAATGGCCTTGTCCCCGCAGTTAAGGGAGGGAACACACGCAGTAACCGATTGTGCGTAGCCCCTCCCTCTTTCCTACATACCGAATCTATCTCCCTCCCTCCCCCTTACCTTTGCAGAAGTTGCGTCAGAAGAGAAGCTTCCACCCACAGATGCTTGCAACTGCAGGCACACTCCGGCAGCTTTAGCAAGTTGGGCTATAAACTTAAAACACGCCGCAAAGGTAAGGGGGAGGGAGGGAGGAAGATGCTCGGACCGCACGAGAGGTGCTGAAGAGCGGTGAGGTGGCGAGAGAGAAGGGTGGTGGTGGAAAGGAACAGACGCTGAAGGGGGAGTGGAGAGGAATAGATGCTGAAGGGAAATGTGGAAGACAGAGTGGGGAGAAGACCCTGGAAGGGAAGAAGACAGAGATGCCAGACTATGGGGGAAGCGGAGGGAAACAATTGAGGGGGGGAGTGGAAAGGCACAGTAACAGAGCAAATGGAAGATGCAGAGAGAAGACAGACAATGGATGGAAGGAACTGAATGAGAAGATGAGGGAAGCAGAAACCACACAAAGGTAGAAAAAAAAATTTCTATTTTTTTCTTTGCTTTAGGATAAAGTACGGTAGTATATTAGTTGTGTTGATAAAAATTTATATGTCAATATATTTTTACAAACTCATGAATTGGATATTCCATTCACTAGAGGAAAAAAGTTTAAATTACTTACAAACACTGATTGTTCCTCAGCGGCAGTGGTATATTATATAAAATGCCCTTGTGATAAATTTTATATTGGCCATACTAAGCGCCCCATAAAAATTAGGATAGCGGAACATTTAAGTAATATTAGATATAGCCGCTTTTCGGCCCCTCTGGTTTCCCATTGGAGGAAGGTAGGTCATTTAAATGAGGAATTACGGTACACTGTGTTGGTACATTTGCCCTCTTATAAAGGGGATGTTTCACAAATACTTACAGAGAAGGAACATCGATTTATTTATAACTGGCATACATTAAGTCCTGAGGGGCTTAATAAAGAAATCGATTGGTTTCAAATTTGAAAAAAGCAGTTTCGTGTTCTTGTTAGAAGTGTCAGTATAATATGGTAATTAGGGTGAAAAGGTAACAACGGAAGTGATGTAACCCTCTCCATTTAAATTAAGGGAGGCAGAGTTGCTTTGTCAGTAAATCGAGCCAAATGCCTGCTATATATGAGCAGTATGGTTTGTTCCTGCCTTGGTAGCTGATTAAAGTAATTTGACTGCTGGTTTGATAAAAAGTTGGTAAGATGATAGTTTATTTAAATTAAGTTGAAGTAAAGTGTTTAAAAGAATGAAATTATGGAGCACTATATACTGAATGTTTTTGTTTTGAATCATTAGATAATCCCTTCCTGAGGAAGCACGTATATTGCGAAACTCAAGTCGAAGGGAGGACTTGTGTTTCTGGGCTTCCAGGAGCTGTTTTAAAGAAAGCATGAACACTTTATAATGCTGTGCTGCCTGTCACGTGACCATCCTGTGTGACTTGCCACCAGAAAAGATAAGTCTTTAAAGATATTAGTCACAATAGATTATTTTGTTACAATGTATGGTGGTATAAGACATAAAAAGGTGTTATGATGGTCTGATGGCAGCCGGTATTTTGTTTTATACACTTACACACTGAAAGCTGTGGGTCTGAGCACTATTTAAAAGAGTATAGTGGTACCTTGGTTTACGAGCATAATTCGTTCCAGAAGCATGCTCGTAAACCAAAATACTCGTATATCAAAGCGAGTTTCCCCATAGGAAATAATGGAAACTCGCTTTGATATGTTCCCACCCCCCAAGGACAGCGGCGCTGCTCTATCCCCCCACCATGAGAACTGGCATTGCTCCCCCCAAAGGCACCCCCCCCCCCGGTGATCCGGCACCCTCCCCCCTGCGATCTGGCACCCCCCCCCCCCCCACCGTGACATGAAGTCCCCCAGACCCATCCGAACCCGCTTCTTACTTTCAGCTTGGCCTCGGCACCAGTACCGGCATGTCCTGTGCGTTGGTGCCGGTGCCCTAAGATCGGCCTCCTCTTCTGTGCTGGGCCTTGAGCATCTGCGCATGCTCAAGGCATGCGAGTTCACGTTCTCTCCGAGATTCTGTGTCATTCTCTACTCCACCCCATCCCACCCTATTTACGTTTGTGCTTAGAGGAATGCTTACTGATATCATTACCATTCAATTTAATATATTGTACAACCATGTGCAAGTTAGTTTCTGTGCTGAACCCCTTTGTGCATTGTGCACTCAGTAACATGACTGTATACTTCACAGTTAACCGCACACTTTTGCTTGCAGCAACTTTCTGCGTCAGCCTCTTCGAGCATTAATTCTGAGCCCTGAGGCCTGTTTGGGAGATTAGGTATTGTGCTGTTTCAGAAAAGCACTGCTCTAACACTGGTGGTGTCAGTTAGACCAGTATTTCTCAACCTTTTCAAGCCAAGTACCCTCTAAGCCTAACAAATACCAACCGAGTACCACCGCCCGCGCTCTACCCTGATCCCACCCCTATAATAATAGTACTAATTGTAATGCAATTTCTTCCATCCATTTTTCATATACACACACAATATAATCTTATTAACAATACATAATGGTAACCACAAAATTAAAAAAACAAAGCACACTGTACGCAGATAAAATGTTAATTATTTATATTCATTTTTTTCAAAGAGATTAAGGCAGATGTCTTTAAGATATGCAATGTCACCTCAGTAACTATAGAAAAATAAGACAAATATAATGCAAAATATAGACAGCAGACATAAATTCTCAAAACTGACATATTTTGATCACTAAATTGAAACTAAAATCATTTTTACTACCTTTGTTGTCTGGTGATTTCATGAGACTCTGGTCACACTGCCTTCTAACCGTGCATCCAATATTTATTTATTTATTTTTGCCTCCTGCATGCTTCTTCTCCTCCAGACCTCATTCCATTCCCCAACCAATATCTCGCTCTGTCCCTCTATGAGTCTGACTTTTTCTTCCTCTCTCTCTCCCTGCCTGCCACCCCCACCCCCCTTGAAGCCACCGCCACAGATTTCTCCCTGCCTCCCCACCCTGAAGCTGACCCTGCCACCTTTCATTCCCCCCCAACTTTTTCTTCCTGCCTGCCCGCCCCTACGCTGAAACCACTGCTGCAGATTTCTCCCTGCCTCCCCACCCCACCCCCAAAGCCGACCCTGCCACCCAACACACTCCAATCACCCCAACTTTTTGTTCCTCTCTCCCTGCGCACCCCCGCTGAAGCCAGTGCCGCCGATTCCTCCCTGCCCCACCCTAAAGCCAACCCTGCCACCCGACATGCACCATTGCCACCCACCCATCAGATGCGTGCAATGACTGCACGCAGCCAGACCACAAGCCCCCTCCCCCAGACATCAATTCTGACATCAGACAGAAGGTACCGGGCCAGCTGGAGTGTGGCAGGTGGCAGGTTCGGCTTTGGAGTGGGGAAGGAGGAATCAGCAGTGGCTTCAGTGGGGGGGGGAGGGTATGCAGGGAGAGATCCCCTTGGGGTACGCGTACTGCAGGTTGAGAAACACAGAGTTAGACAGAGGCAACAATCTGATTACCATAAATCTGTCATATCCTGACTTAATATAGCATAGTTCTTTTGTTCTGCACATTTCACACTTAAAATGTAAACAGCACTCAAAGTGCTTTAAATAAACTTTTGGTGTGTGTGTGTGTGTGTGTCTTATCTGCTTTCTGTCTAGAATTTCTAGTTTATTATTTCAGAGTACACAAAGTACAAAGTACAAATTTTCTTGGCAAGCCCAAAGGATAAAATTAGTATAACACCATTACACCTAAATTGTCACGATTACCCAATATCAAAAACCATAAAAATATTAGGAGTCACATTAGAAACCCACTTGACCATGACCGAACACACGAACTTGGTGGCAAAGAAGTGCTTTTTTGCACTATGGAAATTAAAGACCATTAAAAAATATTTCGACCCTCTATCTTTTAGACTACTGGTTCAGTCATTGGTTCTATCCATATCGGAGTACTGCAACATCATTTTCTTGGGTATACCTAAAAAAACTGAGAAAATTAAGAAAAGTGCAGAACACGGCCGTCCGCTTAATATTCGGACTAAAGAGAGGCATGAATAATGTTCAAGTTCTCTTGCATTTGCTTTAAACTGTTGTGGGGAATGGCCTCTACCTATCTCTTACCACATTTCGAGCAACACATCCCCACTAGGACAACCAGAAATTGTAATCTTTTTGCCTATCCAAGGATCACTGATTGCAAATACAGGTCCTTTCTGGACAGAACTTTTAAGTTTCAAGCTAGTAAACAGCAGACCTGGCTAGGCAATTACATTAACAGAGCCAGGTTGACCTACGGCGTATTTCGGAAAGAAATTAAGACAGCACTGTTCGATAGATTTATCTCCTAATCAGATACCATTTAAAAACTATTAACACCATGCTGATAACTTTGAGAAATATGTGTATTTTTACTAATTGTATTCTGTAATTCGCTGACTGTTCAGTGACATTTTCGCTATTTGTATTCTGTAATTCGCTGATTGTCCAGCTCTCTTATATGTAAACCGCCTAGAAGTCGTAAGATTGTGGCGGTAGAAAAAATAAAATTATTATTATTATTACTGTAAGCTCTGCCTTAACGGCAGAAACCTCGAATACTTATGATTTTAATGTGCTTGAGGCTTGTACAGATGAGAATGGAGCTTTCAGGAATGGGGCAGGGACATGAAAAGAATTTGCAGGGACAGGACGGGGAAAAATTTGGCCCCGTGTCATTCTCTAGTGACTTGTTATGTATGCTGCCTAGTTAGTTACTGTTTAAACGATAAAATGACCATTTCAAAATCTCTGCTGCTCGTAGCTCAGGGGTACTCGGTTGAAACTTTTTTGATCGAGGCGGTACATGGCTTGAAGAAGTTGGGAAGCACTGATTTAGATCAACCTCAATCCTATCTACTATCGTTACTAACAGGGAAATCCCAGAAGCTCATCTCATACCAGCCTAAAGAACAAAAGAAGGGCTTGAAACAAATCTGGGTTTCTTGGGATTTGGGGGGGGGGGGGAAGATAAACAAAAACCCTGCAGACACTCCTCCAGAATTCTTCTTGGGATAGAAGAATACCACTGGAATGTTAAAGAATCCCAAATAAAAGCATTTTTAGCATGAAATTTGCTGTAACCAAAAATGCTGTTCTACATGGGACCCTGAAGCAGTTCCTGTTACATCAGCAAGTTAGAGGCAGCAATGTGATGACTTTCGCCTCTACATTCATATTAAATTTACTACAGCTGTGAGTCCCTGCAGATAATCTGCTTTATTAAGATTCTTCAAACACTTTACCAAAAGCATACGTGGCAACTGCTTATCCAGTCAAAAAATAAACTGGAGACAGTCTGCTCTTTTCAGAAGTTACAAAAGCATTTTCAGGCAAATATTGCCATTAATTTTAGATTTGTAAAAACAAAATCTTACATTGTAATTATCCTACTAGAGTTCACATTTTAAATCATTTAAATTAGGGCTGCATTTTGATTTAAATCCCTAATTGTGTGATTAAAGCAGGGCATAATCAGCAGTCTATGGGGGGAGGGGCACAGAAGAGAACACGCATTTCCTCTCCCTCCTCACACATTAGGTATCATACCTTCGCTAGTGAGGATGCCGAAGCCCCGCCAAAGAAATCATTTCCAAATCTCTCCCCTTCTCCCTTGTGCTGCCTCAAAAGCGAGGAAGTGCAGGGTGCCACCAGCCGCTAACGCCAACACTCCCCAAGCATGCTCAGTTCATGGACAAACTGAGCATGCTTTGGGGGATACAAGTGTTAGTGGCTGGAAGCATGCAGCCGACATCTCCGCTCCTGAGCAGTATGAGGAGGAAGGGGACTCGAGCAGAATTCTTTGGCTGTTGTGGCTTCAGCTACCTCAACAGCCATTGAATACATACCGCAGCTTTGGAGGAGGCCTGAGCCCGGATGAGGAGTCCCAATATCTTCCTTTCTCCTGTCTCTTCCTCCTCCATCCCCCCCCTGTACAGTAACTTTCCTTCCTAGACCCGGATCCAGCCACCAGTCCCAAAACTCCCAACTCCCCTGCCCTTCCTCCCACCTTTTACCTTGCAAATCAGTCCAGGCTGCAACCAGCAACAGCCCTAATGAAAGGCTGCCTGTGGCCTGCTCCGGGCCTTCCTTCTGACCAGGCCCATTCCCTTCTTAAATCAGGAAGTTATTTCAGAAGGGGATGGAATGGATCAGAGGGAAGGCCAGGTGCAGGCCATCTTTCAATAGGGCTACCGCTGACTGCAGGGCCGAAGACTGATTTGCAAAGGTAAAGGCTGCCAGTACAGTGCAGCACAAAGGAGGGAAGTCAGGTCTGGGAAGGAGAGATGCCAGATGATGCAGGGGAGGGGGAAAGGGGGGCTGCATGTGATTTATTAGAAATAACAAAATTAAAAGTTCAATTGAAAGGCTATTGGTGTGTTTTACAGTTGGTTCCAGTAGGTTTCTTACTTAAAAAAAAACCAGATAAAAATAAACCCTTCTCTGTCCTCTGTTAAATCTTATTTCCTCTTCATAGGAATAAGGGTAAGACTTATAATCCCACCCTAGGGATCACTGCTCATATATAGAGACCCAAATAATCAGGACTATTCAAATCAAGTCACTTCACAACCAATCAAGATGACCTTTATTCTATGCAATCACTGTGGTGCTTTAATTCCAAGACACACTATTTGGAGGCTTAAGGCTTGCCCCACCTGTCTTCAACTTGCTAGTATTAAGGACGAGCTCTGCAAACTTAAACAGGAATTGAATACAATTAAAGCAGCTTCTATCACTCCAAAAAATCATACCAACTTACCACCTCTACCTCAAAGAATAAAACAGCCCAGGAATAAATGAGTCACAATAGGCTCAGGAAGACTGCGACATGTAACACAGAAACATCCACCTTCACAAATATTACCTCTACAGAATTCCTTCGCTCCACTAGTGCACTGAGAAGGGAAGTGGGACTGGAACCAATGAAGGTAACTCAAGAGAACAAGCACACCCTAAGCACAAATAAAAAAGCCAAAAACAGAAAACTATTACTGTTGGAGGGATTCCATCATCAGAGGCATTAACCTTGGAACACAAGGTGAGGAGGCCAAAATAGTGAGATGTCTTCCAGGATCCTCAGCTACCAGGAGTTCCAGGCAAATACTGACTATAATTAAGGAAGAAACTAAGGTTTTTAAAACTGATGTTGTTATCCATCTGGGAACAAATGACCTGGCCAACAACTCCACACTTGCAACACAGAAAGCTTTTTGGTAGCTTGGTGAGGACTTGAAACCTTTTGTAAAGACTTTAGCTTTTTCCGATATACTGCCTGCATATGGAAAGGGAGAGCAAAGAGTAAAAAACACAGAGGACTTTAATAGATGGCTCAAAGCCTGCTGCCATCAAGAAGGCTTTAGGTACATAGGAGGAAGGACAAGAAGCTAGCTATATTGCACTAATGGGCTACATATTACTACAGCAGGAAAAAGAAACCGTGCAGAGAATTCTAGACAATATGTTTCTAGTCATTTAAACTAGAATGTGGGGGTGGTATATGTATGAAGGGCAATTATAGAGAACACCCCTGGCAAAAGACAAGATATGATGGTAGTAAAGATTGCAATGTAAACAACATCAGCAACTCATTTCTTAGCATTGCAATGGAAAGTGAAACGAAACAAACATCTATACGAAAAAGGAGATTACCGCTGAAAAATAGTTGGAAAGCGATGACCACAAATGCTCACAGTCTAAGCAACAAAGTTCATGATCTGCAAGCCCTGATGTTAGAGGCAGATATGGATATTGTCGCTATCACAGAGAAGTGGCTCAGTGAATCCCATGAATGGGATGTAAACATACCGGGATATAATCTTTTTAGGAAGGACAGAGATGGTCAAAAAGGTGTAGGAATAGCTCTCTATGTAAAGATCGATATCCAAGCAACCGAAATGCAAGGGATCTGAGGAGAGGAAGAAGCGATATGGATCACTCTGAAAAGAGAAGATGGAATTTCTATCTACGTGGGTGTAGTCTACAGACCTCCGACTCAATCGCAACAAATTGATAAGGATCTGATTGTGAATATCCAAAAGTTTGGAAGGAAAGAGAAAGTACTGCTGTTGGGAGATTTCAACCTGCTGGATGCGGACTGGAATGTTCCGTCTGTGGAATCAGAAAGAAGTAGGGAGATTGTGGATGCCTTTCAAGAGGCTCTGCTTAGACAAATGGTGACAGAATCCACGAGGAAAAAGCGATATTCGATCTGGTCCTCACAAAAGGAGAGAGTATCTTTAATGTTTGAGTGGGTGCTCACTTTGGAAGTAGCGATCAAACGGTTTGGTTTGATATAATGACTAAAGTGGAGAGCGGCCGCATGATACTTAAAGTCCTAGATTTCAAATGTACAGACTTTAATGAAATGGGAGAGTACCTGAAGAAAGAGCTGTTAGGATGTGAGGACATAAGGGAAGTGAAAAGACAGTGGTCTAAGTTGAAAGGAGCGATAAAAAATGGCTACGGACCTTTATGTGAAGAATATAAATAAAAACAAGAGAAAAGGAAACCGATATGGTTCTCCAAACCAGTGGCGGAGAAAATAAAGGCGAAAGAGTTGGCGTTCGTGAAATATAAAAAAAAAAAAAAAAAAAATAGAAGAGTGCAGAAAGGACTACAGGGTGAAACTGAAAGAAGCCAAGAAAGAGATACGTCTGGCGAAAGCGCAGGCGGAAGAACAAATGGCTAGAAATGTAAAAAAAGGGAGACAAAAAATTTTTCAGATATATTAGTGAAAGAAGGAAGATGAAAAATGGAATTGCTAAACTAAAAGATGCTAGGAACCGATATGTGGAGAGAGTGATGAGGAAAAAGCAAATGTGTTCATAGAAGAAAATCCTGGAGAAGGACCGAGATTGTCTGGCAAAGTTACACGAGAAAATGGAGTAGATTCTGTGCCGTTCACAGAGGAGAGTGTTTATGAGCAACTTGAAAAACTGAAGGTGGACAAAGCGATAGCACCAGACGGGATCCATCCCAGGATACTGAGGGAGCTCAGAGAGGTTCTGGCGGGTCCTATTAAAAACTTGTTCAACAAATCTCTGGAGATGGGAGTGGTTCCCGGGGACTGGAGGAGAGCAGATGTGGTCCCTATTCATAAAAGTGGTCACAGGGATGAAGCGGGAAACTACAGGCCGGTGAGCCTCACTTTGGTTGTTGGAAAAATAATGGAGGTGTTGCTGAATGAAAGGATAGTGTACTTCCTTGAATCTAATGGGTTACAAGATCCCTAGGCAGCATGGCTTTACAAAAGGTAAATCGTGCCAAACGAACCTGATTGAATTTTTGGATTGGGTGACCGGAAAGTTGGATCGAGGACATATGCTAGATGTAATTTACTTAGATTTCAGCAAAGCCTTTGATACAGTTCCTCATACTGAAGGGCTGAAGTTAGCACCCAAAGTGGTGAACTGGTTTAGAAACTGGTTGATGGGCAGACGCCAGAGGGTGGTGGTTAATGGCAGTCGCTCGGAGGAAGGAAAGGTGAGTAGTGGAGTCCCTCAGGGTTCGGTGCTGGGGCTGATCTGTTCAATATGTTTTTGAATGACACTGCTGAAGGGTTAGAAGGGCAAGTGTGCCCTTTTTGCAGATGTTACCAAGATTTGTAACAGAGTAGACACCGAAGAGGGAGTGGAAAATATGAAAAAGGATCTGCAAAAGTTAGAGGAATGGTCTAATGCCTGGCAACTAAAATTCAATGCAAAGAAATGCAGAGTAATGCATTTGGGGATTAATAATCGGAAGGAACCGTATATGCTGGAAGGTGAGAAGCTGATATGCATAAATGGGGAGAGGGGCCTTGGGGTGATAGTGTACGAAGATCTAAAGGTGAAAAAACAGTGTGACAAGGCGGTGGCTGCTGCCAGAAGGATGCTGGGCTGTATAAAGAGAGGCGTAGCCAGTAGAAGGTATTGATGCCCCTGTACAGGTCATTGGTGAGGCCCCACTTGGAGTATTGTGTTCAGTTTTGGAGACTGTATCTGACGATGGACGTAAGAAGACTTGAAGTGGGGCAGAGGAGGGCGATGAAAATGATAGGAGGCTTGCGCCAGAAGACGTATGAGGAGAGACTGGAAGCCCTGAATATGTATACCCTAGAGGAAAGGAGGGACAGGGGAGATATGATTCAGATGTTCAAATACTTGAAGGGCATTAATGTAGAACAAAATTTTTCCAGAGAAAGGAAAATAGTAAAACCAAAAGACATAATTTTAGCAATGTTAGGAAATTCTACTTTACGGAGAGGGTGGTTGATGCCTGGAATATGCTCCCGAGGGAGATGGTGGAGAGGAAAACGGTGATGGGAGTTCAAAGAAGCATGGGATGAACACAAGAGGATCTAGAATCAGAAAATAATATTAAATATTGAACTAAGGCCAGTACTAGGCAGTCTTGCACCGTCTGTGTCTGTATATGGCCGTTTTGGGGAGGATGAGCTGGAGAGGGCTCCAATGGCTGAGAGGGTGTAGATGGGCTGGAGTAGGTTTTAACTGAGATTTCGGCAGTTGGAACCCAAGCACAGTACCAGGTACAGCTTTGGATTCTTGCCCAGAAATAGCTAACAAGAAAAAATTTAAATTGAATCAGGTTGGGCAGACTGGATGGACCATTCGGGCCTTTATCTGCCGTTACTATCTGCCATATGTTACTATGTTTGGAGGGTTCGTCATAAAATGTAAGGGGATTACGGTAAGATGTGTACCTGGGCCTTTTTATGTGAAGGCCGTTGCAGTGCTCCTTGAAGTGTCCCACTGCTCTTCTGGGTTGCCTGTGTGAGCAGTCTACTAAAAATACTGGCCCCTCCTACATACCAATGTTTTGTGCATTTTTCTTTTAAATGGTTCAAAAAGATAGGTGCACTGAGGTCAAACATTCTGAAAATGGCATTTTGCTGTTTTGAAAATGATCATGTTCGCTATTGGATTTTTCTGCATCTTCCACAAAAACGTCCAAATTCGGATTTGGATATCATATCGAAAATGCCCCTCCACATCATTTTAGTCCTATTACTAGCATTCCATTTGCCAACTCTAAGTTTATTCACCAATTGTATTTACAGTCCGTTCTTATTATTCACAGTAGTATGGTTCCCAAAAATGTTCATGAATAACAAAATGCTGAGGTTAAGTTTCAGCACTACACATATCAAAACCGCAGAAAGTAAACAATGGTTCCTGCTGGGTAAACAGGGTAGGTTCCTTCAAGAACAGCACTTGGAGTACCTGTAATTCACTCTCTTGATGCTTGAGGGCCATATCTGGAAGCAAAAGCCAGACCACAAAATGAAAGCAAAGAAATGTTTTTTTTAAGAGCAGGTCCGCAAATATGCAAACACAGTTGTGTGAATGGGGAATATTGGTCACAATGGATGCAACTGCGAATACACAAAATCGAATATCATAAATGCTTGAATAATGAGAACGGACTGTATGATTATATTTGTTCAGTCTACTGGCATTGGAAGACCTGAACCACAAGTCTGTTGAGTGCTCTTTTGATACTGTAATCTGTCTGGTGTACTCTCTATATATCTAATTGTGGTATACTGTTCTGCATTCTAACCTAGACCTCTTTATTCCTAAAAAAAAAAAAAAAAAAAAAGCTTTTCCTTCCTTTCCTGGCTAACCCTGGTACAAGAGTCTTTCTTGAACTGCTAATTTTTTGAAACTTTCCTAAATAATAAATAAATAAATAATAACAGTTTTTATATACCGCAGGACTGTGAAGTTCAGTTCCACGCACTGTTGTCTTACGAGCATTTGACCTGTCACCTGAAGTTCTATGCGGTTTACAAAGATTAAAAGATTGTACAAATTGAATGAACTTAACAGAGGTGAAAGATAGTGGTTAACAGTTCAAGGGAACCGTTATTGAAGAGAAAGAATTGAACGGGTCAGCTGTCTAGATACTTCAGGAACAGATATGTTTTTAGGCGTTTCCTAAATTCCCCATAAGTGGAAGGCGTATACCCATAATGCTGCTTAGCAGCATTATAGAACTTGGGTTCTAGATAAGCTAAGGTTTATTTTACATTGCCAAAGCTCGGATAGGTAGCAGCTGGTTTATTGGGCAGGAACCTGGAATATTTACATCTGCTAGCCTCCTCCCCACACATCTTGACTATAGGCAGGCTCTATTACAGTGTATAGAAAGATGTTTCATTACTAACACAGCTCACAGATCTTTGGTTGTCTAGGCCCACCCACCCCTGTGCTTACACTACTTAAATACCTAATTTTCATTTGCTTGGTTCCCTGCTGAAATAAGGACAAATTGTTCCACCCACCCCTGGATTATCTCTGATAAGTATTTTTCTTGTCTATATATGTCATTTCCTATACCATCCAATCAAGATGACCTTTATTCAGTGCAATTAATGTGGCGCTTTAGTTCCAAGGCACACCATCTGAACACTTAGGGCTTGCCCCATCTGTCTTCAGCTTTCTAGTATTAAGGAGGAGCTCAGAAATCAGGAATTGAATGCAAGCAAAGCAGCTTCCATCACTCCACTGAATCATACCAATTTGCCACCACTGCCTCAAAGAGTAATGCAATCAAGGAATAAATGGATCACAGTAGGGTCAGGCAGACTGCGACACGTGACACAGAAACCTACACCCTCACAATTGCACCTACAGAATTCCTTTGCTCCATTAGAGCAATGCAGTGCTCAAGAAAGAACTGAAATCGAAGGTAACTTACGAAGAAAAGCACTCGAAAAAGGAAGAGTAAGAAACCTCAAGCCAATAAATTATTGCTTTTAGGAGATTCTACCATCAGAGGCATTAACATTGAAACACAAGACAAGGAGCCTAAAATAGTGAAGTGTCTCCCAGGATCCTCAGCTACTAGAAGTACTCAACAAATACTGTCTATAATTAAAGAAGAAACCAATAAGTCTAAAGCTGATGTTGTTATCCATCTGGGAACAAATGACCTAGCCAACAACTCCACACTTGCAGCTCAGAAAACCTTTCAGGAGGCTTGGAGAAGGGTTGAAACCTTTTGTAAAGACTAGCTTTTTCCGAAGTACTGCCAGCATATGGAAAGGGAGAGCAAAGAGTTAAAAACATAGAGGACTTCAATAGGTGGCTCAAGAAGGCTTTAGGTACATAGGAGGATGGGGAAATATATGGAAGGACAAGAAGCTATATTGTACTGATGTGATAGGCTACACATTACTAAAGCAGGAAATAGAATCCTTGCGGAGAAATTTAGACAATATGTTTCTAGACATTTAAATTAGAAAGTGGGGGTGGTGTATGTATGAAGGACAATTATGGAGACCATCCCCAGCAAAAGACAAGATGTGATGGTAGTAAAACGATTGCAACACAAACAATATTAGCAATTCACTTCTTAGCGTTGCAACGGGAAGTGAAATGAAACAAAAACTATACAAAAAAAAAAAAAAATTACTGCTGAAAAATAGCTGGAAAGCGATGACAAATGCTCGTAGTCTAAGCAATAAAGTTCATGATCTGCAAGCCCTGATGTTAGAGGGAGACGTGGATATTGTTGCTATCACAGAGACATGGTACAGTGAATCCCATGGATGGGAAGCAAACATATCGGGATATAATCTTTTTAGAAAGGAAGAGATGGTCAAAAAGATGGGAGGAGTAGCTCTCTATGTAAAGATCCATATCCAAGTGACTGAAATGCAAGGGACTTGGGGAGAGGAAGAAGCGATATGGATCACTCTGAAAAGAGAAGATGGAACTATCTACGTGGGTGTAGTCTACAGACCTCCGACTCAGTCGCAGCAAATTGATAAAGATCTGATTGTGGATATCAGAAAGTATTTATTTGTCTGGCAGGGCTTCAGCAACCCCACCAGCAAAAGTAAAGGGATGCTGCAGTTCTGGATGGCGACCCAAGCACCCCTCCCCGGTGTGTTTTATTGAATATTAATGCATTACTTATGGTGATAATTTTTATTGTGAATGCTTTTATGTACTCCTCCTTATTAAAGGTCTAAACAAAACTGGGGGTGGAGGTGGGAGAAAGGGACTCAATCCAATGAAAATAACAAAGCTCTCCAAAACCTAAAGAACAGTCTTCCTTTAGTTATCTCCTGCTCCCAGGCTCTTAATCGATGCTTGACTTAAAACTTCACAAAGCTGCTAAATCAAATTAGCACAAGCATGTTTCTGTGTTAAACATGTCAACACAGGGCTTTAGCAACTGGCAAGTTTGCAGTTTTTCAACAGTTGTTAGCCTGATAAATGGAATCTTCCCTACCCCTGTACTTGATTTGACTGTAGATTTTGGCAGATTAACAACTGCACACTATCGAGTATAGCTCATTCCTCTAAAATTATATAGTGGGAGGGGGCGTGTGCAGGGAATCGGGCAGAACCCTAGACTCCGGCTAGAAAGCACTCACCGAGAACACGGCGTTTTGAAGGCCGAAAGGGATGGGGGTGAGCCGGGCAAGCGCCACCACCTTGAGCCCGCTCGCCCCCTCCACCACCCGGATGAAGGCGCCCAGCTTCTGGCTGCTCTCGATCTTGGCCAGCACCCAGCGGGCCAGCAGCCTCCTGCAGGCAACGTGAGCGACGAAGGTGCCGATGAGCACACCGACCAGCACCAGCCCGATGCCCAGCACGAAGCCGTACAGGTAGCCGGCGGCCACGTTCAGCACGATGTAGCCCCAGCCGCAGGGGAAGGAGACCACGATGAAGCCCACGATGAAGAGCAGCAGGCCCACCAGGCTGTCCAGGCTTTCCACCCAGAGCAGCAGGTCCTTCAGGTACTGGCGAACCAGGGCCAGCGAGGCGAAGCAGACGGCGCTCAAGACGCAGACCAGCACGAAGCTCCGACACCAGCAGCAGCGCCACTGGCCACCCGCCGCCGCCGCCGCCCCCTCCGTCAGCTCGCACGGCAGCTCCAGCTCCAGCAGTCCCCGGTGATCCGTGTAGCCGCCCGCCTCGCACAGGCCGTCCGCCGACGGCTCGGTTCTCTGCCCCCAGCGGCTCAGCGTCGACCGAGCGGGCCAGGAGGGCAGCGCCGCGTTCAGGAGCTGCCTTAGGGCGCCCGGCAGCATCGCCCCCGGGAGGCTGCCGGGCCGGAGCGACATCGGCCTCGGCCAGGTCAGAGCTGCCGGGCGGGATCCGGGGGCCGCTCGGAGGTCCGGACGCTCATCCTCAGCTCCCTGCCGGCCGGCGATAGGTGGAGGTGAGGGAAGATCCTGGATGGCGGCTCCGGGTGGCTCTCGCCTGCTTCCTCCGCCGCTTCCCCGGGACCGGTTATTCTCTCCAGAACAGTTGACCCACCGGTTGTGCTTCGCTGGGATGGTAGCGAAAGGCGATCTAGAACTGGGCCCTCGCAGTGACACCACTGATTGGATAATACCGACCCCTCAACAACCGGTCTCCAGCCCCATCCAGCTACCGCTACTGGGAAGCAAGTTAACCTGCCAACCAACAGTGGCTTCGGCGCATGCGCACACAGTCTAACCGCGGCGGCCTATCGACTTGACGCAAACGTTATCCGCCAGGAGTCAGCCGTTGTTTCTCCACAGCCTGTAGGGCAGCGGTTCCAAAGTGCGAAGAATACAGTTCAAGGAGATAGCTGTATCTCCTAAGTAACAGAACAGGCAAGGGGCCATGGTCTTATGCAGACCATTTGGGGGGAGGCCTTGCCACACCTAGCCTCGCCCCTGCTGCCACGATTTTAAAGTTTTGTGGGGTTTTTTTTTTTTACTTTTTTCTATTTATTTATGAAATTTCAAATACAGATTGATCAAACAAAACTTGTACAGAAAAAACTTGGTTCAAATAAGCATAAATCCATGATACAGCACAGGGGCCGGTGGATGAGAGAGGGAGAAATGTTGGACGTGGCTGAGAGGGAGAGAGCTGGTGGACAGTGAAAGAGAGGAAAACGTTGCACATGGGGGTGGAGAAGAGGGGAGAGGAAGAAATGCTGTGCTGGAGTGGGGAGGGGGAAAGAGGGAGATGGATCCAGGGGTAGAAGATAGTGAGGATGCTGTACAGTGAAAGGAAGGGAAGAGAGGGAAAAATGTTGGACCATGATGGGAGGAACCAATGGACAGCAACCACTTGAAGAAAAATTTGTAGAAGATAGAAAAAGAGAAACTTAAACCAACATGATGAACAAATAAATCTCAGACAATAAAGGTAAACAAATGAATTTATTGATTGAAAGACTTTAGCTTTGGGATCTGGTGTGGGGTGTGTGGGTGGGGCTAGGAGTGGGGGCAGGGTCATTGTCCTTTTTTTTGGTCTTCTTAAAAATGGTAACCCTAATGTAGGAACTGCACAAGGCAAGGATGAAGGTTTCTTTTATGCATCCTTAATGTGACCATTTATTTTTTTCATCAAAATGGGACATTTATTGTCAGTCCCGCCCCCAATCCCACCCTAGCCCCACCCCAATCCCACCCTAGCCTCGCCCCAATCCCGCCCCCAATTTCTTTCATTCATTTTTCAAGTACACATAATATCTTATTAATTCATAATGGGCTAGAAAGATTATTTTGTGAGGAAAAGATTTATTTACCCGATTGTAATATGTTTTTATCTTTATTCTTTACTGTTCGGTTTGAACTATTCACTTCTCCCTCCGTATTCGCGGTGGATACGTTCCAGCTATAGCTGCGAATATGGAAAAACTACAAATAACTAATGTATATGTTATTCGTGTTTTTTTGTAAAAGATAGAGTTTTTGTTATTAAAACCGCAAATAACGGGGGTCACGTGATGAGTTTGCCTGGATAAGACGTGCTTCCCTGAGCTCCCCGAACTCGAGTCCCCTAAACTCTGCTAAACGATCTTAATTTTGCGGCTGGGGGGCTCCTGCCTGCGACAGACCCTCCATTTGGGTCGGGGGAGCAGTACAGAGCCCTGCGAGGTAGCGGGTGCCTGGCATGCCGGTTAAAACCGTGCGGACCCCGAAACATAAGTTGGCTTTGCCTGGGGCTAAGATGGCGGCGTCTCCGACCCCCCCCCTTGCGGATCCGGCTCAGTGGGGAGAGTGGGCTCAGGAGATATCGCGGATGGTAACGGCTACCCTGGAGGATCGCCTGCATAAGTTACAATCGGCTGTGGAGGGCTTTAATGAGCGCTTTGATGCCCATAGTACCCGGCTGGCGGCGGTGGAGCAGCGGGTTTCGGATGGGGAGGACGCGGCCATCCGGGAGCGCAACAGCATATCAGACCTCCAGGCTCAGGTGGCCACCCTGACTAGCCGGCTTGATGATCATGAAAACCGTCAGCGGAGAAATAATTTAAGGGTGGTGGGTCTGCCGGAGATGCGAGCTGATCAAGATCTTTATGCATTCTTTCAAGTCTGGCTCCCTACGCAGCTGGGGCTGGAGCCGCCGTCGGCTGGCTTTTTGTGCGAGCGGGCGCATCACCTGGGGCAACGACCGGAGGATAATAACCGCACCAGACCTGCGATTGCCAGATATCTCAATTGGAGGGAGAAGGAGCTTGTCCTCCAAGCTTACCGGAGGGCTGGGACGCTGGCATATGAGGGGAAGAAGCTGCTGCTTTTCAATGATTATTCTACCCACGTGGCTTCCCTTCGCAAAGAAATGGTGCCTCTCTGCTCAGCCCTTCATCGACGAGGAGTGCGCTTTGCGCTTGTATACCCGGCGTCCCTGCAGGTCTGGAGGGAGGGGAAACCCCATACCTTTCCGGACCGGGCGGCTGCTCAGAGCTATTTGGACTCGTTGCCTGTGGAGGTCGCCGGGGGAGCTCCAGCGGCTGTTTGATCTACCTGCTCTGCCTGCTTTTGCTGTTTGCCCTGTTGGCTGTTTCTTGTGCTGTGGAGCGGCTGTCTGCAATCCACGTTGAGTGTCGGTGATCTTCTTCCTCTAGAGCGTACTGCTGGTCCCCGGAGGCCTGGGTTTTTCACCCCTTGAGACTGGGCTATTTGACATTTGCTGGCTATAGCGGGGCAGAAGTGAAGACACCGGACTTGGAGGGGCCTGGAGAATCGGCCGGGCTCTGCTCTGCTGTGGGCTCCGAGGGCTGGACTTTCTCCAGTGGTATACGGGGATCCCTCCTTCTTTCTCCTGGGGCTGCTGCCTTATCCTGTCGGACTGTAGGTGGGGGTTTCCCCCCTCCGGGGGTGGGTGGCTACTTATGGGGTCTTGGGCTATGCCTTTCCTGCTGTAGATCCCGGGATTGCCTGAGAGCTGTTTTCTCTTCAGCGGGGGTTGTCTTTTTTCGCTGATATTGTGACTGTTTGGCTACTGTGGGGGACTCTGGGTCGGGGAATGTTCAGTAGAAGGTTTTGGGTTGCTCCTGTTTTTGGGAGCACAGGTCACTGTTGTTTTCTTTTTTTTTTCTTTTTTGTTTGGGGGGGTTTGGGGGGTGCCTCGGGGGAAGGTTTCCTCGGGGGGAGGGGGCAGGGTGGTCCTTCCTTCTATCCTTTTGGCTTGGGGAGCTTTGGGAATGGCTTTGGGGCCGTTTCTTGCGGGGGGAAGGATTTGGGGGGAGGGGGAGGGGTTGGGGTGGAGGAGTGGATGTTGTGTTTGCTTGTGGGTTGGTATGGATGCTGTGTGGATGGATAGCTGAGTGGGCTGAGTGTGGGAGGATGCAGCATTTCTGGAGGGGGCTGTACCTGATTCGTTGCTTTGCGCTCCCTTTTAGAGGGTTCAGGTTCCTGTGTCCTTGGATGGGTGGCCTGGCTGGGGGGCTGCCTGTCGTTAGTAGTTCACTGTCTCTTGTAGTATTATCAGGGGATTTTTTTCCTAATGACTAAGTTGACTGTCGCTACCCTAAATGTGGATGAGATTCACTCTCCTATTAAGAGAAAGAAGATCTTGAATTGGTTCCGCAGAAGGGGGACTGATATCGCCTTTGTGCAAGAAACCCACCTTTCCGCTGCAGAGCATCTTAAGCTGCGGAGGGATTGGGTGGGCGAGGTATGCTCGTCTTCCTTTGGAACCCGGAAGCAGGGGGTGGCCATCCTTATCCATAAACAATTGCCCTTCCATATTCATAAAGTTCTCCAGGACCGGGATGGCCGATATGTACTTGTCTTGGGGGAATTGTGGAGGCATAAGTGGTTGTTGTGTAATCTGTATGCTCCTAATGTGTATAATCATAAATTCTTTTCAGCCTTGCTTGCCAAGATAGCCATGTACCCCGATTACCAACTGTTGATAGGGGGAGACTTCAACATCACTGTGGATCCCGCTCTGGATTGCTGCCCAGCAAAGAGGGGGACGGGGGATCACGGAGGTAAATTTTTTAATTAGCCAGTTGCAGGTGTTGGACATTTGGAGGATTCTGCATCCCATGGAACGTAAGAACATAAGAATATAAGCAGTGCCTCCGCCGGGTCAGACCATAGGTCCATCACGCCCAGCAGTCCGCTCCCGCGGCGGCCCAAACAGGTCCTGACCTGTCTAAATCACCAGAAGGGGCCCCCATGCCATCCTGGTTTCCTGATGAGTCCTATCTTCCCATCGAAGTCCTAGCCCTCCGGTCTTGCACATGCTTGACCTGGTTGGGTTTCTATACTTTCTCAGTATCCCAGTATCCCACTTTACTTTCTCAGTATCCCACGATCCCTTTATCCCCCAGGAATCTGTCCAGTCTCTGTTTGAATCCCTGTACCGTACTCTGCCCGATCACTTCCTCCGGTAGCGCATTCCAAGTGTCAACGACCCTTTGGGTGAAGAAAGACTTCCTTGCATTTGTTTTGAACCTATCTCCCTTCAGTTTCTCCGAATGCCCCCTCGTACCTGTTATCCCCTTCAGCCTGAAGAATCTGTCCCTGTCCACCCTCTCCATGCCCCTCATGATCTTGAAGGTCTCTATCATATCACCCCTGAGCCTCCTTTTTTCCAGAGAGAAGAGCCCCAGCCTGTCCAACCTCTCGGTGTATGGGCAGTGTTCCAGCCCTCTTACCAGTTTCGTTGCTCTCCTTTGGACTCTCTCAAGTACCGCCATGTCTTTCTTGAGGTACGGCGACCAATATTGAACGCAGTATTCCAGATGAGGACGCACCATCGATCGATACAATGGCATGATGACTTCCCGCGTCCTGGTTGTTATGCCCCTCTTTATGATGCCCAGCATCCTGTTGGCTTTTTTCGAGGCCGCTGCGCACTGTGCAGATGGCTTCAGTGATGCATCCACCAGCACACCCAAGTCTCTCTCAAGACTGCTTTCTCCTAACAATGCCCCCCCCATTTTGTAGTTGAACAACGGGTTCTTTTTCCCTATATGCATGACCTTGCATTTTTCCACATTAAAGCGCATTTGCCATTTGTTTGCCCAGTCTTCCAGCTTGTCTAGGTCCCTTTGCAGTTCCTCACACTCTTCCCTGGAGCTAACTCTGCCGCACAGTTTGGTGTCGTCTGCAAATTTTATAACCTCGCATTTTGCCTCTTTTTACAGGTCATTGATAAATATGTTGAAGAGTAACGGCCCCAGCACCGATCCCTGTGGCACACCGCTCGTGACTCCCTGCCAGTCAGAAAATTGGCCCTTTACTCCGACCCTCTGCAGTCTACCCGACAACCAGTGTTCGATCCATCTATGCACTTCCCCTCCCACCCCGTGGCTCCATAGCTTCCTAAGCAGCCTTTCATGTGGAACCTTGTCGAAAGCCTTTTGGAAATCGAGGTAAATGATGTCGACGGGTTCCCCCTTGTCCACCCGACTGCTTATTCCCTCAAAGAAGTACAGAAGGTTCGTTAAGCACGACCTTCCCTTACAGAATCCGTGCTGGCTTTTTCTCAGTAGGCCATTTCCCTCAATGTGCTCGCAAATGCTGTCCTTAATCATAGCTTCCATCATCTTCCCTATAATTGAGGTCAGGCTCACCGGCCTGTAGTTCCCGGGGTCACCCCTCGATCCCTTTTTGAAGATAGGTGTGACATTCGCCAGTCTCCAGTCCTCTGGTACCTCTCCAGTTCTTAAGGATAGGTTGCAAACATGCTGGATTGTGCCCGCTATTTCTTGTCTTAGTTCCTTCAGAACCCTTGGGTGGATCCCGTCCGGACCTGGAGATTTGCCGCTTTTTAACCTGTCTATCTGTTTGAGGACATCCTCCTTACTTACCTCTATGTGCTCCAATTTTTTAGCCTGTTCCCCACTCATGAGCTCCTCTGAGTCCGGTATATTAGTTATATCTTCTCTCGTGAAAACCGATGAGAAGAACGTGTTCAACCTCTCAGCTATCTCTTTATCCTCCTTAATCACACCCTTCCTATCCCCATCGTCCAACGGGCCCACCTCATCTCTTGCTGGTCGCTTCCCCTTTACGTAACTGAAGAATGCCTTGAAGTTTTTCGCCTCCCTGGCCAGCCCCTCTTCGTATTTTTCTTTTGCTTTTCTAACCTTTCGGTGGCATTCCTTTTGGCAATTCCTGTGCGCCTGGTGATTTTCCTCCGTTGGGTCCTTTTTCCATCTCCGGAAGGATACTTTTTTGTCATTTATTGCCCTCTTTACTTCCGTTGATATCCAAACTGGGTCCTTTGACCTCTTGTTCTTGCAGCCTTTCCTGAAACTGGGGACGTACCTTCTTTGTGCTTCCTGCAGGGTGTCCCTGAATAGGGTCCAGGCGCTTTCCACAGTCTCCATCCTATAGATGTTTTTGAGCTTACTCCCCACCATTTCCCTTATAGCAACATAGTTCCCTTTCTTGAAGTTGAGCGCAGTTGTTGCGGTCCTCCTTACTGTGGGTGTCCCCCTTTCTAATGTGAATCTGATCACATTGTGGTCACTGTTGCCTAGTGGTCCTCCCACTTCTACCCCACTTGCAGGCCCCCCTAATCCGTTCAGGATAAGGTCAAGAGTAGCACTCCCTCGCGTCGGTTCCCTTACCAGTTGCTCCATGAAGCAGTCCCTCACAGTTTCTACAAATCCTGTTTCCCTAGTGCAGTTGGAGTGGCCCGTACTCCAGTCTATCCCCGGGTAGTTGAAGTCCCCCATCACTGTCACACTTCCAGTTCTGCACTCCTGTATCAGTTCATCTTCCAAGTCGTGCCCGACTCCTTCCGGTGTACCAGGTGGGCGATAGTACAGCCCCAGTTTTATGCCTGCACCCTTGTTTCCTGGCAATTTGACCCATAGCGATTCCAGCCCCTCTGCCTTCGTTGCCATATCCATCCCGACCGAGTAGATAGAGTCCTTTATATATAGTGCTATGCCTCCCCCCTTCTTGTGGGTCCTGTCCTTTCTGTAGAGTTTGTATCCCGGCAGCGCTACATCCCAATGATTCTCCTCTGTCCACCATGTTTCTGTAATTCCAATTATATCCAGGTCCTCCCCCTTGGCCACAACCTCTAGTTCCCCCATCTTGGCCGTGAGGCTTCTTGCATTTGTGTAAAAGCATCGCAGGTCCCGTCGTTTTTCCTCCACCTCTGCATTTACCTGGGCCGCCTCTCCTGTTTCCTGAATTTCTGCTTTGCCCTCAGCTTTTACCCTCGTAGCTTTCAGTTTCCCCACCTTCCCGTCGCCCCACTTCCCCGCTTTTCCTCTGGGTTTTCTTGCCCCCTCTTGGGCCCTGGCCTCTGTTCGATCCCCCTCGCCTTGTGTGAACCCTATGTTGCCCTCCGTTTTCGCCCTTGTGCCACCCAGTCCCCCTGTGTCCCCATGCCCCTTAGTCTCCTCCCAGCAAGCTCCCTTTACCTGTTGTTTCCCTCGCTGTCTGATCATAAGATCCATCGGTCTCTCTACATCCTCTATGCAGTCAGCCCGTTCAGCATCTGTTCTGGATACTGTTGTCCGAAGCGTCAACATCAGATCAGCTGTCGGCTTTCCCCCTCTCCTCAGTTTAAAGCCCTCTCGATCTCCTTCCTCACATTGGTGGCCAGTAGTCTAGTTCCCTCTGTGCTCAAGTGCAGGCCGTCCCGCCGGTAGAGCCTACTCTTTTCCCAGAACGACGTCCAATTCCTCACAAAGTTGAAACCCTCCTCCTGGCACCATCTCCTCAACCATGTATTCACAGCCTGGAGGTCTGCCTGCCTCTTTGCATCTGCTCTCGGTACAGGCAGGATCTCTGAGAATGCTATCCTCCGGGTATTCCGCTTCAGTTTACGCCCCAGGACCCTGAACTGGTCAGTCAGCGTGGCCATGCTGAAATTCCTCCGGCTCATATCATTTGTTCCGACGTGGATTATCACCGCAGTCTCCTCTGTCTCTGCTCCATCCAGGATCCTGTCGATCCTGTCAGTGACGTCTCGTATCTTGGCCCCTGGGAGACAAGTCACTAGCCGGTCCTCCCTTCCTCCAGCTATGTGACTATCTACCTCTCTCAAGATCGAGTCTCCCACCACAATAGCAGACTTCCCTTTCCTCAGCAACCTCCTCTGTCTCAGGTCCATGTCCTCTGTGTAGTGTGGTGTCTCTCCCTCGGGGTCTCGGTGAGTCACGGTCTCCTCCTCTTGTGTGGTTCCTCCGCTAGGTCCTTCCCCGGTGTCGCCTTGTGGATCCTGGGTCTCGTCTGCTGACATCCGTCTGTACAGCTGCTGGTCCTGTTCTTCCACCTTCCTATAGGCCTCCTCGATGAATCTCTCGAGGTCCCTCACCTGGTCTACAATGAGGCCTTCTCCGTCTGTGTCCTTGTTTGGCCAGCTCGTCTCCTCTGTGTTACGTAGTCCCTCCAGTTCCTGGACCTTGACCCTCAATCTGCCTACCTCCATCCTCAGGCTATCCAGCTCCTGGCACCGACCGCATATGTATGCCCGCCTCCCGGAGGGGAGGTAGTCATACATATGACACTCGATGCAGTAAACTGGGTAGCTCTGCTGTGTTCCTTTAGCCTCCATTTCTTTCTCCTTGCTCCTACGGTCCCTCTGTGGTTGAGAGTGGTTTCCGGCGTGCAGCTAGCTGAAAGAGTAGAGAGAGAGAGAAGAATGAGAAGCTGAAAGGGTAGAGAGAGAGAGAGAAGAATGAGAAGCCAAAAGGGCAGAGAAAGAAGAAAGTGGAGAGAAGAAATTATATATATATATATATTTTTTTTTTTTAGGTTAAAGTTAGGTTTGCTGCTGGGCTGCCTGGGCTCCTTCTCAAGGCTCCTTCGCGAAGGCGCTCTCGCCTTCGCCGCGCGCCGAACGGCTGGGCGTCGTTGGCTCCTCCCCTTTAAGGGGGAGTCCGGCACTGGCTCTGACGCGTTGGGGGGGGCGGAGCGAACTCTCGCCTCTTCCCCAGCCCTGTCTCCTCTTTCCCTCCGCCTGCTTTTCTGGTGCTCGGCACCAAACGCTGCCCCTCTCCTAACTGAAGCTGAACTTCAGCTACGCTGCTCCTTCCTGCCTCTAAGTCACCGCGTGTGCCGCGCTGGCTCCTCCCCTTTAAGGGGGAGTCCGGCGCTGGCTCTGACGCGTTGGGGGGGGCGGAGAGAACTCTCGCCTCTTCCCCAGCCCTGTCTCCTCTTTCCCTCCGCCTGCTTTTCTGGTGCTCGGCACCAAACGCTGCCCCTCTCCTAACTGAAGCTGAACTTCAAGTTTCAAGTTTATTTACATTTGATATATCGCTTATAAAAATATCTAAGCGATGTACAATTAAAAACCAGCAGATTGTGGCATTACATGTAATTTCACTTAAGTTAGACAATTGACAAAACAATGTGGACAAACTTCAGCTACGCTGCTCCTTCCTGCCTCTAAGTCACCTATACTTTTTATTCCCATCCCCACAATGTCTATGCTAGGTTGGATTATCTGTTGCTATCGCCCTCTCTGCTCCCCCGGGTGTCGGGGATCACTATAGAAGAGGTTCCATTGTCGGATCATGCGCCGGTTGTCCTGGAGCTGCGGTTTGCGCCGGAACCCGAGGAACGTCATTGGAAATTTCCGTGTTACCTTTATAGAGATCTTGATTTTCATAAATATCTTCGCGAACATTGGTTGGAGTATAGTTCTCATAATAATACTGAGGATGTTCATCCGGTGACCTATTGGGAGGCTTCGAAGGCGGTTCTGCGGGGGTTCATTATTGCTTATCTTTCTCGCAAGCGGAAAGCATTGGATGCGGAGTGTGACCATCAGTCCAACCCAGGATAGGGGTTTGAAGAAATCCTGATGGCTACACTAAATCATATACTTGCGTGTGACCCGGCCTGGAGTCACCCTGCAGGACTGGATTTTTAGTAGTCAAAAAAAAAACACAATAAAGTCTCAGCATTCAAGAAGTTTAAATAAATGGTTCATTTTACTCACTTTCTTCACAACAGGTAAGTAATGCCTTGAGCTAGTCAGGAATATCAGCCAGGACTCCTGTACAGCATTCAAGAAAAAGAAACACAAAAAAACCAAAAAGGGCAAAGTAATTGAAGCATACCAAATTAGGTTTAAACTTTTACTGCTTCACTGCTTCTTTAGTCTCACCCAATCTGGAGACCTTAGCTCCTTAGAGAGCTTACTCTAACTGCAGATAAGCAGTCCCTTTTATTCAGTCCTGAGACTGCAGTTCAATATTTGAGTTTCCTTAGTTTCTAGTCTTTAGCAGAAAATAGGAAAGCCTCTGACAATCATTAATTATGGTTATCAGGAACAGGAGAGAGTAGCAGGTTTTGCCAAAATTGTAGGCCTTCAGACAGGCTTTCAAATTCCCTCCCAGATGGAAGCAAAACCTCTCCCCAAACTCTCTCTAAGCTTTCACTCAAAACTTCAGCATTCCAAAGAAAAACATAGCTCATAAACAGTTCAAAAACAAACACTCACTGCTTGTGGCTCAAAGTCCAGTTCACCAGCATTGGCTCTGGCAAGTTATCATCCCCAATAGTCCAGGTGTCTTGGCAATCCATGGGTTCTTCAGCTTGAAACAACTCTCCTGACTGCTCAAGCTCCTCCAACTCCATAGGCTGAGGCCTGTTGTCCCTGCTTGGCTCAGCAGGGTTCCTAGGGAGGCAAGGCCTAAACTTCCTCCCTAGCTGGCTCCCTTTCCTGGTGTCTGGGACAGGTTTATATACCTTGGGACCCCGCCCTGCTGTGTCAGCCCTGGCAGTGTTCCAAGGGCCTCTTGGGCTCCCCCAGTGGTCAACAAGATTATCCAGCTCAGACCCAACCTGTTCCTTCCCAATTCCTCCCCGGGCTTTCTGTTTCACCTTCTTTCCCTCTGTCCTGACTGGGACCTGCACTGGGAGAATGCCTGGCTGGTCACAGGAGTTACTGACTCTATCGGGGGAGCTTCGACAGTTGCGGGTCAGGCATAGTGCTTCTCTTTCGGCGCATGACAAAACTCGCTTGCTGGACGTCCGGCGGCAGATAGATACCATCTTGACGCACCGGGCTTCTCGGGATATTTATTTCCAGCGGTATAAGTTGTACGCTTGGGGGGGTAAGACGGGGAGACTGTTGGCAAATTTGGTCCAGCCTCCGCGCACTCGGCAGGTTATTCTGTCCATCAGGGACTCGAAGGGTACTTGCTACACGCAGGAACGGCAGATTCAACAGCAATTCGTCCACTTTTACGAATCCCTGTATGCTCAAAGATCGTTCTCGGATGCTGATAGGGATGCTTTCTTTCAGGGGCTCCAGCTACCTCGGCTAACTGCAGCTCAGCTGGAGCAATTGAATGCCCCTTTTAGTTCCGACGAAGTACAGCTTGGTATTAAGCAGCTTAAATTGACTAAGGCCCCGGGCCCGGATGGGTATGGCTCTGAGTATTACAAGATTCTGTCGGATCTGATCTCTCCGGCGTTGGCGGGGGCGTTCAACGCGCTCTCTGAGACTCAGGGTTTGTGGACTCCTAATATGGCCCACGTCGTGTTGTTGCCTAAGCCTGGCAAGGACCCGGCCCAGGTGGGTTCTTATCGGCCTATTTCCCGCCTTAACCAGGATGATAAACTTTTTGCTGCACTATTGGCGAGGAGATTGAATGCCTTTTTGCCGCTTTTGATCCATGAGGATCAGGCAGGTTTTGTGCCGGGCCGCTATGCGTTGATGAATCTGGCCAGGGCTCTAATGGCCCTTCATTCCAGGTGTGGTTTGGAGGGTGAATCGGCTATTGTAGGCCTGGACATGGAGAAGGCCTTTGATAGTATCTCGTGGCAGTATCTCTTCTGGGTTCTGCGTCAATTTGGCATAGAGGGGTCTATTCATCAGTGGATTAGTAGCTTGTATATACAGCCGCAGGCCAGACTTTTGGTCAATGGTCAGTTTACTGCACCATTTGCTTTGGGACGGAGGACGCGACAGGGCTGCCCGTTGTCCCCTTTACTTTTTGTGTTGGCTATTGAACCGCTGGCTGCTCGAATTCGGGGGGATCGGACTATTCAGGGTATTCGTATTGGGGGTCTGGAGAGTCGCATTAACCTCTTTGCTGATGATATTCTTCTTTATTTGGATCAGCCCCGTCGGGATCTGGGCCGGGTCCTTGCTTTGGTCCGCTCCTTTGGTGACCTTTCGGGGTTGCGGGTTAACTGTGATAAGTCTGAACTCCTTCCCTTGCGGTCCACCCGGGTGGAGTCCTGGCATGCGGGCCTTGAGATTCCACTGGTGAAGGGGCCGATGCGTTACCTTGGTGTATACTTAAGTCCGGATCTTAAGCTTTTGTACCGCTATAATGTGACCCGTCATTTGGAGGCGATTCAGAAATTGTGTGATAAATGCAGAGACCTTCCGCTGGGTCTCTCGGGTCGGGTGGCGTTGACAAAGATGGTCCTCCTCCCAAAAATTTTGTATCCGTTGCAGGCGGTGCCGCTTTGGGTTACTGCTAAAGATGTACGCCTGTTTCGTTCGATCCTCTCCTCCTTCATTTGGCGTCATAAGAGGGCCCAGATTAGCTATGCCACTTTGGCGTTGGATAAATGTAGGGGGGGTTTGAATCTGCCCGATCTTCGATATTATAATGTCGCCGCTTTGTTTTGCTTCATTCATGAAGGTTGGTCGGGTTGTTATAGATTCTCGTCTCAGGCCTGGTGGAGTCCTGGTGTGCTCCGCACTCAGCTCTGTCTCTTCTGCACATTTCGTTGTCGTCAGTCCCGGGAGGTGGGGCTAAGTTTGCGTATCTTCTTCCCGTACGGCGAGCGTGGCGGTGGTGGAGGAGGCGGCAGGGGAAGACTCCGGTCGCTTCTCTTTTCTTACAGTTGTATGGTAATGCTGACTTTCCCCCGGGAGTGGGTTATGCTTGGTTTCGGCAGTGGGAGCAGAGGGGGGTAGAACTCTTCAGGATATCCTTGCCGTGGGGGGGGGGGGTCATTTTCCCTCTTTTGCCCAGTTGCAGTCCCATTGGCAATTGCCTCAGACTCATTTCTGGGCTTACCTTCAGGCACGGCATTATTACTTGTCCCTTGCTCGTCGCTGGGGGGATGCTTGGCTCTGTGGTCCCTTGGATGTACAATTTTTTCAGGTATCTCCGGCCTCTAATAAATTATCTACCTGGTTTCGGATCCTGAAGAACGCTTCCAATCTGGGTCCTATTGATCGGCTGGCGTCCCAGTGGCAGATCGAGCTTGGCACTACCCTGGACCGAAAGGCTTTTCTTGATCTCTTTGCCACTGTGCACGCCTTGGGGGGGTTCCACGGACTTCCGGGAAATGCAATTTAAAATTTTGCATCGGGCTTATATTTCCCGGGTTAGGGGAGCTTTTATGGGCCTTTGGGAGGCAGCAGTTTGCACCAAATGCAATCGTTTATTAGGTACCCTAACTCATCATTTTTTGGAATGCCCTTCTGAATTGTGGCTGCACGTTCTCCCTTTTTTGGAGCGTATTCTCCGGAGGGCTGTGCCCTGGTCTTATGGGTTTCTGCTCTTGAGAGATCAACGTGAATTGATTGAGGGGGGGGGCTCACCTTTTCCCAGCGCAGGGTTCTCTACATGGCTGTCTTGGTGGTCAAAAAGCTCCTGTTGCAACACTGGGTGGATGTTTCTGTGGCTTCCTTTCCCCAATGGAAGGCTCGTTTGGAGGAGGTGGGGCGGTACGAGCTTCAACGTATTCCTCGCGCTGGGACTTTGGCCCACCGCTGCTATCGAGATCTGTGGCAGCGGGTGTTGAGGGTCTGTTCCAGCATGGAGACAGTGGGTACGGATGCCTCCCCTTGAGTTTTTATATTGAGGGGGCTGTTGCTCGCTATGTCGTTCCTTATGTCCTTTTGTTTTCGCTTTCCTGGGTAGCTGCATCGGTGTGTGTGTGGGAGTGAATTTTTTGGGGGTGTGGATGTCAAGAGAGGAATAAAACAGACTTTAAACTAAGAGGAAGGGGAAAGCCGACAGTCGACCTAGCGTCGATGATTCGGAAGAAGGTATCACGTGATGATACTAAGGGAATGCAAGGCTCGGACGAAACAAAGGACAAATTACAGGAGTCGACTAACCCAGAAGAAGTGGTTAGAAGGAGTGTACCAAAAGAGAAGACACTAAAGACCGAAACACAGGGAAAGGAAATGAAGACACTTAAATGCCAGGATCTAAACTGCATATATACTAATGCAAGGAGCCTAGGAAACAAAATGGGGGAATTAGAAGCCGTGGCCAATGCAGAAGACTTAGACATCATTGGAATCTCTGAAACATGGTGGAATGAGGAAAGCAAATGGGATACAGCACTGCCGGGATTTAAGCTCTATCGCCAGGACAGGTCAGGACAGAAAGGAGGTGGAATAGCCCTATACATAAAAGAAACCATACAATCGACAAAAATAGACACAGCGGAGACGACCAACAAGCTGGAATCACTATGGGTTAAAATACCAGGAAGAAAGGGATATGAAATAAAAATGGGCCTATACTATCGCCCACCCGGGCAAACCGGAGATATCGATAAGGAAATGGAAGCCGAGATGAAACAAGAATGCAAAAATGGTTGAACAGTTATTATGGGAGATTTCAACTACCCCGGGATAGACTGGAGTCTTGGAAACTCAAAATGCGCTAGGGAAACAGAATTCCTGGAGGCTACACAAGATTGCTTCATGGAGCAGCTTGTTAGAGAACCGACGAGAGGAAATGCCACTTTGGATCTAATCCTAAATGGATTAATGGGACCAGCAAAGGAAGTGGAAGTAGTGGGACCGTTGGGAAACAGTGACCATAACATGATCAAGTTCAAGGTTGAAGCAGGAATACCAAAAGGAAAGAGAACCATGGCGACAACTTTTAACTTCAGAAAAGGAAACTATGAAGCAATGAGGAAAATGGTAAGGAATAAACTTAGGAACACTTCCAAGAAATGGAGGATGGTAGAACAGGCCTGGTCTTTTTTCAAGGACATGGTGAGCGAGGCGCAAAATCTTTACATCCCCAGATTCAGAAAGGGGAGCAAAAAGAGTCGAATAAAGGACCCGATATGGATGACTAAAATAGTGAAGGAAGCGATAAGTAATAAGAAAAATTCATTCAGGAGATGGAAAAAGGACAAAACTGAAGGAAACTGGATAGAGCACAGGAAGTATCAAAACAAATGTCACCGTGTGGTTCGAAAAGCTAAAAGAGAGTATGAAGAGAAGTTAGCCAGGGAGACTCGTAATTTCAAACCGTTCTTCAGATATGTTAAAGGGAAACAGCCAGCTAGGGAGGAGGTGGGACCGCTGAATGATGGAGTCAGGAAGGGAGTAGTGAAGGAGGAGAAAGAAGTCACGGAAAGACTGAACATGTTCTTTTCGTCTGTATTTACAAACGAAGACACAACCAACATACCGGAACCTGAGCAATTCTTCAATGGAAATCAAGCAGAAAAATTAACATTCATGGAAGTGAGCCTTGAAGATGTGCGCAGGCAGATAGATAAACTAAAAATAGACAAATCTCCAGGTCCGGACGGAATCCATCCAAGGGTTCTGAAGGAACTAAAGGAGGAGATAGCAGAACTACTGCAGCAAATATGCAATCTATCCCTGAAAACAGGTGTGATCCCGGAGGATTGGAAGACGGCCAACATCACGCCCATCTTTAAAAAGGGATCAAGAGGTGACCCGGGAAACTACAGACCAGTGAGTCTGACCTCGGTTCCCGGAAAAATGGCGGAAGCACTGATAAAAGAAAGCATCGATGATCACTTGGAAAGAAACAAACTTCTTATAACCAGCCAACATGGTTTCTGCAGGGGGAGATCGTGCCTAACCAACTTACTACACTTCTTCGAAGGAATTAACAAACAGAGGGACAGAGGTGACCCCATAGACATCATATACCTTGATTTCCAAAAAGCTTTTGACAAGGTGCCCCATGAACGATTACTCCGGAAACTGAAGAACCATGGGGTGGACGGAGACGTACATAGATGGATCAGAAACTGGTTGGCAGGTAGGAAACAAAGGGTAGGGTTGAAGGGACACTACTCTGACTGGAGGAGGGTCACGAGTGGTGTTCCGCAGGGCTCGGTGCTCGGGCCGCTGTTATTTAATATATTCATAAATGATCTAGAAACAGGGACGAAGTGTGAGATAATAAAATTTGCAGATGACACCAAACTATTTAGGGAAGCTCGGACTAAAGAGGACTGTGAGGAATTGCAAAGGGACTTGAACAAACTAGGAGAATGGGCGACAAAATGGCAAATGAAGTTCAACGTTGAGAAATGTAAAGTATTGCATGTGGGAAGCAGAAACCAGAGGTACAACTATACGATGGGAGGGATGTCATTGAATGAGAGTACCCAAGAGAGGGACTTGGGGGTAATGGTGGACAGGTCAATGAAGCCGACTGCACAGTGCGCAGAGGCCGCTAAGAGAGCGAATAGAATGCTAGGTATAATCAAGAAGGGTATTACAGCCAGGACGAAAGAAGTTATCCTGCCGCTGTATAGGGCGATGGTGCGCCCACACCTGGAATACTGTGTCCAGTTTTGGTCGCCATACCTTAAGAAGGATATGGCGTTACTCGAGAGAGTTCAGAGAAGAGCGACACGTCTGATAAAAGGGATGAAAAACCTTTCATACGCTGAGAGATTGGAGAAACTGGGTCTCTTTTCCCTGGAGAAGAGGAGACTTAGAGGGGATATGATAGAGACTTATAAGATCATGAGGGGCATAGAGAGAGTAGAGAGGGACAGATTCTTCAAACTTTCAAAAAATAAAAGAACAAGAGGCCATTCGGAAAAGTTGAAAGGGGACAGATTCAATACAAATGCCAGGAAGTTCTTCTTTACCCAACGTGTGGTGGACACTTGGAATGCGCTTCCAGAGGACGTTATAGGGCAGAATACAGTACTGGGATTTAAGAGAGGATTGGACATTTTCCTGCTGGAAAAGGGAATAGAAGGGTATAAATAGAGGATTACTGCTCAGGTCCTGGACCTGTTGGGCCGCCGCGTGAGCGGACTGCTGGGCAAGATGGACCTCAGGTCCGACCCAGCAGAGGCATTGCTTATGTTCTTATGTCTGGCGCTTCGAGTGTGGTGTGTTTGTTGTGGATGGTGGTGAGGGTTTGGGAATTGGGTGTGTCTGTTTGGCGGGGTTTAATATCTCAAAATGTCAATTGTGATGGGCAGTCACCCATGGGGGTATTGTACTGAGCACCATTTGATGTCATTATCTTTTGTACTACTTCTGGCTGCTTTGTTCTCTGCTTGTTCTGCTCATGGTTGTATGTTCCTTTGCAATTGTTAATAAAGATAATTACAAAAAAAACCCAAAAAACTCGCAAATAACATATGCAATAGTTATTCACGGTTTTGTGAAAGGACTACACATCTAAGAACATAAGAAGCGCCATCTCCGGATCAGATCTTCGGTCCATCAAGTCCGGTGTTCCGCACATGCGGAGGCCCTGTCAGGTGTACACCTGGCGTAATTTTTAGTCACCCATATCCTTCTATGCCTCTCGTAAGGAGATGTGTATCTAGTTTGATTTTGAATCCTAGGATGGTCGATTCCGCAATAATCTCCTCTGGAAGAGCATTCCAGGTGTCAACCACTCTCTGAGTGAAGCAGAACTTCCTGATATTAGTCCTGAACTTGTCCCCCCTTAGCTTCATTCCGTGTCCTCTTGTCCATGTCAAATTTGACAACGTAAATAGTTTTTTCTGCTCTATTTTGTCGATTCCTTTCAGTATTTTGAAGGTCTCGATCATATCCCCTCGCAGTCTCCTTTTCTCAAGGGAGAACAATCCCAGTCTCTTAAATCGATCCTTGTATTCCAGTTTCTCCATACCTTTTACTAGTTTTGTTGCTTGTCTCTACACCCTCTCCAGCAGTTTTATATCCTTCTTTAGGTTGGGAGACCAATGTTGGACGCAGTATTCCAAGTGGGGTCTGACCATTGCTCTGTAAAGCGGCATTATGACCCTCTCTGATCTACTCGTGATTCCCTTCTTTATCATGCCCAACATTCTATTTGCTTTCTTTGTCGCCGCCACACATTGTGCTGATGGTTTCAGGGTCCTATCTATCAGTACACCCAGGTCCTTTTCTTGTTCGCTCTTACCCAGAGTTGCACCTGACATTCTATACTCGTGTTCCTTATTCTTACTGCCTAAATGCATCACTTTGCATTTCTCCACATTAAACTTCATCTGCCATTTCTCCACCCATTTCTCTAACTGACACAAATATCTCTGGAGTTCCTCGCTAGTCTTATGCGATCTGATTGCCCGGCATAGGTTTGTGTCGTCTGCGAACTTGATGATCTCGCAGGATGTTCCTTCATCTAGGTTTTTGATATAGATATTAAATAAGATCGGCCCAAGTACCGAGCCCTGGGGTACACCGCTAATCACTTTCTCCCAGTCGGAGAGCTTCCCATTTATGTCCACTCTCTGTTTTATGTTCTCTAGCCATTTGCCTATCCATCTTTGTATATCCCCCTCTATTCCATGGCTTTGTAGTTTCCTGAGAAGTCTTTTGTGTGGAACTTTGTTGAACGCTTTCTGGAAGTCTAAGTATATTATGTCCACTATCAATTTGTTCATTCACGGTCTCAAAAAATTGAAGTAAATTCGTTAAACATGATTTCCCTTTCCTGAAGCCATGTGACTTGCTTTCATCAGGTCATGTGTATCTAAATGCCGGACTATGCTATCTTTAATCAGTGCTTCAACCATCTTTCCAGGGACAGACGTAAGGCTCACAGGTCTGTAGTTGCCCGGTTCTCCTCTCGATCCTTTTTTGAAAATTGGCGTGGCATTCGCTATCTTCCAGTCGTCCGGTATCTGTCCAGTTCTAATTGTCAGGTTGGCAAGTTTTTGCAATAACTCCGATTTCAACCTTCAATTCTTTTAAGACTCTCGGGTGAATTCCATCCAGTCCTGGGGATTTGTCACTTTTAAGTTTGTCGATCTGGTAGTATACCTGGTCCAAGTCCACTTCTACTGTGGTGAGGCTGTCACGGGGAATAGGGGCAGAACCGGACTGCGAATAGGGAAATACCACAGATATCCAGCTCTAACCCACCCTCGCCTCCCTCTCGCCTTCCCCCGGCATCCCGACCTTACTTGGTGGTCTAGCGGGCGTACGGGGCAAGAGCAATCTTCCTATGCTCCTGCCCCGTGCAGATCGCCAATAGGAAATGGCTGCTATGAGTTCCCATAGTCTCTCGAGACTACGACGGGAACTCCCCACAGCCATTTCCTATTGGCGATCTACACAGGGCAGGAGCGTAGGAAGATCCTGCCCCGAAAGCCTGCTAGACCACCAGGTAAGACCGGGATGACGGGGGGAAGGCAAAAATATGGGGGGGTTTCCCCCTCCCCCCAAAAAAATCACGATTATGTGAAATCACAAGTGCAGAAACCGCGAATGGGGAGGGGGAAGTGTACTACTAAATACTATTAATATTCACAATGTTGGTGGAATAACGATACAGTACTGTATTATTGAATACTGTAACAATATTTATTGAACAATACAAGTAATAATCTCAGGGTAAACAAAAAAGTTCCATACAATACAAGGAAAATAAATAAATGTTCAGTATTGAAAGTTCAATATTGGAATACCTTGTTGTCCAAGCCTTCTTGTTGCTCATCCAGTAAACAAGCAGCTGGAACTTATCTTTTCCCTTCAAGGCTCAGGGTTTGCGGCTTTATAAATCAGTGTTGGCTTTATCATATGGCTTACTGCATTTGCACAAAGCAGCATGGTCAATCTATCCCTTGTAGCCTTGAAACCTGGTGCTCTCTTATCCTCTTTGCTAATGAAAGTCCTCTGTGGCATTTTCTTCCAAAAGAGAGCAGTTTCATCGGTACTGAATGTCTGCTCAGGTTCATATCCCTTATCTTCAATAATTTGCTTAAAGGTAGCAGGGAACTCTCTAGCTGCCTCTTGGTTGGCAGATGCTGCTTCTCCTGTCACTCTAACATTACGCAGGCCATACCCGTGACGGAATTTATCAAACTACCCTTTACTGGCCAGAAAATCAGTGGATTGTGACATTCCACCTTCCCTGCTCTTCAAGTTTTCATACAAAGACTTTGCCTTTCCTCTTATCATCACAGAGTCTATCGGTATTCTCGTTTTGTAGCACTCCTGCACCCACAGAAATGTTCCAGCTTCCGTGCGAGAGAGATTGGCATTTCGCACAACATGTAATCTCTTCCCACCTGCTGGTGCAGCTGCCGCAACAGCTTCACGGATTTGATTTTCATTCTTTTTTATGTACCTAACGGTTGACTCATTAATGCCATAGTGTCGAGCAACAGTGGAGGAGGACTTTACTCTCTGAAGCATATTCAATAATTCTACCTTTTCTTGTAAGGTTTTCACTTTTTTTTCCCTTTTGGGAGCACTTTCAGTAGCACTTGAACTTTTGCACTTTGTAGCCATGGCGGGAGGCCTGATCTGTTCCTGAAGGAAAGGCAATATCCCAGATATATTAGTGCTTGTGGCTGGCAAGCAGAGACTCAAAATGCTTTTGGCAGGCAAGCAGCGATTAAAAATGCTTTTGGCAGACAAGCAGCGATTAACAATGCTTTTGGCAGGCAAGCAGCGATTCACAATGCTTTTGGCAGGCAAGCAGCGATTCACAATGCTTTTGGCAGGCAAGCAGCGATTAAAAATGCTTTTGGCAGGCAAGCAGCGATTAAAAATGCTTTTGGCAGGCAAGCAGCGATTAACAATGCTTTTGGCAGGCAAGCAGCGATTAACAATGCTTTTGGCAGGCAAGCAGCGATTCACAATGCTTTTGGCAGGCAAGCAGCGATTCACAATGCTTTTGGCAGGCAAGCAGCGATTCACAATGCTTTTGGCAGGCAAGCAGCTATTCACAATGCTTTTGGCAGGCAAGCAGCGATTAAAAATGCTTTTGGCAGGCAAGCAGCGATTCAAGAGCTTTTAGAGCTTTAAGCATGCAAGCAACGATTCAGAAAGCTTTAATCAGGCAAGCGATTTTCTCCATGCATGCTGGGAAGCAGCATTTCACTCTATAGATGCTGGCAAGCAGCGTTTTTCACTGTGCACGATGTGAACCAGCGATTTTCAGGGTGAAAGTTTTGAAACTTCGATTTTGTAGGAGAAAGCATGGAAGCAGATTGAATATTGGTAAAAGTTAATCTTTTTTTACATTACAGCAAAAGGAAAGGAACTTTAATCATGACGTGCACGCTGTGAACCAGCGATTTTCAGGGTGAAAGTTTTGAAACTTCGATTTTGTAGGAAAAAGCATGGAAGCAGAGTGAATGTTGGTAAACACTAAACTTTTTTTTACAGTACAGCAAAAGTAAAGGAACTTTAATCATGATGTAATTTGGGGGGCAGAGTCACCCAACGAAAAATATGTGAAACCGCAAGTGCCGAAACCGCGAATACAGAGGGAGAAGTGAAATATGAAAAATCATAATTAAAAAACAAAAAAGAAGAAGGGGAGCTGCAACTAGGAGATGCTGCTTGCTGCTACCGAAGAGTTTTAAGATCTGGGAAGGTGGAGAGTAGGAAAGCTTCTGGTGCCCCAGCAAGATGGCACATGGACGGTCCGCCCCTCCACCTCCCCTCGGCACACCACTGTCTGTGCAACATGCCTTTGCTTTTTCAAGTTCTGTACAATATCCTTAGACAAGTGTATGAATGGTGGTGTGCAGACAACTCCATCATCTTATGACTTAGGGCTCCTTTTACTAAGCTGTGCCAGTGGTTTTAGCGCGTGCTTAGCGCACGGTACAATGCCGCGCGCTAGACACTAACGCCTCCATTGAGCTGGCGTTAGTTTTTCCGCATAGCGCGGCGGTTAGCACGCGCTAATCTGAAGCGTGCCCTAAAAACGCTACCGCAGCTTAGTAAAAGGAGCCCTTAGTGTAAGGTGTTAGGAGTAACTCTATTAATACAATCTCTAGGCTGGGTTTCTCAACTTAGTCCTCAGGACACGCCTAAACAATCAATTTTCCAGGATACCCATAATGAATATGCATGAGATTTGCATAGAATGGAGGTAGTGTATGCAAATTATCTCATTCATATTCAGTTTTGGAATCCTCAAAACCTTTTTTCTTCATTAGGTTTGCTTGTGCTTCAAAGAAAGTAGGCTTTGGGCATATTCTCTTGAATCGTAAAAATTGGCCAAAAGGCAGATTTGTTTTAAATGCCTTGCTGTGACAACTTCTGTAATCTAGTAGTTTATTTACGTCTGTAGGTGGGTTGATGGTGTAAGTCAGTGTGAAATTGCCCTTCTTTATATGAAATGGGACCTTTTCTTTGTCAACAGTTAAATGGAATCTCAGATTATCATCAAGGCTATTAAGCCAAACAATTCCTGTAGAATTATTTTATCACCCTGCCAAATCATGAAAATGTCATTGATATAATGTTTCCACAAAAGAATGATCTTTGTAATCTTGGCTTGTCAAAAAACATTTGAATTGTGCATTGTGAAGGCATTGAAGGCTTTGGTATCAACTTCAATGCCACCTTTATGTCTGCTGACTTAGCTTTTGACACCATTGCCTTGAAGGTCAAGACAGTAATGCTCTTCAGTGAGATGTTTCTCATACAAATTAATCACAGAGGAAGCCATCGGGGCACCACTGGCAATTCCTTTTATTTGTTGGTAGAAATCATTGTCAAATCACACCCATGGATTGGCAAAAGGAGTCAGAGGAGGTAAAACAAGACCTAGCTCTGCACTGCAAGATGGACCCCTAACCTGACCTTGCTGTATGCCTGTCTCGATTCAAGTGCATTGTAGTGACTGTAGGCTGTGACCAATGTTTGTGACATCGGTTCAGATTTTAGGATTCCATTTCATTCTATTTAAGGAATGTAACAGCCTAAAGAATGTAACAGCCTCAGCAGTAAGGAGTAATTCTACTATAATCCACCAGTAAAATCAAACCTTCTGGTTGACCTCATACTATAATTTCTAACATCCTCACTTTGCAGAAAAGAATGGACAATACTTAAAGAATAACGAGTGTCATGTATAATCAGTGGGAGGATCTGCTGGCAGCAGAATACTCTGTCTATAAAACTGAGGTTCATATCTGCCACCTCTAACCCTATCAAAAATAGCATAAAATCACTCCACTAATGCATCAAATATACTTCTTATACACATTAGATTGTCATTACTCAAAGTGAAAAAATATGCTCAGACACGGAGGTAAAAACAAGGGGTGAACCCCAAGAATATCGCCTCACCACCCAGTCATCCTCTATAATAAAACCCTTACCCGCACATGTGCAGTTGACACGGTATGATCCCTGCCGCCGTGATTTCTGCTTCCATGCCATGTTCCATTTGCGGCGTGTGGGACAGAAGGAGGCAGAAGAAGGAGAGTGTTAGGCAGCTCCAAGTCGAGGTACAGTTAAAATAAAAAGAAATAAACTACCCTGCCTAGGGAAAATAACGCGGCCTGGCCCCCCACTAAACGAACAAGCCCAAGGTTCAACTCACAGTGCCACTATCCTTAATAACAATCTTCTTGGCCACACACATTCACTTGGCGCGATTCACTGACTGGTTGTCACCAGCTCGATTGAACTCCGGAACCGCCTCCCCCACCTGCAGTTGCGTGCACGTACTGGAAACAGGTGGGCTTGAAACGTAAGAAAAGCACGAAACAGTCGCACACTCCTTCTTCTGCCTCCTTATGCCCCATGCGCCGCAACCGGGTAAAAAGGTAAAATGAAGGGAGAAGGGCTATGCTGGACAGGGGGAGCAGGGAAGGGGTGCTGCTGGACAGTGGGGGAGGTAAAAGGAAGGGAGCAGGCTTACTTCTGGACAGGGGGAGCAGGGAAGAGGTGCTGCTGAACAAGGGGAGCAGGACATGGTAGTGGTGGACAGCTGAGGAAAGAGAGAGAAGGAAAGAAAGACAGACAGCGGCCAAAGAGAGAGAGAGACAGAAAGAAAGAAAGACAGACAGACAGCGGCCAAGGAGAGAGAGAGAAAGAAAGACAGACACACACATCTATTCTAGCACCTTAATGTAACAGGCTTAAAGACTAGTTGCATATAATTGAATAATTTGAAAATACTCTTCTTCGCTGCAAAAAGCAGTCAAAATTATTCTTATGCTGCTACAAGTTCATATGCTAAGAACTTATCTTAATCAGCCCGTTTTGATCCTGCATCAGGGAACCAAATTATGTACTCAAAATCTTACAAGGTGGTCTCTGAAAACATAAATGTAAAAGTTTTAATTTATTAGAATTCATCAGACGTATTTTAAAAGCCTCATTTTTATAAATTTTACAAAAAATCCTAGCTTAACAGAGGGTACTCACCAAAAATATTAGAAGACATTTCCAAAAAGCTAACTTCCTCCACCGATTCTCAACGGCAGAAAGAATGCTGTGTACTAATTCAAATAGCAGCTGATGAACTGACGTCAAAAAATGTAAAAAATGCAAAGACACAAAAGACTTCACAGCTGATAATAATAATGATGTCATCAAAAAGCAGGAACTTCCTGACAAACGTCAAAAGCATAAGGTTGTAAAATATGTAAGGACGTCAGCGCTGTCATTCAAATGACCAATAGGAAAGCACCAAAACCCCAATATCATTAAAAAGTCATGCTGAAAAAAAATCAGGGGGGAAAACATCCAATGATGATGAGACAGCAGAAGACTTTAAGACTGCCAACTGCCTCCTTTACGAAGGAGGACACCTCAACAATACCTGAAGAGGAGAAACTGTTTACAGGAGAAATAGAGGACAGCCTCACCACAGTCGAAGTGAACTTAGATCAGATATACTACCAGATCGACAAACTTAAAAGTGACAAATCCCCTGGACCGGATGAAATTCACCCGAGAGTCTTGAAGGAATTGAAGATTGAAATTGGAGAGTTATTGCAAAAACTTGCAAACCTGTCAATCAGAACTGGTCAGATACCAGACGACTGGAGGAAAGCGAACGTCACGCCAATTTTCAAAAAAGGATCGAGAGGAGAACCGGGCAACTATAGACCTGTGAGTCTTACGTCTGTCCCCGGCAAGATGATTGAATCACTGATCAAGGATAGCATAGTTCAGCACTTGGACACACACGACTTGATGAAACCCAGTCAACATGGATTCAGGAAAGGGAAATCGTGTCTGACGAATTTACTCCAATTCTTTGAGACCGTGAACAAGCAAATTGATAGTGGAAAGCCGGTGGACATAATATACTTGGACTTCCAGAAAGCATTTGACAAAGTTCCACACGAAAGACTTCTCAGGAAGCTACAAAGCCATGGCATAGAGGGAGATATACAAAGATGGATAGGCAAATGGCTGGAAAACCGAAAGCAGAGAGTGGGCATAAATGGGAAGTTCTCCGACTGGGAGAGAGTGACTAGTGGTGTGCCCCAGGGCTCGGTACTTGGGCCGATCCTTTTTAATATTTATATCAATGACCTGGAAAATGGAACATCCAGTGAGATCATCAAGTTTGCAGACGACACAAAACTCTGCCGGGCAATCAGATCGCAGGAGGACAGTGAGGAACTCCAGAGCGATTTGTGTCGGTTAGAAAAATGGGCGGAGAAATGGCAGATGAAGTTCAACGTGGAGAAATGCAAGGTAATGCATTTAGGCAGTAAAAATAAGGAATACGAGTACAGAATGTCAGGTGCAACTCTGGGGAAAAGTGAACAAGAAAGGGATCTGGGTGTACTGATAGATAGGACCCTGAAGCCGTCGGCACAATGCGCGGCAGCGGCAAATAAGGCAAATAGAATGTTGGGCATGATAAAGAAAGGAATCTCGAGTAGATCGGAGAAAGTTATAATGCCGCTTTATAGGGCAATGGTCAGACCACACTTGGAATACTGCGTCCAACATTGGTCTCCCTACCTAAAGAAGGATATAAAACTGCTGGAGAGGGTGCAGAGACGAGCAACAAAACTGGTGAAGGGTATGGAGAGACTGGAATATGAGGATAGACTTATAACACTAGGATTGTTCTCCCTTGAGAAAAGGAGACTGCGTGGGGATATGATCGAGACCTTCAAAATACTGAAAGGAATTGACAAAATAGAGCAGAGAAGATTATTTACAATGTCCAATTTGACACGGACAAGAGGACATGAAATGAAGCTAAGGGGGGGCAAGTTCAGGACTAATGTCAGGAAGTTCTGCTTCACACAGAGAGTGGTTGACATCTGGAATACTCTCCCAGGGGAGATTATTGCGGAATCGACAGTCCTAGGCTTCAAAAGCAAACTAGATGCATATCTCCTTGAGAGAGGCATATAAAGATATGGTTGGCTATAAAATAATCACCAAAATGCAAAAATTCCCAGTGATGTGAATATGCAATCATATATTTATACTGATTACAGGGGTGTCAGAGAGACCACTTGAGGTGAAGACACCACAAAGGTCATAGATATCTTCATTCATCCCCTATGACGTAATCATAGTCAAATTTGTTCTTATTGAAGTTATATAAGTTATATAAGTGAATAATAACTTAGCTTTTTGTCAGCATTTTTTTCTTTTTTTCTTATTATTTCATAGTTTTTCAAGTAATTGCTACTGCTTTCTCCAGCGTTCTGAATAGATCGTTCCCCTGCCAACGCGTTTCGCCAGTCTTTGTCAAGGCATGGGGTTCTAGGGAAAACATATAAAGCGTGCAATTAAAACCTATCATGAGCAAATTTAAATAAGAGAAAACCTCTGTAAAACATACCTGAGTCCTAACAGGTTCCTAACTTATGACTGCAGCGGCTTCAAAAGAATGGCCGCGGCGTTAGTTCACTCACTGAAATAGTAGAAGCGATCCCTGACGTCATATCCGGGGATCAATAATTAAGATCAACTTGCGCCAGCCAGTCAGCTGTCTCATTTAACCCATCCGGGGCCATGGAGTTCAACATAAACATCCACCGGAGTTCTTTTAAATTGAGATTTTTTTCAATATTACCTCCCTCCGGTGGATGTTTATGTTGAACTCCATGGCCCCGGATGGGTTAAATGAGACAGCTGACTGGCTGGCGCAAGTTGATCTTAATTATTGATCCCCGGATATGACGTCAGGGATCGCTTCTACTATTTCAGTGAGTGAACTAACGCCGCGGCCATTCTTTTGAAGCCGCTGCAGTCATAAGTTAGGAACCTGTTAGGACTCAGGTATGTTTTACAGAGGTTTTCTCTTATTTAAATTTGCTCATGGTAGGTTTTAATTGCACGCTTTATATGTTTTCCCTAGAACCCCATGCCTTGACAAAGACTGGCGAAACGCGTTGGCAGGGGAACGATCTATTCAGAACGCTGGAGAAAGCAGTAGCAATTACTTGAAAAACTATGAAATAATAAGAAAAAAAGAAAAAAATGCTGACAAAAAGCTAAGTTATTATTCACTTATATAACTTATATAACTTCAATAAGAACAAATTTGACTATGATTACGTCATAGGGGATGAATGAAGATATCTATGACCTTTGTGGTGTCTTCACCTCAAGTGGTCTCTCTGACACCCCTGTAATCAGTATAAATATATGATTGCATATTCACATCACTGGGAATTTTTGCATTTTGGTGATTCTCTTTTCTTTTGTTTCACATTTTCAATCTGTAAGAATGGCTATAAAATAAGCCAGGTGAATACCTAGCAGGGCCTCCGCGTGTGCGGATTGCCGGACTTGATGGACCGAAGGTCTGATCCGGAGATGGCGCTTCTTATGTTCTTATGTTCTTAAAAAGAGAGCTGCATTTAAAAGAAAATATCAAGAGTCTTTTTTAAATTACGGGTTCATTTCAACAGGTGATTCGCATTCTCCAAGCCCACTTTGTATAATATGTGGTGAGCGACTATCCAACGAAGCCATTAAACCCTCAAAACTGCTTCGCTACATGAAGACCAAGCACCCTGCATTAAAAGACAAGACTTTGGAGTTTTTCAAAAGAAAAAAAAACCACATGAATTTGAAGAGCAGAAGCAATTTTTTAAGGTCACCACTTCAGTAAATGTGTCTGCACTGAAAGCATCATTCTTAGTGGCTGACTGCATTGCCAAAGCTAAGAGCCCTCTCCCTTGGTACGCCACTGCTCTTATCTAGTGCCAATTCTTTAAGAATTCATTGCTCCTCTCTCTTTGAGAAGAGATGTAGCGTTAAAAAGAATTTGAAATCTTTATTCTTACACAGTCCTTTTAATAGTACCTTAGCTCATGCTTGCAGGTGTATCTGATGACATGACGATTGTGCTGTTTACCAACCTGCTTGATTTTTTTCTTAACAATTTGTAGTATCATAGGCCCTCTTTTACTAAGCTGCGGTAGAGGTTTCTACTACGGCCCAGAGCACTAAATGCGAGGTTTAGACGTCTGTCTGTTAGGGCAGACGTGATTCTGTTTAGGACACAGGTACATGATTCTCAGCTACTTCTTAGGCAGCCACCGAGACCATTGTCCTATATAGAATCAGCCCCTTTTAGTACAGTATCGAATCAGAAAATCGTCATTTAAGTGCATTTGTGAACACATGTGTATATGATGGAATTCTAGTCTTTATACATGTACTAGTGTTTAAGCCCGTTACATTAACGGGTGCTAGAGTAGACGTCTGTCTGTCTGGGGTTTTTTTTTTTCTTTGTATCTCTCTCTCCTTGGACGCTGTCTGTCTGTCATTCTTTCTGTCTGTGTCTCTCCCTGGCCCCCTGTCTGTCTTTCTTTCTTTCTTTCTGTCTATCTCTCTGGTCCTTGCCTGCCTGTATTTCTCTGTTGTGCCATGCTTGCCTGCCTCTCCATGGCCCCCTTCCTATGTCCATTGTGTCCCATCCTATGTCCTTAGTGCCCTCAGTGCCTCCTTCCTATATCCTTAGTGCCCCCAGTGCTGCCTTCCTATGTCCTTAGTGTCCCATCCTATGTCCTTAGTGCCCTCAGTGCCTCCTTCCTATTTCCTTAGTGCCCTCAGTGCCTCATATGTCCTTAGTGCCCTCAGTGCCTCCTTCCTATGTCCTTAGTGCCCCTTCCTATGTCCTTAGTGCCCTCAGTGCCTCCTATGTCCTTAGTGCCCTTTCCTATGTCCTTAGTGCCTCTTCCTATGTCCTTAGTGCCCCTAGTGCCTCCTTCCTATGTCCTTAGTGAACCCAGTGCTGCCTTCCTATTTCCTTAGTGCCCTCAGTGCCTCATATGTCCTTAGTGCCCTCAATGCCTCCTTCCTATGTCCTTAGTGCCCCTTCCTATGTCCTTAGTGCCCTCAGTGCCTCCTATGTCCTTAGTGCCTCTTCCTATGTCCTTAGTGCCCCAGTGCCTCCTTCCCATGTCCTTAGTACCCCTTCCTATGCCCATAGTGCCCTCAGTGCCTCCTTCCCATGTCCTTAGTGCCCCCAGTGCTTCCATCCTGTGTCCTTAGTGCTCCCAGTGCCTCTTTCCCATGTCCTTAGTGCCCCAGTGCCTCTTTCCACCTGCTGGTGCAGCTGCCGCAACAGCTTCACGGATTTGATTTTCATTCTTTTTTATGTACCTAACGGTTGACTTATTAATGCCATAGTGTTGAGCAACAGTGGAGGAGGACTTTACTCTCTGAAGCATATTCAATAATTCTACCTTTTCTTGTAAGGTTTTCACTTTTTTTTCCCTTTTGGGAGCAATTTCAGTAGCACTTGAACTTTTGCACTTTGTAGCTATGGCGGGAGGCCTGATCTGTTCCTGAAGGAGAGGCAATATCCCAGATATATTAGTGCTTGTGGCTGGCAAGCAGCGATTAACAATGCTTTTGGCAGGCAAGCAGCGACTCAAAATGCTTTTGGCAGGCAAGCAGCGATTCACAATGCTTTTGGCAGGCAAGCAGCGATTAAAAATGCTTTTGGCAGGCAAGCAGCGATTAACAATGCTTTTGGCAGGCAAGCAGCGATTCACAATGCTTTTGGCAGGCAAGCAGCGATTCACAATGCTTTTGGCAGGCAAGCAGCGATTCACAATGCTTTTGGCAGGCAAGCAGCAATTCACAATGCTTTTGGCAGGCAAGCAGCGATTCAAGAGCTTTTAGAGCTTTAAGCATGCAAGCAACGATTCAGAAAGCTTTAAGCAGGCAAGCGATTTTCTCCATGCATGCTGGGAAACAGCATTTCACTCTATAGATGCTGGCAAGCAGCGTTTTTCACTGTGCACGATGTGAACCAGCGATTTTCAGGGTGAAAGTTTTGAAACTTCGATTTTGTAGGAGAAAGCATGGAAGCAGATTGAATATTGGTAAAAGTTAAACTTTTTTTACATTACAGCAAAAGGAAAGGAACTTTAATCATGACGTGCACGCTGTGAACCAGCGATTTTCAGGGTGAAAGTTTTGAAACTTCGATTTTGTAGGAAAAAGCATGGAAGCAGAGTGAATGTTGGTAAACACTAAACTTTTTTTTACAGTACAGCAAAAGTAAAGGAACTTTAATCATGATGTAATTTGGGGGGCAGAGTCACCCAACGAAAAATATGTGAAACCGCAAGTGCCGAAACCGCGAATACAGAGGGAGAAGTGTAATATGAAAAATCATAATTAAAAAACAAAAAAGAAGAAGGGGAGCTGCAGCTAGGAGATGCTACCGAAGAGTTTTAAGATCTGGGAAGGTGGAGAGTAGGAAAGCTTCTGGTGCCCCAGCAAGATGGCACATGGACGGTCCGCCCCTCCACCTCCCCTCGGCACACCACTGTCTGTGCAACATGCCTTTGCATTTTCAAGTTCTGTACAATATCCTTAGACAAGTGTATGAATGGTGGTGTGCAGACAACTCCATCATCTTATGACTTAGGGCTCTTTTTACTAAGCTGTGCCAGTGGTTTTAGCGCGTGCTTAGCGCACGGTACAATGCCGCGCGCTAGACACTAACGCCTCCATTGAGCTGGCGTTAGTTTTTCCGCATAGCGCGGCGGTTAGCACGCGCTAATCTGAAGCGTGCCCTAAAAACGCTACCGCAGCTTAGTAAAAGGAGCCCTTAGTGTAAGGTGTTAGGAGTAACTCTATTAATACAATCTCTAGGCTGGGTTTCTCAACTTAGTCCTCAGGACACGCCTAAACAATCAATTTTCCAGGATACCCATAATGAATATGCATGAGATTTGCATAGAATGGAGGTAGTGTATGCAAATTATCTCATTCATATTCAGTTTTGGAATCCTCAAAACCTTTTTTCTTCATTAGGTTTGCTTGTGCTTCAAAGAAAGTAGGCTTTGGGCATATTCTCTTGAATCGTAAAAATTGGCCAAAAGGCAGATTTGTTTTAAATGCCTTGCTGTGACAACTTCTGTAATCTAGTAGTTTATTTACGTCTGTGGGTGGGTTGATGGTGTAAGTCAGTGTGAAATTGCCCTTCTTTATATGAAATGGGACCTTTTCTTTGTCAACAGTTAAATGGAATCTCAGATTATCATCAAGGCTATTAAGCCAAACAATTCCTGTAGAATTATTTTATCACCCTGCCAAATCATGAAAATGTCATTGATATAATGTTTCCACAAAAGAATGATCTTTGTAATCTTGGCTTGTCAAAAAACATTTGAATTGTGCATTGTGAAGGCATTGAAGGCTTTGGTATCAACTTCAATGCCACCTTTATGTCTGCTGACTTAGCTTTTGACACCATTGCCTTGAAGGTCAAGACAGTAATGCTCTTCAGTGAGATGTTTCTCATGCAAATTAATCACAGAGGAAGCCATCGGGGCACCACTGGCAATTCCTTTTATTTGTTGGTAGAAATCATTGTCAAATCACACCCATGGATTGGCAAAAGGAGTCAGAGGAGGTAAAACAAGACCTAGCTCTGCACTGCAAGATGGACCCCTAACCTGACCTTGCTGTATGCCTGTCTCGATTCAAGTGCATTGTAGTGACTGTAGGCTGTGACCAATGTTTGTGACATCGGTTCAGATTTTAGGATTCCATTTCATTCTATTTAAGGAATGTAACAGCCTAAGGAATGTAACAGCCTCAGCAGTAAGGAGTAATTCTACTATAATCCACCAGTAAAATCAAACCTTCTGGTTGACCTCATACTATAATTTCTAACATCCTCACTTTGCAGAAAAGAATGGACAATACTTAAAGAATAACGAGTGTCATGTATAATCAGTGGGAGGATCTGCTGGCAGCAGAATACTCTGTCTATAAAACTGAGGTTCATATCTGCCACCTCTAACCCTATCAAAAATAGCATAAAATCACTCCACTAATGCATCAAATATACTTCTTATACACATTAGATTGTCATTACTCAAAGTGAAAAAATATGCTCAGACACGGAGGTAAAAACAAGGGGTGAACCCCAAGAATATCGCCTCACCACCCAGTCATCCTCTATAATAAAACCCTTACCCGCACATGTGCAGTTGACACGGTATGATCCCTGCCGCCGTGTTCCATTTGCGGCGTGTGGGGCAGAAGGAGGCAGAAGAAGGAGAGTGTTAGGCAGCTCCAAGTCGAGGTACAGTTAAAATAAAAAGAAAGAAACTACCCTGCCTAGGGAAAATAACGCGGCCTGGCCCCCCACTAAACGAACAAGCCCAAGGTTCAACTCACAGTGCCACCATCCTTAATAACAATCTTCTTGGCCACACACATTCACATGGCGCGATTCACTGACTGGTTGTCACCAGCTCGATTGAACTCCGGAACCGCCTCCCCCACCTGCAGTTGCGTGCACGTACTGGAAACAGGTGGGCTTGAAACGTAAGAAAAGCACGAAACAGTCGCACACTCCTTCTTCTGCCTCCTTATGCCCCATGCGCCGCAACCGGGTAAAAAGGTAAAATGAAGGGAGAAGGGCTATGCTGGACAGGGGGAGCAGGGAAGGGGTGCTGCTGGACAGTGGGGGAGGTAAAAGGAAGGGAGCAGGCTTACTTCTGGACAGGGGGAGCAGGGAAGAGGTGCTGCTGAACAAGGGGAGCAGGACATGGTAGTGGTGGACAGCTGAGGAAAGAGAGAGAAGGAAAGAAAGACAGACAGCGGCCAAAGAGAGAGAGAGACAGAAAGAAAGAAAGACAGACAGACAGACAGCGGCCAAGGAGAGAGAGAGAAAGAAAGACAGACACACACATCTATTCTAGCACCTTAATGTAACGGGCTTAAAGACTAGTTGCATATAATTGAATAATTTGAAAATACTCTTCTTCGCTGCAAAAAGCAGTCAAAATTATTCTTATGCTGCTACAAGTTCATATGCTAAGAACTTATCTTAATCAGCCCGTTTTGATCCTGCATCAGGGAACCAAATTATGCACTCAAAATCTTACAAGGTGGTCTCTGAAAACATAAATGTAAAAGTTTTAATTTATTAGAATTCATCAGACGTATTTTAAAAGCCTTATTTTTATAAATTTTACAAAAAATCCTAGCTTAACAGAGGGTACTCACCAAAAATATTAGAAGACATTTCCAAAAAGCTAACTTCCTCCACCGATTCTCAACTGCAAAAAGAATGCTGTGTACTAATTCAAATAGCAGCTGATGAACTGACGTCAAAAAATGTAAAAAATGCAAAGACACAAAAGACTTCACAGCTGATAATAATAATGATGTCATCAAAAAGCAGGAACTTCCTGACAAACGTCAAAAGCATAAGGTTGTAAAATATGTAAGGACGTCAGCGCTGTCATTCAAATGACCAATAGGAAAGCACCAAAACCCCAATATCATTAAAAAGTCATGCTGAAAAAAAATCAGGGGGGAAAACATCCAATGATGATGAGACAGCAGAAGACTTTAAGACTGCCAACAAAAAGAGAGCTGCTTTTAAAAGAAAATATCAAGAGTCTTTTTTAAATTACGGGTTCATTTCAACAGGTGATTCGCATTCTCCAAGCCCACTTTGTATAATATGTGGTGAGCGACTATCCAACAAAGCCATTAAACCCTCAAAACTGCTTCGCTACATGAAGACCAAGCACCCTGCATTAAAAGACAAGACTTTGGAGTTTTTCAAAAGAAAAAAAAAACACATGAATTTGAAGAGCAGAAGCAATTTTTTAAGGTCACCACTTCAGTAAATGTGTCTGCACTGAAAGCATCATTCTTAGTGGCTGACTGCATTGCCAAAGCTAAGAGCCCTCTCCCTTGGTACGCCACTGCTCTTATCTAGTGCCAATTCTTTAAGAATTCATTGCTCCTCTCTCTTTGAGAAGAGATGTAGCGTTAAAAAGAATTTGAAATCTTTATTCTTACACAGTCCTTTTAATAGTACCTTAGCTCATGCTTGGAGGTGTATCTGATGACATGACGATTGTGCTGTTTACCAACCTGCTTGATTTTTTTCTTAACAATTTGTAGTATCATAGGCCCTCTTTTACTAAGCTGCGGTAGAGGTTTCTACTACGTCCCAGAGCACTAAATGCGAGGTTTAGACGTCTGTCTGTTAGGGCAGACGTGATTCTGTTTAGGACACAGGTACATGATTCTCAGCTACTTCTTAGGCAGCCACTGAGACCATTGTCCTATATAGAATCAGCCCCTTTTAGTACAGTATCGAACCAGAAAATCGTCATTTAAGTGCATTTGTGAACACATGTGTATATGATGGAATTCTAGTCTTTATACATGTACTAGTGTTTAAGCCCGTTACATTAACGGGTGCTAGAGTAGACGTCTGTCTGTCTGGGGTTTTTTTTTTCTTTGTATCTCTCTCTCCTTGGACGCTGTCTGTCTGTCATTCTTTCTGTCTGTGTCTCTCCCTGGCCCCCTGTCTGTCTTTCTTTCTTTCTGTCTATCTCTCTGGTCCTTGCCTGCCTGTATTTCTCTGTTGTGCCATGCTTGCCTGCCTCTCCATGGCCCCCTTCCTATGTCCATTGTGTCCCATACTATGTCCTTAGTGCCCTCAGTGCCTCCTTCCTATATCCTTAGTGCCCCCAGTGCTGCCTTCCTATGTCCTTAGTGTCCCATCCTATGTCCTTAGTGCCCTCAGTGCCTCCTTCCTATTTCCTTAGTGCCCTCAGTGCCTCATATGTCCTTAGTGCCCTCAGTGCCTCCTTCCTATGTCCTTAGTGCCCTCAGTGCCTCCTATGTCCTTAGTGCCCTTTCCTATGTCCTTAGTGCCTCTTCCTATGTCCTTAGTGCCCCCAGTGCCTCCTTTCTATGTCCTTAGTGCCCCCAGTGCTGCCTTCCTATTTCCTTAGTGCCCTCAGTGCCTCATATGTCCTTAGTGCCCTCAATGCCTCCTTCCTATGTCCTTAGTGCTCCTTCCTATGTCCTTAGTGCCCTCAGTGCCTCCTATGTCCTTAGTGCCCTTTCCTATGTCCTTAGTGCCTCTTCCTATGTCCTTAGTGCCCCCAGTGCCTCCTTCCCATGTCCTTAGTACCCCTTCCTATGCCCATAGTGCCCTCAGTGCCTCCTTCCCATGTCCTTAGTGCCCCCAGTGCTTCCATCCTGTGTCCTTAGTGCTCCCAGTGCCTCTTTCCCATGTCCTTAGTGCCCCAGTGCCTCTTTCCTGTGTCCTTAGTGCCCCCTGTGCCTTTGTCCTGTGTCCTTAGTGCCCTCAGTGCCTCTTATGTCCTTAGTGCCCCCAGTGCCTCCTTCCTATGTCCCCCTCACTTCCTTCCAGACTTTGTCCCACCCCCACCCCCTGAAGCCAGCCTGCCTTCCTCCCTCCCATTCCCCTGTGCAGTAGAACCGTTGAGCAGCATGTTTCCATCTCCCCCCCCCCCAGCCAACCCCACTGACCCTCCCATCCAACCCTCCCACCGCGAGACAACCTACAAACCTCCCGGCTCCAGCAGCTTCCGCAGCACTCTAAACATGCTGCTTTGCGGCCTTCTACTGCCCTGATTTCTTCTGCCGCATCCCTGATGACATCCTCAGAGACAGAGACGCAGCAAAGGAAATCAGGGCAGTAGAAGGCCGCGAAGCAGCGTGTTTAGAGTGCTGCGGACGCTGCTGGAGCCGGGAAGTTTGTGATCTTCTCGTGGTGGGAGGGTCAACGGGGGTTCAGGTGCGCCGCCGACGAACTGCCTTACAGTGAGTGAGGGGGGAATTGAAGCGCGCATGCGCACTCCTACCTGCCATGGACATATAGATCACGGAACACGCAGATAGGAGTGTGCATGCGCGCTTAAGGTTTTATTATTATAGATTTGCTACTTAACTGTAAGAGGCTCCTTATTGCCACAACCCTACTCTACAGGCAAGGGTACTGCAGCCTTCTCAAATCTAGTTATCCATAGCCGTGTTACCTCAGGATGTACGCTTTCTCAGAGGTAAGGTGCATCCAGAGAAAACACTAACCAAATTTTGACTTGAAGTAAGACTTGAAGAACCTGGCTAGGAGCTTGTGTTAATTAAAGAAGATCGGGTATGGTGTTAGATTCCCTGAGGTAATAACAGAGATGACACTGTTTAAAAGTGCAAATGCTGTATTTATTGCATTCTGACCCAATAAATATTTATTTATTTAAAACATTTCTTACCCGCTTAAATCTAAGTGGCTTACAAAATACATTCATAATTATAACTTTACGGCCTTGCGGTATATAAACTGATGATTATTATTATAATAAGAAAACATAGACACATACAAAATAAAACACAGTTCCAATATACTAATAAAAATATCACTGCTCATTCAGTTAAAAGCCTCCATGAACAGAGTTGTTTTTAATATCTTCTTACATTTCTAAATATTTTTTGAACAAATATATTCTTACTCAAATCTTGCAGTGCGCACTTAAAATAATTTGTATTCCCTCTTGCTAGCCTAGAACTAAATTGGACCCAGTTGTACCAATTACTGTCTGAATCCTATCTTACAGAACATAAACTTTTCAGACAAATCTCAGCTAAGTATTTTCTCACTTAGATTATTTTCAAATTTATTTTGAATTCAACTTTTGATATTTTTGTAAAATTAATTCCTCCTCTTTATTTTTCTTTCTCAGTGACCAAAGGTTTCAACACCTTACAGAACTGTGTGTATGCAAGTGTCTCTGATATTGTCGGTAAAATCTGATGGGTCGCAGTAGTGGCCATAAATCTAACAATTCAAAAAAGGCATTCTCAAAGAATTGTACATGCAAATAAGGTTTGTGGAGATTCGCCAAATTTATATGAGATCTTATGCTGTGCCCTCAGCTGTAACCTCCCTTCCCAAACACAGCACTGTACTTGCCGTGAGATTGTTACAGCAACTGCCCAATTGTCTCCCAGTCTCTGGTCATTAGCAACAACTCCACTATTCTTTAAAGTCCAGGAACAAAAATAAATCCCAAAAAGGCAAACTTTCACAGGAGCATTTCTTTTGGAAAAAAAAAGAAAGAAAGAAAGAAAAAAACAAGGCTTGAAAATGCTGTGCAGGAGCCACACCCAGGCAGCACGCTAACAGCCACACATGCCCACCTCCTAACCTGCAGCACAAGGAAATTGAAACACTCTGAAGCAACGTTTTAAAAGGTCAGGATATGCTGACCTGCATCAGGGTGGTTAACTGAGGTCCTTGATTTTCCTAAGCCAGCAACTTGGGACAAGAAGAACTCTACTTATTAATCCTGTTAATTACCTTCTGTCAGATTCTTTTCTTCTGGTGATAGTGATTGGCACATGTGCAAAATAGTCCACGGAAAGAGGCATGGGTAGATAGGAGGGGCGGAGAAAAACCAGCAAAACTATGTTGTGTCATTCATAGGCATGCCAGCGCTATTGGATAGAGGGGAAGGGAGGGGACGTGTAATTGTCAGCTTTCAACAAGCATGTATAAGACATGTCTTTAATACACATGCTTGAGATGCGTGCTTTTGGGATTTTTTTCCAGCTTTCAACAAGCATGTATAAGACATGTCTTTAATACACATGCTTGAGATGCCTGCTTTTGAGATTTTTTTCCAATCACTATATTACTATAATCTATGTGAATAGTGTGTTTAAAATTTTTTTTTTTATCATGAGCCAAAGTCAGAAACACGTGCCTGAGATGCTTCACCTGGACCAACCAGTAATTTTTGATCATTAAAAGTCAGCGCTTCATTTGGCAATGAAAGAGAATAGCCCAGAGTGTTCATTTAAATATTAATGAGCCCATTTTACTATCATTTTAATAGTAATGACCTCATTGTACTACGAGGCTGCTAGAAAGCTCAGAAAAGACCACGGTGTGCCGTTCTGATAATTGGTCAGTAAAAACTTACATGCTAAACCGATTGTAGTTTACCCTTTATGTTCAGGGGCTAATAATCGAAAGAGAAAAACGTAAAAAAAACGGCCTAAGTCGGCACTTGGACGAACATTGTCAAAATATGTCCAAGTGCCGATAATAAAAACGGGTTTTGGACTTATTTGTAAATGACCTAGGCCTTCATAGTGCCGCTGAATGACCAAAGCTAAACAGGGCGTTTCAAGAGGAGTGTCGAGGGCAGGAGTTGGGCGGGACGTGGGCCGGCTTAGACTTAGACATACAGCATGTATAACCGAAAGTTTTACAGCCCAGGATTGACGGAACTTGGACGTTGTGACTTAGACCATGTAAAACATGGTCTAAGTCACAAAAATCCACCTAAAGTCGCCAGATAAGCACTGCAAACACATAATACAGGCCCCCCACACACTACCCCAGTGATCACCGACGCCCCCCCCCCAATCTCATAAAAATCATAATCCACACCTTTAAAATTCAGCCTCCAGACCATCATCATCTGGCAGCCTGGCATAAGAAAGCCTAGTCGTCCAGCACAGAGGAGGCTTAAGCCGTCTTGGGGGTGGGTTAGGGACACATGGAGAGGAGGACCCATGCCCATAAGCCCCTGTAATCACTGCATTGATAATGAAACATGTGCACTCCCCTGTACACCCCTAAAACCCTTTTCTACGGGCATATAAGTGGCTCCTGCAGCCATAAGGGCTATTAGGGTGGTAGATAAGTGGGTCTAGGGGATTCTGGAGGTGGTTTGGGGGGGCTCACCATGACCTATAAGGGAGCTGTAGTGAGGAGAAGACATGGCACCCTTTTTGTGAAGTTCACAGCAGTGTTCTGTAAGGTACCCCACTATTTAGGTGCCATGTCTGGGTGTTCAGTCCATTACTTTGCAGACCCCTCCCACGTCCAACAGGGCTTGTTCTAGGCATTTTTGACTTGGCCAAAAAGTTGGATGAAAATGTGGTATAAATATGGATGATTTAGTGACTTGGACAATCAGATCGGCAGGACGTATAGTTAGACAATTTTCGAAACAAAAAAAATATTTGGACGTATTTTTCAAAAATGTGTCCTAGGCTGGTTTTTACTTTGGACAACTTGCGACTTAGATGAAAACGGACTTTGACGTTCCTTTTGATTATGCCCCTCTTAGTGTTTTCCCCTTATTTTAATACAATTTGTAAAATGCTTAGAAATCTTGATTTGCGTTTTATCAAAAATTTTAATAAACTTGGAAACTTTAGCGACCATCGTTAAAGGCATAGTAAATTTTGAGAATCCGGCTCTCAGTCTCTCAGAATGGTGTTTAAAATGCCCTTTTTCTTCTTTCTGTACTTATCTTTTCTTCATGCTCTCTTGTTTCATTGCTTCATCTGTCTTAAACTTTTCATCTGTAAACTTAAAATAAAACAACTGGAGAGAGTCTGGCTCTCTGAAGTGTAAACCTGCTTGCTCAGGATACCTGTACACTATTTGGCTAAATACATCAAAAATCAAATAAATTTATTTGACTGGTGCCCTGTCTATACTTAGACCCTGTTTTAGAAAGGTGCGTTAGCCGTTATAGCATGCGCTAAACCTATGCACACGCTAAATGCTAACGAGTCCATAGACTAACATGCATGTGTTTACATTTAGCACGCGTGTAGGTTTAGCGTGTGCTAAAACCCTTAGCGCGCCTTTGTAAAAGGAGCCCTAAATTATCTTTCTCCCTAAAATAGCTATTTGAGAGCAAGTTGCTCGTCTGGAATTCTTCAGGTGACTTCAGTTGTCTCAGCCAACAAATTTCACTCAAAACACATTCATGCCAAGCACTCTTTACAATAAAAATGAGCTTCACTGGTAAAGCCTCAGTTTTAAAATTGTTTTTTTTTCACATGATCAGGGCATTAATCCACCAGCTGAATCCTTTGGAAATAAAGTAGTCAGCTTTTTCTATATTATCTTAAAAATGTAAACTCTTACAGCAGGGTAAACAGTATTAAGCTGCTAACATTTACAGGCTTCTCAAAACATCAGAGGAACTCTTATGTCCCTTCAGCATCAATTTTTTTACAAAAATTAATTCTCTCTCAAGAACAACTTGACTCTCCCTCAAATAAAGATTAGTTAAAAATATTTACACTCAGAATTTCAATTCCCAAATCAGGGTTACCTTAACTACGCCTGAAAGTCAGATTTATTCCAAGAGATCAAATTTTAAAAATCTCCCCCCCCCCCTCACACACACACCTTTTGACTAAACTGCGGTAGAGGTTTGTACCACAGCCTGGGGCACTAAATGTTCCAACGCTGCTCTAACACTCATAGAATTCCTATGAGCTTCGGAGCAGCGTTGGAGTATTTAGCGCTCCAGGCCACGGTAGAAACCTCTATCGTTGCTTAGTAAAAGGGATGGAGGAGGCTAATCTGTTACTCAAACTTTTCTCTCACATACACTCAACAATTTATTTATTTTCACTATCTGATATTTAACTTTTTCTACAAAATGTCCTCACATGCAGAACAAACAGCATAGGCTTCTTCTCTCTTTAAGTCTTAAGTTACTCTCTCCTAACTGAAACCTCAGCAAGGTTCCTAACTGGACATTTGCAGGCAATCAAAGAGCTCCTCTCAAAGGCACACAAACCTCTGCACATTCCAACTTCAATTTTAAATTAATTTTAAACTCAAAAACCTTCATTTTAAAAGTTTAATCACTAAATTCAGGTGTGTTTATACTCAAAATCATTACTCTTATTAAAATATTTCAATATTTAACTTGCAAGAATTTTATTTGTAACTTTGACCAACTTCAGCTATTACTGAGCTCCAGAAACATTTTTACAGTGCTACAAACATGTGGAGGGGCATAATTAAAAAAAAACAAAAAACATCTAAGTCCCCTTTTGGCCTAGGCCCTAAATGCTGAAAGTAGAAGCAGGGAAAATGTCCATTCTCAAAAAAAATGTCCAAAATTAGGTTTTGAGAATGGCCCACCTCTACGTTCAGCTGTTTAAATGCCCAGACCACCATTATGTCTACATTTACAACACATTACCAACCAAAAAACAGCCTAAGTCCCAAATGTCCAAACCCAGACCTTTTAAGCGAAGGAGAGGCCAGTCCTTTGCCTAAAAGCTGGATTCTGTAACCAGTGTCTGTCAGAAAGAACACTGGTTATAGAATCCACACACCCCTCCCCAGCAACGATTGCGGCAGGAGAGATGCCTCATCTCCCCTGCCGCGATCCTCTCCCTGAAGTGCCGTGGTTCGTGGGGGTGGGAATCGCCATCGTGACAGGAGAGATAACCAATCTCTCCTGCCGAGACAAGACCCCCCACCCCCCCGATCCGATCCGGGCAGGAGGGAGCCCAACTCCTCCTGTCCCCGTTGCATCCCCCACCCCCTTGAACCATGAACAAATTTTTGGTTTAACAGGGCAGGAGGGGAGCAAGAGCCAGTGAAGTTAATTCCCTTTCTAGTGTGATTGTTAAAGAATTTACAACACACGAGGATCTGAGGCTCTGCCCCTTTGAAAATAATTGAAAGCGATTTAGATATTTAAAAGCTATTCACAGCAGAATAACACCTCTGAATAATTAGGATTAAGGATTTTGAAATTGTTTTTGAAAAGGGTATTTTTCAAGAAGTATATGTTCTTTCTCATCCTATATATAATTTTGGGTCTGTACTTTGTCCCTGCAGTGGTAATCTGGTCACTTTTGATACCTTCTGGGCACTTATACCTGTTTTTAGATCACCTAAGTCACAACATATAAGTTCCATCTGCGCAGTCTCGTTAAACTTTCGATTATCCCTGCAGTACAACTAAATCTAGGTCAGCCCACATCCCGCCTACTTCCTGCCTTAACCACTCCTCCAAAAACACTCCTTTCAGCTCTGGGTGTATAGCGGCATTCACAGGCCTAAAAAGTCTCTGGATACATCTAAAAACCGGCACTTGGACGACCTGTCTTTTAGATCGTTCAAGTGCCGATTTGGGTAGGTTTTTAGATGTATTTCTGTTTTGATTATGAACCTCATAATGTTTGAATTGGCTTCAGGACTCTCTCCCCCCCCCCCCCCCCCCCCCCCCCCACATACCTATCTTGTCACACCAAAAACTTCTGTCTAGATACAGTGTTACATGATATAACTTCCAGGCTGTTTGTCAAATCACAGGTAGGCTTCTCTTCCTGCAATTCCACACAGCAGCCTTTTCCTTTTATTCGATTTTTTACACCAATGAAAAATGTACAGGGTTTCTTTTGAGGTTCAGCTACTTCCCTCAGAAAACCTTCAATTCATACAGGCATGTCAGTAGGTTTCCAGCCATAAAGAGTCACAAAACAAAGTGGATAAAAACCACGGTATCTGGATGAACACACCTTTTTATTATAGGAGCAATTCTTGATTGTAGTAGTTCCCAAATATGCATGGTGATAGGGAGTGTAATATGTGACTCAACACGGTCTGTGTTTTGGCAGTGGATGCCTTCCTCAGGAGTCCAATTGATCCACTATTGCACATTCAAGTTAAAGTATGAAATGTTCCTATTTCACTGCATACATATGAGCTTCAAATTGGTACTTCTGCACTACTTTTTCTTATGCTTATATGAAAGACAAGTTTTGCTAGGCTCAGCTATCATTCCTGTCTATTTTTTAAAGTAGAAAACATAGCATGTTTTTTCTCATAAAGTGCTGACATACAAATAAATTATATCAGGATAGAAACACCGCCTTGATAGCTCATTCAAAGATGTATGAGTCATTAAATGATAGAACTGAAAAGTGAAATTTGGCAGACGGAGATATAAAAGAGATAAGGGTAACCAGGTGGCAGAAATTCATCTGATTAGATTGCACTGGAGATGGCCAACATTGGTTTATTAGATTTATTTTCCACCTAATCAACTGAATGCTCTCGGTGGAGGACAGCAAAAATCAAAAGCAATATAAAATCAAGAACAATACAATAAAGATCAAAAGCATTATAAACATATACAATATGAATGCCATGCAGGAAGAATAATAAGTGAGATACTGATTTAAGAAGCAAATGTATCTTATTTAGATTTCATGTAAGGAGATAAATTTTGATACTATTATATGTATCCTCTTTTTTGCCATGTTGTAATCAATCATGCATTTGCTAAATTATATTTTAACTTACTAGTATGTATTTTTCTAATTTGACTAATAGACCCTCAGAGAAAGGCGATGAAAATGGTAAGGGGTTTGAGCCAAAAGACGTACAAGGAGAGACTGGAAGATCTAGAGGAGAGGAGGTACAGCATAATACAGAACCAAATCTTTTACAGAGAAGGGAATATGATAAAACTAGAGGGCATAAATTGAGACTACAGGGCGGTAGACTTAAGAGTAATGTTAAAAAAATTATTTTTTCATGGACAGGGTGGTGGATATCTTGAATGCCTTCACAAGGGAGGTGGTGGAGAGTAAAACAGTGACAGAATTCAAAAAAGCATGGGAGAAACACAAAGGATTTCTAATCAAAAAATGAAGGGTATAAATTGAAGAACTAGGACCAAAACTAAGCAGACTTGTATGATCAGTGTACCGTATATGGCTATATAGATGGACTGGGGAGGGCTTCAATGGAAGCTACAATATTTTGGGATGGTTTAGAAAGGCTGGAGTGAGCTTGGATGGCAACTCCAGTAGTTGGAACCTAATGGCAGTGCCAGGCAGACTTCTACGGCAGAAATATCAAAGAAAAAATATACTGTTGGGCAGTCTGGATGGACCACACGGGTTTTTATCTGCCATCATTTACTGTGTTGCTATGTTACTCTGATTGCCCTAAGTGCACAGGGAAAAATGTAAGATCTGTGACACAACCTACCAATATATTGTGATATGCATACCCTCAGCCAAAGCAAAGACCAGTGGCCCCATAAAGTAAGTACCTGGTCTGGGGATCTTTAGGGGCAGAGAACAAAGGTTGAGAGGTTAAGTAAAGAGATAGAGCCTGATTTTGTATAGGATGCCTGGTCTCAGCAGTCGCCTAAGTGGCTTTTGAGAATAGCACACGGGCATCCTATATAGAATTGCATCTGTCGTAACAGACAGATGCCTAACTCCGCCTAACCACCTCGATTCTCTAACCAGTGTCAATGTATACCATTTAGAGAATTGCATTGCTGCTGAGCTGATCATGGCAAGGGAATCCCCCTGATATGATCAGCTGAGTGGCAGCGGTAGGGAACCCCAGAACCCCACTGCAATTCGGCCAGCAGGAGGGATGTCCACTTCCTCCTGCCGCCACCACCGACCTCCTCACACACTATCCGAGGCAGGAGGAATGCACACTCCCTCCTGCCAACACCCCTCCCCCCACAACATCCCTGGCACAAGGGATGCCTACTCTCTCCTGCCAAACCCCCTGAACCTCCAACCCCCAAAGTTGCCTAAGGCTCCGATTGGCCAGATCCCTAAGGCCCCTCTAATGGGAGTGGTTTTAGACAGCAGAGGTTATGGTAAGAACGGCTAATGTAGCTGGTTTTAAGAAATGTTTGGACAGTTTCCTTGAAGAAAAGTCCATCATCTGTTATTGAGACAGACATGGGAGAAGCCACTGCTTTCCCTGAATCAGTAGCATGAAATGTTGCTACTATTGTGGTTTTTGTCATGTACTATTGACTTGGATTGGCCAGCATGAAGATGGGCTACTGGGCTAGATGGACCATTGATCTGACCCAGTAAGGTTTTCTTATGTTCTAATGTACAGGCATGAAGAATGCACATGTGTGTGTGTATTTTATAAAATAGATGCATACCTCGTGACTCAGCCTATGATTTACCTATCTGGAATATTTACCTATATTCCAGTCACATAAAGGTAGATGCAAAGAATGTCCATGCCTATTTTATACAGGCGTAACTCTTGAAATAATTTTTTTTTTTTTTTTTTGCAAATCATTTTTATTAAAGGCAATCAGAGGAGCAAACAGGATACAAGATAAGCAGACACATAACAGAAGCGGCTGTGTACATTGCAAAACAAGCACCATCAGCATAGAAAATATGAACAACATAACAAACATAGGTAATTAGACATTTTCTACAGGTAAAATGAGGTTTACTTGTGAAAAGAAGATTTATAAAATTATTCCCTCAGTATGGGAAACATTTTCATCTCAAGGGATCTAGCTAACTCCTTAGTAGGCTGAATAAATCCCTTTAAAATGCACCTCTTATTCTTTATTACACAAGCATGAGCAGTATGGGTATTAAGCAGATCATAACAGATCTTCCTGCGTGTTAAGATCAGTTTGTAAAAATAAAATCAGGATCAACTCTTTAGCTGGTTCTTGGGAAGGCCAGAAGATGGCATAGCTCTAACACTAATGCAAAACTCTGCAACCCAAGAAGCTATGGACTAGGAAACGTCTTTATATGCTTTTGTACTGCTAAGCTTTTTATTTTCAGAAAATTTAAAGTAAGGGAACACATTATTAAAATAATGGTATTACTTATTATCAGAGTATCAACTTTTTTTTTTTTGGGGGGGGGGGTTCATGGCTCTGTTCCAATTTCAATTCATGTTTAATTTTAGGTATTCCTTTTTTGTAATGTGTTCGTTTTGGGAAAATGTTCTGTTGGGAGCCATATTTAGGTTGATCATACAATACAGGCATCAGTATTTTGACAACAATATTTTGATGATGAGTGCTTAGGTTATTATATCCGTCCAATCTGCTCTCTCACTTGCCAAACAAGATTATTACACCTGCTTGTCTGACTCTCTCTGCTCCAACCCTCGGCACCACTTTGCCAAACTGAACTCCTTACTCAAGGTCCCCCCCTGCTCCAACCCATCCATCACTCCCCCACCCCAGACTATGGCTGAGTACTTCTACGCAAGGTTCACAAAATTAACCTTGAGTTTTCAACCAAACCACCTCCCCAGCCTGTTCTACCAACCCTCCCCCCATGTCCCTTGCCACCTTTCTTCTTTTCCTGAAATTACTGAGAAGAAAATTATACATTTTCTTTCCTCCAAATTCACCACCTGTTACTCTGATCCCATCCCCATTCATCTACTTACCACTATCTCTCCTATTGTCATTCCATCTATCTGCTATATCCTCAATCTATTACTCTCCACTGCAACTGTGCCCAATGCCTTCAAACATGCTGTTGTTACATGCTGGACCCTACCTGCCCTTTCAACTATCTTGTCTCCCTCCTCCTCTTCTTATCCAAGCTACTTGAATGTGCTGCTCACTTTCTTTTATCTCAAAGTTATCTTTGACCCGCTTAAATTTGGCTTTTGCCCATTCTAGAGAAACTGCCCTTACTAAAGTCTCCAGTGTCCTGCTCCTGGCCAAATCCAAAGCCTCCACTCTTATAATAATAATAATAATAACAACAATTTATTTATATACCGCAAAGCCGTGAATTTCTATGTCCCCACATGCCCCATTCTCCAGGGTCACCTGACCCACCAGGCACGGCTCCCAGCCGGCCCACCGCTCATCCCCTGATGAGCCCAGCAGCCAGTAGCTTGGGATACCGCCAAAGGGCCTGTAATGCCATTTCAGGCTCCCCCCCAATGAACAGAGCTGTGACTAAGACAGCGCTCAACGTTCACAACCCATCGAGAAATCGTCCAACAGCAAATCCCAGCCACCGTCGGACAAGTGCACTTGATCCCTCGTGAATAAACCTGAACAGGAAACATCCACCCACTCTTGTCTAATTTGAAACCCTCCCCTAAACTCCACCCACCGCCCAACTTGACGGTTGACTTTACACAAACCCCTGGTCCACCTCCGGGACTCCAGCAGGCGTGATCGGGGAATAATATCTGACCACACCAGCATCGTGCCTGGGAACCATTCCAAAACCACCCGAAGATCACCCTGAATAGTGTCAATCAGATGCTTCCCCATCTGGGAATCCACGTCATTACCGCCCAAGTGCAGCAGCAACACATCCGGTCGATGAGGACGATGTCGGAAGTCCGCCAGCAATGGTAACAGCTGATGCCATCGCATGCCCCGTTGACTCCACCAGATAATGCGAATTCCCAATTGCTGCAGACCCAGGTGCTGGCCTCCGGGCCGGATCATGTCACGCTCCCCTGCCCAGTGTACGAAGGAGTGCCCGACAATCCACACCGTACGCAGCCGCCGCACCGCGTCTGCAAGGCAAACTCAGCAATCAAACCCAACCCAGGAAGAAAAGCCGAGTTAGTAAAGTGGTGGCGCAGAGCATGCAAACAACCTCTGTCAACCACCTGCACCTCCCATGAACCGAGTAACCCCTACTTAGAATCCCCAACAGATCCGCCCTGTCTAGGTATCCCCCAGACCATCCTCTGGGCCATCCCATGAGGGCAAATATAACTCCTCTAGGCAGTGGCGTACCAAGGGGGGGCGGGGGGTTGTTTCACCCCGGGTGCACAGCCCAAGGGGATGCACAGCTGGCCACTCACCATGGAATAGGCTGCCACCGGGGAAAGGCTGCCACTGCCATCATCAAGAACAAGCCAGCGCCAAGTTCTCCCTCCCTGCTTCTCTTCCCCGCGAGCCGACCAACTCTAGCCGTCCGATGTCAATTCTGACGTCGGAGAGGACGTTCTGGGCCAGCTAATCGCTGCCTGGCTGCCTGGCCGAGAGCGGGGAAGAGAAGCAGGACGAACTCGGAGCCGGCCTGTTTCCGATGGTCAATGGCAGCCTTTCTCCGGTGGCGGTGGCAGCAGCATGTTTCCCAATGGCGGTGGCATGGGGAGGGAAGGGAGAAAGAAAGAAAGGGGGGAGGGGGACAGGGAGCCAGAAAGAAAGAAAGGGGAGGGGGACAGGGATCCAGAAAGAAAGAAAGGGGCAGGGTGAAACAAAGAAAGAAAGAAAAAAGATGGGGCATGTGGAGAGAGTGAGAAAGACAGACATAGAGAAAGAAAGGGTGCATGGAGAGAGAAAGAAAGAAGGGGGCAGGGTTAAAGAAAGAAAGAAATGGGGCACGGAGAGAGAGAGAGAGAGAAAGACAAACAGAAAGGAGGCATGGGGAGAGAGAAAGAAAGAAGGGGGTAGGGTGAAAGAAAGAAAGAAATGGGGCACGGAGAGAGAGAAAAAGACAGACAGAGAAAGAAAGGGGGCATGGAGAGAGAAAGAAGGGAGCAGGGTGAAAGAAAGAAATGGGGCAAGGAGAGAGAGAGAGAGAGAGAAAGACAAACATAGAGAAAGAAAGGGGGCATGAGGAGAGAGAAAGAAAGAAGGGGCAGGGTAAAAGAAAGAAATGGGGCACGGAAAGAGAGAGAGAAAGACAGACAGACAGAAAGAAAGAAAGGAGGCATGGAGAGAGAAAGAAAGAAGGGGACAGGATGAAACAAAGAAAAACTTGGGGGAGGGAATGAGGTCTGGGGCAGAGGAAGCATACAGGAGGCTGAAAGAAGGAAAGAAATATGGGATGCACAGTCAGAAGAATAAAGTGCAACCAGAGACTGATAAAATTACCAAAGGTAGGAAAAATGATTTTATTTTCAATTTAGTGATCAAAATGTGTCCGTTTTGAGAATTTATATATGCTGTCTATATTTTGCATTATGGTCCCCTTTTACTAAACCGCAATAGCAGTTTTTAGCACTGGGAGCCTATGAGCGTCAAGAGCAACGTGGGGCATTCAGCGCAGCTCCCTGTGCTAAAAAACACTATCGTGGTTTAGTAAAAAGGGAGGGGATATATTTGTCTATTTTTGTACTAGTATTTTAGCCCGTTACATTAACGGGTGCTAGAATATATGTCTGTCTGTCTTTATTTCTGTCTCTCTCTTTGTCCCGCTGTCTTTCTTCCTATCTTCTTCCCTACTTCCCTGTGCAGCAGTCGCAGCATTCCCTCTCCCTCCATTTACCTTGAGAGGAGCCTGCACAGACCCAACAGCCTGAGCCCCAACCAGTGTAACTTTGCGGCGGCTCCTCTCACGATCGCCGCCTTCTCCGACGCAGGAGCGGCTCGTGAGAGGAGCGGCTGCAGCGTCTTTTAAGTTAAAACAGAAACTTCGGCCCGGCCTGTAGGTCAGGGGTTTCTCGGGCTGACCGCCACCCGCTGCTGGTGGCTCCGTGCTCCGTGCTCGCCCGCTGCGGCCTGCAGCCGCCAACAGCCGCCGCGGCCGACATCCGCCTCGGGGGAAGAGAGAAAGAGAGAGAGATTCACGCGCATGCGCACTCCTACCTTCGGTGCCCTACAACGCACGGAAAACGGGAGCACGCAGGTGGGAGTGCGCATGCGCGGCTTAGGGTTTTATTATATTAGATAAGAACATAAGAAGTTGCCCCCGCTGAATCAGACCAGAGGTCCATCTTGCTCAACGATCCGCTCCCGCGGCGGCCCATCAGGCCTAGTGCCTGAACAGTGGTCCCTGATTAATTTTGTAACTTACCTCTAATCCCATCACTATAATCTACCTTTACTCTTATCTGTACCCCTCAATCCCTTTGTCTTCCAAGTACCTATCCAAAGCTTCTTTGAACCCCTGTAGCGTGCTCCTGTTTATCACATCCTCTGGTAGCGCGTTCCATGTATCCACCACCCTCTGTGTGAAAAAGAACTTCCTGGCGTTTGTTCTAAACCTCTCCCCTTTCAATTTCTCTGAGTGCCCCCTTGTACTTATTGATCCCCTTAATTTGAAAAATCTGTCCCTGTCTATTTTTTCTATGCCCTTCATGATCTTGAAGGTTTCTATCATGTCTCCTCTAAGTCTCCGCTTTTCCAGGGAGAAAAGCCCTAGCTTTTTCAGTATGTCTGTATATGAGAGGTCCTCCATGCCCTTTATTAGCTTAGTTGCTCTTCTCTGGACCCTCTCAAGTATCTCCATGTCCTTCTTGAGGTACGGCGACCAGAACTGAACACAGTACTCCAGGTGTGGGCGCACCATAGCACGATACAGTGGCAGGATGACTTCCTTTGTCCTGGTCGTGATACCCTTCTTAATGATACCCAACATTCTGTTTGCTTTCCTTGAGGCCGTGGCACACTGCGCCGACGCCTTCAATGTTGTGTCTACCATCACTCCCAGGTCTCTTTCAAGGTCGCTCACCCCTAGCGCTGATCCCCCCATTTTGTAAGTGAACATCGGGGTTTTTTTCCCTATATGCATGACCTTGCATTTCCCTATGTTGAAACTCATTTGCCACTTTTTGGCCCATTTTTCCAGTGTTGTCAGATCTTTTTGGAGATCTTCGCAGTCCTCCATGTTATTGACCTTGCGATATAGTTTGGTGTCATCCGCAAATTTAATAACCTCACATTTTGTTCCTGCTTCCAGGTCGTTAATGAATATATTGAATAGGAGCGGTCCCAGCACCGACCGATGTGGAACTCCGCTCGTGACCCATTGCCAGTCTGAGTAATGTCCCTTTACTCCAACCCTCTGTTTCCTGTCCGCCAGCCAGTTTTTGATCCCCTTGCACCCCATGGTTCCATAGCTTCCTTAGTAGTCTTTCGTGTGGCACCTTGTCGAAGGCTTTTTGGAAGTCAAGGTAGATGATATCTATGGATTCCCCTTTATCCACCTGGCTGGTTACCCCCTCAAAGAAGTATAATAAGTTCGTGAGGCATGACCTGCCCTTGCAGAAGCCATGCTGGCTCGACTTTAACTGCCCATAGTTGTCGATGTGTTCCCAGATGCTGTCTTTAATTAGTGCTTCCATCATCTTTCCCGGGACCGAGGTCAAGCTCACCGGCCTGTAGTTTCCTGGGTCTCCCCTTGAGCCTTTCTTGAAGATGGGCGTGATAGTTGTTACTGAGGTGAGATTGCATAGTCATCTGCCTTGACCTCTTTGAAAATCTGTGGAATATAAATGATAATTAACATTTTCTCTGCGTACAGTATGTTTTGTGTTTTTTAAAATTTTATTGTTGGTAGATCATTTTGACTTGGCCACAAAGGTAAGGGGGAGGGAGGGAGGGGAGCTGCTGAAAGACATCTAGTAATCCTTGCAGGCTTGACAGTGCAGGAAATTATTTTTGTAAAATCATGTTTTGTTATGTGACTGGCATTATTTAGACTTTAATTTCTATAAATGAATAGAATAAAAATGATATAAAATTATTTGCTTGTTTTTATGTGTTTGCGCTGAAGGAAAGTGGAGAGAGAGTGGGCTGAGATCGCTGAAGGGAAATGGGGAAGAGAGAGTGGGGAGAAGACGCTGATTTATAAATTGACAATTGTACAGAATATTGTTTCTTTTTATACTTTAATATAATAAGTTCAGTATAAAACAATTCAAGGCTTGTGTGAATGGAATCAGGTGGTTTGTGGGGATGAGGACAGAGCTTACGGGGATTAGACCAATAAAATGGTATTTTCTTATTTCTCATTATTTGTTTTATTTTTATGTTACTATGTTACTTATGTATCAGTTTTTTCAAATTTACATCTATTGTCTTTATATTTTGCACAGTATTAGAGGACATGTATTACTGTTTTTGTGGTGTGGTGTTGCATTGGATGCAGAGTCTGGTTTCTTGGCAGTTCAGTTTAACTTTTGTCTACATATTTCTATTTTTAGTTTGTGATTATTCCATATTGGGCAAGGGTGTATCTGTCTGTGTGTATGAAAGGGACATGGCTTTCTGATAGCATCGACTGTACAGGATCAATTGACTGTGCAGGATCTGGCTTGTTTAGTTTTACAATGTATGTGTTGGTGTTCTAGTGCTCACTGCAGTGTTTAAGATGCTGACTTTTCCTAGGTACACTCTTGTGCGATATGTGGATTGTTACTAAAAATCATATTTTTCATATAGATGAGGGGGTCAAAAAATTGTCACATATGCTAGGTACGCCACTGCCTCTAGGCCCCCGAGGAGCGCCCCAACTGTTGAATCCCCTCTCCTGGCACCCCCGCCAGAAACGCACACGTGGCCGCTCCAATCCTAAACAAATGAGTGCCATAGTGCACTGGCTCCTCCCCACACCTGCGCAAAACTAAGCGCAGCATGGCTAAGAACTGATACCGCGTAAGGTACACCCCATTCACATGCAACAACAAGGCCAGCCCCAATGGAGGACGCACTGCCATGTAGGACGACAGAGCCGCAACAGGGCACGTAAACATTGCCCATGATCTTATGCAAAACCACCATGCGACCCCTGCCCAGCTGGTCCGTCTTGGATCTGGCAATATATAAGCGAACGGAGCTGTCACCATACTGAACACGCTGCAACAAGCGGCCACGCGCGCCCACTGAGTCAGCGGAGTGCACAAGTAGTTCCCCGATACGGAAGGCTCCAAAGAATGCTAGACAAAATGCCACTGTGAACAGCAGCTCCTCGTATCGGGACCGCACCACTGCTGGCTACTCTGTGAGTATCCGCACCAACAAATCATGAGTGATTGGCAGCCGCGAGTCCAGTTGCTGCAGCGCAATCAGGGCCATGGCGGCCAGCATTCTACGCACCAAAAACCCAGAAGATGGGCAACACCACCCCAAAGCCTTAGAAAAGAAAGCAAAGCCTGCTAAATGGCCCGCCACCATTCCCCGGGACAAACCCATGCGATGGGAATCCAAAACAAAATCAGCGAGCAAGTCCTCTGATACTGGCCCCAGGATCCTTCCCCGAGTTGAAAGGAAGGCGAATAATCGTCTGAATCCAGCACTGTAGCGAGTCCAAGTGGACGGAGCCACCGACAAGCTCAACATGTCCCAAAGCCCTTCACGACCAGGCTCCATGAATGCTCTGGCATCCGTAACCCCTGGGGCCACGCTCCGGGTGCCAACAGACGAAACTGCGAAAAGTTAAATCGAGAGAGAGCATCAGCAATACAGTTTCGCACCCCTGGCACATGCCTAGCCCTGATGTATAAATTGAGCTGCAGATAACGCAGGACAATCTTGCGCATCAACACGTTAACCTTCAAACACTTCGCAGCCTGCCGATTAACCACCTCCACTACCCCCATATTGTCACACCAAAAGACTACGCGCTTATTGCATAACTGGGCAGGCCAGAGCTCACAGGCGACCAACAGTGGGAAGAGCTCCAGGAGAGTCACATTGCATGTAACTCCACTCCGTTGCCATGCAGCTGGTGCCATGCTGCGCATCAGTCCCCTTGGCAGTAAAGGCCGAAACCTAGTCCACCTGCCGCATCTGAGTACAGCTCCAAATCCTGGTTAGACAACTCGGGCTGCTGAATCAGAAGCGTCCCATTAAAATGGGTAAAGAAAAGGGCACACATCCAGAGATCGGCCCGCATGCCAGCCAAGATGTGCACGAAGTGTCGACGATCCCACACACCAGAGGTGGCCACTGCGAGCCGCCGTGCAAAGGCCCGACCCATAGGCAGGACCCAGCAAGCAAAGTTAAGCGACCCTAACAGCGATTGAACATCTTGCAGAGTAGCCTTTGTCAGCCTAGCTATCGCTACCATTCAGTATTTTTAGTTGGCATTACTTATGTCAGCGAAGGCCTTAATGTCTGATTAAGAGGGTGCTTAGGACATTGGGTCCAAGTGCACAGATCAAGCCAGAGACTTAATCCCATCTTCCATGCTTGCAAGTATCACACCCTCCTTTGTCAATTAAATTGACCATTGTCTCAAACAGTTTGCAAGTTCTAAACAGAAAGATACTGGAACATACAATATTTTCTCTATTCAGAATGGGATTCCAAGGTATAAAAGCCTCCTCTCTGCTCTATCAATCTAGCTATCAATCTATCTATCAATCTGTGGAGGAGAGGGGTCTTGGCTCTCTTTCTCTCTCTCTCTGCCTTTCCCTGAAACTTCACACTTCCTTCTGGACTCTGTAAAGCAGGGAAACTGCTTTGCTCTCTGCTTAATTGTAATGCTTATAAATATTGCTTTTCTGTAAGCCTATTTCTATAATATATTCTTTATGCAATCACCTCTGGCTGTGCCTATTATTCTACTTCCTGATGAAACTTCAGTGAGGGAACTGAATCTGGGACCAGCGTTTGTCAGTACGCCTTTTCACTTAACCCCTACCACCATACATTGGGGGGGGCCACTAACAAAACTGACAGCCTTGTGTGACTCAGCCACCTGTGATATCTGCAGCAACAGCTGCCGCACCTTACCCTGTGGTAACCTGGTGACCATAGCCATGGTATTGAGCTCAATACCCAAGAAAGTAAGCACCGTAGAGGGTCCCTCCGATTTATCCTCCACCAAGGGAACCTGAATTCAGAGGCCACACTTTCAAACGTGGCCTTTAACCTGGGACACACCGCTGAATCCGCCGCTCCAATGAAGAGAAGGTCATCCAGAGAGTGCACTACAGAATCCACCCGTGCTTTCTGTACCGTGACCCAGTACAAGAACATACTAAACATTTCAAAGTATGCACAAGAAATGGAGCAGCCCATCGGCAAACAACGATCGTAATAGAATGCACCCTCAAACCGAAAACCCAGCAGCGGGTAAGAGGAGGGATGTACTGGCAACAGCCGGAAGGCGGACTTGATGTCCACTTTAGCCAGAAGTGCACCATGCCCTGCCTGCAAAATAAGTCAAAGCGCACAGTTAAAGGAGGAATAGCGGACTGCACAAAGGTCACGAGGGATGCCTTCGTTGACGGAGCAACCCAATGGCCACGACAGATTGTGAATCAACCAGAACTTCCCAGGGTCCTTCTTGGGAATGATCGCCAATGGGAGACCATCATAATCGAGAACAGATGCTCCCGAAAAGGCCCCGCAATGCTCCCCCGCCCAATCTCCTCCTGCAATTTAGACTGAACTACCTCCCAGAGTCTAGCCATCGAAGAGGCATTGGGAACCTGGACAGGGATGACCGGTTTCTTGTACGGGATAACAAAACCCTCACCAAAACCCTTCTCCAGAACTACTGCCGCTCTCCGATCGCGGAACCACAGTCAGAGAGCCTCCACCCTAATCGGGATGGGCACCACAGAGGTACCCACCTCATTTGGCCGCCCCTGGAGGCACGGCAACACCTTTTTTAGGGCATTTAAGCACGGAGTGACTCTGCACAGCGAACAGGCGTGCCGGAATCTACAGTCCGGAAACGGGCAGGTCGCTTTGTTGAACTTTCAGCAGAGGTCATTTCCACCCCCTGCACCCTGTCCATTTTGCCCCGCTGCGGAACGAAAGGAATGACTCACACCCATCAAGCCCTGTTGCGCTGACCGCACCGAGCCATTTCCAGCTGCGCCACTCGGCCGAGCCATGTGTGTGAACCACAGGTTGATATCCTGGGTACCCCACGACATGTGTCGGTTTTCCTACTTAGTCATAGTTGAGCCAAGCCCAACTACTGAAGCGATGATAGGCATTGAGAATGGAGTCAGCATAAGCCAAAAGCAGACCATAATACTGAGGACGTTCCTGGCCCCACACGCTAGCTAGCCTCAGAAACGCCCGCATCCAGTTAACGACATTATGGGAGACCTGACCCGATTTAACCCGACCATCCTCCTTTTTCACCTTCTTTTTATTCTTCCTACGCGCCCTTCCCTCGATGAGCCGGAAAATGTCGATACAAGCCCGCTTCCGAATTTTGTGGCGCAACTCCCTGGGCACCTTCTCCCAGACCTCGGTGAGTGCCACTAACACCGGAGACCCCCTGTTCTGGCCCTCCTGCCCAGCCTGCGCACCCGCTGCTCTTGTCTGAGATTAGGAGGAAGACGAAGAAGGTTAAAGAGGAGGAATCCCTATCTCTCCGCCTGCACTTTCCCTTCCCCTTCTTCCTACCCCGGCCTCCCCCCCCCCCCCCCCCCCGCAGCAGCCACTATGGCCATATTACCCATGTCCTGCGCTCCTCCAGCGGTGACAACTCCGCCTGTCGCTCCCAAAGACGCCATCCGCAGCAGCCACCGTTTCGGGACACCGCCGTCCAGTCTCAGTAGACGCGACTCCTCCACCAGTGGCGCCATCCGCAGCAACCACGGGATCAAGACCCCTCCAACCAAGAACTGCTGAACTCCTGTGAAGAAAAATCCAGTCAGGGAGCATAAAACTGAACAGCACCAGTAGAAGTAAAACCAGAGAGACACCCAGAACCCTCTACTCCCCCAAGGGCCCACCAATCCGCTGGATCCCCCACTTCTACCAACCCCCCTGCCCCACGCTGCACCGCTCCCTGGAAAAGATGGCCCACCCATTGGCCAGGGCGCAGGACCCAACCAACACCCCATGGCCCCAAAGCCCAGGGCGGCCAGAAGGTAGAGGAAACCTGGGGTTGCCACTTTCCTAAAGGCTGAGCAGCCACACCCTCACCTTGCTCTCCCTGATGCCATCCCTCACCCCGAACACCCACTCTCTCCTTCCCCCTTTGGCCAGCCTGCACCTCAATCGGCACCCGAGCCACCGAGGCATAAGCTTCCTCACTCCTTTTCTCCCCTATCACACCAGCACCCTGAACCTCCGCAGACCTCCTTCCCAAATATTCCGCACCTCAGCTGGCTGACCTCTGTCCTCAGCATGTGGCACAGGCCCTGCCACTCCAAGCACCTCTCCCGCCGTCTCCGAGGCACTCCCAGCAGCCATCAATACTCTCCCCGTCCCTTCAAGCCTGGGCCATCCCTACGGGCTGCGCTGTCAGATCGAAACACAGAACTGCCCTCTCCCATGATTTCGATAGCGATTGCATCACAGGCCGCAGCGCGAGAACGCCTTGGCGGCAGCAATCGCTCTCGAGCAGGCGTCAAATTCACCGGCACCTCATCTTCATCGAAAGAGTCTCCGGCAGCGAAGGAGAGTTCCACCGCATCGGCACCGGGTTCCACGCTCGCCGCCATCATGCGTCTCAACTGCTGTGGAGGAAAAGCCATCTCGGAGGACCATAGAAACATAGAAGATGACAGCAGATAAGGGCATTAGCCCATCAGGTCTGCCCACTCTACTGACCCACCCCCAAGTCTACTATCCTAGGGATCCCACTCCTAGTGACAGGTTCCCTTGGCTTAACCCTCTAAGGGATCCCACATGGGCATCCCATTTGCTCTTAAATTCTTGCACGCTGTTTGCCTCGATCACCTGCACCGGGAGCTCGTTCCAAGGATCAACCACTTTCTCGGTGAAGAAATATTTCCTGGTGTCGCCATGAAATTTCCCGCCCCTGAGTTTGAGCGGATTCCGTCTTGTGGCTGAGGGTCCTTTGAGAAAGAGAATCTCTTCTTCCATCTCGATACAGCCGGTAATATACTTAAACATCTCGATCATGTCTCCTCTCTCCCTACGTTCCTCGAGTGAGTACAGCCGCAAATTTTTCAGCCTTTCCTCGTACGATAGATCCTTGAGCCCCGAGACCATCCTGGTGGCCATTCGTTGCACCGACTCTACTCTCAGCACATCTTTTCGGTAGTGTGGCCTCCAGAATTGCACACAGTATTCCAGATGAGGTCTCACCATGGTTCTGTATAATGGCATTATGACTTCAGGCTTCCGGCTGACAAAACTCCTGCGGATGCAACCTAACAACTGTCTTGCCTTAGATGAAGCCTTCTCCACATGATCAGCAATTTTCATGTCTGCGCTGATGATCAATCCCAAGTCTCAGGTACGCCCTGAGTCCTCCAAAGCCCCAGCTTTTAAAAAAAACCCTCCCAACGCCCTCCTCGGCCGCGGCTCTCCAATGGCAGGTCTTCCCGATGGCGGGAAAGATCCGTCAGCCAACTTCCTGCCTCCTAACTCCCCAGCCAGCCCCGCGTCTCTGACGGGCTACCAAACGGGCCTCCCAGCTCCGCGTTAGGTTCGCCCATCGAGACAAGCTCTCAGGCTACCTATTTCCAGTGGAGATTCATTTTCTGATTGAACCTGAGTCTCTTTTTCAGAATCTCAGATTTATCATAGGCTAAAGGGTTTACCTGCTCTTCAGCTTCTCTGTCTATGTCCTGTTCTTTAGCTGACTCCTCTCCTGTTTATGATATTCTAGGTTTAATAAAATAGTGAGTACTCTTTTTCTGGGTAATAGTTTTCTCATCTGTTTTCTGAAATCTCTCTCTTACATCACAATTCTTCAACCACCGATCCGCAGACCGGTGCCGGTCCGCTGAAAAATGGTGCCGGACCGTGAAGGATTCGGGTCCCCGCCGCAGCAAAAAGTGCCGACGTCAGCTGACGTGCAACTTCCTGTTGCCGTCGCTATGCCGGCACTCCTGCCTTCCACCTCCTACTCCTGCCGCGTATGTCTCAGCACCCCCGGACAAGCAGGGGCAGCTCTGTGTGCTTTTAACTTCAGCACACAGCTGCCCCTAAGCAGTATTTTAGCCACGGTTTCATGAGGCAGCCTCGGGGCCTTTGGTAGGCCGGCCTGTTTCGATGATGCAATGTGGGCCGGCCTACCAAAGGCCCTGAGGCTGCCTCATGAAACCGCGGCTAAAATACAGCTTAGGGGCAGCTGTGTGCTGAAGTTAAAAGCACACAGAGCTGCCGCTAGCCTACATAGAAGAAACATTTGCTGGAGAGGGAAGGAGGGAAGGGAGTAGGGGTGCTCCTGGACAAGGGAGGGGAAGGGGCTACTGCTGACAGGGGATAAGGGAAAGGGAAGGGACGAGAATTACTGTTGGATAAGGGGAGGAGGAAAGGGAGAAGGGGTACTCCTGTACAAGGGAGGGGAAGGGGCTACTGCTGACAGGGGAGAAGGGAAAGGGAAGGGACGAGAATTACTGTTGGATAAGGGGAGGATGAAAGGGAGAAGGTACTGCTGGACAGGGGAGGAGGAACATTGGAAGGAAACAGCTGGCAGGGAGATTAGAGGAGGGGAAGGAGTCAGGATGGAATGGAGAGATCAGATGAGGGAAAGGGGAGAGACAGAGGAATGACAAAGTAGAAAGAGATTGATGCTGGGAAGGGGGGTCAGATGAAAAATAAGGAAAGAGGGACAAAGAAGCTAGTTCTGGTGTAGGAGAGAGGGGCATAGAAAGAGCGCAGATACCATATGGAAGGGGAAGGGGTAGAGGGCAGACAGTGGATGGAAGAGGCAGATGCTGGATTGAAGAAACAGAGGGCAGACGCTGGATGGAAGAGAGTGAAAAGAAGATGAAAGCAGAAACCAGAGACGACAAAAGGTAGAAAAAAATAATTTTATTTCTATCTTGTGATTAGAATATATCAGATTTAAAATATGTATCCTGCTAGAGCTGATGTTAGACATAACTGGGGAGTGTAAAGCCCAGGCAATGCGTCTTTAGCTTCCAGCTGGCTTAGGGCTCTCTCTGACCAGGATGCAGTTGCCCTAGTTCCACTCCCCCAACACCATTTCTTCCATGTGTGACTGTGGTATTCTGTTAGCATGATATTTGTGTAGCAATCTGTAATAATTTGGCTTATTCAGTTTTCTTGATAGTAGAGGGGATATATGTGAAGGGGAGGGGAGACAGGGGTTTTGTTGATCCTTGCCCTGTATTATTTATATTTATAAAATGACAATTGTACAGAATATTGTTTCTTTTTATACTTTAATAAAATATGTTCAATATAAAATCATAACTATTTGAGGCTTCTGCGGATGGGATCAGATGGTTAACGGGACCGAGCTCGCAGGGATGGGGCGGCAATGGGGTTTTTAAAAATTTCAGTCTTATTAGTTTGCCGGTCCACGAAATAATTATTTTATTTCCGCCGGTCCATAGGTGTAAAAAGGTTGAAGAACACTGTCATACATTACATTAGTGATTTCTATTTTGCCATTACCTTACGGTTCAAGGCGGATTAAACAAGAATTGTCATGATGTTAAGAAATACATTTGGTGGATTACACAAGAATTGTCATGATGCTACGAAATGCATTCGGTGGATTACATGAGAAGTGTCATGATACTAGTAAATGCCTAATGAGTGGTTTGAGTATTTTTGATTTGCTATGTAGATAGTGTTGTGGGTGAAGCTTGGGGCGGGTCTGGTTCTGTTATAAAGGTTTAATGTATTTTTTGAAAGAGTAGGGTTTCTGTTTCTTTTTTGAAGGTTTTGTAGTCTGTGGTCGAGGATAGCAGATTTGTGAGTTGCCTGTCCAGCTTTGCTGCTCTGGTGGCTAGTAGGTTGTCATATATTTTTCTTCATTTGACATTTTTTGTAGGTGGGTGTGTGAATAGTATATGGGTTCTCCTGTGTCTGGTTGAGGTAGATTGAGTTGTTCTAGTAGGTTCTCCTATGTCTGGTTGAGGTAGATTGAGTGTCGGTTGTTCCAGTAGGTTGGGCTGTCTCCGTTTATAGCTTTAAATAGTAGGCAATGAAATTTGAAGTGTACTCTTGCTTGTATTGGGAGCTAGTGTGAGTCGTGGTATGCTATTGTGATGTGGTCATATTTTTTAGCGAGTAGATGAATCTTAGGGCTGTGTTTTGTATTGTTTGTAATTGTTTTATCATAGTTGCTGGGCAGGGGAGATATAGTATGTTGCAGTAGTCTATTAAGCCTAGGATTAGAGATTGTACCACAAGTTGGAATTGTTTTCTGTCGCAATCCCCCAAACTGCCGCAAACTGCGGCAGTTTGGAGGGAGGATCATGGCAGGGGAGATGAGGCATCTCTCCTGCCGCGATCATTGCGATGGGGGGGGGTGGGCAGGTTTCTGGGGCCGCTGAGCTGATCGTGGCAGCCATGATCAGCTCAGCGGCCCCTTTTCAGCACTTATACCTGTTTTGACTTGGTCTAAGTCAAAACATATAAGTTCTGACTAGGCAGCCTATTAAAGGTTTTGGTTATACTTGCTGTACCTCCTGCCCTTTCCCCTCCTCTAAAAACACCTCTTTTTGCTCTAGGCGTTTAGAGGCAGGGGAAAGGCCTATGCTGTTTTAGATACGTCTAAAACCAGCCTTGATTATCGGTACTTGGACGATCTAGCTTTTTGATCATCCAAGTACCAATATAGGCCACTTTTTGGATTTTTTAAAAATTATTATTATTAAGAGCCCCCTAATGTATAATTAAACTCTGGAATTCATTGCCAGAGAAAGTAGTAAAAGCAGTTAGCTTAGCAGAGTTTAAAAAAGGTTTGGATAATATAAATCCTCTGCTTATTCCCAGAATAAACAAGATTTTATGAAAGTATGGTACCCGATTGTCGCACACAACTACTTTCTATATCTGTCTCTATCTGCTGGTCTACCGACATCAAATCTGTTTTACTGTTTGGGATCTTGCTAGGTACTTGTGACCTGGCTTGGCAACTGTTGGAAAAAGGATACTGAGCCTGATGGACCTTCGATCTGTCCTAGTATAGCAACTCTTTTTTGTTCTTATGCCTTTTATCTATACCTAATTTCTATTGCTTGTTCATTCAAAATAGTAAGATTTTATGGAAGTATGGTACCCTTAAGAGATTGTCGCACACAACTACTTTCTATATCTGTCTCTATCTGCTGGTCGACAGATATAACCATAAGTCTGGACTCATCTGTTGGGACTAAAGGAAAGAAAATTATCAGATAAGACATAGTTTCTCCTTTAGGCACAAACACTTATGCCAGCCCTAGAGCAGACCTAGATGGCTGAAAAACTCATGTAAATCATAGTATTCTGCCCATGTATATGCCCACCCTTAAACTATATTGCATTTAGGTGCCATGTTACAAAATAGCTTATAGCCAGGATATTACCATTTACACATGTAGGTGAACATATGTCCAGATGAATGAGGTGGTATGCTTAACAGAGTCTATCAGGCAGTTACAAAAAGAAATAGCCTTCTTGAGAGAACAGGATACTGCTATGCCTATTCTAAAGGTTGAGAGAGAAGTAGTGGATACTGTAGTGACTATGGACATCGGTGTCGGCCATGGCCTCCCCAAAAATTGGCAATCAGAAACATGGCTGTTCTGACTCCCCCACCTACCACCTTCCTGCCGCTGTAATTTAAAATCTTCAGGCAGCCGGCGGCACAACAAAGTGAGCCTCATGTTGTTGGCCTGCCCCAGAAGTATTCTTTCTGCAGCATTTCCTCTTCCCGCATAGGCAGGATGCTTTAGAAAGAACACATCTGGGGCAGGCTGACAGTGGGAGGCTTGCTTTGTTGCACCGCCAGCTGCCCAAAGATTTTAAAATACAGCGGCAGGGAGGTGGTAGGTGGGGGAGACGGGAACTGGAGTGAGGTTGTACCACAGGATCTAGCTGAGGGGGGGGGGACTGGGGTTGGTAATTAGGAAATGACATATCCTGCATGGACTGGGAGTGGGTTGGGAAGTACAGATTCTTTCTGGGCTGGGGGTTAGGAAGGGAAGGAAAGAGAGATACATGCGAGGGGTGGTGGGAAGGGAGAGAAAGAGAGATGCTTCTGGTGGTTAAGGGAAGAGAAAAGGAGAATTGTTGGACATAAGTGTGTGGAGTGGGAGGGAAAGAGATGGTATACATGAGGAAAGGAAGAAAGAGGGAAAATTGTTGCATATGATAGTGGATGGAAGGATGGAAGAGAGAGATGTCAGACCACTGGAATAGGAAGGAGAGAAATGCCAGAGCAGGGAAGGAGAGAGGAGAGATGCCAGAATGCGGGAAGGAGAGGAGAGAAATGCCAGACTGCAGGAAGAAGAGAAGAAAGATGCCAGACCATGGAAAGGAGAGGAGAGAGATTTTAGACCACAGGAAGAGAGAAGGAAGGAGAGGGAGATGTTAGACCATGGGAGAGGCGAGAGATTCCAGGGCTATGGGAAGGAGAGGAGAAAGATGCCAGATGATAGGAAGGGGGAAGACAGAGATGTCTGACTATGGGAGAGGGAGAGAGAAGGATGAGATGGTGCACAGGGATGGAGGTGAAGGGGAAACATAGGGAGGAGATGCTGCACAGCAATGGGTGTGGCAGGGAAGAGATAAGAAGAAATGCTTCTTGTGAATAGATGGGAATAGGGGGAAAAAAGAGGGAGGAGAGGATACAGATGGGAAAGGAAGACATGGAAAACATAAGAACATAAGAATTGCTTCTTCTGGGTCAGACCAGTGGTCCATTGTGCCCAGAAGTCTGCTCATGCGGCGGCCCTTAGGTCAAAGACCAGTGCCCTAACTGAGACTAGCCTTACCTGCGTATGTTCTGGGTTCAGCAGGAATTTATCTAACTTTGTCTTGAATCCCTTGAGGGTGTTTTCCCTGTAACAGCCTCCGGAAGAGTGTTCCAATTTTCTACCATTCTCTGGGTGAAGAAGAACTTCCTTACGTTTATATGGAACCTATCCCCTTTTAAATTTAGAGAGTGCCCTCTCGTTCTCTCTACCTTGGAGAGGGTGAACAACCTGTAGATAGATTTTGAGAAGAAAGCAGAAAAATGGAAGAAAGCTGAATGTTAAAAGTTAATGCTAAAGATGGATGTGGGTCAAAAAGTGAAGAAAAAGAGAAAAACAGCAAATGGATAAGAAGGCCCTGGAAACACAGTTAAGAGCACAGACAGAAGGAAATGCAGCCAGAGACTGGGAAAAGATGGTTAGAAAAATAAAATCACCAGACAACAAAGGTAGGGGAAATAATTTTATTTTCAATTTAGTGATTGAAATGTGTCAGTTTTAAGAATTTATATTGGCTGTCTATATTTTGCATTGTTCAGGAAGAAATGATTTTGTTTCTATTTCTCTGTGGTTGTACTGTATGCAGAGTCTTGCATTTTAGGGTTTTGTTTGTATATATTGGTACTTTTAGTTTGTGGTCATGTATTTGCATAGGGATTATCTGTGTTCTGCATGTGTGACCAAGGCTAGGTGTTCTGGTAGGAATGAATGTTGAGAAGCATACAGTGCTTTGTTTAGTTTAATTTTGTGCTAAACCATTATGTGTTGTTAATAAGATTATATTGTGTGTATATATGAAAAATGAATGGAAAAAAATGGTATTACAATTAGTACTATTATGGAGGCATGGCCGGGTGGAGGTTAGGTGGAGTCTGGGGTGGAGCTTTTGCCCCCCCCCTCCTCCAACAAAAAAGCATTTTGCTGCCTATGCTATGGAGAAAAATTTGCAGACTCTAGTGGTCAAGCTGTGCCAGGAAGTTGTAACCCTGAAGGAGGCATAATTGCGCAAAAGAGAGAAAACCACAAAGAATTCTGGAAACTACAAAAAGTACTATTACAACAGTAATGAAATGACTGGGCCTACTTCTCATTATAGGTATACAGAAGGAAGCCACTGGCAAAACAGTAATCCCACCGGCTGGAGAATGCAACATGGGGCCCAACATGGGACTAGGTCCACCAAGCTGCAGGGAAACTCCAGAGTGATATAGTGAAGGAGTGCCTGGGGACCTGTAATGCAAATACAATACCAAAACGACTGATTGGACTCACATCAGTAGTCTCCATGAAAGTAGAAGGGAAACCAGTGTTGGCTTTTGCATGTATATACTGGTATTCTGGTTATTTGTGCACATTCATGGTACCTAAGTATTGATGCTTTCTTTATAAAATTACCCTCTTCAAAATGTGTTTGTGAAAAACTGTGACAAATTTGAATTTGAATCTTCATATCCTCATAATCATGGTAATATTTCATTAGGCAATTATCAAAATAACTTGCAGATTTAATTATACACATATATACATCACCCCACAAATAGGAAATACTGTATCTAGAGTTTGCACCAGTGCAATGTAGTTTGATTATTACCTCTGTAATGTTGTTGCCTGCACCACAGACATGAGAAGCAAGTGAAAACACAGTCACAAAAGAGACAACAGGGAAACTAACAACCATATTCTGCCATTTTTATACTGGGTTTTTAAAATCATATATAGAATTTCTTACAACAGGAAATGAGTTATGTTTCTTCTGACTAGATAAATTCAAATTGTGAAGATCTCTCTTAAGAACCTGAATCAAAGCTAGAAAACAGCACTGATGCTGATTGCATGCACATTCTGCAGTGATGCTGATTGCATTCATATTCTCTATTTTCATTTTGTATAAAGGCTTTATGTAGCTGTAGTATCATTCTTAAATGGTGATGGTAAATTTCTCACATGCCTGTGAACTATCCCTAGCTAGGATGTTTCTTTTCTCATTTGGGATTCTTACTTCTATAACTCAAGAAGCCTGTGTCCTCTGCCCTATATCCTCACTTATTATCGCCCCTACCAGGAACTGTCCTGCGCTCATGCTCGTACTCAGACCTCTGTGAGTCCCAGTGCATTTTGAATTGTTTGGAAAGATGGTTTTTATTACTTGTTATTTTCAAAAACCCTAATAAAGATTAAAGTGGAAAAAAAAGCTAGGAATAGGTACCAGGCATGACCTGTAATAAACAATTTAATGGGAACACCCCAATAGATGCTATATTAAATTTACAGCTACTACACAATAAAATCCCAGGTTAAGCTACAGTAACTGAAAATTTTACAGCAGCTTAGTAAAAGGCCCCCCAGATGTTTGGGACTCTACCAGGTATTTTTGACCTGGACTAGCAACTCTTGGAAACAGGATATTGGACTAGACGGACCATTGGTCTGACCCAGTATGACAACTCATGTCAAAGAGATGACATAAACATGAAGTTAATATATAGCAAAGTGGGGTTGTTATTATCTTGTGTTATTTACTAAAGATTGGGGTCCACTCTAAAAATCCTGTTACTCAAGTATTCCAAGATATGCAGGTTCTTGGAACTATACATCTTCACAAATTTTCAGTGCTTTTATTCTTAGATGTCATCCATCTACTGGAGATTTTTGATGTTCCAAATATGGATGAAAGGAGTCTACATTTTTTGTGGAAACTGTCGATGTTGACCACCTCAACATTGATCATTTTTAAACAGATGAAATATAATTTCTCTCTCTTTCCTTCTGAAATCCTTGTAAGTTTTGTTGATAAACCATAACATTTTGTCAAAGCACTTGCCCCCGCATCCAGACAGTTGCCTGGGCATGCACTGCCATTCTCTGCCCCTCTCCTCTCTGAAACTAGTCTCAGTCCTCTCTATGCACCAGCACAGCCTTTTGAGTGAGTTGCTATAGCAACCCAAATTCATGCCTGTGCACACTCTCTGCCAATCTTGAATCTGCTGCTTTTTTCAGGAGAGATCAAACTCTCTTGTTTCTTAAGGACTCTCCAAACCCTTGGACAGTTAAAACCTAACCTGTATGAGTCAAAGAACACCCTTTCATTTCAATTTTACGAACTGTAATAATTGAAGATATATGTCTTGCTTCATATCCATTGTCCTCCTTTTTGTTAGTTTCTTCAACTTATATTTTCATCCTGTAAAGATGCAGTTTTGTTTGTCTCCAGCAGTGATCTCTCTCACTACACAACAAAGCGTATTTTCCTCATCTCCTTCACCATTTATTGCAACTTGACATCATCAAGCATAAATCTATGTACAGCAAGATAATTTTGTTGCAGTACTGTCAATTGTAGCAGCTGCTGCAGCTTTTTTAGTCACAAATTGTACTCAACTTCAATCAACTTGACTTCTTTTATTTGTTTGCTTCCCATGGGTCATATAGCCATATCATCTCGGCAATATGTATTTTTTTTAAATCTGCAGTTCTATGATTAGTCTAACCTGAGGCAATAGGGACGGAGATGAATAAAGGTGGCAGGTAGATGTAAGCATACATAAACAGGAGGATTTACCATGTTTGGGACTGATTTCATGAAACTAACCTAAGCTCTATTATTATTAGCAGAGAGAAATTGGATGTGAGCCACCTGCAGGCAAGGAAACATTCTTACATCCATCCTCTCGGCTCCATACGCAACAATCCAGCACAACACATTACAATTTCAGCATTCTCTGGTCAACACTACAACTCAGACCAGCATCTCATACTTTCACTGCAGTAGAATTTACTTGTCTCAGATCCAAACTTCTTGGGCTTCCCTCATCCTATAGCATGGACTGCCAGGAAATGTCATCGGCTTCCCAAACCAGTGTGTCTGAGGAATTCAGTTCTGCCCTGCACATGACCAAAGGGATGTCTATCTTCCTTGATGTAAGTAAGGGACTTTTGAGAGTTTTTGTCTTCATATTTATTATGACATTTTGTTGTAATGCTCATCCAAAACAGCAGTCAATATTGTATAAAAATTAATTTACAGAATGGCTTGATTAATTTTTCAAGGATCAAAATTATTACATATTTTCATTTGAGACATTAAAATCCATCAGTGTATTATGGTTGCAACTACTTTACACAAAAACTGTGAGATTTTGTTTGACACACTGAATGCAAAAAGAGTGCAGCCAAAATGTATTTGTTCCTTCCACTGTTATCTTTCAAATTAAATAATTTTTGGAGGTATCTAATCCAAGGTAGGATTGTGCATTCGATTTCTTAGCTACTTATTAATCCAGGATATTCATCAGCAATATGTTCTGAAAAATATTTTAAACATGATTTTATTCTTAATCCTCACATTACACTAATTGGGATTGTGTGGCAGATCAGTGATGAGCAAAAAGGATTGTAGTGAATGTGATTGGAAATGCTTTTCTTAGTCCTGAGGGATCCTTCAAAGAGAAATAAAGAATACATCAGTTATCTCTGAAGTAATTAGAGATAATGGTTTGCTTGTTTAATGCCAGCATGCACCCCAACTTAATAATAATGAGTTCATTTGCAAGTCAAACAGTAAAATGCTTGCAGTTGTATTTGGTAATGCTTGCATTTGGCATTTGGCAGAGCTTAACGCTTTACTTTCTTCACTGAGGATAAATCAAATGTCCAATAAAAGATAGCATTGGGACAATAAAACAGGGTCAATGGAAATTCTGTTAGATGGGTTAAGGAGCGCAATGAAATATTTTCAAAATTTGTAAAACCCAGTGCCTTATAATGTGCTTCACATTACTGCAAAATGAACAGAGAAATGTATAGAATATTCTTACTCTTACCAACTTAGGGCAATTGATAAGTGGGCTATGAATTGTTTACAATCAAGAAAATAAATAAATAGTGATTTTTTTTTTTTAAATAAATGCACAGAGATCTTTTCTGTACTCACTTTAAAAGTTGCTTTGATTTTATGAAGAGAAAGCCATATCTAATAAAATTTGTTACACACTGGACCCTAAAGGAGGATCAATAACGTTTAAGTGGTAGGTGCATTGTTATGTGATCTGCAGTAGAATGGTAAAAAGAGAAAATTAGATTTACCTTTATGAGGCTTTCTTTGCTCAGTAAATTATTCAGTTTTCATAAGCATATCACCATATTCAAGAAAGTAAATATAATTTAATCCGTCTTAGTATGTAAGGTGTGCTTCCTTCTTTGTGAAGAAAAATACAGTTGGAGTAAACTGTATTTTATGACAGAAGGTAATGTGGTAACCTCTCATCCACCACGGTATGGATAAGGCTGCTCGTCATGGCTTTCTAGTTGCTAGCAAAGTCTATTAGCAACAGTGTTAGACAGGGAAATGGTTAAAGGTTCAGAAGCAACAAGCAGGTTTTATTTATCCATGGCAAAGCATAAACAGTGTGAATATTATTTCTTCAACTGAAAATGCATAGCCATCAGCCTTGGCCTAAGAAAATAATCTAATATGCAGCACCTGAAATGGGTAGGTTTCTATTCAGAGACATACAAGAAAGCTATGCATAAGAGTAAATCTTCATAAGACAGAGGAGAACATTGTCTAGATACTTGAAATATTTTACTTTGCAGCATGATTTAACAAAACAAAACCCCACTATACAAATATCTCCAGATATGTGATTGTTTTCTTGGCTTAGTAGTTTTAAAGAACTGAAACTCTAAAGCAGGGGTGTCCAACCTTTTGGCTTCACTGGGCCGCACTGGCCAAAAAAAATGTTTCTGGGGCCGCACAAACGTGCAAACGCCGCAGTAAGACACAGGAGGGAGCCGGCAAGACGGTAAACACCCAGGGGCAGCAAAGGAAAACACTGCATCGCCCTCGACCGGGGCCACACAAAATACTTCACTGGGCCGCAGGTTGGACACCCCTGCTCTAAAGGGCAATATACTAGAGTGCTTTACCATGCTTTGTTAACATTTATTAATTAGCCCACGTTGATGGCCCATGCTGTAGTTAATATTTTTTTCCATTAATGGGTCTGTATTCACATTTGCACTTTAATACAGAAACTGAGAAAATGATGGCAGATAAAGACTATGTATTCAGTAATACAAACTACTAAGTTCTACACAGTCCATTAGAGATCCTCTGTGCCTGTCCCAAACTTTCTTGAATTCAGATTTAATCTTTTCATTTACTTACTTGTCATTTGAATTTAGCTTACACCTTTTCAGGAGAAACTTAAGGGCAAATTGTATAAGAAGCATCCAAAAGTTAGGTGCCGAATTAGGCACCGTTCAACGCAATTCAAGTAAAATTGGGTGCTGTTTACTGAATCACGCTGAGCGGCACCTATTTTGGAGGCGCCCAATAAATAGGCCAGCTCTAGGCACAACTAAAAGTTAGGCGGCCATGCGAGCGCTTAAGCACGCTTAAGAGTAGTGAGTCTGTAACAAGGCACCTAACACGAAGTCACGCCCACACCTAACATGCATAGCGCTTATTTTTTTGAAGGCCGCCTAAATTTTTAGAGGCGCCTTGTTACAGAATCGCTCTTTCTTGACAGGCGCCTAAGTTTCAATTATTGGTGATTAAAAAGCTTTGTTTGTTGATCAGTTTAGATAGGCGCCTATCTAGATGGGCGCCTCCAAAATAGGTGCCTAACATTAGGCGCCGGTTACAGAATTTGGACCTTAAGGTGCATTTTATTCAGATACACTAGGTATTTCTCTGACCCCAGAGAGTTTACATTCTAACTTTCTAATAGAGGCAATGGAGGGTTAAATGACTTGTCCAAGACCTCAAGGACCAGCAATGGAATTTAAACTGAGCTTCCCTTGTTGTCAGCTCACTGCTTTACCCACTAGACTACTCCTCCACTGGGAGGCTGTTCCATGCATTTGCCATCCTTTCCATAAAGAAGACAAGTCAAACCTCAGTTTGCAAGTGTTTTGCAAGACGAGGAAAACATTCTTGCAAATCATGACTTGCAAACCGAGAATTGACTCGATTTGCAAGCACGCCCCGCTCGAACCGGCATCACTCCCCCCGCCTGCAAACGCCCCCCCCTCCCCGAGAACCGGCATCACACCCCCCCCACTCGAACCAGCTTCGCTCCCACCTGCAAACGCCCCCCCTGAGAACCTGCATTGCACCCCTGTGCTGGAAGCGGCATCCCCCGCCTGCCCAAACAGGCCCCTTACCCCATCTGGCACCGGCACGCAGCACCAACCCACAGGACGTGCTGGTGCCAGTGAACGAAGATCCCGCTGCCTCTTGCCTGGGCTGGGCCTTGAGCATCTGCGCATGCTCAAGGCCTGGCTTTCGTTCTCTCCGGGAATCTCGGAGATGCTCAGGGCCCAGCCCAGGCAAGAGGTGGGATCTTCATTCACTGGCACTGGCACGTCCTGTGGGTTGGTGCTGCGTGCCGGTGCCAGATGGGATAAGGGGTTTGTTTGGATGGGCGGGGGATGCCGCTTCAAGCATGGGGGTGCGATGCTGGTTCTCGGGGGGCATTCGCAGACGGAAGCAATGCCGGTTCGAGCGGGGGGGGGGCAATGGCGGTTCAAGTGGGAGGGGGGTGGAGCAGCGCCGGTGGCCGAGGGGGAGGGGGAGGGGGAGGTGGAACCAATCAAGCGAGTTTCCCTTACTTCCTATGGGGAAACTCGCTTTGATATACGAGCAATTTGGTTTACGAGCATACTTCTAGAACAAATTATGCTCGTAAACCAAGGTTCCACTGTATTTCCCTAAATGACTCTTGAATCTAACCCATTTCACCTTCATCCTCCTCCTCCTCCTCCCCCCCTGGAACCCGATCTGTGGAGTCCCGCAAGGCTCACCTCTCTCTCCTATCCTTTTCAACATTTATATGTCCTCCCTTAAACTCCTCCACCTCTCCCCCCTCGAAACACTCTACACTTATGCAGATGACATCTTTATCCTACTCGAGACCGACCGAACCCTCACAAACCTCTCAGTGAACATAACCTCATGCATATCGAACCTTCAATCCTGGGCTCACACTGTGCAGATGAAACTGAACGAATCTAAAACAAAACTTCTCTGGCTCGGCCCAAAACTGGACCAACTGCCCACCTCCATCTCACTGTCCTCGGGCCCCACTTTACTTCTGGAATATTCAAGTAAAGTTCTGGGAGTCATCATTGGATCTACACTTTCCCTCAACGATCACCTCAACTCCCTAGTAAAAAAATGTTTCTGCAGCCTCCACATGCTACGGAAAGTGAGATCCTGCTTCCATCAAAAACACTTTGCCATCCTAGTACAATCCACCATCCTTGCCAGACTGGATTACTGCAACTCTATCTACCTAAGCCTAACAAAGAAAAACCTTCAAAGACTCCAGCGGATTCAGAATACCGCTGCCAAGCTTATCTTCGCAAAAAGCAAATTCGACCATGTCTCACCGCTTCTGTCCAAGCTCCATTGGCTACTGATAATCTCCAGAGTCCACTTCAAATGTGCCTGCCTCACTTTCAAGATCCTACACGGCATCCTCCCTCCCTTCATCCCTCTCGCTTGGAACTCCTCCAACCCTAATTCCACCAGATCCACCCAAAAAATGAAACTTTCCTTTCCCTCACTAAAAGGCGTTTCCCTTGTAGGAAAACTCGGTTCCTCTCTCCACTTCAGATTCACTGAGCTCTGGAACAACCTTACTTCCCCTCTCAGGATTCAAAGCTCTCTCCAACTCTTCCGTAAACATCTGAAAACCTGGTTATTCTCAAAAACGTAACTCCTCCTCCCTCTCTAATCATTTTAGTCCTCTAATTCTCTTCTCCTCTCTAATCATTTTAGTCCTCTAATTCTCTTATCCTCTTTTGCCCCCTCTGGAGTTCCTTTCTACCCTAACTCTTGTTAACCGTGTCGAGCTTTACGAATGTAGAGATGATGCGGTATACAAACCTAAAGTTTAGATTAGATTAGATTAGATCCTATGCCCCTTCATTCCAGATCTTCTTTTTAATTGAAAGAAACTTTCTTCCTTTGCATTTAAACTACCAAGTTATTTAAATGTCTGTATTAATATCACCCCTCCTGCCTTTCTTCCACATTCTGAGATTTTTCAACTCTTATAATTTATTAAATACTCATAAAAAATCAGCTGTTTTATGTCTCCTTATTTCATTAGCATAAGCTTTTATACAAGTCTCACTGGATAACTAGCAGTGTTAACATATGTAAACTAGATTACACACACTAACCCCCTGTTTTACTAAGGTGCACTATGCGTTTTAGCATGTGCTAAATATACCGCTAATGTGTCCATAGACTAACATGCAAGTGTTAGCGTTTAGAGTGCACTAAAACGCTTAGCGCACCTTTGTAAAAGGAGCCCTAACAGTACTTTTAACCTGCCTTAATGCTTACAAGGGGAGTGGGGACTTGTATACCACCTTTTTGTGGCTTTGGCATTTCAAAGCTGTGGGCACTTTAGGATTAAGCGAGGTGCTCAGGGTCACAAGGAGCAGCACAGGAATTTGATCTCACAAGCTTGGGGTGCAGAGGCAGCAGTTCTACCAGTGAGCCACACAAAGCCTTAGAGCACTTCAATGCACTGCTTCCTAGTGATTATGATACCTAGAAGCAGCCCTGATCTGCATGAGAGGGATGTAGTCTGAAGTACTGTTCCATGTAGGATGTGAGTTGTATATTTACATGAGTTTCTAGTAGCTTGGTAAGTACGGGGATTCCTGCTATGGGTCTGTAGTTTGAGGGGATGGATAGGTCAGCATTTTGTGATTTTGGTATGGATGTAAGAGCTATTTTGCCCATTTCAGCTGGGAATTGGCCTTGATTTAGAAGATTGTTTAGGAGTTTGGTAATCCAGGCAGGGTAGCTAAATACAAGAGACAGTTGTCGAGAGGGCTGCTGTGGGTGGCTATTTTCTAAAGAAAACTCGTGGTTTCGCATGTTGTAAGTGGAGTGAGGGTGTTCCATATCTGGTCCGCTGTGCAGGGGTCATTTGAGTGTTTGGGAATGGTGTGTATAGGTTCTGGGTTAGAGTATGTTTTGTTTTTTTACTTCTGTTTGTACTGTTCTGATCTTATTGAGGAAGAGATTTGTGAGATCTTGGGCTGTTGGCTAGGACTTATGTTATAAACTTACCCTTGCAATATGCACTAACTACAGAGACAAATACATAGGAAGAGCTACAGGAATCGTACATCACAGTGGATGATCTTAAGCAGGGACTTTCTAGAGACACCTACCTGGAAGCTGCTATAGCTCAATAAGTAAAAGCTCTGTGCTCATCTTCCAGAGGTCATGAGTTTAAATCCCAACCAGCTCCCCCAGCACATATTTTAATTGTGGCATTCTACCATGCAGGTGCACCTTGATGATCTCACAATGAGGTCACCATTGTGCAGCTGCAAACCTCCATTTGCAATGAAGTAGAAGCCATGCTAAGGTCTGTATCCGTTTTTTAACATTTTGCAAATGAAGTTATGTATGCAATCTATATATTTTTGTCATGTGCTTTCTTTGCTTTCAAAAATGAGCTGATTGGAGCACTGTTTAGTCAGAAAAAAGGGTAGCATTTTAGGAAGAAAACTAAAGCTATGTTTTTCATGTGCTGTGCTCCAGTTAATGAATCTTTTCCTCTAATTAGCAAATAGCATTGCTGTTTATCCACAAAAATAGAAGGTTTTGCATGCAATATATCTGTTTTGATGTGCCCCATTTATGTGGTGCCTTATTAAATGTATTTTGAGCTTAATAGCGCAAAAAGAAATCCCAGAGAGCTATTTAGCAGATTGCATTAAGAATGTCCAAAGAGTGCCTAAGTTCCATCCATAGAACTCAGATGTATTTGAAGCCCAAACTAAGCTCAAAAGTAGTCCTGGTTTTCATTTGCCTACAATATAGGCATCATATGGACACCCTAGGTTGCTCAGTGTTATGTAAATGAATGAAAGGACACCCAAATTGTGTCATTGCCCAAACCAAGTCCATTCCACACCCACACCTATTCAGTTAGGCACGAGTTTTAAACATGGGCATCCATGAAATTGTGGATGCATCTACAAAGTGGTGTCTATGTCCTTTGGACGCCTAAGTACCAATTATTGCTTGTTAAGACCATTAATTGGCTCATTAACCACTTAGATTGGACACCTAAAGCATGCCTAACTTTAGGCAAGACTTAGGCACCCTTTATAGAATCGAGGCCATACATTTATGTGCCTTTCCTGTCTAGGAGCCCATTTATAAAATTATCTTATACATAAGTCATCAGTACTTGATGTGCTTATTTGTACACATGGAAGATTTATAGATTGAGGTCATTGTGCTAAATTGCAAAGATATGCAAATGGAGCTAGAGCTTATACATGAAAAAATGTACAAATTCTCAAAACATGCAAAAATTCTAGCAATCTTGTATTTTGTATATTTATACATGTACATTGTAAAAAATGTAATATTTTCTCTTTCACCATAGCAAACTTTTCTGTATATGATAATTTTCTTTAAATTCCCCCCCCCCCCCCCCCCCTCCATACACACACACACTTTTACAAAGGCCCTTTAGTGGCTGCCATTCAGCAATGGCATCGAAGCCCATTAATTCACAATAGACTTCAATGTTCAATGTGATTACCATGGGCCACCGCGGTAATCGATTATGTAAAAGAAAGCCTAAATTAATAAGCTGTTGCAATGCAAAAATAGGTATAGAAGTTCATTAATTCTATATTTCAAGAAAAATGTCTTTTTATGCTGAGTTTCTTAAAAATATATATATATATATCTACACTTCAATGAAATCCTGTTTTCATTTTTGGCCATCCTAGCAGCAAAGATTTGTATGCAAGTAACTACGTAGCTCACTTCCATGGATAGCAAAATCACATACAAATGAGGTCAGTAACCTGTGGAAAATCCTATAGTTTAAGTACATCAGCTGTGACGCGCTTAAATGTACAGATGCCCCTTTGAGTTTGTGTGGCTATCAGAGCCTATTGTTTTGCTGCCACTGCTGCTGTACTTTGCTCTCACCCCTCCCTGAAGCAGACACCTTATTAGACTGCCTAGCTTGTTTTATATTTAAGATAGCCCTGACTTAGAAAGGTACAAAACATGAAAAATTTCACTATTGAAGGTCACAATATATCCTAGCCTTCTTCCCCTGCCCCCATGCCCCCCCCTCCCACCAAATTACAGCAAGCCTTATATACACTTATCCAAGTAGCAGTATTTGCTACCTGCATAAGTACCACTGGCATCGCCATCCATTGATTTTTCAGCAGTATTATTTGGATTTATCTCATTCCTTTTTTCAGTATTAGCTCCAGGCCAGTTACATTCCAGTACAGTAAGTATTCCTCTGTCCCTGGAGGGCTTACAATCTAAGTATGTGACAGAGGTAATGGAAGGTTTAAGTGACTTGCCCAAGATCACAAGGAATATCAGTAGAATTTAAATAATGGCTTCCCTGACTCTCAGCCCTCTGCTCGATTAGGCTAACCTTCAGATAATGCTGCCAAAGATCATTACAGACTATCCAGAAAGTGCGGGGAAGACACGGCAGCTTGGAAAATTGCACGGATAGTGGTTGTCCTTAATTATCCAAATAGCAGCACCAGCAGCCTAAAGATGAGAGATGGTGGCTAGAGAATGACATGGGGACAAATTTGTCCCCGCAGAAACTCAATTTCCCCATCCCGTCCCTGTGAGTTTTGTTGCTATCCCTGTCCTATTCGTGTAAGCTCTGCCTTAACTTCACAAGCCTTGAACGCTTATGATTTTAAAGTGTTTGAGGCTTGTGCGGATGATGACACAGCTTGCAGGGACAGGAAAAGAACTCGCTGGGACAGGATGAGCAAATGAACTCATGGAATGGAGAAAAATTTGTCCATGTGTCATTCTATAATGGCGGCAGCCAAAAGGAACTTCCAGCCCATGAACTGCTCACTTTTAACAAAAGCCTACAAGAGCTAGGAGAAAGAAGACTCTCCCCTCAAGCCTGGAGCCTTGAACATAGGAAAAGTCTTCCTCCCATATACACAGCAACATCACACACCCCCAACCATAACAAGGGGCAAAAGACAAAACTAAATACTGTATAGATAGACAGAAGATGAATGACAAGCTTATGGAACCATCTACTGTTAAGGAGGCAAGTGCTGACAAAGCATAGACCTAAAGATCAAAGAGAACATAAGAACATAAGCAATGCCTCCGTTGGGTCAGACCCGAGGTCCATCGTGCCCAGCAGTTCGCGCATGCAGCAGCCCAACAGGTCCTGGACCTGTGCAGTAATCCTCTATCTATACCCCTCTATCCCCTTTTCCAGCAGGAAGTTGTCCAATCCTTTCTTAAACCCCAGTACGTGCTCTGCCCTATTACGTCCTCTGGAAGCACATTCCAGGTGTCCACCACACGTTGGGTAAAGAAAAACTTCCTGGCATTTGTTTTGAATCTTTCCCCTTTCAACTTTTCTGAATGCCCTCTTGTTCTTTTATTCTTTGAAAGTTTGAAGAATCTGTCCTTCTCTGCTCTTTCTATGCCCTTCATGATCTTGTAAGTTTCTATCATATCCCCTCTAAGTCTCCTCTTCTCCAGGGAAAAGAGACTCAGTTTCTCCAATCTCTCAGCGTACGAAAGGTTTTCCATCCCTTTTATCAGACGCGTCGCTCTCCTCTGAGCCCCATGTTTAGACCATGAGACGCACATGGAGAAAAGAGGTACTGCTGAGGAGATAACTCCCGTGTCCACCTCTTCAGGAGAGCTGAGCAGACGAGAAAGTGGATGTATGGGATGCTAAAGAGGCCAGGAAAAGATGAGTCAGTGCAGAGTCTAAGCTCAAGCAGAGTCCAAAGATGATGTCCAGTTCCCAATGGAAGACAAAACCAGTTTGGTATGAGTGAAAGTCTGTGTCAGAGAAGGAGACAAAGAATGCAGGAGACTCCAGAGATAGCCATGGAGTACAGATTCATTGAAAAAGCCTGTCAGAGGCTGAGGGAATCAAAGCAATGCTAAAACTACAGTGTGTGAGCCAGCTAACATAACATTCAACAGCTTGTGTTTTGGCACCTTTGTGTCTTCCTTAGGAGTCAAATTTCAATAGTGAAATTTTTCATGTTTTGTACCTTTCTAAGTCAGGGCTATCTTAAATATAAAACAAGCTAGGCAGTCTAATAGGGTGTCTGCTTCAGGGAGGGGTGAGAGCAAAGTACAGCAGCAGTGGCAGCAAAACAATAGGCTCTGATAGCCACACAAACTCAAAGGGGCATCTGTACATTTAAGCGCGTCACAGCTGATGTACTTAAACTATAGGATTTTCCACAGGTTACTGACCTCATTTGTATGTGATTTTGCTACCCATGGAAGTGAGCTACGTAGTTACTTGCATACAAATCTTTGCTGCTAGGATGGCCAAAAATGAAAACAGGATTTCATTGAAGTGTAGATATATATATATATTTTTTTAAGAAACTCAGCATAAAAAGACATTTTTCTTGAAATATAGAATTAATGAACTTCTATACCTATTTTTGCATTGCAACAGCTTACAAACTGTTGTTTGGAGAATGACACTTCATATAATGGTACACAAAAAGAGCCCAAACACTGCAATATCAATCTCTTATGTCCAAATGAATCAAGCTACCAGGAAGCATACCAATCATTCTCCAAACAACAGACTATATCAACAGTTTGACTCCTGAGAAAGGCACTAAGGTGCTGAAACACAGGCTGTGTTGAACCTGATGTTTGTTTTAGTGCAATAAAGTCCCAGTTGAAGTATCTCTTTCATCTCTACTTTTGTTGATTGAGTGTGATATTTCATAGTGGTGTGTCTCTGTTTTTTTGGGGTTAGCTAACATAATACAATAAATTCACTTATATGCCGCAGTAAACTCTCAGTTCAACATGGTTAACAACAATCAAGAGACTATACAAGCACAGTGTCTTATAATCACATTCAGAAGAACTTGTCAAATAAGTAGGTCTTTAGCATTTTTATAAAGGAAAGGTAGGAGTTGGAGTTTGTTATCAGAACAGAAAAAGGTTTATCCCATGATCCAGCTTGAAAAGATAAAATTCTGTGGAAAAATATTTTGTATATGCAACCTTTTGCTGTACGAAATGTGATAATCTAAAATGCTGAGAAAAATGTTTTCTGTCAGCAAATTTAAAATGATCCCACTCTGCTTTTTGTGACCCTGGCCAAGTCATTTAATCCCCAATTTCCCCATGTACATTAGATAGAGAGTGAGTCCACTAGGATAGATAGGGAAAATTCTTGAGTACCTGAATGAAAACCACTTAGGCTATAAGTGGTATATAAATACTAAAAAAAAACCCTCCCAACAAAACCAACACTTCACATTAAGGGTGCCAGGTACACACAAAACCATAACCCCTGTACATTATATGGTAAACCCTCCAAAACTTACTGTACCCACCGTTCTACCACCTCAATAGCCCTTATGCCTGCAGGTATCATCTATATGGCAGTACAGTGGGTTTTGGTGGGCTCACACTTTCCACATAGAAGTGTATTAGTTAGGGTGGCATATAGATCTGGGTCCTCTTCTTTGCAGTTCACTGCACTGCCCACTGCTAATCCAGAGACCTACTTTCAGCTCTACTAGGACTGACCAAAGCGGTTTCCAAATTAAAACGTTCATAATATTTCATCATATCATTTCCTTCTTTTACAGGACTTAAATGTGCTGGGAAGCTTAGTAAATCTATGGCATTTAAATTGGTTGAAATTTGGAATAGGCTTCCTGACTATCAACAATTCCGGAAAGACTTACAAACCTGGTTGTTTACACTATACCTGAAAAGCTTATCTGCTGAAGTGCTGTAGTAACAGTATATCCTTTTTTTTAGTCTTTTAATTTTAACTTTACATTTTTAATTTTAATTCCAGTACTGTCTCTGAAATGATACACAAATAGTACTTTCTTTCATAGGCCTATTCTAATGTCATTCTAATTTAATCAATTGTGAACCGAGTCGAGCTCCTTTGGGAGATGACCCGGTATATAAACTGAAGATTAGATTAGATTAGACCATAGTATCTGCAGCTGTCAAAGAGACATATGCACTGTTTCATTCAGATATTTAGGGGGTGGGAGGGGGTTACTGACCACTGTGGGGAGTGTAGGGGGCTATATTTTCATCCTTCCATATCCTTCTATATTTTCATCTGGTCAGTTTGGCCAGTGTCTCGCAAACCTCTGTGGATGACGCAGCACACTAAACCTTGTGCCGTGGCTGGAGGGCGTCCAGAGATGCGCGGCCGTCGACTCAGTGATGTCATGCACATGTGTGATGTCATCACATCGACATCCACGCCTGCACCAAGGCCCTCCAGATGAGACCCTAGTAGGAGGAGTGCTGTAATAGGAGAGGCGTAGAGGAGCAGGGGCACTAGCGAGGAGGAGAGGTGCCAGCACCAGCTGCCTACCTGCTGCCTACCACGAGAGGCATACCTGTAAGCAGTCAGCTGGTGCCTCTCCTCCTCGCTGGCATTTTGTGGCACACCTGGAATCTCGAGTGTGTCACGGCACACAGTTTGCGATACACTGATTTTGGCTCTTATTCATTTCAAAAACAGGTCTAGCCCAAAATGTCGAAATTATGCCCTGAATGTTTTTTAAAATGTTTGATTATTGCTGTAAAACATTCAAATACTAGGCCTGCCCTAATCCCACCCAAAACCACTCGTCACATACCCCCTTAAGATTTAGAAGCACTGGAGACAAAATAACCAGAAAGACATCTAAAAAGTCAGTTTCAAAAATGCTCACTTAGACATTTTGACTAGTAAACATCATGTGCTGGTTTGATGCGTTATATAAACTTAAGGTTTAGATTAGATTAGATTAGATTAATGCCATCTTTTAGATGTCTTATCTTTTTTGAAAATTGACCCATAACTTATAAGAAAAAAATAGAGTAGTTAATTTTCTCTCCTTTTGAATTCTTAAGTTAGGAAGACAGGTTTTATTGAGAGACAAGAGGCTTGAAGAAAGCCACAGAGAGGTATCTAGGCCAGCACTCGGAGGAGCCAAGGAACTACCCACCCTGCATCAGTGCTACCCTAAAAATACGCCCCAATAACCTGTGAGCTTAGACCAGTTAATCTTGGACACACACATTTTTGGGTATACGTGCATAAATGCCAATATTCCAGGAATGCATTATTCTATAAAATGATGCTTAAATTCAACTGCACATAGTTTAAGAACTAATGTTCCCATGGTGGAGTCTGGGTACAAAGTAATGCTTAGATTATACAATAGGTGCTGTGTGTTTTCTAGGTGCCCTAAGGGGCAACCTATAACTGCATCTATAATTACATTTACACTCTTATGCATGCAAATACCAAAATTCCTCTTAAGTGCTATTCTATAAACAGGTGCCTAAGTGTGATGGCATTCAGTTTCCAGATGCGCATTGGTACATTGGTAGAGTTGGGCAGAGCATGGACACAGCACACAGTTACACAGCCCAATCTCTCCTTCTGCCCCTCCCCCCCCCCCGAACCCCTCTTCACTGGCAGGAGGGATGCCCAACTCAACTTCTGCAGTTGACTCCCAAATGATCACAATGATGGTGTAAGCTATTTTAGATTTGCAAAGAACTCAGTCAGAGGTCCTAGCATATGTCGAGACTGCAGCTTCCTGTTTCAGCATCTGTACAAGTACAAATTAGCTGTGAGCCCTGTACTTGTTCAGGATTGTAAGGTGCCCTTTTCAGACCGTTTTTCAGGAGATTAGAGTACCTTTTGTACCTTCATGAACAGTTGTAGACTTTATTTTGGAGATCAAACATACCTTACTGATCAGATTAAGTAGTGTCTGATGAAATATGAATGTTTTATATGGAAACCGCTTTGGTTCAAGCGGTTTAGAAATTTTAGAAATAATATATAATAAAAATTAAATTGGGGTTTCCATTGTCCCTTATGTGAGGGGAGACCCATTTAGGTGACAGCAGACTAGCTATCTCTCCAGATATATGCAGGGTTTCTCTTAAGGTTGCCATCCAATGGAAAGGTCAGTCTACGACCACTGTGGCCTTTTTTGGATTCCAGACAACTTCATGGACCTAGCTGTTACTGGCTTATAAGGAATCCCCTTTCAACCTTTGCAGAGCATTTGCCAGTGAGCTAGCCTTAAAGAAGACTTTTCTAATTATACTTTTAGTCAGCAACTTTCCAAACAAGCATTAGAAACTCAGAGGGAAATTCTATAAACGGTGCCTTAACTGAGGCGCCAATAAGCGCCTTACTGGCGCCTCAGTTAAAAGAAAAAATCAGTTTCAAATGGTACTTAAATAAAATTTCAAGGCGCCTATCAGTGTCTAAACATATGGCGCCAGAATCACACCTCCAGAGGCACCTATGAGCGGATAATGCCAGTTTAGGCATGGCTAATGCCAGAAGTTGCATTAGGTGCCAGTAAGTGCCTCCAGAGGCATGATTCACCTCAAAGGTAGGCACAGGAAATGTAGGCCTTGAAAACCCTGGCTTACGTTTTTGACGCTTACCTTTGCCAGAGGCGCCATTCTCTATACAGCCCCGTTGTGTGATTGTCATGTGATCGGCGACCACTTTTAAAGTGGCCGCTGACAATGGCAACATTTAGAGAATCTGGACCTCGATGTTGCCTATTCTTTACAACAGTTGATTTTGTTGCTTGAATTTCAAAGTTATGTAGCTTGAGAGCAGACAATTGAAGAATGTGTAGTGTGTTGGAGATAGATGGCAGCCTTGAATATGAATATTGTGCAGGTAGTCTTTAAGCATATTGATTGTGCTTTGTAAAAGAAGCAATGGTAAAGACCAAACGTCACTTTATTTTAAATGAATCTATCGCTCGAGCAACAGCAGAACTTTAATATTTTTCATTTCAATTTCTTACAGATATTGAGAAGAGCTGACAAGAATGGTAAGATCATTTACATATTTTAAGACATTTCATGAAAGAATCTTAAGAACGTGGTCTTCACTCACAGTCCTCAAGAATTGCCTGTAGACCCTTTATTACTATTTCAATTGCTGTTTAATATTACCACGTGTTTTTCTTCATGTGTCTAAAGAAACATAGCAAAGAAGAAAAGATTTACTCAGTTATAGGCCAAGGGGCTCATAATAATAAAAACAAAGTTCAAAAAGTGGCCTAAGTCGGTACTTGGACGATCAAAAAGACAGATCAAAGCTGGTTTTAGACGTATCTAAAACCAGTTTAGGCCTTTACCCTGTCTCTGAATGCCTAGAACAAAAAGAGGCATTTTTGAAGGAAGGGAAAAAGGCGGGAGGTAGGCTAACCTAGACTTAGTCATCTGGCAGCCATAACCAAAAGAGTTGACAGGTTGCCAGACGGAACTTATATGTTTTGACTTAGACCAAGTCAAAACAGGTATAAGTTCCAGCCCAGGGAACCTGTCCACCCTCACCGCAATGATCGTGGCAGAAGAGATTCCTAATCTATCCTGCCACAATCGCGATCCCCCCCCCCCAAACTGCTGCAAACCAGCAGAAGAAATATCCAATTTCTTCTGCCAGCACTCCCCCCCCCCGACAAACCCGAATACTGGCAGGAGGCAGCCCAGGCCCTCCTGCCGAAGGCATAACCCCCCCCCAAGAACGCCCCCCACTACTCCAACCCCCCCCCCACTACCCCGGACACCCCTTAACTAACCTTAAAGTTGGACGGACAGACGGACGGGTCTGGTGTCCAGCCGGCCGGCAGGCCTGCCATCCTCGGAATGGCATGCCTGTCCCTTCCTAGTGCATTGTGGGATACACCAGAGAGGGGCCTAGGGCCTGATTGGCCCAGGCACCTAAGGCCCGCCCATAGGAGGGGCCTTAGACACCTGGGCCAACCAGAATTAGGCCAATTGCCTAAGGCCCTTCCTATGGGCGGGGCATTAGGCACATGGGCCAACCAAGGATTAGAGCAGGTGTGGGCAGCTCTGTTTCTCAAGGGCCACAACCAGGTCAGGGTTTCAAGAGATCCACAATGAATATGCTTAAGCAGGTTCCAAAATACATTTAAAAATATAACAAAGCAGGTTCCAAAATACAAAGCAGGTTCCAAAATACATCCAAAATATAAAGCAGGTTCCAAAATACATTTAAAAATATAAGAAAACATAGGTCCTTTTACTAAACAGCGCTAGAAGTTTTTAGCGCATGTCAACGAGGTAAATGTTCTGATGCCCTGTACCCGACACCATTGCTTGATTGACCTACAATCGGCAGCCGTTTTTAAGGTAACCACCAACAACGATGCCAGCTATACAATCCAGGTCTAAGTGTACACTATTTATTTTTTCTGTATTTTTTATGGGAGGGGCATGTCAAAGGCAAAGAATGGGCATGCTCTTAGTGCATCCATAACGCAGAAGCCCTTAGGGCCTGATTCTAAAAACTGCGCCCTAAATTAGGCGGCGGAAAGCACCCCTATCTTAATTGGTTTTATTGGCACACTAATTGCCAGCATCAATTAAAAACCAATTAAAATGCCTTTAAAACACTAATTGCAAATCTCAGCAATGTCGTATGGCAGACACAAGCTCCCTGAAATGTTCCCCTCGACCCTGAAGAAAAGTTTCATTTGAAACATGCATGTTGGGAGAGGTGGTATAAATGATAAGAGATAATCCACGATAAAGCTAAGTGGGATTGATTTTATAAATAAGCTTCAATGGAAAAATATGAAGTAAAAAATTGTTGAAAGTAATAAAAATCAAAAAAAGCTGGACTGACAAAGATGTTGGCAATCGGCAGTATAATGTGCCTGGCTGCACTATGAAGGTCCATACAAAAATATATATATATAAATACAAAATTAAGAAATTAACATTATAGACATGTGGCTCCATGAGTTGTGAGTTTGGGTTTAACATTTTGATAAATTTTGATGTTCTACTGTGAGATACAATATAATTGAGTATCATAGTTGTGGCATATATATAGTTAACGTTAAAAAATGGAGACACCTACGGGCACCTCCAAAAAGAGCGTCTTTATCATACCTACAGATGTGCCTTATGATGCCCAACACCACTGTAGGCGTGGTTAACACCGGAAGTATCGGTGAAAGGTATGCACCAGAAATATAGACATTTCCGGCGCCTACCTTTCATGTAGCCATGATACTGTAAACAGCACCATTGCATGTTTGGCATGCCATTGGCAGCCATTTTTAAGGTAGCTACCAATAATGGTACAAAAAATATATAACCCTAAGGACAATAGTATAGCCAATAAAGTTCAGGATAAAATCCAATATATAATTGGCTAACATGCTTAATCCCTCGGGAGGATGTCTGAACCTGGAAAAATACAAAATCAATACAAATAATCTTAAATAATAAAATGCTAGCCCGCGCATGCGCAGTAGCGAAACATGTTCCCTGATCCCTTTTCTGTCGGGATGTGGCCGCACGACTGCGCATGCGCTAGATGGTGCGTTGAGGAGTCATAATGCAGACCCGGAAGAGCGAAGGAAGCCTCACACTGAGCAACTGTATTTACACTGTGCAACGAGCCTCTGCAACGGTCCCGGGTTCCTCTCAGCCCACCCTTCTCGCGGTCTGGCCGGCTACCTTAGTCCTTTGCCGCCGCCGCCACCCCCTTCCCTTCCCGCGGTCGACAAACCTCTTGCCTCCAGCAGCCGCCGCAGCACTGTAAACACGCTGCTTCGCGGCCTCTACTGCCTTCATTTGCTCTTCCGTTTCTCTGATGACGTCCTCAGGGACACGGAAGAGAAAATCGGGGCAGTAGAGGCCGCGAAGCAGCGTGTTTACAGTGCTGCGGCGGCTGCTGGAGGCAAGAGGTTTGTCGACTGCGGGAAGGGAAGGGGGTGGCGGCGGCAAGGGACTAGGGGAGCTGGCCAGACCGCGAGAAGAAAAAATCGCGTGAGCCACAAAGAGACAGGGAGGAACTGGGAAGAAGGAAGAGGAAGAGGGAAAGGGGCCTGCTTTGGGGTAAGGGTGTGCTTGGAGGCACACAGCTTTGCTTGGGGGGGAGACAGAAGGGGGGCCACGGAGAGACAGGGAGGAACTGGAGCTGGAGAGGGAAAGGGGCCTGCTTTGGGGTAAGGGTGTGCTTGGAGGCACACAGCTTTGCTTGGGGGGGAGACAGAAGGGGGGCCATGGAGAGACAGGGAGGAACTGGAGCTGGAGAGGGAAAGGGGCCTGCTTTGGGGAAGGGCTGTGCTTGGAGGCAGACAGCTTTGCTTGGGGGGGGAGACAGAAGGGGGACCACAGAGAGACAGGGAGGAACTGGAGCGGGAGAGGGAAAGGGGCCTGCTTTGGGGGAGGGGTGTGCTTGGAGGCAGACAGCTTTGCTTGGGGGGGGGGAGACAGAAGGGGGGCCACGGAAACACAGTCAGGGAGGAACTGGAGGGCCAGAGGGAAAGGGGTCTGCTTTGGGGGAGGGGTGTGCTGGGAGGTAGATAGCTTTGCTTGGGGGGGAGACAAAATGGGGGGCCACGGAGAGACAGTCAGGGAGGAATTGGAGGGGTAGAGGGAAAGGGGTCTGCTTTGGCGGGGAGGGGTGTGCTGGGCAGCAGACAGCTTTTCTTGGGAGGGGAGACGGAAGGGGGACCACGGAGACACTGTCAGGGAGGAATTGGAGGGGTAGAGGGAAAGGGGGCTGCTTCGGGGGGAGGGGTGTGCTGGGAGGCAGATCATTTTGCTTAGGGGGAAGACAGAAGGGGGGCTACGGAGAGACAATTAGGGAGGAGGGGGAGAGGGAAAGAGGGCTGCTTTCTAGCACCCGTTAATGTAATTGGCTTAAAGACTAGTTATTTAAATAAAGGACATCAGTATGAGCCCTTAGTGTGCGGACGGGAGATTATGGCTCGGGCTGTATCTCATAGGTGACCAGCACCATACCAAAGTCTAAACGAGAATAGCCCCATACATCATTTAGTCCTTTTCAAAGTTATCAAACCGGTGAGACCTCTCACACTTCCAATACCAATGCCATTTACAGAATCCAGGCAGCAAGTGCTCCTGCATTCAATGTTTTCAAATGCCCTATGCACTAATGGTAACATTGCCACATAGCCAGAAATGACACAAAATAGAAAAAAAGGGCTATTTTAGGGTCCTGCTAGAAATGAATGTAGCATGCCGATAAGACCTGCGTAAGGGTGCACTAAGCCCATTTATAAGTGCAGCTTAGTAGAAGGGCCCCTTGTGTTTTGTATATAGAGTACAAATATATACTTATACAAAGTAAAGCTGAAAGGAAACTAAGTGAAATCATAGAGGGCTAATTGCTACTGGTACATGCTAGATGTACAAGAATAATTTTACCTACAAAAAAAAATGACATAAAGCAATTGAGAGAAATACAAGATTCACTCATTCACTGGTAATTATTCACTGCTTGTCATTTAATTCTGCAAGCAAGTTTTTATGCTTCATTATTTTTCTTAAATGAAGGCTATGCAAATTATATAATGAAGATAATGTCATTAATTCCATTAATTACTTCACACAGGAAACAGCTCTGTTTGGTAAACTGGAGTGTGATCGTACTCTAGAGGTGGTTGGTGTCTTTATAGCCCAGACAAGCTCTTTTTGAACTTTGATTTTTGAAGCTGACTCTTCAATACAAAATCAGTGAACACATTTGTATTTCAACTATTATTTCTTTTAATATTAATTTGAGAAATAGAACTCCTATTCTTAGTTTTATAATATATATAACCCTAGTCTCGTGCTACCCGCCACTCCACACGGCATAGAGCTCTGTCTGGCCAGGTCAGGGGCGGGGACACCTGCCCAACACCAGGGTTCACAAAAAGATGAAACACTTGTCTTGATGCTACAATGACGGTAGTCACAGTCACTCTCTGTTTCACATTTGAGCTTGGGCGTAGGCCGAGGCTGGACATATCTGATAGGCCTGAGGAGGGCAACTTTCCGAGGCTCCAGTCAATCACCAGCCTCACCCTCTTTTGGATGGCAAGAAGCAGACAGGAGCCAGAGGGTAACTGGGATGAAAACAACAGTTTATTTACAGGCAGTCCCCATTTTATGAACATCCAACGTATGTCAGACTCATACTTATGAACGGAGGTTCTATTCTACCTTTGGTGTCCCAATGCGCCCCTCTCTCTCCCTCCTGAGTTCCAATGTGCTCCTCTTTCTCCCGAGTCGCAACGCGCCCCTCTCCCTCCCTCCATTCTGTGCCTCAAGTACCTGCCTTTCTCTGGCGGGTGTTTACCTTCTGGTTGGCTCCCTCCTCCTTCCTGCTGCAGCCGTTTCTCTGCACAAAGCCACGGGCGGCGGCTCCTACTTGCCTCCCACGGCTGAGCCGGAAGCCTTCCCTCTGATGTGGGTTTAAAAAGTAATGTGTAGTACCAGAATCTGCACTCAACTTTGGGCTTGAGGAGTTATACTGAAAACAGGTGTGAATTCCAACACGCATGTTCGGCACAGATGCACACCGTTCTATAACACTGCACACATTTTAGGGGAACACCTCTGCCCCACCTATGGCCCTCCCATGGCACAGAAACAAGTAGGCGTTATTCTATAAATGGATGCATACTGTAAGTGTGTTTTTGAGCAGATCTGCTGTTTCTGCCCTATTTCAGTGCCTTGTGTCCATTAGAACACTTTTCTGCGGCAAACATTCATTATAGAAGTAGCATCTAATGTTCAGCGCCATATATAGAATTCCCCCATTAGCATGCTCCTGACTTGTCCATGCCCCTCCACAGGTACATGCCCCCATGCAATTATCTGCTAGGGAGTCTATCCTGCCTGCCTAAATCACTTTCCAGTGCCTAAGTGGGGATTTTCAGCAGCGTTTAATCAGAAAGTGCCACTGAATATCCCCACAGACTGCCCAACTAAAAAGTGAGCAGGTCAGAGGTGGCACTGGGACAGCTCAAAAGCTATCCTAAATTAGGTGCTAGTCTTATATATTGGGATAGCACTTACATAACTTGTTTTGGTTTTGTTTTTTTTTAAGAGCTCCCAAGGCCCCTTCCGCCTCCCCCGTAACAATGTCCCCCCTCTTTCCCTCCTTCCCCCTCCCTCCTCCTCCCAGCCCGTGGCAAAAAACACTCCCCCTCCCCCAAGCCTACCTGTATCCCTTGTAGGGTTGCCAACTTTTTACTAGAGAAAAACCCAACACTTGCCCCACCTCATGCCCCACCCATGCTCTTCCCTTGCTCCACTCCATGGTCCGCCCAAAATCTCTTGCTACACCTACTGTTTTATCCTTTGCCCATCCCATTCCTCTTCAACTACAGTAATTGTTCACTCCAGGATTACCATCTTAGAAGACAAACTGTTCCCTTCTGCAGAATTAAACATTTATTTGCAAATGGCACTTTTTTAAAAAACTAGGCTACTTCCCCAGCCCCTCCTCCTCAATGTTCACAGTCCAACTTGCAGTGCCAGTGCCAAACGGTCAAAGGCATCTCTCTATTGCTTTCCTCCTTCTTTCTTCTCTACTCCTTTCTGAGACCTTCTTTCTCTTTCTTCCCTCCATTGGGTCTACCATTTCTCTTTCTTTCTTCCTTCCCCTCCATCATTTCTCTCTTCTTCCCTCCCTTATACCCCCAGAGCCATAATTTTTTTTCTTTCTTCCCTCCCCATCACCTTTTTATCCCCCCTTCTATCACTTCTTTCTTTCTTCCCTTCAATCTACCCCAAGTCCCATCATTTCTCTTTGTTCCTTCCCTCACCCCCTAGTCCATCATTTTTATTCTTGTCCTTTCCATTCATACCCATAGGTGAATAACTTCTCTTTCTTCACCCCATCACCTTTCCCTCTTTCTCTCCCTCCACCTTCTTCCCCCAGGATAGCGACTGTGAAAGAAAAATGTTATCTTAGCACACAAAGATGTTATCTTAATATATACAGTATGTTAAAATAAACATCAATTGTATGTTATAATGAGATATTCTAATACATTTACATACAAAATTTAAAAATATTAAAATAGAGATGTTCATTGTTCTAACTATTATCTGACAACGCCTAAAGGCACCACTGCATAAGATTTTACAAAAAATATTTTTGAAGCATTACTAAGGAATGTTATAGTGTTTTTGGTTCAACTTATGTTGATAAAGATATTTTTGAGCTCTTTTCTTTGTTGTAGCGCTCCTTATTAGTTTTACTTTGGCGTTTTATGAGTCTCATTAGCCATAACGTCAATACAGAAAGTGTTTATTGCAGTTTTCAGGGTCTTGCCACGTCTGGTCAGGTAGAACCGTTTCAGCCATCATGGGCCATGGCAGGTCAATTAAGACTTGCCCCCAATAGCAGAGGCTTTTCCCACCCCCAAACTCTATAATGTTCTCCTAAAGTTAGGCACTTACATTGGTGCGCCTAGCTGATATAGGCACCTGACTTAATTGATTAATAGGCTTAATTGGCACTAATAATTGGCAATTAACTTATAATTGATATTAATTAGATTTAATTGAAAGTTAGGCACACAACTTTGTAGGCACATAGCACAAAGTGGCTACCTAAAAGAGGGTGTGATTTATAGTTATACACCTGTTTTCGACTTAGGCATCTTTGAGCGTACAAATTAGACCGATGCATTTAGGCCAAGATTCTTGGCATAAATAGGATGCACCTAAAAGCATACATAGCACTGCCTACTGCCACTTAGGTAGCACTAAGGGCTCCTTTTACAAAGGTGCGCTAGCAGTTTTAGCGCGCACTAGCCGCTACCGCCTCCTTTTAAGCAGGCAGTAATTTTTCAGCTAGCGTGCACTAATCTCCCCTCTTAAAGTCAATCAATTTGCTTAATCTTTGTAAACCGCATAGAACTTCACGGTATTGCGGTATATAAGCTGTTATTATTATTATTAATCTTGTGCGTGCGCTTAAAACACTAGCGCACTTTAGTAAAAGGAGCCCTAAGTGTGATTCTATGCAGTCTGCCTAACTTTTATAGAATCGTGCTTAACACCACACTAGTCCAGTGTTGATTTTTTTTAGGCAACCTATGTAGACTTAGACCTGGTGCTTAAGGTGCTGATCAAAGCCAGAAGAAAGCTAGGCTGCATAGAGAAAGGCATAACCAGCAAAGGAAAGGAAGCATTAATGTCCCTGAACAAATCATTGGTTAGGCCTCACTTGGAGTATTGTGTTCAGTTCTGGAGGTCTTATCTTGTATTTCTCTGAACTGCTTCAAGTCTCTTTATGTCCTTAGCAACAAAAATAGTACAGGGTTTGTATCAAAAGACATATGAAAAGAGACTTGAAGATCTGAATATGTATACTCTAAAGGAAAGGAAGAACAGGGGAGATATGATATAGATGTTTAAATACTTAAAAAGTACTAATATAAAAACAGATCTTTTGCAAAGATGAGGAAGCAATAGAATTAGAGGACATTAATTGAAGTCGCAGGGTGGTAGGCTTTGGAATGGAGAGGATACTGGATGCATGATGGAGGTGGTGGGGACAAAAACAGTGAAGGAATCTGAAAATGATTCCTATACTGAAAGAGCATGGTATCAAAGCATAATTAAATGGGCTGCACAGAGCAGCTGACACAACTCTGGCTGTCTTATTAGGCAAACTGGATAGAACATACAAGTTTTCATCTGCCATCATTTACTAGACTTCTTTATTTCCAAATGCAAATATTTTTATAATTTTGGAGAAGTTCTGGGGCTGAAGAATGTATGAAATTTAGGTCAAATTGGGCTTTGTTCAGGCCAGGCCTGAGCTTTGTTATTATAATTATCTTAGAAAATTCAGCTGACAACATTATTGATCCAAGTTGGTGTACCAAAGTATATATATTGGCATGGAATTTTTGAACGCTTGCTGTGAAGTAATAGTTACAAAAACAGTAATATTGCCAAAAATTAATTACCTAATATAAACTCCCACTTGGCAACTAAAGTTTGCAGGGACCAGTGTGGAAAACACAAATTATTAACCTGAAACAAAATTAGCCTCAGAATTAACAAGCTGAGAACACAGCCCAGCTTGACCAAAGAGCCACAAGAAGGCTCCAAAGTGTTCAAATCATTGGCTCCTCTAACTGGGGGGAAAGCACAGTAAAAAAATAACTCGGCAGACAAATGCTGCTAATGAGAAAAACTTGTGCTCACACCAACCAGTTGAGCAATCAAAGTTTATAAAAATGCCCCAAACTTGGTCACATGCTGTGAAGTCATTGACATGCAAAGAACTGTGGCGCAAGGTTATTCTGAAAGCATGACAACCTAGCACTTGAATGCCCACCCATATGGGTAGTTGGAGATGGATATGTAGAGACTCCCCTTTAACTAGCCTATCATAACCGATGGTTCTATATGCTTAAGCTGAGTAGACCTTTGCATCTCAGGACCAACCACCATGATTTATTCCTCATTAAGATGAACTGATCATGAAATGCCTAGTTGGCATTACTTCCAGTTTTATCCATCTAGAGTAAATGACAGAAGTTCCATTAATGTCTGTGAACACAAACCATATATAAAATGAGCATGGACATTGCTTCCCCAAACGAGCTGCCTTAACCTTGGTTGCCACTTGCAAATTCATTGTTCAATCACTGCATCTCTTTTCTCTCTTCCAACTCTAGGGAGCCTGGTATTGCTTCCCCCTCCCTCGAACTGGAGTAATTCAACCTACCGGGCCGCTAGCAGCCTCAGTAAGGAAAGCATGCTGCTTTTCGCCTGCTCTGGCCTGCTTACCTACAACTTCATGTTTCTGTGTAGGTAGGAAACTGTATGAGAGAGAAGGACTTCCATGGTAGGTCAAAAGCAGCGTGCTTTCTTTACTGAGGCTGCTGGTGGCCCAGAAGATTGAGAGACTCCAGCACGAGGGAGAAGGGGAAGCAGAATTGGAAGGAGAGAGAGAGATACAGTGCCTGTAAATTTTGGATGGGAGGGTAAAAGATATGAAACAACATTGCGGGGGGGGGGGGGAGCAGGGGGTTAGGGAGAGAGATGCAAGACCGCAAAAGGAGAGGTTAGAGGAAACGAAGGGGAGAGAGAGAGAGGCATAATCTGGAATGAGGAAGGGCAGAGAATTATGGGACAACAGTGGGGGGAAGACTAAGAAGATGCTGGATCCATAGAGAGAGAGAGATACAGTACAACGGGGAAGAGGCAGGGGGAAAGATGCTGGTCCTAGGGTGGGGGTGCTGGGAAAAGAGAAAAGAAGATGTACAATAAGTCATTTCTTTTTGTGTAATATACTTTTTTTTCTTGACGGTGCAATCAATCACCTTGTCAAAGGTATATTATGCACTAAAGGATTTCATTAAGAATTCTACTTAATGATGAAAGTATCTTGTTTTCTTTTTAAACTTAATTGCTTTCTCTTATCACACCAATGTGTTAATTTGTAATTCCTATCCTGTTTAGCATCCTGTGAAAATGAACTGATTGTGGGTTGTTGGTTTTTTTTTTTTCAATCTTCCATCTAACTTTACTGTATCCCAAATATTGACATTATTAGGTTACTCTTTATAAGCATATTTTGTTGAGTATGTTCAGTCATTCATTCATGTTTAGCAGTTTGCCATTTTCATTTGGTAGCAAAACCAAAATAATTTCAACGTTAGTTTCCTGTATATTAATGGAGCCCCCTCTAGGGGCACTCAATATGAATACAGTATTTGCAAACCCTGACATGAGGAGATACTTTACACAATATTTGATGTTCCAAAATAAAAGTTTTCACTGGGAGCATTTCTTCAGAGTAAAACAGTATAAATAGTAACAATTTTAGTTGCAGCTTTCATATGATAAAATTTCAAAATAAAAGAGGGATTTCTGAACCATGCTTATGTGCTTTTCCGGGATACCCTCACTTCCATGCTTTAGACAGAATGACTTCAGGTACCTGTTGATAGACTTCCTGACTCTCTAAGGTAGCGTTGTCCAACATCAGTCTTCAAGGGCTGCAATCCTATAGGTTTTCAGGATTTTCTCAATGAATTTGCATCTATTTGCATGCCCTGCTTCCATTGCAATGTTATTGTATTATTATGAATTGATATGATATATAAGAGATATTTAATGTGAATACAATTTAAAAACAACAATAACAATAAATAATCTATCATAATAAAACCCTAAGCACGCATGCGCACTTACAACTTTGTGATCCCTGCCTCCGTGATCTGTAGCTCCATGGCAGGGTTCGACACGTTCAGCTGGAGCCTGCGGCGGTTTGTGTGTGGCAGACCCTTTTCCTTTTGGTTTAGTTTTGGTGGGTGTCAGCAGCGATGGACTGGGGAGGGGGTGTTTGAAGCGGTGGTAGGCCAGATGGTAGGTAGCAACAGCGGGGGCTGGTACATGGGGGAGGGGCAAGCTTCGGCGCTGGAGGGAGGCAGGCAGGATGGCTTTAGTGCAGCAGATATGGAGGGAGGTAGGCTAGCTAGCTTCGGGGGAGGGGGGTGGGACAAAGGCTGGAAGGAGTGAAGGTGGATATAGGAAGGAGCACTGGGGGCACTAAGGAAATGGGAAGGGGCACTAAGGACATAGGAAGGAGGCACTGGGGCACTAAGGACATGGGAAGGGGCACTAAGGACATAGGAAGGAGGCACTGGAGCACTAAGGACATAGGAAGGAGGCACTGGGGGCACTAAGGACATAGGACGAGGCACTAAGGACATAGGGAAGAGACACGGGGGCACTAAGGACATGGAAAGGGGCACTAAGGACATAGGAAGGAGGCACTGGGGCACTAAGTACATGGGAAGGGGCACTAAGGACATAGGAAGGAGGAACTGGAGCACTAAGGACGTAGGAAGGAGGCACTGGGGGCACTAAGGACATGGGAAGGAGGCACTGGGGGCACTAAGGACATAGGAAGGAAGCACTGGGGCACTAAGGACATGGGAAGGGGCACTAAGGACATAGGAAGGGGGCACTGGGGCACTAAGGACATGGGAAGGAGGCACTGGAGCACTAAGGACATAGGAAGGAGGCACTGGGGGCACTAAGGACATGGGAAGGAGGCACTGGGGGCACTAAGGACATGGGAAGGAGGCACTGGAGCACTAAGGACATAGGAAGGAGGCACTGGGGGCACTAAGGACATAGGAAGGGGGCACTGGGGCACTAAGGACATGGGAAGGAGGCACTGGAGCACTAAGGACATGGGAAGGGGCACTAAGGACATATGAAGTAGGCACTGGGGGCACTAAGGACATAGGAAGGAAGGAGGGAAGGAATAGAAAGGGACAATTGTTGGGCCTGAGTGTAGAAAGTGGTCAAGGAAAGAGAGAGAAAGAAAGACAGACAGCGGAAAAGGAGAGAGAGAGAAAAAAAAAAGAAAGACAGACAGACTCTGAGTAGGTGGGGGAAGGGTTTTCCACACACCAGCCTGCTTCCTATTACCACAAGCAGGTTTCTCCCTAACCCTGTTTCTAATAGGCTGCTCAAATGGTTTTAGGCTTCTGACAGTGGCAGGGACAGGTCTGTACATAGTTTTTCCCTCTAACCTTTTCCTGCTCTGCCTCTTCTACCTCCATATCAATGTCTGAGCAGAAGTCAGCTTGATCAGTTAATTGGCAGGTCACCTGGTCAGCAATCCTGCACCTAGGCTCAGTGTGGTTTCTCTTGCTGTTTGGGACAAAACCCGGGACGGATTTGGGTTTGTTATGAGTAAAACCCGAAATGGACCTGGGTTTGTCACACAGCCCATAAGGTTAGAGCTATGGCAGCTTCAGTAGCTTTCCTCAGATCTACACCTATTGAGGAAATTTGTAGAGTTGCTCAGTTCATACCTTCACTTCTCACTATTGTCTGGATACTTTCTCCAGACGGGATGGACAGTTTGGCCAAACAGTATTACAAAATTTATTCTCCTAAATTGCCAACCATCTCCTAAATTGCCATCCATCTCCTAAATTGCTACCATCCCATTCTGGTTAGCTTGGAGGTCACCCACATGTGCGAATACCTGCCTGCTTGTCCTGGGATAAAGCACAGTTACTTACCGTAACAGGTGTTATCCAGGGACAGCAGGCAGCTATTCTCACAACCCACCCACCTCCCCTGGTTGGCTTCTCTGCTAGCTATCTGAACTGAGGAGACGCGCCCTACGCTGGGCGGGAAGGCACTTGTGCATGCGCGGTGCGGGCGACTCGAAACTTCGAGTTTCTTCAAGCAAGTCTGCTTGTGAGGCGTCCGCATCCGGGCTCCGTCGATGACGTCACCCACATGTGAGAATAGCTGCCTTCTGTTCCTGGATAACACCTGTTACGGTAAGTAACTGTGCTTTCTATCATCCGTTAATGTAACGGGCTTAAAGACTAGTATAATAATAAATATGTAATGAATGGACTTCCACATAGATGGCTCAGTTGATTCAAACAAAAATCTTTTTACACCATATCATTAGTCCATTAATGTGTTGTAATATTTGTGTCCTGTGCTGCTCCAACTTAGTATTTCAAATAATGAGAGGAAGTTCTTAAAAGTAAGTCTTGCTGAATAAGTTTTAATGAAATATGTTTCGTGAAAAGTCATTATTTGATATAAGTTAGAGCATTATAAGATGCAAATATCACACCACTTTAACAGACTAATGATACTGTGCAAGAAATCTTTTGTTTGAATCAACTGAGTTAGGAATGATGAAGTCCATTCACTGCAAATTTATTAATACATATTCCTCTCTCTGACTATAAGTGTTCATTAGCTTAGGTTTTATGGATTCAATTGGATTAATTTATGAATAAAACTCTATTACTTAGCCTCAAGATTGTTATAACAATTTAGCTTGAGTTTCTGTATTATTAAATGCTAGACATAAGGCAGTTTTCTCTTTTCTCTTTTACTGTAAAATAAGAGTAGACAATTTCTATAATAATATAGGGGCTCCTTTCAGGGCTGTGGAGTCGGTACATAAAACCTTCAACTCCAACTCATTTATTATGGTATCTCCACTTTGACTCCAACTTTATTTATATACGAGGGGCCACTGAAAATGTCCCTGCCCAACCAAGAAGAGAATGATACGGAGCCATGAGCCATGAAACTTACATGTTATTCCACACTTTCCTTGACACTTTTCATTTCAATGATATGAAATGAAAAGTGTCAAGTGTGGAATCACATCTTTCAGCGGCCCCTCAAATCTATGTAGGTGTTGTACATGCAAGGTGTAGCTTCTTGGGATTTTGGTTTAATTTATGTTTATCATTTTTGGTCAGCTGTTATGGATTTGGCATTTGTGTTCTGTGTGTGTCACAGAGGTATTCTGTTAGCATGATTTTTCTATGCAGCATTTTGTAGTAATTTGGCTTGTTTAGTTGGCTCGATAGTAGAGAGGATATTTGTGAGGGGAAAGGGCAGACAAGGGTTTTGTTGATCCTTGTTCTGTGTTTGTGATTTATAAAATGACAGTTGTACAGAATATTGTGGCTTTTTATGCTTTAATACAATAATTTCAATATAAAATCATAGCTATTTGAGGCTTGTGCGGATGGGATCAGACAGAGTTCATGGGGACAAATTGTCCCCATGTCATTCTCTAGGTACCACTTTCACCAATATAAATATTATAAAATATATTACATTTTGTAATCATCAAATAACTTGATATCAAAATATATTCTAAAAGTAAAACATATCCTGAAAAAAATGGGTTAATCAAATTATTATCTGTGAAATAAGAAATATAAGCATTATAGCGTATTTTATGCTCCATAAGATGTACTTTTCCCCCCAAAAGTGGGTGGAAATGTAGGTGTGTCTTATGGAGCAAATATAACAATTTTTTTAACACACACCCTCTCCCCAGTACCTTTTTGTATCAACAGGAGCTTTTTGTATCAATAGGAGCTTTCCGTGCTCCTGCCCCTCCCTCACTAGATGGCTGCCTCCTCATCTCGTGCGGCAGAACGGCGCACAAGACAGACATGAGCTTTTCGCGTTCCTGCCTGGCCCCATACCATTCCCTGAATGGCTGCTGTCAGTTCTTGCTGGACTTGCAAGAACTGACAGCAGTCATTCAGGGAGCGACGCGGGGACCAGGCAGGAGCGTGAAAAGCTTGCGCCTGCCTTGTGTGCTGCTCTGCCACAAGAGATGAGGAGGCAGCTGTCCAGCTAGGGAGGGGAAGGAGCACGGAAAGCTCCTGCCGATACAGCGCTGGATACAGCTCCTGCCGATACTGCCAGAATTAAAATAAGGTACCGGGGGCCTGCCTGCCGGGGTGTCTGCCTTCTTGCCTGCCTGCCAACCTACCACTAGACCTGCCCTGCGCCCTGTACCCTGTACTTTGTTCTGTACTAAACCACCAGTGGGGGGGACAGGGGACAGGGCAGGGCAATGGGACAGGGTACACTATTTGGTTCAGAATTTTTTTCTTGGTTTTTCCTCCTCTACACATAGGTACATCTTATGGTCAGATGTGTCTTATAGAGCGAAAAATACGGTAATATTTGCATGACATACAATTTAACTCTACTAGGAGTTGGAGTTGGCACAATTTCACTGATTTTGACTACACTAGCCCAAAAATTGCTTCTGACTCCACAACACTGGTCCCTTTACAAAGCTGCAGTAAGCATTAACGCGTGCTTACCGAAGCAAAAAATAGTGTATTGCAGGGCACTCTGAGGTATTCCAAGGTAATTTTGGGATATGTGTTTACCACCCATGCGCTAAAAAATGTATTTCTTTTTTTGCAGTAGGGGCATGTTTGGGGTTCAAGAATGGGTGTGTTATGAGTTGAGTAGGAATAGTTGAAAGCTGTGACGATGCAGCCTACCCCCTGAACACATTCCCCCATCTGATTCCATGATATTTAATTTCTCCCTTCCTATCCCCCACCACCACCAAGGTCTGATTTCTATCCATCCCTCATCCTTCCCTCCCTGGCAGATCAAACCCACTTAAATGCCCTCCTTCCCCCCCCCCCCCAATGCATTATCTCCAGCCCCTGCCCTGCCTCTCTGACAGATCAATCCCATCCACAGTCTACCCTCAACCAATCCTTGAACTCTCTAGGACCTATCATTTTGGTCTAGTAGGTCCTTGGTGGTAGCTTCCTTCCTCTGCTGTCACCTTAGTCAACACTATAATCCAAAAATGGATCTCCTGATACTCTCCCCCAACAATATTGTGTGCAGAAAGCACACTGACAAAGAAAGATACACTTTACTGTGTCTATACTACAGTTTATCCACAGGCTCAGATAACTTTAATATCGTAATAATTTTGCCTGTTTACCTACAGTAACAGTATACCAGTCACACAGCTGCAATTTTTGGGCTGGAGGGGATAAAAGAGGCAAAAGATAATAATCAGCTATTAAAAGTAGAATAAACATTTATAAAATCATATTTAACCATCCTTTAGCCTTCATACTCAACCTCAAAGAAAAAAATGTTGGTTACACTATTAGGCTTGTGCTTTGTAAAGTACTATAGTTCAAATAGAATCTCTGCTTATACTGGGGGGGTCACGGGATGCCTCTCCCCATCCTTTTGCCGCAATTCAGCTGCAATATCACAATTAGTCAAATTTTGGTCTTCACGTTTTGCGATTGTTCCCCGACCCGATTCATTAAACAGTTTCCCGATCAATCTCCGATCCGATCCAATCCACCCATGCAAATGAGGGGAAATGGCATGCAAAAAAAGTAGGAAGCCATCAATTCACTAAGCAGAAGAAGAAACACCGATTGGGTCTGCCAATCCGAAAAGAAGCGACTGCTGAGGATCAGTCGCTTACTAGCCTTCTCGATGCTCATTCCCTCTTTCACCCTGAAATATCAGTATCGAGGTTACAACCCCATATAAAACAACCATCAAAATTACAAATAAAACTAAAATATCTTTACATATGTGTAAGAAATCCTTTTTTATATATTCTGTAAAAAGCGCATTGCGAGCCCGTGGTTTTAGCCCGCGGATTTAAAGAGTGTTCTGTTTGATAATCTGGCTACACAAAATAATTCACTGCGTCGGTCACAAATCATTTCTTTTTAAAAATGTCCAACTCACAGGGCCAACAAAAGTAACCTGCAGCCTCTCCTCCCCCTTTCTTTTGAGCTCGCTTGTTCTTTGCCGCCAATGACGTGCGGGAATAAAGCCCACCCACTAACTACATAGTAAGGGTGAAGAGCTAGCGCATGCGTAACTTGCATCAATAAACAACAAGGATACTCTGCACATGCATTTTGATCGCTTTTACAGCGATCAGTGGCGTGTGTCCGATCAGATCATTTGCATGTAGAATCTGTAGTGAATCGGTCGCTCAGCAAAACTCAGCCAAGAATCGCCCAACAACAATCCAGATCGCTAAGTTTAGGTCAACTTTTACTAAGCATTTTTAGGGCACGCAGGAAATTACCGCGCGCTACGTTTTAGAACTAACGCCAGCTCAATGCTGGCATTAAGGTCTAGCGTGCGTGGCAATGTAGCGAGCGCTATTCCGCACGTTAAAGCCCTAACGCGGCTTAGTAAAAGGAGCCCTTAGTGAATCTAGGCCTTTGTCTGCTGGCATTTTCTATGTAATCTTTTCCCCTTTGTGCTTACACTTTTGTATGTGCTGAGAGTATTGTTCAGATTAGTGCTGCCCGATTCACGATTCGAATCGGTTCACCGATTCACTTCAGGTGAATCTATTCGAATCGATTTAAATTTTAAAAAAATTGGCTTCCCGATTCGGACCCTCGCCCCCTAAAGCAGGAGCGGCAGCGCTGCTCTTGCTGGCCGCTGCTGCACCTGATTTAGAGGGCGAGGAGGGAGGGTCATTCGGGAAGTGCTACGTCTGACTTCCCTCCTGGCCTCCCCGAAGGACTGCCCCCCCTGAAAAACTGCGTACCTCCCCCCCCCCCCGGGAAGGCCTCTGTGTCCCCCTGGCCTCCCCGAACCGTTTACCTAACAGATTCAGCCGAAGATCGCCAGAGCCTGGGACCAACAAGATTTGAATAATGACCAGACGACAAAAAGTAGAAAAACTAATTCTATTTTCCATTTTGTAATTATAATATGTCAGATTTGAAACCTGTATCCTGCCAGAGCTGGTGTTAGACAGCAAACGTGAGCTAGGATTTAACAGAGAGAGGAAAAGTCTTTTTTGTTTGTTTATTTTGTTTACACCACAGCGCCAGTGTGGTTAGGAGAAGGCAAAGGGGGTGAAGAGGCTATAAAATAAACCCACCAGGACTAACTAATTCAGTAGTCTGAATCGAATTGAATCGAATCAAAATTTTGTTTTCTGAATCAGGCAGCCCGGCCCATGTGCTTAAGGCCCCGCCCACAGGAGGAGCCTAAGGCTCCCGGGCCTATTCTGATTGGCCCAGGCGCCTCAGGCCCCACCTGTGGGCGGGGTTTCAGCCGCCTGGGCCAATCCGGCCCCATTCCAGAGCCGGCTGGCCTGCCGGACGGGCGGACTTGGCACCCATCCGATCGGCCAATGATTTGAGGTACGGGGAAGGGGGGGTGGGAGTGGGGGGGTTGTGCGGTCAGCCGGGGGGGGCCGATCAGGGGTTCGGAAGGGCGGATGTTGGGGGGAGGGGGGTTGTGTCGAGGGCAGGAGGGCCTGGGATCCCTCCTGCCTGTATTGTAATGGGGGGTGGGGGATAGAGGGGTCTGCCTGGGCAGGAGGGGTTGGACTCCTTCCTGCCCGATCGTGTAGGGGGGTGGGGGTCGAGAGGTCAGGAGGGCTTGGGCTCCCTCCTGGCCTGATTGTAATCGGCGAGGAGGGGTCGCGGATCGCTGGGGCCAGGAGGTTTTGGGCTTCCTCCTGCCTACGATGTTGTTGTGGGGTGCCGCGGGTGCCCGGGGCAGGAGGGCTGGCTCTCTCCTGCCCCGATGTCATCGGGGGGTGGGGGGTGATGTATCGCTGCAGGAGAAATTGACCATCTCCCATGCCGCGATGCGATCACTCCTCTACCCGAACTGCCACAACCCGCGGCAGGAGAGATTGGCCATCTCTCCTGCCGCAGGTCACGGCAGTTTGGGTAGAGGGGTGATCGCATCGCGGTAGGGGAGATGAGGCATCTCTCCTGCCGCGATGGTTGCGGTGGGTGGGTAGGTAGGTTGCCGGGCCGCTGAACTGATCGCGCCAGCGGCCATCAGCTCAGCAGCCCTTTTTTCGGCACTGTTTTGACTTCGTCTAAGTCAAAAAGGTATAAGTGGCGACTAGGCAACCTGCGTAAGGTTTTGGTTATACCTGCTGCAAACCTAGGTGTAGGTCGGCCCACCTCCCGCCCACCGCCAGCTCTTTCCCCTCCTCTAAACACGCCTCTTTTCTCTCTGTGCGTTTAGTGGCAGGGGAAAGGCCTAAGCTGTTTTTAGATACGTCTAAAACCAGCTTTGGTTATGGGTACTTGGACGATTAGGCTTTTTGATCGTCCAAGTAGCCATTTAGGACACTTTTTAGACTTTTTTTTTTATTATTATGAACCCCATAGAGTTCCTAGAATTTCACGAAAATTGTTTCTTTAATTTCAATAATGTAACTTTATTGACAAGTACAATTTAAGCTTTTATATTTGAACCAGGAAATTAGTTTTGCAAACTGCCTTCATTTGATACATGCAATTGCTATCAGATCCAGGTTTATAGTGAAAGGGCCCAATAATCTGCACTGTTTCAGTATATATGGCTTTATTGCGGTTTGGATCTTCCACAAGATCTTCAGTAGTGAATTGGGATAAAAAGTAGTGTAGGAAATGAGTTAGCATCTTATTTCTATGAAAAATACATAAATTAGAAACCAATACATCTTTTTCTCATAAAATATTTGATAAAGTGAATGTGAGTGAAATGAATTTTACTAGGGCTATTGCATAATGACAAGAAATGTGTCTTGAATACCATCAACCTTATTGAATTATGCAAGATCAGAGCAATAATGATCACAAAGGAGCTGCAGATTATTTAAATTCAAATGTATAGTTCTGGAAAGTTTAAGACCATAGTTTTGCCTATTTTGACTTATAATTCAAATTAATTTTGTTAGTGTATTAGTAGAATATAAAAAATAGCTTTACGTATGTTATGCTTCATAAAAATTGTGTATTTGGAAATATTTTAAACTTGTATTCAAAATGATAAATAAGCACATTATAGAAAATGGCTGGAATATTCTACCCCTAAGAAAACACAATAATCTTTATAAACCTAATATTAATATGTCAGACTAATGAACAATGCCAAATCCAAACTCAGTAATCTGCTGCAATGGAACCAAGACACTCAGCTGAACAAACTAGTGCATACAAACTATAGAGTCTTGTACTATGCTGCAGTAAAATTTGCAGTTTCTGCAGCTTAATATGGGACTTTACCATAGGGTAGCTGCAAATTTATAGGAACTGAATGGACTTCAGTGCATTTGCTGCAGGAGAATCGCTACCGAGGCTTTATAAAAGGGGCCCTTGTTGTGGTAAGTATTGAGGATATTCTCAGAGTATGCCATTACAAGTGCCACATTAAATTTGCAGATACTGCACAGTATTTTGCAGGGCCGGCTCAAGGAGCTATGGCACCCTGAACCAACTTTTGCTTTGGTGCCCCCCCCACACACACACATACACATGCATCAGCGCTCCCTCACATCAGGTACCTTTAGCCAGCCAACTCATCTGTATAACTCTAGTGGTACTGGGGGTGATGGATGATGGGAGCAGAATGATTCCTGCTCATGCTTGTCCTAGTGGCACCTTCTTCAAAATGGTGCTGTAGGTTAAAGTAGGGTTACCAGATGTCCGGATTTCCCCGGACATTTCCTACTTTTCGAGGACATGTCCAGGGATCTGGACAGCTTTTCAAAACCTGGCACTTTGTCCGGGTTTTGAAAAGCTTCCCGTCAAAATCGTGTCGGGAAGGGGCATCTGCGCAAGCACAGACACAATGCGATGATGTCACATGCACGCACACGTGACATCATTGCATCATGTCTGCACTTGCATGGATGTCGGCTGGGGGCAGGGCTGGGGGTGGAACGGGGCGTGACACAGGCGGAACGGGTCAGAACTGGGTGGGCCTGGGGGCGTGGTCATGGGTCCAGATTTTCCTTTGGGAAAATCTAGTAACTCTAGGTTAAAGCTACTATATAGAAGATAAAAAGCCCTTATATGGCAACTTGAACCCCCTACCCCCATCAGTAGTACTACATGACTGTCGCTGGGGGTAGAAGCACTATTCTCGACTCAATCCTGGGTACCCCCTTACCACTCAGGTTTTCAGGATATCCACAATGAAAATGCAAAAACTTGATTTGCAAACATTGTCTCCATTATATGCAAATGTCTTTCATGCATATTCATTGTGGATATCCTGAAAACCTGACTGGCAAAGGGGTACTCCAGGATCGAGTTGAGAAATGTTGCTCTACAACATCTACTGTAAAAAATTGGTGCAACTCTCCTTTTAAACCCAACACGAGGATAACAGTTGCACTAATATTTAAATTATTAAATAAAGGGGTTTCAGTTTCAGTTGAGCCCGTACTGAAACCCCTTTATTTAATAATTTAAATATTAGTGCAACTGTTATCCTCGTGTTGGGTTTAAAAGGAGAGTTGTACCAATTTTTTACAGTAGAGTTTTCATAGTATTGGTATTTAGAGTTTTTGGTTTTTTGGAGCTCTACAACATCAACATATCTACTGTGAAAATTAAATAAGTCAGATCTTTTGTGTGAAAGGCCCCAACAACAGAATACATTACCTCTCTCTTTGCGTCTGAAGTATAATAGGCAAGCTATAACCAAGAATTTGAAAATGTTTTATTTTAACAGCTTTTGACATTGTCTTGAACTGAAGTGGTGATTTTATTTAATGATCTTTTATATAATTTTAACTGTATAGGGATGCTTGTTTTATTTGCATTGTGTAAGTTATTTTGTACCCCAGCGAGGATAGTAGATTGTGTGGGATATAAATGGTGTAAATTATATAAAAATCCCTATGCTAACAGAATACCTGATCTCAGTTATGTTCTTACAACATAGAAAGACTCTCAGAGTACAGAATAAGTGATCACTAATTAAAAATACAATAAAAATATATACTCAAATTAAACTGAACCTCCAAGAAACCTCTCTGTGCATGCACTACACCAGAAAAATAGGAGCTGTAAATCTCCCTTATTATGCAAAATATAAAATTAGTGGATTTAAGGATCAATATTCAGCTGGTGGCACTCAGTATTTTGCTGAGTGCAACTGACATTGTGCCCAGAAATTCAATGCCAGGCCATGTCCATGTTTTGACATTGAATATCTGGGTTTCCAGCATTGGCTAATACACACATGGTTAAATGCCATATTCAGCACTTAAATGACTATGAGTTATACTGCATAACGATAGGAACGACTTTTGTGTGATCCTATTTATGTGATAAATCTGGCCAGTTAAATACCATGGGCTCCTTTTACTAAGCTGCGATGGCGTTTTTAGCACGCGCAGGATTTTAGCACGCGCTAACCCGCACTACGCGGCTAGAACTAAAGCCAGCTCAGTGTTGGCATTAGTGTCTAGCGCGCGGGGCAATTTAGCGCACCCTAAGCGCATGCTAAAACCACTATTGCAGCTTAGTAAAAGGAGCCCTAAATACTGGCACTTAACTGGCCAAGTGCTGAATCTGCCCTGGAACACCCCCAAATTAGTCAGTTTTCGGTTCAGAACTAACCAATTATTTTTTTAGGCAGTAATAACCAGTTAAGTGCCACTGAAAATGTCTGGTTAGCCCTGAACAGCCAAGTACTGTTTCTGGCTAATGTAGAGGGCTATTTTCAATATGATATCCAAATCTGAGTTTGCATGCTTTGCGGAAAACACTCAAAAATCCAGTACCAAACATGGCCATTTTTAAAACTGCAAAACGTCTAATCTTGATTTTTCATAAATGGCCTTTTTGTCAGATGTGTATCTATCTAAAAAAACAAAACAAAAAAAACAACCCACTTCCAAAAGAAAACCACACAAAATATGCTATACTTGTCATCTTTTAGATTTTTTTGTTACATATATATTTTTATTTCCTTATCAAAAATTGTTTGTTTTTGTTTGTGCAATAATTTTATATATTAATGTAGGCCGTTCATATATATTCATCATTTTAGTTCATTGTTCTTAATTAAATACAAAATGAAAAATGTACATTATTGATAAGTGTTTATATTTTATATGTTAATGTTTTTTATTTATGATTTTAATATATTCTCATTGTTTAATGTACCCTGAAGAAGGCATATTTGGATGCCTAAACTAGGATCCTTGGATGGAGCTTTTGGGCCTCCCCCCCCAACAAAAAAGTGTTCCGCTGCCTATCACTGAAACAACTGTATCTCCCCTATTCCTTCTCTAGGGTATACTTGTTCAAGTTTTCCAGTCTCTTCTCATAGGTCTCACCTCAGCCAAAATTGTTACAGCTCAGTTTGTTTCAGAATCTATAGTATTATAGGACCTATATTTTGGAATTCATTACCCTCTGAAATCAGACTGCTGTCATCATATCCTGATTTTTGAACTGCTCTCAAAACTTTCTTATTCATAAATGTTTTTATGATTAACCCTGTTTTCTGGCCCTACTAACTTTCCTGGGAGATTCAATTTAATTTAATTCTACATTTATAGCCCACTTAACTACAAAGTTCCAAGCAGTTTACAAGTTAAAATATATAACATCTAATATTTTTTTATAACAAAGTATGCCAACAGGTAGTATATATTTACAATGGCAGTAACATCAATCTTAACCAAAATATATCTAAAATAACCATCAGCTGATAATATAGGCCCTCCTTTACAAAGCCACACTAGCATTTTTAGCGCCGGCTGCGGCAGTAAGAACGCCAACATTCATAGGAATTCTATGAGTATCGGAGTTCTTACTGCAGCAGCCGGTGCATAAAACACTAATGTGGCTTTGTAAAGGAGGGGGATACATTTAAGTGTCATTATCATCAATCTTACTCAATCAAGGTACTTCTGAAATAATCATGTCTTTATTGTCTTTCTAAATAACCCAATGTTGGATAGATTTCTAATTTCATTGGGTAAAACATTCCATAGCTCTGCAGCTCTACCCAGGAGTATTTTCTGTCTAGAGAATAATCTACAATCTTTAATGGATGGCATCGCAAACCGTAATTCTCCTGAGGCATGTAAATATCTTGTTAATTTGCATACAGTTATCAAACATCAAATAACTAGGACATAACCCATATAAAATGTTAAAAAGGGGGGGTCACGTGACGCTATGAGCCTGTGAGGACGCGACTCACATCGGCTCCGGGCCCCAATCCGATTCTATTAGCCTCGGCGACTTCAAAATTCATCCTGGCCGGGTCCCCTGGAGAAGCCCAGCATCGGGCTTCCATGGATCAATATTTGACCCGGTCGCAAGAGCCGGCGCGCTCAAAATCTGTGCGAGCAGGAAAACAAAAAATAACTCCGAGCGCACCTAAAATGGCGGCCGCATCGGGAACAGCGGTATCGGAGTTCACAGACGCGGCGCTGACCGACCTTAAAACGGCAGTGGCCCAAGCGCTGGGACCACAGTTGGAGGCTTTAGCCACTAAAATGACCCGCTTGGAGCAGCTACTGACTGACACGACGGCCCGCACGGCGGAATTAGAGCATCGGGTGTCTGCATCTGAAGACACAATGAACTCCCATGAACTAGACATAGCAGCTCTGCAAGAAACAGTGCATCGACAGGCAGAAAAACTAGACGACCTGGAAAATAGGTCGAGACGCAGTAATCTACGTTTTCTGGGAGTCCCCGAACTGATTCCTGATGCGACCTTACCTGCCGAGCTGGAGGGCTGGCTCGAGTTGGAATTCCCAGAAGCTATGGAACCCGGCACTATATGCTTGGAAAGGGCCCATCGCTTGGGAAGGAAGCCTGCCCAGGATGACAGACCGAGAGTTGTAATAGCTAAATTCCTGAACTACAGACACAAAACAGCAATTTTGCGCCAATATCGGGTACGTAAAGAAACCCTAAAGATGAGAGGATCAGCTATCCGTATCAGTCAAGATTACTCGACGACCCTTACGGAAAAAAGAAAAGGATTTTATCCACTTTGTAAACGCCTGGAGGAACTTAAACAAAGATTTCTGTTCCTGTACCCAGCTACCCTGAAAATACAGCATGAGAGTGCCTGGCATTCCTTTTCGGAAGCTTCTGACGCAGCTGACTTCATCAACACCCGACTGGAATCTCCGGGAGACCCTCCTTGAAGAGCATAACACGTAACTGTATTGGGTCATGACAGGACTAACCTTTACTGATTCTAGATTAGAATATGATGTTATGTTGAGGCTTTACTTATTGTAAGTGTGTTCTGGTTTGTTTGACGGATTGGGGTTCCGTGGGTGTCTCTCCGGACCTCTTGCATATACCATAGGGATATGCTTGTTGGGAAATTAGGGGACAAGGGGGGAGGGGTGGGGTTAGATGGGAAGGGACGGGAACAGCCTAAGAGGAAAGCAAATGTTACAGTTAAGTTTTTCTTATGGGTCAGATTGAATATTCCTATACTATGTTTAGCCCTGCTTTTGCTACAAGATAATGGGTTCTCTGTACTGAACGCCTGGGGGAGGCTGGGCACCCAGGCGTGGGACTGGAATTTACTTGTCACCATGCTAATTATATGGGGTGCCCATGGGAGATAGTACACTTCGCATCATTTCCTGGAATGTTGCTGGTATTTCATCCCCGGTGAAGAGGTCCAAAATCCTGCAACAATTGAAACGCCACAGGGCGGATCTGGCTTGTTTGCAGGAAAACAAATTGACTGATGGGGAGCATGAAAAATTAAAACGGGGCTGGGTAGGATCTGTTTTTTATGCTTCCTCATCGGTCAAACGGGCTGGAGTTTGTTTGCTGATCCGCAAGGGTCTGAAATGTGTAGTCACCACTTGTCACCGAGACACTCAGGGTAGATCCTTACTATTACACATTACCTTACAGGGTACTGACTTCCGTTTATTGATAATATATGGGCCTAATACCTACTCGACCACGTACTTTAATTCTTTGACTACTTTGGGACTTATGGACACCTCAGTCCCCCTTCTGATAGTTGGGGATTTCAACCAGGTCCTAGACACCTCCCTTGACCGCACCAGAACAACTGGGTCTCCACCTGCAACCGACACTAAGGGGTTGCCCTTCTTGTGTAAAACGCTGGGCCTGGTAGACCCTTGGCGACTACTTCACCCGTTCGAACGTGACTATACACACCAATCACGAGCTCATGGAACCTTTTCCCGATTAGACTATATTTTGATAACTGAATCTCTGTTCTCTCGAGTAACAGAGGCGACTATAGGCCCCTTAGCCATTTCCGATCACTGCCCTATCTGGTTGGATATTGCCTGGACAGCCCCCCCTTTGGGGGGCTTCCGGTGGCGCTTCCCCTCCTATCTGAAGGAAGATCCTACATTCCAAGCATACTTAAATTCTTGCTGGGAAGACTTCTTAAACACCAATGGACAACATATGCAAACCCCGGATCTATTTTGGGAGACGGCCAAAGCAGTACTAAGAGGGGGGATAATTTCTTTTGTTTCAGCTCGCCGCAAACGGATTACCCAAGGTATTCTTAGACTAGAGAAGCAATATACACAATTGAAAGCCCGATACCTTACAAATCCGTCTCGTCTGCTCCGTGAGGATATGCACTCAGCACAGGTGGCATTGAATGCACTATTACACGAAAGGGTCAAGCGATCACTGTTTTATAGAAAATATAGGTTCTATCGTTATGGTAATAGAACTGGTAGGTTGTTAGCCACACTGACAAAGAACTGGCAGGACGACCGCTATATACCCCGGGTAAAAACTGGGCCTCACTCTTACCATACTAAACCAACTGACATAGCGGAGGCGTTTTACCAGCACTTCTCTAAATTTTATGATAGCCATACTACATCTGCGGGCCCTGACGTGCTTGATTATCTGGAAGACGCAGGCATGCCCAGATTCACAGACCTGCAGAGATCAGTGTTAAACAAACCCATCCAGGGCGTAGAGATACAAAAAGCAATTTCTCATCTCCGCTCATATACTGCCCCGGGACCCGACGGGTTTACCACTGAATTTTACAAGTTGATGTCTGTGCAGGTGTGTGACTCTCTCCTGGGTTATTATGTCACGGCCTTGGAGAAGGGCTGCTTTCCGACACACGCTAACGCGGCTACCATAACTTTAATCCCTAAACCAGGCAAACCTAGAGACGAAGTTGACTCTTACCGTCCAATATCCCTCCTCAACGTTGATATCAAAATATTGGCTCGCTTGCTGGCTAATAGACTAACTCCTCTCTTGCCGCATGTGATATCTAAGGCTCAAGCTGGATTCGTCCAGGGCCGCCACTCGGTAGTGCATGTTCGGAGGGTATTGTTGGCAATGTCTAGAGCCCAACTCACTTCTACCCCGGGCATACTGGTCAGTCTAGACGCTGCAAAGGCTTTTGACCAAGTGAATTGGTCCTATTTATTTAAAGTATTGGAATACATGGGTGTGGGGGGTTGGTTTGAGTCCTCTTTGCGGGTGTTATATACATCCCCAACAGCTTCTCTTCTAGTAAATGGAATTCTGACACGGCCGTTTGACATAGGTCGGGGCACTCGACAGGGATGTCCACTATCCCCACTACTATTCATTCTCTACTTAGACCCTCTCATTCGAACTATCTTGAGGGATGATGTAGTGGTTGGGTTGAAGGAGGGCACCTCTCAGCTACGCGTGCTGGCATTCGCGGACGACCTCTTACTCACCTTAGCTCAACCGTATAGTTCCCTACCACGTGCTCTGGAACTCTTGGACGAATTCCACATATATTCTGGGCTGACATTGAATAAACAGAAGTCTCTAGTACTCCCCCTGCAACTGTCACTTTGCGACTCTTGGCCTGGCCCATTTTCTCTAGTATGGGCCCCAACATCTATTCGATACCTAGGAATACACATACCGAGGGATTTGTCTACACTCTACTCACTAAATGTTATGCCATTGCTCACCCGAACTACCCAGCGGTTGCAGGCCTGGAGATCCTATCCATTGACACTAATGGGCAGGATTGCCCTGTATAACATGATGATGATTCCACAGTGGCTCTATGTTTTACAAACTTTACCAATATTTTTGTTACACAAACATATCCGACACCATCATCGTGCCCTATCTCGATTTTTATGGGGGGGGAAGAGATCCCGGATCACCTTACCCAAATTAACTCTACCTATCTCTCAAGGAGGCTTGGGTTTATTACACTTGGGGAGGTTTAATGAGGCCTGCTTGATGCGGCACTTAAATGATTGGTTCTGTAACACATCCTACTTTACGGCAACGGAGGTGGAATGTTTGGCACTAGCCCCCTACCACTTCAGTTATATGTTACATGTTAAGTGCCTTCCTAAACGGGACAACACCTATGGTGAATTGTTTCTCCTTCCCCTACGACGGCTCTGGAAGACTCTCTGTCGGCGCTTGGCCGTTAGATCAGACACAACCCCGTGTCTCCCGGTGGCGGGTAATGGGGATTTTCTCCCGGGAATGGATCTGGGTGCCCAGGCCTGGTGGAACGGGAGGGGTCTATTTTATTTGTTTCATGTATTACAACCTACTGGACAACTGCAATCTTTCCAAACATTATGTGATTCTTCTGTAGCACTGCCTGCGGACTGGTTCAAATATACCCAGTTACATCATTATGTCAGTACTTTGTCAAACACCGCCTTGACTGGAACTGTCCAGGACAGATTGTCGGAAGCCCTTTGCCTAACTGCTCAGGAACCCATACCATTACGTTTCCACCACAGATTTCTACAGGACTTGGCTGGAGAATTGGACTATGCTTCCTTAGCCTCTACATGGACTCAAGACTTGCAGATTACAATTTCGGCGGATGTGCTAAAACGGAGCTTCTCAAAGGGTATGAAACTACAGACATCAGTGGCTGATAAAGAACGATATTACAAGTTCCTAACCCGGGCATATTTTGCTCCTGTCCGGGCGTTCCGGGCGCATGTAAGTCCTACTGATTGTTGCCCAAAGTGTGCAGCCCCGCGAGCCTCGCTAGGCCATATGTTTTGGCAGTGTCCGGGAATACAGGCTTACTGGAAACGAGTCTGCCTGCAAATACAATCCATCTGGAACTGCGCTTGGCAGCCCACCAATACATACCTATTTACGTTAAAACTCTCCTTGATACCCATCCGTCCAGGTGCAGCGGCGTTCGCTCGAAAGGCCATCTTCATGGGACTTAAAACTATTCTCCAATGCTGGTTGTCTCCACACACGCCAACGGTTTCCCACTGGCGCACGCAACTGATCCAGTTGGCTGGCTATGAACGAATATCTATTACAGACATGAACTCTAAAGCTGGTTTATTATACCTACGCTGCTGGGTGCCCTTCTGTTCAACACTGACACCGATTGTCCGCAGTAGATTGTTAAACTGACCTGACTCTTATAAGGCTGTTCCCAGGGGGGGATGGGAGGGTGGGGTGGGAATATGGGGGGAAAGGGGGATGGGGGGAGGACTCTTGGGTTCTATATTGTGGAATAGGTAACTTGCTTGATGATCTGGCTGATCTTGTTAATGTTTTATGTATGAAAACCTAATAAAATTGTTTTAAACATAAAATGTTAAAAATAAAAATCAAACTTTTAAAATCTATTCTTGCTGCAATTAGCAGCCAGATATGTTCTCTGCTACAGTATGTGGCCTGCTCTTCAGCATATCAGTACTGGCATGATGATAACTCTGATTATTTATTATATTATTTCATGCCTATATTCTAGGTGATTGTAAATGCTATGTAAACCACTCAAAAGGCGGTTGCCCTAGTGCGGTATATCAAATTTTAATAAAACTGAAACTTGTTCTGTGGTGTAAGCCCCATATCGTTTTTGTCACCTTCCTCCAAACCACTGTCTTTTTAGGTCCTCCAAAACTATACTCCAAGTGGGGGGCCTTACCAATAGCTTGTACATGGTCATCAACACCTCCTTTCTTCTGCTGGTTATGTCTCTCTCTGTGTAGCCTATCATCCTTCTAGCTATGGCTATCACCATGTAACACTATCAACCCAAAGTCCCTCTCCCTGTCAGTGCCTATCAGCCTCTCACCTCATAGCAAGTACGGCTCCCTTAGATTTCTACTCCCCAAGTGCATCATTCTGCATTTCTTTGCATTAAATTTCAGCTGCCAAATAATAGACCAATTCTAACTTTTGCAAATAACTTTTCATCGTGTTCACTTTGCAAATCTTGGTATCATTTGCAAAAGGGCAAACTTTTTACCTTCTAACCCTTCAGCAATGTTGCTCACACATACAGTATATTGAATAGAATCAGCCCCAGCATCAGTCCTCGAGGCGCTCCACTACTCACCTTTCCTTTCTCTAAGTGAATTTCATTAACCACCATCCTCTGACATCTTTCTATCAACCAGTTTTTAATCCAGTTCACTGCTTTGGATCATAACTTCAGCCTATCAGGTTTATTCAAGCGCCTCCTATGAGGAGCTGTGCTTGTTGTATGACTTATGGAGGTCTCCAACCTATTGACAACAACCCCAGACTACAAGATGTTCAGAAAGGAAATAAAAACTATACTCTTCAAGAAATCCCTTAATAAAGCTTAATACCATGATAAAGCTTAACCCCCCTCTTACCATCCCCTCCCTAACCCCAGATCCTACTTTTCCCTCTCTTGGAAACCTTCTCTGATCTAACGTTGTAACCCTTCTTCCATAACTCTTTTTGTAATCCGCTTTGAACCGAAAGGTAATAGCGGAATAGAAATCTGTAATGTAATGTTACTGCTATTATGGTATGTTGGAATTGCTCTGTAGATCCTTGAGAGACATTTGTAGTGTTTTGTATTACCGTATTTTCACGCATATAACGCGCGCGTTATACACGATTTTTACAAACCGTGCATAACCTTGCGCATTATACGCGTGAGCGCGTTTTACAATGTTTTTTTACATAGTCCCCCCCCCCGACGTCAGATTCACCCTGCAGGACCGCTCGCACCCCCCCCGACATCTGATTCACCCTGCAGGACCGCTCGCACACCCCCCCCCGACATCCGATTCACACCCCCACCCGCAGGACCGCTCGCACCCACACCCCGAAGGACTGCTCACACCCCCACAGCCTCCCCCCCATCATGGAGAAGCTCCTACCGTTCTCCTGCTGCTTCCTCTGCCGGCGGTCCCGGGTCTTCTGTGAGCCCTGCGTCTGCGCTGCTTCCTCTTCCGGCGGTCCCGCCCTTTCTCTGACGTCAGAGAAAGGGCGGGACCACCGGAAGAGGCAGACGCAGGGCTCACAGAAGGGCCGGGACCGCCGGAAGAGGAAGCATTTCAGAGCAGGGCTCACAGAAGGCCCGGGACCGCCGGCAGAGGAAGCAACAGGAGAACGGTAGGAGCTTCTCCATGATGATGGGGGGGGGGGAGGCTGGGGGGGTGCAAGCAGTCCTTCGGGTGGGGGTGCAAGCGGTCCTGCGGGGGGGGGGGTGAATCAGACGTTGGGGGGGTTCAAGCGGTCCTGTGGGGTGAATCGGACGTCGGGGGGGGGCATCAGACTTTCATGGTGGGGACAGGACTTCAAGGGGGAGAGGAGAGTCGGGGCGGGCGAAAGGAGAGTCGGGGTGGCCAGAGGAGAGTCGGGGTGGGCGAAAGGAGAGTCGGGCGGGGACGGGAGAGTCGGGGCTGCATGCGCGGTATACGGGTGTGTGCGGTATATAAAAATTTTGTTACATAAATTACAGTTTCCTGTGCGTTTTACACGGGGTGCGCGGTATATGAGTGAAAATACGGTACTTCACACTAAGCCACCTGGTATTGAATTTTGGATTTGGATTTAGATAGCGCCTGTCTCAGTAAGGGCTCAAGGCAAGTTACATTCAAGTACAGTAGGTATTTTCATGTTCCTGGAGGGCTTACAATGGAGAATTAAAGGGAAAATTCAATAAGTAGCACCCAAAAGTTAGGCGCCTAATTAGGCACTGTTCAGCATGATTCAAGTAAAATTGGGTGCTGTTTGGTGAATCGCACTGAGCGGCACCTATTTGGGCACCTATTTTGAAGGCGCCCAATAAATAGGCCAGTTCTAGGCACAACTAAAAGTTAGGCGCCCATGTAAGCGCTTAAGCACGCTTAAGAGCAGGGATTCTGCAAGAAGGCACCTAACACGTAACCATGCACACAAATAACATGCATAGCGCCTATTTTTTTGAAGACCGCCTAAATTTATAGAGGTGCCTTGTTACAGAATCGCGCTTTCTTGATAGGCGCCTAGGTTTCAATCAGTGCTGATTAGAAGATTAATTGAGCTTGTTTTTCAATTTAGATACGCGCCTATCTAGTTGGCCGCCTCTGAAATAGGTGCCTAACTTTAGGCGCTGGTTACAGAATTTGGGCCTAAGATCTCAAGCAACATTGGAAATTGAGCCCTGGCTTCAGTGGCATAGTAAAGGGGGGGGAGGCGATGCGGTCTTGGTAGGGCTGCCGGCCCCTTCCTCCTCTATGCCCCCCACTCCTTCCTGACTGCGCGTTCCCACGCCCCTTCCCTTCCCTCCCCTTGTACCTCTTTAGTTTTCCCTAGGTGAAAAGCATTATGAACTTGCTGCCCACACTGGTGTTGCCTCTCTCTGACATCACTTCTGGGCCCTGGGCCTAGGAAGGGACATCAGAGGGATAGCTGACACGACGCAGGCAGCAGGTTCGTGATGTTGCTCCCGCCTGGAAAATGAAAAAGATACAGGGAAAGGAAGGGGGACGCGCATGGCAAGAGGGAGCAGGAAGGAGCAGGGGGCAGACAAGAGGGCAGGGGAGGGGCACCACTCACTCTCGCGACGCCACTGCCTGGCTTCCCTGGTTCTCAGCCTGGTACTCTAACCATATTTGGTTACTTATCAGCAAACTAAAGGCTAGAGAATCTGAAGCCTGTTGGCCCTGTGGCAACCTACCAAACACATTGGTCAGTAAATTATTTAATGGTTGTTAGCAACCTGTTTTCATTAGAGAACTACTGAACATTACTGTTCATGTGGCCAATAGGAAGACACTGGACTGAGAAGCTAGGGCTGATGGAGATCCAAGTGTTAAAGTACCTGCAAATACGATTCCATTCAAAATATATTGGTTTTCTGTACATTATTTTAATTTTTTGGTACACAATTCCCTGGTGTGTGTATATAGTGTGCATAATATCATCAATAACAGAAGAACTACAAGAGGCAGGTGGTACACAATTATGGGGTTCTTTTCTGCTGTGTTCAAAAGAGTCCCTTCTGTCCCTTCCCCCTTTTGGTGATCATACAGGGGGGAGCAGAGGCCTTTTTGAGCTTCACTAAACATCCAGTATCTGAATTTAATTCAGTAGCTATAAACTACAGGCAAATAAGTAGGGAAAGCATGTGGGATTCTTTCCAACTTCCCGGCATGCGTGCGTGCATGCATGTGTGTGTGTGTATGACAGACACGCACACATTTCTGACACGCAGTACCTCTGACACGCAGTACCTCTGACAGGAGAGTTTTGCCATGTCTCTCCAGAATTTTATGTTCAATTGCTATATTCCTTATAGAAATGTATTGAGCATCACGGACCCCTGAGGAAGAAGTGTTTTTCGAAACATGGACCATGTCGGGTCCGTACTCGACACAATCGAGGACCAACTTTGGAAATACAACCTTTTATTGTCTTGAAATATTCCTGAACCTTGTACATTGTCTGCAGTTCTTTTTTGGGGGGTTTTCGTTGCTGCATCTTCACTGCAGATTTGTTGGTTTCTTTTTTTTTTGTTTATTTTGCCACTGTCTAATAGTGCCTTCACTGGTTTCCCTTCTACTTTCACGGATATAGTAGAGTCAGAAACTTGAGTGAGTACTGGTTTAGTATTGGAGCTGTTTGCCTTGTGGATCCCCCTGAAGTTTTCCTGTGGTTTGGTGGGTTTAGTTTCACATGGGGCTCTACGTTACCCTATCTGGCTTGTGGGGTTACTGCTTTGCCAGTGGCTTCCTTCTGTATACCTGTATTCAGAAGTTGGCCTAATCTTTTCCTTATCCAAGTTTCAAGTTTCTTTATTCTTTGATATACCGTTTATCAAACAGGTACCTAAACGGTTTACAATGGAATAAGTCTAAAATAAAAAAAGTAAAATTATAAATAAATAATATCTAAAAAAAAGAAATGTAAGGTAAGAAAATACACATAACAGACTGACTTAATGGAAACAAAACAGGTGGAGGGACATGGTAAATTAATAAATACATTGAGATTGAAAATAAAAATAAAGGGCAGAAAGTGGTGGAAGGGGTAAATGCAATATGGTAGGGCTCGCTTCAAAAGAAGTGTTTTTTTACGTTTTGGTTGGAATTGTGTGTATTGGGCGATGATCAAGTCTCCTTGTACTTCTTGTTATTTCCAGAGTTCTTTTCTTCTGGTTTTCTCTCTTTTCAGCAATTGCACCTCCTTCAGGGCTGCAACTTTCTGACACAGCTTGGCCATTAGGGTCCACAAGTCCTTCTCTCGGTCCTTAGTTACCACTGTATCCACTACTTCTCTCTCAACTTATGGAATAGGTTAGCACTATCTTGGGTTCTCAAGGAAGCTATTTCTTTTCTAACTGCCTAATAGACTCTGTTAAGCAAGCCACTTAATTCATCTGGGCAAGAGACCTAGCAGGTGGTTCAGGGATTTTCTTTGCCCCTACCAAAGCCAGACTTACTGCCTCCTGCTCCTCTTCCTCCCTGACCTATTTTAGCAACTGTAAAGCCACAGAAGGTTTTGTTTTCCTCTCATGGAACCTCTGGTGCATGATCATTCATTTGTTTTGTTGGTTTTTTTAATCTTTATTAATATTCCAAACTAATACAAAGTGCCAGGAAATTTACTGACATTAATAAACAACATAAGCACTTAAATTCAATCAATAACCATGCAGAAGAAAAATATCCCTCCCATCCCATCCAACAAATTAATTATAACCAAAAAGATATCCCCCCACACCCACCCTGTCCTGGATGGGGAGCACCTCTTTTTAGTTCTACAAAGCAGAGTCTTTTCTGAAGGGTGCTAAGATAAGCCATCCTTCCTGACTATTCTCCTAAGCAGAGCTTCTAGCCTCCAGAGATAATCTGAAAGATTTTCTCCCTCTTCTTGACCCATGTTTCTAAATCTAAAATACAGATCAGGCCCACTTTCTGCAGTGCCAAATATGCTTTCTAATGCATCTAAAAAGAAAAGAAACTACTAATAGCTCTTCCTTAATCTGACTAGAACATCTGTGAGGAAACTAGCGACCCCAAAAACTAATGAGCACTAACAAGAATAAATGTTAAGTGAGGGAGGGTCCTCAGTCTTCACAACTCGTAAATAGGGGTAGAACACACAACCCCTGCAACAGAGTTTTCACTCAATAAATATCCCTGGACCCTTCCCGATTCTCTACCAGCTCCCACAAAGCTATAAACAAGAGCGAGACAAAATGCTTCTCTCTACTCCCTTCCTCTTCTGACTCCAACTGCCTGTCTGTGCAGAAAAAAAACCTCTGACTGTTTCAAAAGAGCCAATAGTAGCTCTCTGCCCCTGATAGTGGAAGGAGTCCACACAGTGTGCATGATAGCTTCACTGTTGCCATTAATCAGAGGCCTGCCTGCCGAATTTCTACACTTACATTCAGGGAATACAGGAAACCCCCCTCCTCACATTAGTAACTGAGGAGGGATTGCAAATGCTTAAGTGATTTTTGTCACCTCTGCTCTCCTGAATAACTCCTTGACTTTATGCACCCAAGCTGGAATAGTAATCTGTAGACCTCGGGGGCCTATAAAGCTAAAGCTTACAATTGAAGGACTCTTCCCCAGAGTATATAGTCAGGGGGTAGAAAAGCAGAAAGAAACCAAAAATGGTTACCCAGATACGGAGCAGGTATTTATACTCGGAGGAATATCTTTCTGAACACAGCTCCAGCTCTTTGATTGTAATATTGATTTAGGGTGGAGAAAAGACGTTAAGAGCTTTAGTACTGATTTCCAATATTAGACTCATAAATGGCAGGCCTAAATTTATGAGCATAACTGTTAACCTCCTAACTTACGATGTATTTTCAATTAACAAGTTGTGCTCTTAAATTTGGCTGAAAAAGGGTGTAAATTTAGGAGACTAGTTAAGCAGCATACAATTAGGAGCTCAGCATTTTCTGAATATCAGGCCCAGAATGTCCCACTGTAAAGTAATGCTCTGAAGTCAGACAAAGGTGAAATTACACTGCTTTTGATGGAGGCTCTGGAAAACTCTGCAGGCGCTCAAGTTGCAATTTTTTCAGTTGCCCTACATTTCTGATAATATGGCTCAGTATAATGTTAGTGGTAAGCTGAAATAGGGCAGCTCCATAGGCACTTTATTGTTTGACATAAGAGACGGGTCTCCTGCGTTAGAGAGACACAAAGAGCAACAAGAATGGAAGCACTTCAAGTGATAATGCTAGGTAAATCTACAAATTTAGCTGAATGCGATCTTAAAAGAAAAGCGTACTCCTTTTTTCAGCAGGGCACATGGCAAATGTATGCAATAGTTTTTACTAAAATTTCAATCTTTTTCTGTTTGTTGAAAGCAAAAGTAAAATATTAATGCAATTTTCTCGGTTCCTTTGTCATTAATTAGTCAAAGCTTGGCACTGCGTATCTTTTATTGCTATGAGAAAATTATATTTATGGCATTTTGGTGCTTCTTGTTCTTCTACCCTCTCTAGTGTTTTCCTTTACCAGTTCCTAGATTTCAGAGACCTTTTATTTGCCAGCAGTGCCTTTTATGTGCATGGAGAGAGGGAGCTGTGCTCTGCTGCCCTTTATTCTTTTCAGTTTAAGCATTTTCATCCTGAAGGAATGATGTGAGGTATACTTCTATTTTTCCAGTCTGTCTTCTTTATAGGAGAGGTGCTCCTGAGAGCTGCTATTTGTGTTATCAGTTCCAACCACTCTTCAACAAAAAAAAATATCCTCTGCCTTATCCAGTGTTCCTAGTGTGAAGTTATAATGGCAAATCCCCCCCCCCCTACTTTCTGTTCTGCTATGCCACAAAGTTATACTTCTTAATTTCAGGAGCATGTGTGTGAAGGGTAATTGTATAACCGAGTGCCTGCATTTATTCACTCCCTGTGCGCAGAAATTAATGGAATGCTAGCACTTACACATACCTAAGCATTGTTTTGTAAGGGCACGCTTAAGTGTCACAGCGTATAAAAATGAAGGTCTCTTTTTATCAAGCTGCTTTAGGGGTTTTTTTTTATCCTAAGTCGCTACGGTAAAAGTTTCGATGCTCATAGGAATTCCTAAGAGCGTCAAAGCTTTTACTGCAGCAACTTGCAATAAAAAAAACCCCTAAAGCAGCTTGATAAAAGGGGGCCAAAGTTATATATGCATGGGCAGGGCTCCCACTTATGCATGTAGGTTACAGAAAACTGTAAATTGCATATGTGACTGCAGTTACGTCATATCTATGACTGGGTTAAATGTGAACGAATGCTGGATACCAGGTTCCACTAATATTCTTTAATAGAACCTGAGTGCCCAGATGCTGTTTTGGGTCTCATTATGCATCCTTGGGGCACCTATATAGAACAGTTATAGGATTGGCTGATATGTTTCTGCTTTATTTGCATTCTTTTTATATTTTTTTTCTCTGCTTTTCCCGCTCTTCTGTTTCTTTGTTCACATACCTCAACCGATTCTTTCCCTTCTTCCAGCCAGCTTCTCACCCTTCTTCAATTTCCCTGCTTCACCAGCCATTGCTCTCTTTCATCCCTCTAGTCAGTCTGTCTTCTCTTTTCCTGGCTCCCTCTCTCTAGTCAGCCATTTCTCTCTTTCTCCTTCCAGTTTCTCTGCCTCTCATTTCAGGCAGTCTGTCTCCCTCCAACCAGCTGGAATCTTTCCCACCCTTTCCTCTCTCCCTATATGACAGCCAGCCTCTTTCATTCACTCCCACCATTCCTGCTAGCTTTTCTCCCTGCCCATTGCTCTTTCTCTACCACCCCCATCATAAGAACTTAAGAATTGCCGCTGCTGGGACAGACCAGTGGTCCATCTTGCCCAGCAGTCCGCTAACGCGGCAGCCCTTAAGTCAAAGACCAATGCTCTAAATGAGTCCAGCCTCACCTGCGTATGTTCCAGTTTAGCAGGAACTTGTCCAACTTTGTCTTGAATCCCTGGAGAGTGTTTTCCCCTATAACAGACTCCGAAAGAGCGTTCCAGTTGTCTCTGGGTGAAGAAAAACTTCCTTACGTAACTACGGAATCTATCCCCTTTCAGCTTTAGGGAGTGCCCTCTCGTTCTCCCTACATTGAAGAGGGTGACCAATCTGTCTTTATCTACTAAGTCTATTGCCTTCAGTATCTTAAATGTTTCAATCATGTCCCCTCTCAGTCTCCACTTTTCAAGGGAGAAGAGGCCCAGTTTCTCCAATCTCTCACTGTACAGCAACTCCTCCAGCCCTGTAACCATTTTAGTGACTCTTCTCTGGACCCTTTCGAGTAGTACCATGTCCTTCTTCATGTACAGCGACCAGTGCTGAACGCAGTACTTCAGGTGAGGGCACACATTTCCCGGTACAGTGGCATGATAACCTTCTCTGATCTGTTTGTGATCCCCTTCTTTATCATTCCTAACATTCTGTTTGCCCTTTTCGCTGCCACCGTGCATTGCGCGGACGGCTTCATCAACTTGTCAATAAGAACTCCCAAGTCTCTTTCCTGGGAGGTCTCTCCAAGTACCTCCCCGGACATTCTGTATTCGTGCATGAGATTTTTGTTACCGACATGCATCACTTTACACTTATCCACATTGAACTTCATTTGCCATGTTGATGCCCATTTCTCGAGCTTGATTATGTTACGTTGCAGATCTTCGCAGTCCCCCTGCGTCTTCACTACTCTGAATTATTTTGTATAGTCCGCAAATTTAATCACCTCATTCGTCGTTCCAATTTCCAGATCATTTATAAAGATGTTGAAGAGCACGGGTCCAAGCACCGAGCCCTGCGGCACCCCACTGGTGATGCTCTTCCAGTCCAAGTATTTCCTTTGCTCCAACCAGTTTTTAATCCACGTGAGTATTTCACCCTCGATTCCATGCCTTGCAATTTTCCGAAGTAGTCGTTCATGTGGAACCTTGTCAAACGCCTTCTGAAAATCCAGATATATAATGTCGACTGGGTCACCCTTGTCTATCTGCCTGTTTAATCCTTCAAAGAAGTACAGCAAGTTCGTCAAACACGATCTGCCTTTGCTGAAACCGTGCTGGCTGGTGCCCATCAGCCTGTGTCTATCAAGGTGATCAATGATGCGGTTCTTTATCAGCGCCTCTACCATCTTTCCCAGTACTGAGGTCAGACTCACCGGTCTGTAGTTTCCCAGATCTCCCTCGAACCTTTCTTGAAGATCGGCGTAACATTCGCCACCTTCCAGTCTTCCGGAATCTTTCCCGATTTGATCGACAGATTGGCTATTAGTTGAAGAAGTCCAGCTATAGCCCCTTTCAGTTCCTTGATGACCCTCGGATGGATGCCATCCGGTACCAGGGATTTATCGCTCTTAAGCCTATCAATCTGCCTGTTTGTCTTCCTTTCTTCCACTTAGCAGTCAACAGCCAGCTCCATCCCTGGTCTACAGTTGTACTCCTTGACCTAGGCCTGGCTTAGAAGATAGCTCCTCTTCCTCAGTGTGGGCTGAAGTAACATAAGCAAATTTTGCTGCAGTTTAGTAAATCCCATAGTAAATAATTCATAGTAAAACTGCATGGTGGGGTTCATAAAGACGCCCCCCTTAGCTGACTAATACTGAAAATTTTATATTGCCAAATAAATTATTCCATTCCAGACAGACATGCCACCAGAAATCCCAGCATTTTACGTGACTAAATATAGAAAGTTAATGAATGTGTGACATAATTTTCAATAGAACTTTGCAGACCTTCAGTCCACAAGAGACTACACAGATCCACAACAAGGCAAATATGAAAAAAAGAGCAGTATATAAAATGAGTTCTTTATTTAACAATGCCCTATATGGACCACATATTGTCATCACTTAGATGTCATACACTTTATGTGATGTTTGCAATGCCATTTTCATTTTTATATGTATTTAAGTATTTGTTTAATTATTTTTCTGTGCCCTGATGCAGCCCATGTGTTGGCAAATCATGGTCCACATTGGGTATTATTAAAATACTCATATATTCTGGGCTCATATCTGCCCTTTGCAAATCTTTGCCATCTTGATTTCTGTGCACTTACAGCACTTTAACAATATTGTACACATCTCTGCCAAGGACATTGTTTCTATTTTATCTAGCAACATTTTACTGAATCATTTTAATTATGATAATTTAGTCTATGACTTAAAATATATGCCTCTTAGGTTAAACAGAGACTGATATTAAGAGACTGGTAAAGCTTTACAAGCCAATGTATGTATGTGCTTTTGATTTCAGATGATGGTAAACTATCATTTGATGAATTCAGAGCTTATTTTGCTGATGGAGTCCTGAGTGGAGAAGAATTGAGTGAGCTCTTTCATAGGATTGACACACACAAGACTGAGTAAGAACCTTGTTTGTTTTATTATTTAAATCTCTCTATACATAGTTTACCGAGCTTGTACTGGTCAATCTGTGTCTCATTCACCAAAAATTCTATTACCATTGCATCTTCAGGAGAAGGAAACTCAGAGATATAGAAATGTAGATAATGATAGTAAATAAAGACCATCCAGCTGATATTTAAAGTGAGTTAATCAGCTAGAAATAGCAACTGACCAGTTAACTCATGTGTATGCAGCTATCCAGTCATTTTCAATGACACTTAACTGGTTAGTGGTTCTGAAAATGACTAATTAGCACCAAAGTGGAAACCAGCTACATCAGACACATTCCAAGGGTATTTCAGGGGCAGAGTCCGGTTAGCTCCCATATTCAGAGCTAACCACCCATGTTTAGCACATAAAGAGGATCACATAAATAGATATCCTAACTTTCCTTCTCATCAGTTACAGATGAACCCAGAGACTTGTGGATTATGACCATCTACCAGCAGGTAGAGATAGAGAGCATTAAACTGGGCTCTTTCATACAGGATGACATGCTTCTTGACCGTCCAGTATTCTCTATCTCTAGCTGGTAGATGGATAGTCTCTCACAAGCTCCTGGTTTTCTGTTCTTCTTTGCTCATGATCTGTTTCTCAGTTCAGTTGAGCTGAGGGTGTTTAGACTAACAGTGCCTACTTTAAGGGGTACAGTTGATGCGCCAGGTCTTTACCTCACTTCATCCTCCCTCTATGCTACTGCCCCATTCTCAATCCTTATGAAAAAAGGGTTATTTTTTGGCATCTTCTAATGGCCACAGCTTTGAGGAAGCTAAATTAGTTCTGAGCCACTGAAAACTGCTTTAGGTTTGTCAACCCTTTAAAGTGGTGAGTATACCTTTAAGTTTCTTTTCCTTTCTATCTCAGCTGAGACTATTAAGTGTTGCTCTCAGCAGGGACTGATAAAAGGGTAGACCTAGTAGGCACGTGCCTCAGGCCTGAGAAGATCAGGGGGGCTCAATGCACTGCTCCAATGACATCACATCATCTACTGCAGCGCCGAACAGCTCTTCTTCCTTCTTCCCCCTCTCCCGAGCCAGCACCAGCTCTCTCATCTCCACCTTCCCCCTCCCCCGAGCCGGCACCATCTCTCTCATCTCCCCCCCCCCCCCCCCCCCCCCCCCCACCCTCCCTTGGGACAAGCAGCCACCCTCTCTGATCTAGCAGCACCCATCCCTCTTCTATCCCCAAGGCCAGTAACATTTCTTTCTATCTCACAACCAACCTTCTTTCCTTCTGCCCCTAAACTGGCACCACCACTTCCATTCAGGTCTCTCACCATCTGGCTCGCTGCAGATAGTAGAAGCCCAGCTATTCCTTCATGCAGACTCATGACCTTTGGCTAGGCTGTGCCCCGCCTCTGAGGAAATAGGAAACTGCATAGAAGAGGCAGGGCCCAGCCTACCCAAAGGTCATGAGTTTGCATGTAGGAATAGCTGGGCTTCCACTATCTTCAGTGATCCTAGACGGTGAGACAATTGAATGGGAACAGTGGTGCCAGCTTGGGGGCAGAAGGAAGAGGGTTGGTTGGGATATTGCTGGCCCTGAAGATAGAGGGAAGGATGCTAGTCCTGGTGATGAAGGGGGGGGATGAGACAGAAGGGTGCTTCTAGATTGGGGGAGATTCTGTATTGCTGGCCCTGGGGACAGGAGAGGGAGGGGTACTGCTGACTCTGTGATCTGGATGATAGGGAGAGGTGCTGCTGGAACTGGAAAGGGAGGTGAGAAGGAAAGGTACTGTTGGCCCTTGGGACAGAAGAGGGAAGGATGCTGCTGGCCTTGGGGGGGATGCAAGAGGGAGGGAGTGCTGCTAGAACTGGAGAGAACAGTGAGAGGTGTTGCTGGACCTGGGATGGAAGGAAAGCAGGAAGAGTGCTTCTGGATATGAGAGAGGGAGTGCTGCTGGACCTGGGGAGCTTAATGAGAGGTGCTGCTGGGCTGAGGGAGGAAGAAGGAGATGTGTACCTGGATCTAGGGGGAGGGGAGAGAGAGAGGGAGGGAGAAGTGCTGCTAGATCTGGGGGATGGAGAATGAAAGTTGCTGCTGAACTGTAGGGAGAGAGAGAGATACACTGGATCGAGGGGCAATGGAGAAGGAAAGAAAGACTGAATCTGGATAAGAGAAGGGAAGAGACTGGATTTCAGGGGAGAACAAGGAATAGAGAGAGATATTAGCCCTTGGGTAAGGGGGGAGGGGTGCAGAACGAAAGAGAGAGGGAAGAAGGGGTACAGAGAAGATTCTGAGCATGGAGGGAGCATAAAGACAATATTTACTGATCACAGAGGGAGAGATAGAGACTGAGGGCAGATTCTGAATATGGGGAGAAAAGGAACAAGGACACAGAGGGGATATGCTGGACAGGACAGATAGGGACACAGAAGAAAGATGAAGGGTGGGTATGAAGAAAGAAGACACGCCAAATGAGCAGTAGACCCTGCAATGACAGGGAAAAAAACAGAAAAGCTGAAGAAAAACACTGGGATGGAAAATAGAATGCTCAAATAAAGGCAGGAAAAAAAATGTATTAAAGGGAATATGTCAGCTTTTAAAAATGCCCATTTCTGATATCTTGTATTTCACTTTCAATTTCTCTAGTATTGCTATACACAAGTCTGATTTCTTGAGATTTCCAGCTCAGTTTCTTGCCTTTATATTGCTATTACTGATCTATGATCCCTAGTTTCATATTTGTTGCGGTTCTGTGTTTTGCATGTGTGACCAGGATGTGGTATTCTTCTAACATGTAGTTTCTGTGTAGAGAAATTGTGGCAGTTCCATGTGGAATTATTTTTCCATTAGGTGGTGTAATAGTGTTTTAGGTGCCAATTTAATATTTACAGTGCTATCTGAGTGGAGAGTGGGTAGGCAGTCTGTGGGAAGGGTGTGGGAATGGATAGGGCTGTGGGAGGGGTGGGGAGTGGGCAGGGCTGTAGGTAGGGGGGTCCAGTGTACTTGTGTGCCTAGGGCCCACTGAAGAATTAATCCTGCCCTGATTCTCACCCTGGGAAGTGAAGATCAGCGGCAGGACACCGTTCAGGTCAAAGCCTTCAGAGGTAGCATTGGTGATGGCAGGGTAATGAGGTTCCCATGCAGTCACTAGTACCTGTGACCATTTTGAAAACTCGCATTTCAAGCTCCGCAAGTGAGAGCTCTCCCTGCTGTTTTCTCAGTCAACTAATTTCAGTGTTCGCATAGTTTGCTGTGCCTCATTCTCCTGATATTAGGTACTGCTCCTCTCTTGAGTTTATTTTCTTGCTTCAGGCTTATTCTTACTTAGACACTTCTGCCGTCAATCGCTCTGGGTCCCCTCCTCCAAGGAGACACCTGCTGTCTGTTCTTTAGCCTGAGCTTTTGCTACCCCTTTCCAGTGCTTTCTGAAGGAGCATTCTATGATTCCTCTTGCCATTTCTGCCGGCTGATGTTTCAGCATCTAATTATGCTGTCTGACTGTAACTCTACATCTTCATAATAATAATGACACCCTCTAAATTGGGGAGAGTGGTGATTTTGGTCAAAGTAAGTTTTACTAGCAGATTTGCTTTCTACCTGAACTGTGGTGGAAAATAAGAGCGATTTCTGAGTGTCATTTCTGCCACTGCAGTAGAATTGTATCAAATTTGAAATGTTTACATGCCTGAACTAATATTAATAATAAAAATAAAAGGTAGCTCATCTTGCGTGCCTCCCCTAAAGTCCCTCCCTTATATCACTTCCTGGGTGTGAATCCTGAGGTCAGTTACTTGCTAATCTGATGATCTGTATTTGTGAATGTGCTGGAAGATATTTCTGGTCATTTGTATGTCAGTTCTCATATCAACTGCATGTTGTCAGGGCAGGATTAATTTGTCGAGGGCCCCTAGGCACACAAATACACTGGGCCCCCTGCCCCGCCCCGCCCCACCCCACCATGCGCCCAGGCGGAAACAGGAAGCTGCGTCAGAGGGAAACTTTGGGCAAGCAGCACCGCTTCCACAATTACAGTTCCTGTTGCTATTCTTACCCGCGTTGCTTGCTTGTCTTACTTTCCGTCGATAGGGGGGCCCGCGATGCCGATCAGGGTGGGGCCTGCATTGCCGGTCGGGGGGGGGGGGGCGCTTTGCCAATCGATGCTGGAGGGGCCCATTGCCATTTGGAAAAAACAATGTTGATGCCCTCCTTCATCGGGCCCCCCTGACCATTTTGGGCCCTAGGCACGTGCCTACTTGGCCTATTGGTTAATCCTGCCCTGCATGTTGTACCTTATGTAGTCTTATTCTTCACAGCATAAGATCTCCTATCTATGTCTGTGCTGCAGATTACTGTTTGTCTTGGCCTAGGACCTCAAATACAGGAGCCAGCTTTAGTACCTCCAATAATGGGCAAATGCCTTCACTTTGTCCAAGTAAGATGTGATGATTTCAGCACCCCCAATCATTGTGAACTGTTGGCTCCTATCAATGTTCCCCTCTAATATTTGCTGACACATGTGCACAAGAAAAACATCTTGTGCACAAGTTTTCCACCTTGTTTTGACATGTGTGGTGCAGCCTATTTTCCCAATAAAATAAGATGTAAAAAAAAAAAAAAGTGTGTAAAAAGTTGTTAGGCATGTGCATTCCCTTTCTGACCCATGCGCATTGTAACCGGCAACCTCAAGGCAAGGTGGTCCTGAGCCACCGGTACAAGAAAACCTCTTGTGAGCCGCTGCAGGCAGCACAAGGAAAATGATAAAGTGTTTAGAATAAGGATACCACCGCACCAGGTAAGTTCTTCTTCAAAACAAACTGGAATTGTATTCTTCAAAGTAAAAATAAACAGTAAACTTGTCAGGATGACTGTGCTTATATAGGCTCAATGTCAATACTATAAACTGAATAAGTCACTAGTCTCTGTGAGTGTATCAAAATAAGGATAATTCAAAACATCCAACAGGAAACTTCCCCAACAGAGTAGAGTCCACATTAATTCACTGTCAAAAAAGTATGAACAGCAAAAGAAAGGAAAATTTTGAAAAACCAAAATAAACTTCAAGGCTGCACTACTTCAGCACAAGTCATACAAAGCCCGCACTGGCTTCATCAGCAGCAGAGTGCTGGTCAGATAGTGTGCTCCGTGTGGTGTTAATCTGCCATAAAATTGGCCCTCTATCCCACCACTATGAACACGGAGCAAACCCCACTTTCTGGGACTGAAAACAGTTCACTTTCCCCCACCAGGAAAGGATCAATAAACTTCCAACGAGGAAAAACAAATATAAAAAAAAACAAAGTACTTGCACAGTTCAAAACAAAACTTCTTTACTCTTCAGCTGGCTTGGAAATATCCAGCGCTTGCAGGCAGATAGAAAAATCAAATTCAAAGTACTCACTGCAACAGAGTTAGTCACTTGGTTTTTATGCAGCATACCTCCATGGGCAGGATTTCACTAGGCAATTCAGCATTTGTCTCAGGGTTTACTTCCAGCTCCATAGCAAGCGGTTCCTCTAGTAAACTCAGAGGCATTTCTTCCCCAGCCTCAATCAGTTCCATAGATTCTGGAGTTGGGCTGACATCCAGAGCTCTCAGCCCTGGGTGCTGTGGCCTGTCCTGACCCTGTTCCTGCTGCTTCTGATTCTCAAGTAGCTTGGTTCTTAGGGATAGCAGTCTGCAGCCCCGCCACAAACCCTCAGCAGGAAATTATTTCTGGGTAATCATTCTAGGCTTCAGTGGGGGATGGGAATCCTGCACTCCTGCTCTCCCGCTCCCTCTATAGAACAAAGAAGGTAATTCATCCATAGATTCAAATTGTGCTTTAAAAGGGGATATTTGAGAGGAATCTAGTTTAGACTTGTGCACTGCTCTAGGGACACTCCTAGCAGGCACAGGCTGCATACCACAGCATGCGCTCATGTGCACAGCTTAGAGGCAATACCGGGGTCTACAACCTCTGCTGTATTTCATACAAGAATCAATTGTATGTTTCCAGATATTATATGGGTATCTTTTGTCTGAATTTTAGCTTTGAGTTAGGCTGTCAGTGCCGGTTTGCAAATCCAGCCTTTAGGATAACCAGCCTCTCATTTCCTCATGTCATGTTGATAGTTGTAATACTCTGACAGTTGCCGGTGGTGCATTGCAACATTCTTATGCATTAGTCTAGCTTTTGCACCATCTTCTTCAGTTTATGGCTTTCTCATCTGTATCCAGGTTGAATTCAGTGCTCAGCTGATTTCCATCGCTTACCCTCTAGGAGGGAGATGTGGCTCTGGAATTTGAACACGCTCCCAGCTTTGGGAATGCAACACAGCTTCATCTCTGGATGTTGGGCACTGCTTCTTCTTTGCATGTTGAGCATAACTACATCTCTGATTGTAGGGCACAGCTCCTCTCTAGGTGTAGAGCAGAGCTCCATCTCTGAATGTAGAGCACAACTCCATCTCTTCAAGTGCAGCTCCATCTCTGGAGATAAAGCACAATTCCATATATAAATTTGGAACACAGCTCCGATTCTGGATGTGGGGCGCATCTCCACCTCTGAATGTTGGATGTAGCCCCATCACTCATGATGTAGAGTTCAATCAATATCTGATAGCAGGACACTTCTAAGCCTTTGGATGTGAGACAGAATTCCATCGCTGGATAGAGCGCACATCCCCATCTCTGAATGTTGTGTGCAACTTCTTCTTGAGGTGTAGTTCATAATCCTGTATTGGGCTATTGTGCACAATTCTTTCTTGGTTTGTCAAGTTCAATACTGCCTCTACATTTGAGCGTAATTCCACCTCGAAATGTGGAGCACAGTTTCTTGTAGATAAAATCCAGAGTCGCCTCTGTATGTTGTGGACACCTTCATCACTGTTTGTTGACTTTAGCATCATCTCATACTCAGCCTTTCTTGGCCTATGATGCACCTTCATTTGAAGGTGAAATACAGCTCCATCTCTATCTGTGGAACATAGCTTCATGGTTGTCTGGGGAGAATGGCCTCATTTCAGTATGCAAAGTACAGCTTGTCTCCGTATGTGGAGAGCAGCTTCAGTCCAGTGTGTTGAGTATGGCTCCGTCTTGAGGGGTCAGCATGGCTGTGGGAGCAGCAGCTTCATCCTTATGGGGCCCTCAGCTCTTTCTATGATATGTGAGCACAGTTCCATCTTTAATATTGGGCATAGCATCTTCCTGCTGAGGCCTTGCAACTTCTCCCAGGTCGGGAGTCCTCCATTTAAGTTCTTCCGCTGATGGAGGACCTGGTGTAGGGTCCACCTCCAGCTCAGAATATGAAACACAATTCATATTCAGACTGCAGAATGCAACTCAGCTCTGCATGGGAACACAGTTTCACTATTGAGAGAAGGTTGAGCCTTCTCTATGGATACTGGTCCATCCCATTTCTAGGTATGGTTTCTGCCCCTTTAGGGCACTACTATTCATTTTCATCTTGGCACAGGTCCTCTGCTCCAGCTTTACTTGTTCAGTTTAACTCCTTGCAGTATTAGATTTTAAGTTTAGTTTCATAGCGTTTGGTAATCCATGCCTCCTTGCTTGAGCATGAGCTTTGCTTCATTATTCAGTTGCAGTTCTCCGGTCCCTTTCTATACCTGGTCTGGTCCATGCTCTTCTTAGGCTGGTTACCTATAACTAGGTGGTGGCTATGGGCCTTTATCCTCTTCTAGTCAGCAAAGGTGAGTGTTTTCTTTCTATTCTTACCTTTAGTCTTCATATCTGTAGATGAACAATATCTTCCTTCAGAACATGTAGTTATTTGGGGCTCCTTTTACTAAGCTGCAATAGCGTTTTTAACACACGCTAAACCCGCGCTATGCAGCTAGAACTAATGCCAGCTCAATGCTGGCATTAAGGTCTAGCGCACACAGCAATTCAGCGCGCGCTAAGCGTGCGTTAAAATCGCTATCGCAACTTAGTAAAAGGAGCCCTTAGTTTCACTGCCTAGTGGCAGCTAGCTCGCTAGCCTCCTTTGTAACATTGGCTTCTCCAAATAGCTTTTGTTATCCCACCCTAATGAGGACTGCTTTGCTACATCCCACAAGTCTCTAGATTCATCCGCTGATAATGATAAGGCAGGAAAAATTATGTCTTACCTGATAATTTTCTTTCCTTTAATCACAGCAAATGAATCCAGAGTTCCTCTCTTTCTTATTTCCTTTTCTTACTTAGGTGTTTGGTCTTCTGGCGTCATCGAGTTCTGATTGTTGTCAGATTCATATCTAGTGGCTTTATGAAGTAGTTCTATTTATATCATTGTTTTCACTAATTGTCCTTCTGCTTTGTTATGAGAGATACTGACTGACCAAGAAACATGCTGTCCTATGTGACAGAGCTCAATTTAATACTCTCTATCTACTCGTAAAGGCCATAACCCACAAGTGTCTGGATTCATCTGCTGTGACTAAAGGAAAGAAAATTATCAGGTAAGACATAATTTTTCCTTATTCACTAGCCCATGACCAGTTAAGTCTTAATATTGATTTAACTGGGCATGCGCTAACCAGGTTTTTAAAAAAATAGACATTCAATGGCGAACCTTGCAGAGACCTAGCACTGAATTTCTGGTTTTAGCGCTGGTGGCAGAGAAAAAGATGCTATCCACTGCCAGCTGAATATTGGCAAGCGTATGGCTATCTAGTCTGACCATCCATGCCAACTAATATACTCTAAAATCACTTATTTTCCCTGAGAGATCCTCTTCACAAACTTTATGCTTTCTTGAATTCAGATATAGTTCATAACTAATTATATTTCCTTAGAGAGTGAAAATCAAAGATATTTCCAGAGGTGAATCATGTTTTATCTATGGAAATGGGAGCTTTGATTATAGCACAACCTGTCTGAGATTAAAAGTCTGTGTGGTGTTTGATAGAACATATAACTTTTAGTCACCGACTAAATAGACAATCCCAGGGTAGTGAGAGAAGGCAGAGAAAAAAATAATGCACCTTGCTTTGTTCAAAAATTGCACATTGTTTTGTCAAGGAAAATTACATGTAGAGAAAGAGAGCACATGTCTCAGTGGGTAATTTTTCACTGAGCAATAACAAAAGCGATTACCTGTGAATTATAGTTCCCCATAGGGTTTGCTTTGCAACTACAGCCCAAGACTGATTGCTACACTGGGTCTACTATCCGTGTCTCACTAAAAATTGTCTCTTAAATAGCTTTAACTGAACACAAAGTACAATTTAAATGTTTTTCTTGCAGGTCTTTTTCAGGACAATTCTCTTTGCCTTTCACATGAGAAAGCTTGTTTGCATGCACAAATCAGGCTTCTGAGTACCGCCAGCGTCTGTGTGGGTGAAAACAGTGTATGCTATATAACTATGTATCATTTTGTATATTTCTAGCTGCTGGGGAAAGTGCATGCTGTGTAGTGTGTGCATCGTCCACCACTGAGAAAATTGGTGCTTCTAGGGGTGGGAGTGGAGAGAGGTAAAAAGTTTGAGGGAGCAAAAATGCCTTTTGTTACTCATCAGATTTAAGTCTCTTATGCTAGTTTAAGAATAGTGCGGTAGTCCTTAATCATAAGAAATAAACATACAGGGAAACAAGTTGGGAAAGTGCACACTCTGGATCAAATTCAATAAATGGTGCTGAAACTTAGATGCTGAAAAAATTCAGCCCTAAGCACTATTCCCGTCTGGGACAGATAGGGAATATGTGCCTTAACACTATACTATGGTTTATCTATCTTTAATGCTAACATTTTTCTTTGATGTATTCCTGTTGTACACCACCTCGAACCTCAAGGCATTGCGTGGTATATTAATACTTATGTTAAGTTATTCTGTAAAGGGTACAAACCTTATATAGAATAGTGTTCAGTGTGGCTCCTGCATCTAGATTTTGGGCGCCAGACTTATGCTTGCTAAAAAGTGATGCAGGTGTGATTAGGCAGTAGTGCTGCCCGATTCACGATTCGAATCGGTTCACTGATTCACTTCGGGTGAATCGATTTGAATCAATTCAAAACAAACAAAAAAAAAATCGGCTTCCCAATTCGGCTGACCCTCCCCCCCCCTCACCCCCTAAAGCAGGAGCGGCTGGCCGATGCCACACCTGCTTTAGAGGGCGAGGGGGGAGGGTCAGTCGGGAAGTGCTGGTGTCCGGCTTCGCCCCCTGGCATCCAGTTTCCCCCCTGGCGTCTGGCTTCCCCCCTGGCTTCCCCGCACTGTTTACTTTATAGAACCAGCCTGTAGAGAAGATCGCAGTGCTAGCGATCTTTGCAAACTGCTTCAGAGCTGTTTCCTCTGCTGCGATCCTGCCTCTGACGTCAGAGGAGGGGCAGGACTGCGGCAGAGGAAACAGCTCCAAAGCAGTTTGCAAAGATCGCTAGCACCGCAATCTTTCTGCAGGCTGCTCCTTTAAAATAAACAGTGTGGGGAGCCCAGGGGGAAGATGGACACCAGTGGGAGGCCAAGGAAAACATGCAGGCCTTCCGGAGGGGGGGAGAGGGGGTGATCAGTCCTTAGGGGGGTCGGGGGGTGGGATAGGCTTTCAGGGGGGACAGGCAAGCAGGACTTCGGGGGGATGCAGGCCTTCAAGGGTGGTGGCACAGGCCTTCAGGGGTGTGATGCAGACTTTTAAGGGGGGGGACAGGCCTTTAAGGGAGGGGGGACAGGCCTTTAAGGGAGGGGAGACAGGCCTTCAAGGGGGAAACAGGCCTTCAGGAATGGGGGCACAGGCCTTCAGGGATGGTGGCACAGGCCTTCAGGGGGGACAGACCTTCAGGGGAGGGGGGCCCTGGTTTAGAAGTACACAGAGGGAGGGAAGGGGGATTCAAAGAGACGTGCATATGCTGGACTTTGGGGGGGCGAAGAAATAATGGATCTAAAAATAGAGGAGAGGGAGAGAGATGATGGACAATGGGATTTAGGGAGGGAAGGAACAGAAAGGGAGAGAAATTAGACACAAGGGATGGTGTGGAGGGGGGGATAGAGATACTGGATAGGAGGGTAGTTGGGAACAGAAAGGGAGAGATGGTGGACCCTGGGGTGGTGGGGAAGGAGGGAGAGATGCTGGGTGAAAGGGTAGTTAAGAAAAGATGGATCTGTGGAGGGAGACGAAAAAAAAGGAAAGATGCCAGACCTCCTGGGGAGGGAAAGGAAACAGAAGGGGAGGACAGAGATGGCAGGTTAGCACGAAGAAAGAAGAAAGAAGGAGACCCTGGCAAGCAAGTTATCAGAAGATAACCAGAGCCTGGGACCAAGATATGAATAATGATCAGACAACAAAAGGTAGAAAAACTAATTCTATTTTCTGTTTTGTGATTACAATATGTCAGATTTGAAACATGCATCCTGCCAGAGCTGGTGTTACACCGCAAACGTGAGCTAGGATTTAACAGAGAGAGGAAAAGTCTTTTTTTGTTTGTTTATTTTGTTTACACCACAGCACCTGTGGTTAGGGGAAGGCAAAGGAGTTGAAGAGGCTATAAAATAAACCCACCAGGATGTTTGAAAAAAAACACCCAATTGGGCAGAAAAATCGATTCAAATTGAAAAACCAATTCAATAGGCTGAATCAAATCAAAATTTTTTTTTCTGAATCGGGCAGCACTAATAGGCAGTATTCTTTAATTCCATGCCCTGACACACCCAAGGCCACACCCCCTTTTGAGATACATTGCATGGGAGTTAGGCTCTGTGCCTTATAGAATAGCATGCATCCAGATCGCGGTAAGGGTTTGGGTTTGGGCGGGCGGGGGGTGATGCTGGTTTGTGGGGGGGCAATGCCAGTTTTCAGGGGCGATGCCTCGCATATCGAGTCAACACTCAGTTTGCGAGGCAAGATTTGCAAAAGTGTTTTGCTCGTCTTGCAAAACACTCGCAAACCGCGATACTTGCAAGCCGAAGTTTCACTGTATAGATTCCAGAGGACTATGAATAGCACAAATAAGGTTGCCACCAGCATCAAGGATGGTTGCATTCAGTGGCATAACAAGAGTGAGTGGCACCCAGGGCGGTAGTGCCCCACACCTTCTTCTCTACTCCCCCACTCCTTCCCAACCCCCCCCGCCATGCATGTGCCCCCCTTCCCCCATACCTTTTTTAATTTTCTAGGCACGAGCAGCATCACAACTTGCTGCCCATGTCATCGGCTATTCCTCTTATTTTACTTCCTAGGTGTGGGGCCCGGAAGTGACATCAGAAAGAGGCGACACAAATGCAGGCAGCAAGTTCATAATGCTGCTCGCGCAGAGAAAATTAAAGAGATACAAGGGAAAGGAAGAGATGCATGCAAGCTGCGGTGGGGGGAGGAGCTGGGGTGTGAAGAGGAGGACTGGTTTCTGCACTTCTTACAAAGATTGCGCCTGGGGTGGACCACTCCCCTCCTCCTTACTATGCCACTGGTTACATGTTGAGTTTCTGCTGTGCTAGAAAACAGTTTGCACGCCAATCCTGTGAAAAGAGACTTTTGAGAAAGTCTTTTGCTAAATGCATGCAGCTGATTACACTGCACAACAATTTTTTGGTTAAGTCTTGATTCCTGAAAAGTTTTTGGTGATTATGACAGGTACCAACTTGGTATGCTCAAATATGGTTTTGGTTTTACTGCATCACGTAAGAACTATGAGAAATAGACATTTTTATGTTTACTGACAATAAAATATATAGTCAAGTTTACGTTTCGCACAAGCGACTAAATGAAACAGAATTAAAAGTGTTTTGCTCCCGAGTTTCTTTTATATTCAGTGTCTGGTGCATCACGTTGTAGCATCCAACAATAGTCGGCAAGCATTGACGGATTCCAATTGCCCTGGTATCGTTTCTCCATCGTAGCTATGTCTTGATGAAACCTTTCACCGTGCTCGTCACTCACAGCACCGAGATTTGCGGGGAAGAAGTCCAAGTGTGAATGGAGGAAATGAATCTTGAGTGACATATTGCACTTCATTCTCTTGTATGCTTTGAGAAGTTTGTCTACCAGCTGAATGTAGTTTGGGGCTCTGTAATTGCCCAGAAAATTGTCAACAACGTCTTTCAAGGCTTTCCAGCCAATTTTTTCCGGCCCAACTAACAGATCTTCAAATCGCTTGTCACTCATAACATGTCTGATCTGGGGGCCAACAAAAATACCCTCTTTGATCTTGGCATCAGTTATTCTTGGGAACATCTGTCTTAAATAACGAAAACCTTCCCCTTCCTTGTTCATTGCTTTCACAAAATTCTTCATGAGTCCCAGTTTAATGTGAAGAGGAGGCAAAAATATCTTTGTCGGGTCAACAAGCGATTCATGTGCTACATTTTTCTGTCCTGGAACTAACTTTTTACGGAGTGGCCAGTTCTTTCTAGAATAGTGCGACTCTCTGTCTCGGCTGTCCCATTCGCAGATGAAACAGCAGTACTTTGTATAGCCAAGCTGCAGTCCTAGTAACAGAGCAACGACTTTGAGGTCTCCACAGATATTCCAGTTATACCTGGTATACTGGACATACTTTAGTAACATTTCCATATTCTCATATGTTTCTTTCATATGTGCTGCATAGCCAACAGGTACTGAAGGATAAACGTTGCCATTGTGCAACAGAACAGCTTTCAGGCTTAACATTGACGAATCAATGAAAAGACGCCACTCTTCCGGGTTGTGATCACAACCAAAGACCGAGAACAATCCTTCAATGTCACAACAGAAACAGAGACTGTCGACTTGTGCAAAAAATTTGGTTATATCATGATGCCGGTCTCGAAACACAGAAATTTTCGTACCTGGTGATAGCAAACACCATTCCTGCAGTCTCGAACCTAGCAGCTCAGCTTTTGCTTTTGACAGACCCAAATCTCTGACCAAATCGTTCAATTCGGACTGTGTTATCAGATGTGGATCGCCTGATGAGGATGGTTCAAAATCCGGGTCAATGTCACTGTTAGAACCCTGCACTGCAGTTTCTTCATCTGGTTCGTCTAAGGTCCAATCCTCTGGTGGTTTCGGAACTGGAAGACTGTCATCATGTGGCATGGGTCTCATTGCTGAAGGCAGATTAGGATATTCAATTGACTTCTTGTTTTTGGCAGAGAAACCAGACACATTAGTCAAACAGAAATAACAGTCCGTCACATGGTCTTTCTGTTCTCGCCATATCATCGGAACAGCAAATGGCATCGTCTTTCGAGTACCTCTGAGCCAGGCTCTCAGACTAACAGCACATGTCGCACAGCAAATGTGAGGCGCCCATTGCTTGTCTTGATCACCTATTTTGCAGCCAAAATACAGATGATAGGCTTTATTTACAAGGGCAGTCATCGAACGTCTCTGAGGCGTAAGTGTATATTCCCCACAGATATAGCAGAATGTGTCGCGGCTGTTACGACACCGACGAGACATATTGCCCGACACCAAAACGTCTATAGCATTAAGCTTACTTACTGTTATATTGCTACAGCTACTATACTACTATACTTTACTATACTGATACTATATACACACACGGACTATCTATATTAACCAAATGAGCAGGATCGGTGTATGGAAGCCACCATTATAGCATGGTGAGACAGCGCAAGCTCGTTCAGACCTGCCCAGACATGCCCAGGATGTCATCTTCCATAAAACAGCTTCCAACCTGGCTAGATTTTATGCATGGACATACCCAGGCGGCACAAACCGTTGTTGATAAGACACTTATGGGAGAAAAAATTGTTTGCATCCAAATATAAGAAAAAATCACGACAAAATTGAAGATTTCTCTGAAATGGTACGTGATGGGTAATTTTTGATGTAATATTCATGATCAGCACCCAAAATTCTATAAGAAACACCCAGCAGTGTTCAGGAAGCAAAAACTTTGTTGTGCAGTGTTACCAGGTTAATGATGGATTTCAGCTTCAGGGACTGCAGAAATGGGGAGAGAGTGGGATCTCTACTCACTTCCAGTGTCTTTCATCCCAGACTCCATGGGATTTACTAAACCATGGCACTTCAGTACTGCATTTTAACAAATCCTGTGTTTCCCCTGGCAGGAACTGTACACTGCTACAAATGGGAAATGATGCACATTTCAGACTCCAGCTATATGCATCGTGACCCCCAGGATGTTAACTTTAAAAAGCTGCAATACCTGAGTGCAATGCCCTTTCAAAACCATCTCAGCACTCTATGAAAGGAGCAAACTCAGCCTTTCTTATTGCCATAGTGTAGCAGCGTACTGATTCACACGCTGTCTCTGTCTGAGCAAGCGTGTGAATCAGTACGCTGCTATGCTGTCCGGAGCCCTGACACAGCTTGTGGCTAGGACTGGCAGAGACAAAACACATTTTCAATACCATTGAACATTCTACCTACAAGCTAAGTAGTTTTGACTTTTCTGACACCATTTTGAAACATTTACTATGTCTGCTGGAGGTAGGAAGGGGGTCAAGAACCGGTGAAGATCTTTTCCCTTTCTAGTGCAGTAATTGACACTATTACGCACGGGATTCTGAGGATCTCCCCTCATTCAGATGTGATGTGAATGAAACTTTCAATGAAATTGTGGCATAAGTAAATCATTGCTTGAATATAAGTGAGAAAGTTATAGGAGTTGGATTTGATTTTCTTTCTCATTCCTGTATAGAAGATTTTTTTAAGTTACTTAATCCCCCCTTTGCCCCAGGTACATTAGGTATATTGTGAGCCTGCCGGGATAGACAGGGAAAAATACTTGAGTACCTGAATAATTTAATGTAAACCGTTCTGAGTTCCCTTGGGAGAATGGTATAGAAAATACTATATAATAAAACCTTACCAGTGCATGCGCTTTTAAAACGGCGTGATCCCTGCCGCTGTGGTGTGTGATCCGCGGCCGTGTTCCATTTTAGAACCCGGCGGCAGGGAACACTCTGGCCACTCCCCTTCTCCTGCCCTCACTCACCAACTGCTGCTGTGAGGAAGTGCAGACAAGCTCTCTCCCTGTCGAGATGAGCTGGACCCCTGAGACACGAGCGCCTGCAGGAGGAAGCCCCTGCCGCCACCGCCCGCCAACACCTTCCCAGTCTCCTGAGCCACATCCTCGCCACCCCGATTGCTGACCGCGGTGGCCGACGCTGCGCTCAGGGTGAAACTTTTACGCGCTCCGGCTTTCGACGTCATCAGGCTTCCGGTGCATGCAGGCTGTCAACGGTGACACTCTAGAAATAATATTAATACAGTAGTAGTAGTAGTAGTAAAAACAACAGAGAAAATTGACAAAAATATTTTGCATTCTGAAAAGATATTATGAGGAAAGAAAAGTTGATCAGATCTACCATAAGCTCATAGGTGATTAGTTTCTTTAAATTTGAAGTTTTGAACAACCCAGTCTAATTTCTATTTATTTTGATATCTGTACTATGGGCTAGATTCACAGGTCCGACTGATTCACAAACCAGCCATATTCAAATGGGGGTGATCAGAGGAATGCCTCCCATTTGCGAGCAGGAATCGCAAATGTATGATCCCCACTCATGCGCAGACCCTGACAGTAGTGACAGGAGAAGTAACTTCCTGTCACTGCTGTCAAGGATCTGCCCAGATCTCTCCTGCCTGCTCGCCCGACTCTGGCTTCCCCGACTCTCCTGCTCTCTGTCGCCCTTCCACACAGTGTGAGCCCGTGGTTTTAAAGCGGAGCTGCACTGCGGGGAATGGTGGCAGAGAGCAGAGAGGGCGTACTTTAAAAATCATTGGGAGCAGGAGGGGTGCCCGGCCCTTCCTGCTCCTTAGGTCTTCCCAGCTCCATCTTTGGGAGCAGGAGGGGTGCCCATTCCCTCCTGCTCCTTAGGCCTCGATCCATCTTCGGGAACAGGAGGAAGTTTAAAGTCCTCCTGCTGCTCTGCCGACCGCTACATAATAGCTGCCTTAGGGCACGCCCCAGTGCAATATCTGATGCATGGGGAGGGGCCTAAGGCCCTGATTGGCCCGAGGTATCTCAGCCAATCAGGGACTTCCTTAGGGCTGAGCCTAGGGAAATCCCTGATTGGTCTAAGTAATAGCTAATCAGGGACTTCCTTAGGCTCAGCCCTAAGAAAGTCCCTGATTTGCTCAGGCGCCACAGGCCCCTCTCAATGGAGAAGCCTGAGGCGCCTGAGCCAATCAGGGCCTTAGGCTCCTCCCTGTGCATCACTTGATGCACAGGGGCGGGGCCTAAGGCCCACATTCGCGGTGCACAGGAGGAGGAGAAGGAGCAGGAGGACTTTGTGGTTTCTTCTGCTCCAGAAGACAGCAGCGCTGGAGGCCTAAGGAGTAGGAGAGACTGAGCACTCCTCTTGCTCCCAACTTTTAGGTACAGGGGAGGTGTTGGGCTGGGTCGGGCAAGGCCCAGCCCGACCAGGAGTGGGCCAGTCCAGTCGGGGGGGGGGGGGTGAGGTGGGCTAGTCGGGGAGGGTGCAGTGGGCCTGTCAGGGAGGGGGCTGGGCCGGGGGGAGTGATTTGCTTGCCTGTCATGGGAGTGGGTTGACTCAATTGGTGGAAGGTAGGAGAGAGCTTGCAACCCTCCTGCTATTTATGGGTTGCAGGGATCATGTTTGTTAGTGGGGGAATCGCGTCTGTCAGGGGGGCCCTCGGCTGTTTTTTGACAGGCCTGCCTGTCTTTTCATTTTTTTTAATGGGGCAGATATTTTGCATGTGTAATACATGCAAAATATCTGTGCCATAGGGGAAAAGCCGTTGTTGTTTGACTGTATTTACACTGTATTATGCTTGTTTCTCTTGTTGACTCCTTAATAAAAATGATTAAAAAAAAAAAAAAAAAAGACAGGCAGGCCTGTCAAAAAACCCTCAGACCTGTCGGTAACTCAGTTACCATCTATCAAAAAGAAGGGGGAATGAAGGATAATTTCTATAATATTTGTTTGACAGTTCATCTGCACAACAGTGTTTTCCTTTTTTTAAATAATTTGGTATATCACTATTTTTTATCATTCAAATGATGTCCCGTTTTAACTGCAAACTCACTCCCCAGCAAATTTATTTGGAAGTTGAAGTATCATAAATAATGCATAGTTTTCAGTAAAGAGGCCTCTTATAACATGGATGTTATTTCAAGTCTTCATCCTGAATGCATACGATGTAATTATCTACTTCAAAACCTCCTTCCTAACCATAAGTTTAAATATTTATTTAGTTAATATAAAGATTTAAAAACTCACTAAGGGTTCAACTCTATCATTTCTTTTAGAAAATTACTATTTTAATCTCATTATGGTATTAAAACCTAAAATTAATTCATTAATGTGTATTTTTGAGAAAAGGAACAGCAACACTTATCTTAATGGCTTTCCAGCCAAAACCAACGTTGGAGGGCCATGAACTACCCTCAGTTACTGACAGGTCTGCAGCAGTCAAGTTTGCCAATAGTAAAACCCGATTCGAAATAGCCAAGCAATTGTTAGTGAATCAATCGCTTGGCTATTTTGCATGTGCTTTTACTAATTTGCATGGGACGATCGGGATCGGATCGCTACAGGCGCTAGTGAATGGGGTTGGAGAGAAATTTGGTCGCAAAGGGCTCGCAAACCGATCGGTACACGATCGGTTTGCTTAGTGAATCTAGCCCTATGTCTCTTTCTAGGAAGATTAAAAATTCACCCATATAATAAAAAATAAACCATTGAACAAGAAACAAAACTAGAACTTAGTTAAGATTTAGCAGATAATCAATCATAAAACAAACATCAAATTCAAATAAAACCAAAGTACCACATAAGACAATCTAATTAGCTCATTCCTGCTGTGTATATTGCATAACGCTCATAAAGCAGATGTCATTTCTTGCATTGATGAGTTTTCTGTTTCTTAGCATGCTGAGAGGACATTTGTAATTAAATGTAACTGGGAAAGCACAAGCTTATATTTTTTCTCATTTCAGCAGGAAATGTGGTGTTGCTTTTAAGTTAGATTGTCATGCTCAGTTGTTCAAGGGACCAGGTTTAGCCAGGACTCTGGAGCTGTGCAGTCTAATAAATCACTGCCCGCTTCTTCCCTTTCAAGATGGGAGAAATTGAATTTTTCAGACTTTCAGGAGGCATGACATTTGACTTTCAGCTCAGAAACTGTATCATGGTAATCCAGTTGGCGGTGTGCGGAAGGTGACTGGCAGCTGATTGATTTAGTAGGGGGGAAAAGCTACTCATAGCATGTGTATGACTTATACCGCATAATCCACTAGTTCAGTTTTCCAGCAGGGAATACAGATTCATAGATATGAAACAGAATTGATAAATACTGTAAATCAAACATTTTTGCTTATTAGCATTGGAAACATTAACATTTTGTCTCATTCTAACAGAAGGAAAATTTTCCTATAACTGGCAGGATTTTTCGTAACTAAAAATAATCACATACTGTGTATATTAATCAGCTTCAACCTGCCATTCTTATCATGTTTTCATTTGCCCGTTATGAAATAAAACAGAATGAGAATCTTGGCTTATTCTCACGGCAATTAATAACTTTAAACATTACTTCTGTTATGATATAGTGTCAAAACTATTTTGTTTTTCTTGATACTCTACCACCAAAGCTGATCCATTAACCAGTTTGTCGGGGCCTGTTATTAAAAATAAATAAATAAATAGCACAGCACAACTGGAACAGTTCCTGTCCTGGAGCAAATTAGAAGTCGCACTGCTAAATCTGCCTTTAAGAGGTTACCAACAGAATAGTTAAATTTTTATTTATTTAGTTCAAGTAGTTTTTATTGGTTTTATAAACAAGAGAAATACAGAAATAGAAGAGAAACTTCCGATAAAGCTACGAAAGTAAATCAGAGAGAAAGACACCATCAAGTATATCATATTGCATAATAACATAAATCAGCATAAAGGAAAACAACCGAAATACGCTACAGCAATCATGTGTTAATACATCAGCTAACCTTAATGGGCATGAGTATGAGAGGAAAAAAAAGTTACAAGTAATAAGTGAGTACAATGTCAGGAATAAACATTACAGACAAGACCTATGCTTCATCAAAAGAGAATCAACAAATCGGAAAATACAACAGAATGAATTCATAGAATAATCATATTGAATAACATTATGAATAGAAAAGTGATCAGGTAAGCAAAGATTCAAAGGTCTATACCACAAAATTCTATCATTATCGACCAAGTTTTAGTATAGGAAAATGATGAGTTATAACGTTCCGCCAAATGGCATTCATATTTATTATGGAGGCAAACCGAGTTCCACCACTGATTGAAGTCAAGTTTGGTAAAGTCTTTCCAATTTTGTAGTATTATTTGGAGAGCGAGAAATAACAAGAGGGTCAGAAGGCGATCATGATACCTAGAGAGCGGTGTGGAAAGTGCCATGGATCCCAGAATTATAATATCAAATGAGAAGGGGTCATTAAACGAAAAAATTTTCATAATCATCGCCAGATAGATGCCCAAAAGATCTGCAAATGAGGGCATAGCATATGGCGTAAGGAGCCTTCAGAGGACTTACAGGTCCAACATAGATTATCTGAGGATCTCACAACTTTAGCTGTTTTGATGGGAGTCCAAAAGGCCCGATGGTAAAGGAAAATCGCTGTTTGTTTATGGGAGGCAGAATGAAGGGACTTAAAAAGTTTGGTCCACAAAGTTGTCCAGACTTCATCAGTGAGAGGAGACTGCAACATCAGATTCCATTTGGTTTTAGAGTCTGGAATTGCAGGAAAACATTTGGATTGAATATATTTATACCATTTGGAAGACTGGTAAAGGACAAAATCTGCGAACACATAGAAAACAATGGACAACTGAAGGTGAGCCAGCATGGCTTCTGCAAGGGAAGGTCGTGCCTCACGAACTTGCTGTACTTCTTCGAGGGAATAAACAGCCAGATGGATAAGGGGGAATCCATAGACATCATTTACCTTGACTCCAAAAGGCCTTCGACAAGGTACCTCACGAACGGCTACTAAAAAAGCTGTGGAACCACGGGGTGCAAGGGGATATCTACCGATGGATCAAACACTGGTTGGCAGGCAGGAAACAGAGAGTTGGAGTAAAGGGCCAATACTTAGACTGGTAATGGGTCACGAGCAGAGTTCCACAGGGGTCGGTGCTGGGACCTCTATTGTTCAATATATTTATTGACGATCTGGAGACGGGGACAAAATGTGAGGTTATCAAATTTGCTGATGACACCAAACTCTGCAGCAGGGTTAGGAACACGGAAGACTGTGAAAACCTGCAAAGGGACCTAACGAGACTAGAAGACTGGGCAAATAAGTGGCAAATGAGTTTTAACGTAGAGAAATGCAAAGTCATGCATGTAGGGAAAAAGAACCCGATGTTCAGCTACAAAATGGGGGGAACACGGCTAGGGGTGAGTAACCTTGAAAAGGATCTGGGGGTGATGGTCGACACATCACTGAAACCATCGGCGCAGTGTGCGACAGCCTCAAAGAAAGCAAACAGAATGCTGGGCATCATCAAAAAGGGTATCACAACCAGGACGAAGGAAGTCATCATACCGCTGTATCGCACAATGGTGCGCCCGCACCTGGAGTACTGTGTCCAATACTGGTCACCGTACCTCAAGAAGGACATGGCGGTACTCGAGGGAGTGCAGAGGAGGGCGACTAAACTGATAAAAGGTATGGAAAATTTCTCATACGCTGACAGGTTAAAAACTCTGGGGCTGTTCTCTCTGGAGAAGAGGAGACTTAGAGGGGACATGATAGAAACCTTCAAAATCCTAAAGGGCATAGAGAAAGTGAATAAGAACAGATTCTTCAAATTGTGGGGAGCCACAAGCACTAGGGGTCACTCGGAGAAATTGAAAGGGGACAGGTTTAGAACAAATGCTAGGAAGTTCTTTTTTACCCAGAGGGTGGTGGACACATGGAACAAGCTTCCGGAGGAGGTGATAAGCCAGAACTCTGTACAGGGTTTCAAGGAAGGTTTGGATAGGTTCCTGGAGGATAAGGGGATAGAGGGGTACAGATAGAACTTGAGGTAGGTTTTAGAAGTGGTCACAGGTCGCGGTCCTGATGGGCTGCCGCGGGAGCGGACCGCTGGGCAGGATGGACCTCTGGTCTGACCCAGTGGAGGCAACTTCTTATGTTCTTATGTTCTTATGACTGACCCCTGGAGGCTGTAAAGGAGAGAATCTTAGAATGTAAGTCCGGGGTAGTATGAAGAGAAGAGGGAGAAGAGAACATCGCAGTAAGACAATGGTGCAATTGTACCCATTTAAAGTACTGAGAAGTGGGAATATTAAATTTCGCCATAATATCAGAGAAGGTAATCCATTTGTCATCCACAATAAGATGAGATAAATTCCAAAGGCCCTGACGATGCCAAGTTTTCCAAACCACAACTGCATTATTAATCTTAAGTTTGGGGTTGTGCTAACTCGGTGCTAGTACCGAGTTACCCAATTTTTTCTCTGAGATAGAGTTTATGAGATGAAATGCCTGCCAAAATCGGATTTTGTTTGGCTAGTGGAGGGAGAGGAATGGCAGGGGCATGCTGGAGGTAGTAGGGATCCACAACCGAGTGTTCCAAACACAGTCACGTGGGTAGTGTGTTTAAAGAGCAATGAGTCAGCCAAATGGAGCCTTGAGACAACAAAAAGGCGTAGTGGTATTCCCGAAAGCTGGGGAAGTTAACTCCCCCTCAGCTTTAGAACATTTCATTTTACACAATGCAATGCGAGGTTGTTTGCCTTGCCAAAGGAAAGAAAAGAGAAGGTGTTTAATTTGTGAGTATATAGAGTGAGGAAAGAGACAAGGGAGCATACTGAGAATGTAGTTGATTTTGGGTGTGATCATTATTTATTTAAATATCTAACAAAATGATTCTCTGTATTTTTCTACAATAACTGAGTTGTGGATATACAGGTATATGAGAGATGTGATCAGAAGGTGGCCCGATTGGGGTTGTGATGATGGATGCTACTGTTACCAAGTTTCAAACCTGTGCTAAACCATGCTCCTTGCTTTTGTTACTGTGTACTAGAAACAAGCACTTCTTAGTCTCAACAGAAATGAATATATCTGATTGAAGCTGGAAATCCTATCCAGAAAGACAGTGGATTGATTAATAGAGGTACTTAACATGCAAACTAGTCATAGGCATCAACAATATGATTATGAGAGCAGGACAGAAATCTATGGTGTTAAAAAAAGGATGAGAAAATAAATCTAACCAGCAGCCTGCCATTGACTTTATAGACAGGAGAATATTAATCTAATACCTGACATCACTACATTGTTAAAAGCCATGGCATGTTGAAAACAAAAATACTGCCTATGTGCTGCCTTTTTTTGTCTGTCAGCTTACTGTAAACACCTGCATGTGTGCAAAGTAAAAGGTTCATGAGAGAAGAAAAAACAGGGGTGGAAAATTAGGGGCGGGAAACTGCACAGGGACACCAGGAAATTCTTTTTCACTGAAAGGGTGGTTGATCGCTGGAATAGTCTTCCACTTCAGGTTATTGAGGCCAACAGCGTGCCTGATTTTAAGGCCAAATGGGATAGACACGTGGGATCTATTCACAGAGAAAGGTAGCGGAGGGTCATTGGGGTGGGCAGACTAGATGGGCCGTGGCCCTTATCTGCCGTCTATTTCTATGTTTCTATTCCTATTAATCCCCTTCCCTCTTTTACCAAAGCCATTTCCACTTCTGGAAACAGGTTTTAAACCCATCTTCAGGAGTCGCCAAAAGTTGCTGCTTCAAATTTTGCTTTATGTCTTCAATGGTGTTAAATTGCTTTCCTTTCAGTGTGGATTTAAGTTTAGGAAACAAGAAGTCAGCAGGGACCAAGTCAGGAGAGTAAGGTGGCTGGGGAAAAACTGTCATCACATTTTTTTGCGCAAAATTTACGGTTCTTCTGATCTTGGGCAGGCCAGAAGGAGAGAAAAGCGCAGGAGAGAACAGGAGAGGGGAAGAAGAGGCAGGAGAGAGCAAGAGGCATCGGTGAGATGTAGCTCCGCCTACTCCTCGACATCATCCACCGGAGCTCCTCTTTAAAAGGGGAGGGGCCAATGAAGCTGAGTTAATCAGGCTTGGGCAGGTAAGCAGGAAAGGAGAAGCAGAAGGAGAGAAAAGCGCAGGAGAGAACAGGAGAGGGGAAGAAGAGGCAGGAGAGAGCAAGGGGCATTGGCAAGAGGTAGCTCCACCTACCCCCAACATCATCCACCAGAGCTCCTCCTTAAAAGGGAAGGGGCCAACGATGCTTAGCCATTCGGCATGTGTTGAAGGCGAGCATTAAAGGCGCTCGCCTTAGCAAGAGAGCTTTTGCGTAGGGCCTTAAGAAGGGATGAGTCACTGCAAAGAACAGCAGAGGGCAACCACAGCAAACACAGAGGACAACCACAGCAGACACAGAGGACACACAAGCAACAAGCAAGCAAAGGTAGCAGGTTTAAAATCAGGAGAGGGACCTCTCAGTAACACCAAAAAGACACTACATAAGGAAACAGGGAGAAGACACTTCAGACAGCAGACCGGCGAGAGGACAGCAATGGAAGCAGCAGACAGAAGCAGGATGTTGAGCTACCCAGTGTCCCCTCTGGGAGACAGTCTTATGTATGTACTCGGTGCGAGGAACTGGAGGGCCTGAAGAAGTCAGACTCCTGGAAGGTAGAATACTGGAACTAGAAGCACTTCGAGCAGCGGAGGAGGAAGACAGAGAGGCAGAAAACTTCAAGACAGAGGAAACTATTGAGGAAGAAGTCTGTGAGTTAGAGAAGTTCATCGAGGAGGCATACAGGGAGGCTGTGGAGAATCACCAGCAGCAGTGGAACTGCCAAGATACATCTACAGTGAGTAAGGACGAAAAGGCCGAATAGAATGCTAGGAATGATAAAGAAGGGTTTCATGAACAGATCGGAGAAGGTTATCATGCCGCTGTACTGGGCCATGGTGTGCCCTCAACTGGAGTACTGCATCCAGCACTGGTCGTCGTACATGAAGAAGGACACAGTACTACTCGAAAGGGTCCAGAGAAGAGTGACTAAAATGGTTAAGGGACTGGAGGAGTTGTCGTACAGTGAGAGATTAGAGAAACTGGGCCTCTTCTCCCTTGAAAAGAGGAGACTGAGAGGGGACATGATTGAAATATTCAAGATAATGAAGGGAATAGATTTAGTAGATAAAGACAAGTTGTTCACCCTCTCCAAGGTAGAGAGAACGAGAGGGCACTCTCTAAAGTTAAAAGGGGATAGATTCCGTACAAACATAATGAAGTGGAACTGGAAAGATTCATCGAGGAAGCCCATCAGCAACACGTAGAAATCCCAGGTCTGGAAAGCTGTACCCTGGATACCCAGAAAGACGGACTGGAAGAGAGGAGAGAAGACACACATGCAAATCCAGAAAAAACCGAAGATGAGGTAGGAGACATCCACACACAAGAAGGAAGAGAGAAAACACAGGGAGAGGTCCCCCCATCTGAAGAGACGAAAACAAATTCAAGAGTAGCTCCGGAAGAAGAAGACTGGCCCTATACCGTAGACGTGGACTTACGACCCCCAAGGAACCCTCGAATAAAGAAGATGGGGATCATCGTAGGTGACTCCATTATACGTCACGTGGACAGCCACACCGCAGGAGGAAGAGAGGACAGAATCGTCACCTGTCTGCCTGGAGCAAGAGTCAAGGATGTGGCCAACAGGATCTCCAGGATCATAGACAGCGCAGGGGGAGAGGATACTGCTGTGCTCATCCACGTGGGAACAAATGATGTGAGCGGACGGAAGTATGACAGGGAAGAGATGAAGGGCCAGCTCCGCTCACTTGGAAGATTGCTGAAGATCAGGGAGGTGAGGGTGGCCTTCTCCGAGATCCTCCCAGTACCAAGAGCGGATGGAAAGAGACAAGGGGAATTGCAAGCTATTAACGCCTGGATGAGACGATGGTGCGAAGAAGAAGGCTTTGACTTCGTGCGCAACTGGACGGCGTTCTGGGGAAAAAGCAAGTACTACAGAAAGGACGGACTACACCTCAACAAGGAAGGAGCAAGAGTATTGGCGAGCAACTTGAAGAGGGCCATCGAGAAGGCTTTAAACTAATAAATAGGGGAAAGCCGACAGTCGACCACCAGTCGATGGTACGGACAACAGGATGCCCCGATGAAGGATCAATGGGCTACTACTCATACACAGGAGAGGACGAACTCACAGCAAATAAGGAAGACAAGGCAGGAAGGGACAACTCAGACACAGGAGGGGATGACCGCACAGCAAATAAGGGAGACAACACTGGAGCGGTTAAGGAGACCGTGAAAGAAACAGTAGGGACAGCAAAGAGCAGAAAGTCCAAAAAAGTAACTCGAAGAGAACTCAAATGTATGTATACCAATGCTAGAAGTCTAGGAAACAAAATGGGGGAACTAGAGACAATAGCAAGAAATGATAAGTTGGAAATCATTGGCATAACTGAAACATGGTGGAATGAAGAAAACAAATGGGACACAGTACTTCAGGGATACAAACTATATAGAAGAGATCGAGTAGGGCAGAAAGGTGGAGGTATTGCCCTATATGTTCAGGAAGGAGTAGAATCTGTTGAAGTGGCTATGACGGAAACGAAAGAGAAGCTAGAGTCCCTCTGGGTCAAGATTCCTGGCCAAAACAGTGCAGACACGAAAATTGGCCTTTTCTATCGTCCCCCGGGACAGGCGGATGAAACTGACTCTGAAATGATAGAGGAAATCAAACGAGAATGCAAGACGGGCAATGTAATAATATTGGGAGACTTCAATTTCCCGAGGATAGACTGGAAACTAGGAACCTCCAACTGCGGCAATGAGGTCAAGTTCCTGGAGGCGCTAGGGGATTGCTTCCTGGAACAAATGGTAAAAGAGCCGACAAGAGGCAACGCCACCCTGGACTTGGTGCTAAATGGCCTCACGGGACCGACAAAAGAAGTAGAAGTTACGGCACCGCTGGGGACGAGCGATCACAATGTGATCATCTTTAAGCTTGACATCGGGAATAGAAAAAGTGCCAAAACCTTAACCAAAACCTTTAACTTTAAAAAGGGCAAATACGATTGCATGAGAGCCATGGTGAAACAACGACTCAAAAAAAAGGTGGATAAACTTGAAACAGTAGAGCAGGCATGGTCCCTACTGAAAACTACTATCACAGAAGCACAAAACCTATACATTCCGAGGATCTCCAAAGAAAGGAGAACAAAGGGTAAGGGAGAACCAGCATGGCTTACCAGACAGGTGAGGGAAACCATACAAGAAAAGAAGGACTCTTTCAAAAAATGGAAACACATGAAAACAACCGAAGCATGGAACAAACATAAAGACGATCAGAAGAAATGTCACAGGGCGGTGAGGGATGCCAAAAAGGACTATGAAGAAAAAATAGCGCAAGAGGCCAAAAACTTCAAGCCCTTCTTTAGATACGTGAAAGGGAAAAAACCCGCAAAAGAGGCGGTGGGACCCCTGGACGATCAGGGAAGAAAAGGGTACATTAAGGAAGATAAACAAATTGCGGACAAACTAAATTCCTTCTTTGCGTCCGTCTTTACGGAGGAGGATACCGCAAAAATACCAGAAACTGTGAAAGTGTTTAGTGGAGTAATAGAAGACAGCCTCACCACAGTTGAAGTAGATTTGGACCAGATATACTACCAGATCGACAAACTTAAAAGTGACAAATCCCCTGGACCGGATGGAATTCACCCGAGAGTCTTAAAGGAATTGAAGGTTGAAATCGGAGAGTTATTGCAAAAACTCGCCAATCTGACAATCAGAACTGGACAGATACCGGATGACTGGAAGATAGCGAACGTCACGCCAATTTTCAAAAAGGGATCAAGAGGAGAACCGGGCAACTACAGACCTGTGAGCCTTACGTCTGTCCCTGGAAAGATGGTTGAAGCACTGATCAAGGATAGCATAGTCCGGCACTTAGATATACACGAATTGCTGAAACCCAGTCAACATGGGTTCAGGAAAGGGAAATCATGTTTAACGAATTTGCTTCAATTTTTTGAGACCGTGAACAAGCAAATTGATAGTGGAATGCCGGTGGACATAATATATTTGGACTTCCAGAAGGCATTCGACAAAGTTCCGCATGAAAGACTTCTCAGGAAACTACAATGCCATGGAATAGAGGGAGATATACACAGGTGGATAGGCAAATGGCTGGAAAACAGGAAGCAGAGAGTGGGCATAAATGGGAAGTTCTCAGACTGGGAGAAAGTGACTAGTGGTGTGCCCCAGGGCTCGGTACTTGGGCCGATCCTATTTAACATTTATATCAATGACCTTGAAGACGGAATATCCAGTGAGATCATTAAGTTTGCAGACGACACAAAGCTATGCCGGACAATCAGAACGCAGAAAGATAGCGAAGAACTCCAGAGCGACTTGTATCAGTTAGAGAAATGGGCAGAGCAATGGCAGATGAAGTTCAACGTGGAGAAATGCAAAGTAATGCATTTAGGCAGTAAGAATAAGGAACACGAGTATAGAATGTCAGGAGCAACTCTTGGTAAGAGCGAACAAGAAAGGGACCTGGGTGTACTGATAGATAGGACCCTGAAGCCGTCGGCACAATGCGCGGCAGCGGCAAAGAAAGCGAACAGAATGTTAGGAATGATAAAGAAAGGAATCATGAGCAGATCGGAGAAAGTCATAATGCCGCTTTATAGAGCAATGGTCAGACCACACTTGGAATACTGTGTCCAACATTGGTCTCCCAAACTAAAGAGGGATATAAAACTGCTGGAGAGGGTGCAGAGACGAGCAACGAAGCTAATAAGAGGTATGGAGAACTTGGAATATGAGGAACGACTCAATAAACTAGGACTGTTCTCCCTTGAGAAGAGGAGGCTGCGAGGGGACATGATAGAGACGTTCAAAATACTGAAAGACATCGATAAAATAGAGCAGAAAAACAAATTATTTACACTGTCCAACGTGACACGGACAAGAGGACATGGTTTAAAGCTAAGGGGGGACAAGTCCAGGACAAATGTCAGGAGGTTCTGCTTTACGCAGCGAGTGGTGAACGCCTGGAATGCTCTTCCACAGGAGGTTATTAAGGAATCCACTGTGCTAGGATTCAAAGGCAAATTAGATGCACATCTCCTTATGAGAGGCATAGAGGGATATGGGTGGTAAAACTACATCAGGTGTATACCTGACTGGGCCTCCGCGTGTGCGGATCGCCGGACTCGATGGACCATGGGTCTGATCCGGAGATGGCAGTTCTTATGTTCTTATGTTCTTCTTCATTCAGAGAGTGGTAGAAAACTGGAACGCTCTTATGGAGGCTGTTATAGGGGAAAACACCCTCCAGGGATTCAAGACAAAGTTAGACAAGTTCCTGCCAAACCAGAACATACGCAGGTAAGGCTAGACTCAGGGCACTGGTCTTTGACCTAAGGGCTGCCACGTGAGAGGACTGCTGGGCACGATGGACCACTGGTCTGACCCAGCAGTGGCAATTCTTATATTCTTATGTCATCATTCATCAGCCGCAGAACAAACTTTGCTGCATGATATGTTCTCCATAAGCCTCTTTCAATATTTCATAAGTTTCTGTAGCGGTCTTACCCAATTTAAAATAGAACTACACGCTAAAGCGCTGCTCATTGAGGTCGAAAATGATGAAAAATAGTCGATTACGAAAACACACTTTCACAAAAACAGATATCAACAAACAGGAAAAAAAGAAGTTACTTGTGAGGTTTCAAGCTGCTCAATGCTTCCTGTTAGTGCGTAATTCAAACTGTCCTGGAACTTTCTGAATGATTTATGCTAACTGAAATCAGGTGTAAAATCCTGGCATGCAAGTTGGATAGAGATCTGCCTTATTCTACAACACTATGCACATTTTAAGGGAGTGCCCATGCCCACCCATGGTCACGCCCTTTTGAAAATCCATGCGGAAACAGGCACTAGTCTGTATATGACTGCATAAGCATCTCATCACATGGATCTGCCATTTGTGCCCCATTTGACACTTTGGCCCATATTCTATAAACAGTGCCTTAAGTTAGGCCCGGTAAGCACCCTACTGGTGCCTAACTTAAGTTAGTCCAATAAAAAAAAGCTATTATTTTTTTCCTTTATGTTTTTGTTTTATTTCCACATATTACCTTGAAGAGTTGACTAACACAACCACCACACCTTTTAACCTAAGTTGAAAATGCTATTTCAAAAAATTAAAAAGCATTTTAAATCAAAATGTACATCGCGCCTATGGAGGTGCTTTATGATGCCTAACACCAATGTAGGCATAGCTAATGCCAGACGTGGCATTAGACATCATAAAGTGCCTCCATAGGCATGATTCACATGAAAGGTAGGTGCTAGAAATGTAGACCTTGAAAACCCTTGCCTATATTTCTGACACCTACTTTTCCCGAAGCCGCACTTATAGAAACAGTGCCGTTGCATGATTGACATGTGATTGAAACATAGAAACATGATGGCAGATAAAGGCCAAATGGCCCATCCAGTCTGCCCATCCGCAGTAACCATTATCTTTTGCTCTCTCTATCCCATGCTTTCTTGAATTCACACACAGTCTCTGTCTCCACCACCTCTACCGGGAGACTGTTCCACGCATCTACCACCCTCATAATTGGCACTCGGCACTTGTTGCCCCCCCCCCCCAACTCTCAATACCCTGCAAGAACTACATAGACTCGCTGCTTTTCGACAAAATGTGGATTTTATTAATGGCCGCAAATACCAACATACCAAAACGTTAACTATGAACAATTTTAGATACCAATGCATATCATCATATTCATTCGCCATGAACAGTTTATATACCATAGCACATCATAATTGCTGCATCTCAGTTCTTATAACCATCCATTCATCCATGTATTGTGGGTTGCCGTTGTTGTCGTGGGAGAGCCGTTCAAGCTACCCCGCCTTCTCCCCATCCTGTTCAAGGAAGGGCCATTCACCTGTTGGTTGTTGAAGTCAAGCCACATAGCCTCCCCGCCATCCAAGCAGGGAGACAAGCCTCTGAGTGCTTACCTCACTTGCTTCTGCGAGGCTATATTTTGCTACTTCTTTTGCTATCAACAAATGTAACGTAGTATTCTCTCTTATCAGTATGATGTGCCTATGATCCCATTATGATTTTTCCACCACAACCCGAGATAGCGAAACCTTGCTTATCTCGGGTTCCCCACCGGGCATACGGCTGCAGCCCCCTGCCCCCCTCGTACTTATAAGTATATCCACACCAACATCTTTACCATGCCATATCCACCACTCCCATATGAGTGCCCCCCCAGTCACCTGAACCCCTATCCTCTAAGGTGCTCCCCTACCTGGTCAAGGTCTCCTATGCTCAGGCAAGGAGGCGCCTGCTGTAGGCAAGCCACAGGCAACCGTCCATCCAACTAGTTGGACACCAAGCTGTATATCAGATTGTGCCTAGTAAGAACTGGTGAAACTGAAAAAAATAGGGGAAGTTATTTGGTAAAACCATAGCGTGTGATAGAGCCTAGGGAAAAACCACCCTAAGAACGTCGCCCAGTCATGTGGACCTCTCTCCATGGCCAGGTTCAAGATCAAGCAACTACAATTGCCTAGAATGAAATCTGTCATTTGGCACCCAGGACTAGACCAATCACTAATCAGGTGGTGAATGATGCTGTAGTGGCTATGTTGCTGCCACTGAGTCTGGATTGATGTCCTCAGCAACTGAAGAAAATGGTCCTAGTTCAAGACAACGAACCTGATCCTGGAAAAGTTCCCTCCAAGAAAGAGTAAGGTAATCAATAAGTATAGCACCCCTGCCAGGCAAATGCCACCAAGTCTGTACTGATGTCCCCAGCAACCGGCAAACCGAAGAAAACAGTCCTAGTTCAAGACGACGAATATGATGCTGGAAAATCAAGTTACCTCCAAGAAAGAGAAAGGTAATCAATAAGTATAGCACCGCTGCCCAAATAGCCCAAGGAAATTACCTGATAGCCAAAGAACACGCATCCTCTATGGACTTGATAAGGATTCATGGAGAAAGAAAACCTTGAGAAGCAAAAACTGTTGAGAGAATATGACGTGTGTTACCCATCCCAGAATGCAGTGTGCGACAATGCCCATGCTCAACATTCTGCAAGAGCAAATCAAAACCTCCAAGTCCAGACCCATGTTTAACATCCTGCCAGAGCAAGTCAACCTCCTGAAAAACCCTAGTCTCAAATTCCAGCCGCCACAGGGGAATGGAGGAGGAGCCAGTGTCACCACAGAGCGGCACCAAGGAGTATGGCGAATACCTCAGGAAGGATGTAAAGCACCCAGTCCCCAGCCAGAACAGCGTTCTTTGGCTTGCCTCACTTCACCCTATGCTGCACCTCGACCAGTGGAACCTTAGCCGCCAGCATAGCCTAAAGCCATCCTGTTGTTCTAATCCAGCTAACCCCTAATATTCCGTCCATTTCTGAAACTGCTGCCCATGACAATAACTAAGTGTCGGAGGTGAACTGGGTGTTTAGTTCAGCAATGCGCAGAACGATATCTAACGGATATTGTCCAAATAGAATTGCATGGAAATATCATAGATGGAGGCTCAATTTAGCCTTGATTGGGGATGCAGTAGGCTGCTAGAGAGATGAACCAGGCTAAAGAGCGACAAATCGCCGGGTCCGGACAGCATTCACCCAAGGGTACTCAAGGAACTAAGGAATGAAATAGCAGAGCCACTTCGACAAATATGCAACCTATCCTTAAAAACTGGAGAGATCCCGGAGGACTGGAAAATAGCAAATGTCACGCCCATCTTCAAGAAGGGTTCAAGGGGTGACCCAGGAAACTACAGGCCGGTGAGCTTGACCTCGGTCCCGGGAAAGATGATGGAAGCGCTGGTTAAGGACAGCATCTGTGAACACATTGAAAACAATGGGCAGCTAGAGTCGAGTCAGCATGGCTTCTGCAAGGGTAGGTCATGCCTTACAAACTTATTGTACTTCTTTGAGGGGGTAAACAGCCAGGTGGATAAAGGGGAATCTATAGACATCATTTTACCTTGACTTCCAAAAAGCCTTCAACAAGGTACCACACGAAAGACTACTTAAGAAGATATGGAACCACGGGGTGCAAGGGGAGGTCCACTGATGGATCAAAAACTGGCTGGCGGACAGGAAGCAGAGAGTTGGAATAAAGGGACATTACTCAGACTGGAAATGGGTCACGAGCGGAGTTCCGCAGGTGTCAGTGCTGGGACCGCTCCTGTTCAATATCTACATAAACGACCTAGAGATGGGAACAAAATGTGAGGTCATTAAATTTGCGGATGACACCAAACTATACAGCAGGGTTAAAACCATGGAAGACTGCGAAGATCTCCAAAAGGATCTAACGACACTGGAAGAGTGGGCCAAAAAGTGGCAAATGAGCTTCAACATAGGGAAATGCAAGGTCATGCATGTGGGGAAAAAGAACCCGATGTTCACTTACAAAATGGGGGGATCACTACTAGGGGTAAGTAACCTTGAAAGAGACCTGGGAGTGATGGTAGACACAACACTGAAGGCGTTGGCGCAGTGCGCCACAGCCTCAAGGAAAGCAAACAAAATGTTGGGTATCATTAAAAAGGGTATCATGACCAGGACGAAGGAAGTCATCCTACCACTGTATCGTGCAATGGTGTGGCCGCATCTGGAATACTGTGTCCAGTACTGGTCGCCGTACCTCAAGAAGGACATGGCAGTACTTGAGGGAGTCCAGAGAAGAGCAACTAAGCTGATAAAGGGTATGGAAAATCTCTCATATACTGACAGATTGAAACAGTTAGGACTGTTCTCCCTGGAGAAGCGGAGACTTAGGGGAGACTTGATAGAAACCTTCAAGATCCTGAAAGGCATAGAGAAAGTAGACAGGGACAGATTTTTCAAATTAAGGGGAACCACAAGTACAAGGGGGCACTCGAAGAAATTGAAAGGGGACAGGTTTAGAACAAACGCTAGGAAGTTCTTTTTCACCCAGAGGATGGTGGATACATGGAATGTGCTTCCAGAGGCTGTGGTAGACAGGAGCACATTACAGGGCTTCAAAGAAGGTTTGGATAGGTTCCTAGAGGACATAGGGATTGAGGGGTATAGATAGGTGTAGAGGTAGGTTATAGGGATAGGAGTAGAGGTAAGTTATAGGAATAGGAGTAGAGATAGATTATAGAGCTAGTAAGGGACCACCGCTTAGGCAATGGGCCTGATGGGCCGCCGCGGGAGCGGACTGCTGGGCGAGATGGACCTCTGGTCTGCCTCAGCAGAGGCAACTTCTTATGTTCTTATGTTCTTAACCTTGATCCAACTGATCCGCATTAAAACAGCCTCCCTTGTGGCCTACCTCACCCACGTGATCAATTTTGGGAATCTAATCTAATCTAATTTCCATTTTAAATACCGGATCATTCCAGCAAGGACTCGAGCCGATTAACAATTCGACCTAGTAGACCACAACATACTACTAAACTGTCTAGAAGCCATAGGCATCTCTGGCCACTTGTAAAATTGGTTCAAAGGCTTCACCAGGTCATCAGTGAACAAGTCTACTCCCAATCATGGACCAACTCCCAAGGCTCCCCACTATCATCTACCCTGTTCACCCTATACGTCTACAGAAGGCAATGAACTAAATCTCCAAACGTACATATACATGATGACATCACATCCACCAAAACCAGACACTTCATTTCATCCGTCATCGATCAAGTAGAACAATGGACAAAACTTCAAACTAAAACTAAACCCTGAAACTAAAATATTTATAGCCACCCCAATGAACAGATACAACGAACAGATACAAAAAACCTTCAATCAGCTATCAAGGGAGAAACTTTCCAATTAACCCTTCCATAAAATCCTAGGAGTGACCTTAGATCAGCAACTGGCATTTGACGCCCACACTGACATCTTAGGAAATTGCTTCTACCTACTATGGAAACTACGTACGATAAAACCATACCTCAACTTTGCATCATTTAGACTATTAGTACCATCACTAATCCAAAGCACACTGGACTACTGCAATATCATCTACCTAGGATCCTACAAAAACTACCAAAAGGTTAAGAACAATCCAAAACACAGCCATAGGACTGAGTTTTGACCTGAAAATCAGACCACAATACTCTAAGTGACTTACTCCTTAACCATTTTTCATACCAATCATTCAGAAGATCACTGAAAATCTATTTGACAAATTTGTTTAACTTCCTTAATCGCTTTTTCCTAAGTCTTCCGGCATGCTGCTGAAGATCGAAATGGTGCATGCACACATTTATTCGTTGACCACACTAATGTACTGCCGGACACAAATATAATCGACTCACCTGAGCTGCAGTGCTGTGTGTGAGCCATTGACCACTGGTGGAACCAACATGAAACAGGCAAGGACAATACCGGCCAAGTCACATCTTTAGAGAAGCCACCACATAGCGTCATAGGGAGGAATTGGCCTTGAACAATCCCCTCTGCAAAACAGTACCTAGCAACTCCCTGAGGGTTTGCCACAGGGAACCCCCAGCAAGGAAACCATGTTCCAAATAAAGACTGGCTTGATGCACCCACGTTTAGTCATCTAAGCGCAAGATGACCATTGGAAGGTTACCCTGTGTGGATATCGTACCTAGCCTGAAGCAAGAACGTGGATTATTTATCAACTTAGGCGCTTCCCCAATTTAAATTCTGGCCTTATTCATTAACGTGCAGTCATGACCGTCAGTTATATTATTGTCCTAAATTTAAGCATGACATGATTAAATCCATTGAACCAATTAATCTGCCTCAGTGTTAAATAAAATTTTCCAGTAATGTTGCTCAAGAGGTAAATCATCAAGAACTTAATATAATATTGCAGTTCAGAAAAGAAACATGACAGCAGTACATTAATGCAAATAGCTCCCAACTCTTTGAGACCACAGCTAATCAATTTAGCTCCTTTGATTATATGAAATTATGTTGCCTTTTCATGGGGGCCTTATGTACTCATCAATGAAGTAAACGCATACCAAGATTTTTTACTGTCTCCATTAGGGGAGAAGTTTCAAGTTTCAAGACCGTGTTGCTCAGAGGCATAGTATCTCTTCCCCGCCTGTCTCCACATGGATGTCGAGGTCCGGCTGTCTGCCCTGTCCATAGGAACCAGCGCGCTTGCCCCTGTGATGCCTGTACAGCCATGGCAAAAGGAAACCACTGTCCCTCTGCTCAACTTAGTGATCATTCATGGGGGGGGACTCACGCTTCAGCCTCCAGTTGACCGCTCCCAGCCTGCTCACCACATTAGTCATGGGAAGAAAACTGCAGGCTCCAGCAGACTGCTTCCCGCTGCATCAGTCATGGGGGTACTTCAGCCTCCAGTTGACTGCTCCCAGCCTGCCCACCTCAGTGATCAGCGCCCCCCCTCCCCCAGCTGCATTAGTCATGGGGGGAACTACAGGCTCCAGTGGGCCGCTCTCAGCTTTCTATCTTCAAGGTAACGGCCATGTCAGCCATCTTCGGCACCCAGCAGTGCTCCAACAGGCATGGTGCTGGGTTGCATGCATGCAGCAAGTCCACAGCCACCAAAGAAAAAAACCTCAGCCCTACTTCCTTACTACACCGCACCTTGAAGCACAGAAGGGATCCAGCAGCCTCGCCCCGCCTTACCCTGCTATTCAGTCCTGCTCTAGCAGGACCGTATCCTTCCTTTGCGACTGTCTGGCCATGTGCAGGACCAAATGGCCTCCAAACTACAGGGCCATGTACTTCGACCACGCACCACTTTCCTCCTTGCGCAAACAGAAAACTGATCTGCCCAAAGCCGATCCCAAGCCATGCTGCTGCTGAGGAAAATGAATCAAGGACAACAGCGATGGTTCGGTGGCACATGTCCCCCACCACAGACTAACACACCCCTCCCCTCCAGCAACCTGCAGAACACGGCAGTCCACCAAACCAGCAAGATCCCCGATCGCGCACTGCAAAAGATCTGACTTAGCAGCAACACACACCCATTCCCCCGGCACGCGTCCTCCTCCTCCTCCTTATCCGCTGCCATCTGGAACTTCCCCATGCTTACCTCTCCAGTGGTGCCGGATCTCACTGTGCACCAAAATGGAGCTGCCAACTTTTTTCCCAGGAGAGAGGAACCACTCTACGCACCTCCGACAGGTGCAAGTTTGCTGCCTCACCGAAACTACCCCATGTGCCAGTCCCACAATGGAGCTCCACAATGCCACGCACGGCAAGCATGGGCCAGCAGGCAGCATGGTGTCCTCTGCCTTCCGTGAACCGCAAGTTCCCAACACCTATGCGGGAGAAAAGTGAGCTGAAAACGGCTGCCAGAGGCCGTAAACAATTCACTCCGGATCCAGAACCCTGCCCGCAATTGCACCGAAGAACTGCAATTTCTCATGCGCCAAAACAGCACGATCAGCCTCCCTGAAAGGACACCCCCTTTTTCCTACCTGACCGGCCTCGTGCTCCTCTCCAAAGGCGCCGGTTCAATCTCACAGGAGTGAAGAACTAACTGACATGCCATACCCAGAACAAGGTAAGCATGGGCAAGCAGGCAGCGGAGGCGTCCTCCAGTAAAAGCGCCACGACGCTCCCATGGTGAAGGCCAAACTGAAACTTCTGCCTCAGTTTGGATCTCCTCACCTTCACTCGCCCTCCCCCCCGTGCCTACACTCCTGTCCCTAATTGGCCCTCTGCCACTGTCTATTCTCTGCCCCTGTTTCCCCCTTCCCTCCTCCCCGGGCAACGGCCTCGGCCATTTTGTCGCCGCTGCCTCCTTATAGGGTGGGGCGCTTATCCTTTCTGTAAAAAAATATTTCCTTAGATTACTCCTGAGCCTATCACTTCTTAACTTCGTCCTATGCCCTCTCATTCCTCTCAACCAGTTCCTGACCCAGCTCATCACCATCCCGAGGGCATTTAGTATATTTATAAGATGTCTGTGTGGAACACTGTCAAAGACTTTGCAAAAGTCTAAATACGTTTTTAAGACGGTTGCAGACAACAGCACCATTTATAGAATCCAGACCTTTGTATCCTTTAGAATGCTTTTGTGTGCCAAAAATCTAGTGCGGAAGTAGCACCTAATGTTCAGTGCCATATGTAGAATTTCCATGATACTGTAAATACTCTGTAATTATTTATATGAAGACAGATATGTGAATTCCTAAAACAAAAATAAATTTAAAAAATAACATTAAAAGACCAGAACTCAGTGTCCTCTCAGTTGGCACAGATATCTAATTAATGTTATTTAAAAATATTTCTAAGCTATACCTGAACAATAGCAGGGCAAGATATCATTCTTGACTCATAGCAGCTTTGTTACATAAGACTGTGTCAGCCTGTGGCCGAAAGATTCTCATGGGGTCAAAAAGCCAGGAAGTATTTTACAGCGGGAGTGTTTCCTGAGAGTTTAACTGAATTCACAGGTGGCTGATGGGTTAAGCAGTATTACTGCTGGGAAAGTGCAAACGAGTGAGCTTTCCTGAGCAGACTGCAATCTGCAGGATACCGTGACATATCAACAAAGGGCAATTCTACAACAAAATCAATTCTTCTATGAGAGATTTTTGAAATGAGAATCTAGGAGACTTTTCTGTTATAAGGCACGAATGTCAGGACGTTTGAAGAACTCGCTTCAGCAGTATAAATGGGAAACTGAATAGCTAATGTAAATTAGTCTATTCAGAAAAGGGTCACACTGCAACTTTTGCCTCCATTTCTCTTGCCACCCACACTCTCATCCCCATTTTTAAATGCATTTCCAAACAGGTGACTTGTGCATTTTGTGATGGGTCAGCTTGTCTGTCTGTCCATGCAGACAGATTCAGATTTAGATATCTTTATTGGCATGGCAATTTTACTTGTGCTGCCAAAGTAATAAATTGAGCAAACAGATACACAGGGACTTAAAGGAGAATTGATGCAGTGAGCTGTAAATGATGGAATGGGGAGGAGTTGCTTGTGCTGGCAAAGATCTACAGAGGTATGGGGTGTGGGGGAGGGATGGTACAAGTGTGGCAGGGTGGGGCAAAGAGATGCCAGCGCTCCCATCGAGATGATGCTCAGTTTGGTTCACACACACCCTTACTATGTCACTGATTGTAAGCAATGGCAGTGAGGTCTACACCCTGTCTTCCCTTGTTCTCAGCCTGCTGCTCTAACCATTTTTATTTTTAAGCAGTACTAATACTGCAAGGCTGCCTTGAAAGGTCATAGCAGACATTTTCTCTGGCTTGTTGCAAGGGGCAGGAGCGATGGGGCTTTGATCCTGCCCCCAATGTTTACTGGGCCACCATGGAACAGAAATAGGCCCATGGGGGCCTATTTAGATTACTGAGTTGGGAAGTCAATGTTATGGGAAGTGTGGATGGTTTTTTTATATGGCAGAGGCTGGGGGAGGATAGGAAAGGAGGGGTGAAGGGAGAGTGATCGCAGCACTGAAAAAAAAAAATTAATTATGTAGGTGCCGGTCAATATTCCGTTCTGGCACCCACAGATTTAGCACAGTTTTAGAGCTGTCCTAAATTCACTCGCTTATTTATGTGAGTGTCGTCATTGACTATTGCCTGGCTCCTTCCTAACACTGCCCCCTAACCTGCATACTTTTTCTACGGCCAGCCAAAGGCAATATACAGTGGCACTGTGCACTTTAGTTCCACTGAATATCGGGGGTTAGGCAGTAATAGCAATTTAAGTAGGCAGGAGCCTCTCTGCTCACTTAAATCACACTGAATATCAGCTGGCTAATTTTTATTGCACTTTATACAATTGCACCCATTCAGATTTTTAAGTCTATCTCCATATATTTTATGATGAAGACCACTGACTTCTGAACCAACTCCATCCTGTTTATATCTTTTTGAAGGTGTGGTCTTCAGAATTGTATACAACATTCTAAATGAGGTTTTACCAGAGTCTTATATAGAGGCATTAACACCTCATTTTTCCTGCTGGCAGGTCTTCCTATGTACCCAAGAATCCTTCTGGCTTTCTTTGTCTCTTTTTCTACCTTTTTGGCCATCATCACATACAATCACCCAGAAGTCCCACTCAAGTGCACAAAAGTGCTTCATCCCCTAAACTGTACTGCTCTCTTAGGATTTTATAGTTCAAATGCATTACCCTGCTTTTCTGTTTTTTAGCATCACATCTTAGCTGCCAAATTCTGGACCAATCTTCAAGCTGTACTAAGTCCCTCCTCTTGTTATTCACACAATTAGGGCTGTCTACCCTATTGCATTATGGTTTCCTCTGCAAAGAGTTAAACCTTACCAGAACGCAATATCAGTTATAAAAATGTTAAAAAGAGCTGGATCCTTGCATTATACCACTGGTAACATCAGTTCCTCAGAGTGATCTCCATTTACCCCTATTCTCTGTTGCCTTTCTCTCAACTAGTTCTTATCCCAGTTACTTTAGGGACCAGACTGAGGGCACTGTTTGTTTATCAATCATCTATGTATACATGTTTCAAGGTTTTACTAAAATCTTGTAGATGAGACATTAAAATTTTTATTTATTTACAGTATTAGTTGTAAAAAGTATGCTTTAACGTAACTATTCCATTAACAGAAAGGGGGAAATAATCTGAACTTTCTAACTAATCACTTAACTAGTGAGCTAATTGTCTGGCAACCTCCTGCTCTATAAATGTTGCTATGCGAAGCATATAACAACAGCTGGTCATTGCCCTGTTCCTCTTCCTCACTTTATCACAATCTTCCTCGCATCATCTCTACTGTGGTCTGAGTAGACTTTGAGTTTAGATCACTGTTATCCATCAATTTTTCTCTAACTGTCGCCCGTACGAGTGGTTAAAACCAATCCAGGGAAGGGTTGGAGAGGGTTATTTAAGTCATAATTTGATTTTTGAATTTTCACACATGGAATGGGTGGGACGATATCATTATCTAAAATAGGGTAAGGTTTTTATGGTAATATATGTATTTATGTTTTATTGAATGATTATTGGGTGGGTGGGTGGGTGGGGAAAAATGGTTGATTATGAGCATATGAAAGTGGAATGTGCTTTTATTGTATTATTATACGTTACATTTGTTGTATTGCACTGTTGAAGGTTTGAAAATCAATAAAGAAGTTTTAAAAAAACAACAACAAAAAAACAATCCAGGAGGCTTCTGGCCAACCCTTTAGAAATGTATTCCTCCCTCTTTTAGGCTGATGAGATGCATGCACAGGAAGAACCAATAGATATTTATTATGTTCCAATCTATCACCTTTGGCCTCTTTTTAAAAACAGAAGATGATGGTAGAAAAAGGCAAGATCATCTATCTAGTCCTCTCATTCAAACAACCAAGTCTCTATACCAGTGTATCGCAAACTGTGTGCCTCCTGAGATTTTAAGTGTGCTGCTGCATACAGGGCAGGAAGAGAGGCGTCGTCGTCAGCTAACTTGCAACTTCCTGCATTCTGCTGCCGATACAATACCAGAACTCCTGCTTTCCTCTTTTTCTCTACCCACTTCCGGACAAGCAGTGGCAGCTCAGTGTGATTTTAACTTAGCCACACAGCTGCCGCTAGCATTAAACTTGGTTTCATCAGTCAGCCGGGGTGGTGCCCCCTCCCTCCTCTCCACCTCCCATTCCTTCTCTGGCCCTCCTTGCCGTGCACCCATGCCCCTTCCCCTGTACCTCTTTAACTTTCCTGGCATGAGCAGCATCACCCACTTGCTGCCTGAATCAGCACAGGACCCAGAAGTGACATCAGAGGGAGAGCCAACGCTGGCGCAAGCAGCAGGTTGGAGTTGCTGCTTACGCCGGTGAGGAGCTAGAGGTGCAGTGGGGGGGAAGTGAAGGTGTGTGCGTGGCGGTGGGAGGGTGGAGGGGAGGACGGGTGCCGACACCCCCACCAAGATGGCACCCAGGGCAGATGCCCCCCCCCCCCTCTTTCTACACCAACGGGCTGAGAACTTTTCAGCAGCCCCTCGTACACTCCATCTTCACTTTACCCAGACACTATCTAGATCAGACATGGGCAACTCCGGTCCTCGAGGGCCGGAATCCAATCGAGTTTTCAGGATTTCCCCAATGAATATGCATGAGATCTCTTTGCATGCACTGCTTTCAATGCATATTCATTGGGGAAATCCTGAAAACCCCATTGGATTCTGGCCCTCGAGGACCGGAGTTGCCCATGTCTGATCTAGATAATGACAAGGCAGTCTAAAAGTTTCAGCGGCACTATCCAAATAGGTCAAAGAAAATTCATAGACGTATCTGCATAGTGGTTGCCGCTATATGGATAAGTGCTTTTGCATATTAAGCTAAATGTGAACAATTTGGTTATTAACATCCCTATCTCTCAACTTGCTAAATATCTTTCCTCTCCTTTTGAATAAGTATTTTTACTGTTCATATTAAAGTTTCACATGGACCCCTGCTCGAGGCAGACCAGAATCAGTGCTCAAACCCCTGACTGAGGCCACTAACTCATTGTCTCTAAAGCCCTCGAAGCACTGTAGCAGAAGTGCTGTCACCAAAGTTTCCTCATGGTAAAGATGGCAGAACCCTTACCCATGCTTTCAGTATGAAGGGCATAGTTGGTTTTCTGGAGTATTATGTAGATCTTTCCAACTCCCCCAAACATCCATATTTTTCTTATTATGAAAAACTCTTTTGTGCCCTAGAAGCTCCTGCCCTTAAGAGTACTGTAAAGTCAGTTTCTCTTTTCTCCAGTGTGACCAATTTGCTGGGATGTCTCTCATCTCCTTAAGTAACTTCTCCATAAACTTTCTACCAGAGATCTCTTCCAAAGTATTACTGCTCTGGGGAGCCAAATCACTGTCACCAAGCTGGCATGTCTCTTTGCTGTGCTTGGATACCTCCAACCTGAAATTACATCCTTGGCAACATGATGACATTGCATCAGTATTAGAGCTTGACATTTGTATTGCTTTTAACAGTGTGTTCATTCTGAAACAAGAATCTCAGTTCCAATAGCAGTCATAATGCCCACGGGCAAAGCAATTTATAGACCTTTCCATACAGTATGGCCTCCTTTTATGATACTGCGATAGCAGTTTCTAGTGCAGAAAGCCGCGCTAACTAGCCCACGCTGCTCCTGATGCTCATTGAGTTCCTATGAACGTCGGGAGCCGCACAGGCCGTTCAGCGCGTATCCCTGCGCTAGAAACTGCTATCGCAGTTTCGTAAAAGAGGGAGTATATATGTAATTTACCTATTATGGGAAAACTTTCCAAAACAATGATATTACTATGTTCCATAACCATTCTTCCCTCTCTCACCATGTTTCAGCACACTACCTAAGTATAAACCAACTGTCTTCCTCCAAGCTACATCTGAAAAGTCTTGCAGATCATCACTAGATGCTGGGAATGATAACACACTGTTACATCATGATAGCTACTCAGGAATTTTATGGTTTATAGAGCTAGATCTAGTAAATAGTACCCAAAGGGTACTCAGCAGAATTCCAGCTTGGTGTGATTCTCATGCTTAACTTTGGGCATGAGCTCTTAAACCTGCCAAAGGCTAGTGTAAATTTTGGCACCCAATTAATGGCAATTAGATACGCAATTCCAGGTATTCTATAAAATTGTACTCAATTTTTGGGAATATCCAAACCTGCCATACACCTCCCATGGCCATGCTCCCTTTTAAGTTGTGCACTTTGAAATTTAGATATGCGTTTTATACAATAGGATGTAGGGCAGATCCATAGTTAGAACATAAGAATAACCTTACTAGGTCAGACCAAAGGTCCATCAAGCCCAGTAGCCTGTTCTCACGGTACCTGGTCAAAACCCAAGGAATAACAATATTCCATGCTATTGATCCAGGGCAAGCAGTGGCTTCCCTCATGTCTTTTTCAATAACAGACTATGGACTTTTCCTCCTGGAAATTGTCCAAACCTTTCTTAAAACCAGCTACGCTATCCGCTCTTACCACAACCTCTGGCACTGTGTTCCAGAGCTTTTAACTATTCTCTGAGTGAAAAAAAAAAATTTCCTCCTATTGGTTTTAAAAGTATTTCCCTGTAACTTCATCGAGTGTCCCCTAGTCTTTGTAATTTTTGACAGGGTGAAAAATCAATCCACTTGTACCTGTTCTCAGGAGTTAACTCCAAATTACAGTACTGTCTTTACACCAGTAATTGATTGTTAGTGCTTAATTGACTAAGTGGTTTACACATGGATTTGCGATCTGCACCCAAATTTGGGTGACCTGTATAGAATCTGGGAGTTAATGTGTTAGGAAGCCCATATCTTGGTTAAATCTTTTCCAAAGTATTTGATCTTAACTTCAAAAGACTTATACTCTGGACTGTTGCAGCATTTGTGTGAGTATCCTGATAAGACCACCGATGCAGTACTCTGGTTCTGAAAAGTGCTCCTCCACCTTAAGTATCAGTGAAATGTAAGGACACAAATGGGCTGGCACTCAAGGTGATTAGTGCGGGATTAGCACTGCTATTAGGGTTCTCAAAATGTTCAGAGGGCACTAACACTGGGGGCCAAAAATTAGCTCAAATATAGCCAATCTTATGTAGCTAGATATTCCTTTCAGTGCTTGGAGATGGTGTTCCAGCGGAATAAGGTTTCTAGAGAACAGGGGGCTGAAAGTTTACCTTGCTGAGCTTTCTCTCAAGAATTGGGCTTTGGGAGAACGAGTTTTCCATAAAGACCCATGTGGAGAATAGCTTAATAGATTGTTGTTTGCCTGCAGATCCACTCACTGCTTCTACCTGACCCCACCCCCTCACCATGGACACTTTGTTTTACTGTCAGAACATTAGTCATGGTTGCTAAAAAGTTTGTTTACATTTTTTTTAGTGTTTTCTTGTTTTGTCCTGGAGATAATTGTCCCAGAAGGCACCGGCACCTCTTCCCTCTGGCCACGCATTGGGCTGTCTGCTTCCCAGTTTGACTGGGCATGTGCACAAAAGCTTTGCTTATCACACAGCTCTTGTGCACATGTGCCAGACACGTTTCTTCCCCTTACAGAAAAAATAACCTTCCAATGCTCAACACTAACAGCATGCATGTAATTAGCATGCTATTAGTGTGGAGCATTGGGAAATTATTTTTCTGTGCTGTTCCAATAGTATTTTCCTGTAATGGGAGCCAAAGTCGACCTTAGTTGGAAACAGTTCGCTATAACCGATTGGCAAACCTTCAATACTTACTATAATAAGTATACTCACTCCTATTGCCAGCTGGACACATGCCCACCAAAAATCATGAGAACGGCCCCCCCCCCATTTTAAAGCAAAAATGATGACATGGGTTAATTACCTATTATCCAAAGGTAACTTCCCATCGGAGCAGGGTCAAATAATGATCACCCCAATTTTAAAAAATGAGAAAGAACCACCAAACTCCCCTTCTAATTATAGGCCGATCGCCAGTATCCCCCTATTTACCAAAATAGCGGAAGGGCTGGTAAAAGCGGAACTTTCCGCATACCTTGAAAAATTTAACATTCTAAGTGACAACCAATCAGGATTTCGGGCGGACCATAGCACTGAAACCATCATAGCCTCCCTTCTCGACCACCTCCTCACACTCTTCAGTCAAGGCTCAAGTGCCCTGATCATACAACTCGACCTGAGCAGTGCTTTTGACCTGGTCGACCACACCATTCTCCTGGAATGCCTAGCGCACATAGGCATCTCAGACCAGGTCCTCAATTGGTTTCAGGGGTTCCTACAAAATAGAACATACAAGGTACTCAAGAATAACTCTTTCTCATACTGCTGGGACAACACCTGCGGGGTCCCACAGGGCTCCCCCCTATCCCCCATCCTATTCAACATTTACCTTGCCTCACTAGGTAAACTCCTACACAACCTAAATCTCAAATTCTTCATTTATGCAGACGATATCACAATAACCATTCCATTAACCAACTTTTCACAAGAACTACTCGACCACATCTCTAACACTCTCAACCAGATAGAACTCTGGATGCTTTCATTCAGACTGAAATTAAACCCAGACAAAACAAAATTTTTTCTAGCCTCCCCCAAAGATAAAATTAAGGAAACCACAATTCAACTAAAAGGAAAGACCTTCCCCCTTGATCCGACCATAAAAATTCTGGGAGTCACGCTGGACAAAAACTTATCTCTAGATAACCATACCGACCTCATAATTAGGAAAAGCTTCTCGGTACTTTGGAAACTCCGCACCATAAAAAAACACTTCTATGACAATGCATTCCGCCTACTTGTACAATCCTCCATCCTCAGCATCCTCGACTATTGCAATATCATCTACCTTAACGCCACTAAGAAAACTACCAGAAGACTAAAAACAGTCCAAAATACCGCGGTGCGCCTCATCTTTGGCCTAAAGAAATGGGAACATGTCACCCCTTTCTATCACCAACTACACTGGCTACCATTTGAATCTAGAATTCTTTTTAAATTTGCATGCTTCTGCTACAAATCGGTTAACGGCTCCTCCCCAAGTTACATAAACACACACTTTAACCTCTACTGCAGCAACAGGACATCACGGAGAACTCAATTGTTCGCCTTCCCTTCGCCTAAACATTGCCCTCTCAAAAGATTCCTGGATAGAACTTTTGCCTTCCAAGCAGCCAAGTCGAACCCATGGCTAGCTCAGATGATACTCGAGGCCCCCACTTACCTATCATTCAGAAAACTACTAAAAACGTACCTTTTCAGCAAACACGACCCTTAATAACCCATTCACCTCACATGACACTTACCCCACCGCTGCCCCCTTCCTCCTTCACCAGTCCCTCCCTCCCCCACTCTCTACCTCCCCTACCTAGCTCGGTCAAACCTGCAATTTCTGTAATATTGATGTAAACCTGCCCTCTTTGCAGACAGTTAAGAATCGCTGTAACTTCACGGCTGACTGTGGCAAATCACTGTAATTTATCGTAATTCAGCCTGCAATTTTCTGTCAAAAATTCTTCCAATTATGCTGTAAATCTGCTTCTAATTTTGTAAACCTACTGCTAATTCTGTTGTAAATCTGCTATCCAACGCTGTAAATCTGCTTCTAATTTTGTAAATCTACCTCTAATTTTGTTGTAAATCTGCTATTCAATGCAGATCATTTGCTAATTGATGTAAACCGCCTAGAACTCACTGGGTATGGCGGTATATAAGAATAAAGAATAATAATAATAATAATAATAATGTAGGGAACAGTGTAGGAGTTTCTGAGTATTGGCCTGTATAAGAGGGAATTAAAACATTAAGAGAGAGTGAATACCGCTATTGACACCAAGTTCTAAAGATTATCTTCTCTACTTACATTTTTAAAATATGTTTCTATTGGTGTTATGAACACACTTTAATTAAAGTTTAGGGACTATAGGGAGATGAGATCATTTAAACTTATTAGTTTAGTAAGTACCAGGTACAAAATCAGGTCAAAATAAATCTCAAGACTATACAGCATCTGAAAGATACTCAGTGATTGCATCAGTTGCTTTATGATATCACTTTTTTGTTCAATAAGAACGGAAGAACTGCCATCTCCGGATCAGACCTTCGGTCCATCAAGTCCGGCGATCCGCACACAAGGAGGCCCAGCCAGGTGTATACCTGGTGTAATTTTAGTCACCCATATCCCTCTATGCCTCTCGTAAGGAGATGTGCATCTAGTTTGCTTTTAAATTCTAGAACGGTGGATTCCGCAATAACCTCCTCTAGGAGAGCATTCCAGGTGTCCACCACTCGTTGCGTGAAGCAGAACTTCCTGATATTTGTCCTGGACTTGTCCCCCCTTAGCTTCAGTCCATGTCCTCTTATCCGTGTCACATTGTAAATAATTTTTTTTTCCTGCTCTATTTTGTCGATTCCTTTCAGTATTTTGAAAGTCTCAATCATATCCCCTCGCAGATTTACATAATACAGCAAAGGTCTTTATAGAAACTTGTATGGCTTTTGCACATGTAAATGTTCTACACATTGAAAGTAATTTTATAAATCCATGTCTAGATTCACAGTATAGTATGCACAGTTTTTGAGGGGATGTGAAGTGGACAGGCCTGAAATGTACAGGTTACAGGTTGAGTTTATTTCATATTCCACATATCTTGCTATACAGTATATAAAGCGGTTTACAAAACAAATTTAAAACATTAGGAAAAGAACTCCATTATATTAAGTAAAAGGAACACCCAAACCTTACATCATATTCACATAAACCTTTGAGAAAAAAAAGTCTGATTTTGCTATAGCATAATAAGAATACTTTACAAATTCTAAAATTTGGCACTTACACCTGTTCTGAGGTACATTTTTTACCAAGGGTTTGCAAGGGTGACTGAGTGGGCAATTGTGTTTACTGAAATGATGTTTATAACTGCTCTAAATATCCAAAGTGTGTTCTAGCGTGACTCCTTAATTAACTCCTGTTGGATGTCCAGTTTCTGTTGTTATGTTTGTAAATGCTGTGTATACACAGAAGGTTGCAAAAATGGCAATAATGTGTAAATATCAGTACTGTACTTCAACACCCCAAATGATGCCACTCTTTGGAAAAAAAATGTTTCTTTTTAAAATGGAAGTTCCAGCTTTCTGTGCCTCTAGGGGTAGAAATTACCTGCGGACTTTGCAAATACGTAAGCAGTTTGAAATTTTCCCTTGTAATTTTAAGTCAGAGATTGGAAAAGGTGACCAGTTTAAACCTGATTTTTTTCAATGGCAAATTTGTGCCTATGTCCCTTTTTATAAAACAGGCACCCCGAAGCCAGCCCAGTGGTTCATAAATGCTTTTGAAAAATTTACAGCTGCTCCAAGGAATGTGCAAATATATCCATCTACACTATGGACTGAATTGTATATACTGTACCCAAAAATCCACGCTTAAAGTTAGGCGCAATTTATAGAATAGCACTCCTGCCCAGGAACTGCAACTAAATTTAGGGTCTTGTCTATTAAACTGCGCTAGCAGTTTTCTAGCGTGGGGAGCCGCACTGAATGGCCTGCGCTGCTCCCAATGTTTATAGAGTTCCTATGAGCATCGAGAGCAGCGCGGGTCATTCAGCGTGGCTCTCTGTGCTAAAAACTGTAGTGCAGTTTAATAGAAAAGGGCCATAGGTGTGGCCATGTGCACCAATGAAAGTGTTGTACAAATGCCTGCACTTACATTTAATACTAAGACAGGGTGCTAATAGTTTTTAATGTGGGAGATATATAACAGCATGCAAATATGTATGCCAATTTATCCAACTATAAACAACTATACACCTACATTTAGGCACGGATGCCCTTATTCCAAATTATACCTATAACTTAAAGTAATGCCCCTGATCTGCCCATTTCTTCGCCCCCTTTTTTGACTTGTGCAAAATTTGTAAATGATTCCTCAGCAATTAGCACTGATAATTGTTTGTTAAAAGGCCAATTATCAGCACTAATTAGCTTGTTATTCAATTAAATAACATGCAATTTAAGCCGTTTGTATAGAATCATGGGGTATGAAGGAAATTCCATAAAGAGAGTGTGCCTATATTTAGCTACCTATGGACTGTCTTCTTTGTGACCCTGTACAGTGCTGCATTCATCTGGTAGCACTATAGAAATAATTAGTAGTAGTAGTAGTATTTGGAGCTGAGGGCTAGATTCACAAATGATGACAACATTCAATAATGGGAGTAAAGGAGTACTTATCTTCATTGAAAAGTGTATAGTCCTGGACTCAGCTGTGGATCCAAAGTGCTTCGTGCTCTTCACATAACACATACACACTAACAACAAGTTTGCATAGACTGACTGTTCTTGAATAGGAATTGGTCTCTTAATTGGCTCTCCCTCCGCTAGCGGTTACAGAGGAGTCCCATATCGCTTCCTAGCGCGACCATGAACTATGCAAATTTTGTTGTTAGTGTGTGTGTGTTATATGTGAAGAGCACGAAGCACTTTGGATCTACAGCTGAGTGGAATAAAGATGTTGTTCCGCCACTTATTTCTGTCAAATGGGATGATCAGTGACACTCAGAAAAGCACACAGACAATGTAAAGCATAAACAATAACACTTTATTATACATATATAAGAATTAAATAACTTCACCGTATCCCAGGCAAACACTCTTCCCTCACAATTGGAGAATCCTTGCAATTGATAGGTGAGTAGACACGGGAGACTGACCCTTTAGACATCGTGGATTCTGTCCCTTGCGAAGTCTTGGATTCTAAGGTTAGAGGCAAGTCCCGTCTTTTATATTGGGTGAAAAAGCTGGAAAAGCTGCTGGGTTCTTAGTAAAGCATAAACAGCTGGTCTTGCTCTTTTGTTCTCTGTTTTGACAACACCTAGGTTAAGGAGGTGTTTGCAGAGATCGGTGTCCCATCTGTCCTTTTGATGTTATTGTGGGTGACACGCAGGCAAAGGAAGTCAGGAAACAAGGAGGTGTTTCAGTTTACTGTCCCTTTGATGCTATCGGGCTTCACGCAGGCAAAAGGAAGTCAGAGAAGCAGACTTTGATGTTATCCAGAAGGTGTTATAGAGCCCGGTTTCCCATTGAGAGACACGCAGGCGTCAGGATGTCAGAGAAGCAGACTTTGATGTTATCCAGGAGGTGTTACAGAGCCCGGTTTCCCATTGAGAGACACGCAGGCATCAGGAAGTCAGAGAAGCAGACTTTCAGATAAGCAGACTTGAGGATACATGTCAGTAATATGCTGAACATGTCAGTAATATGCTGAGGCATAACATTCCACCCCTGGATTCTCAAGTCTGCTCCTCCCAATAAGAAGTCCTCCGAATAAAGGGAGAGAGTGTCCGTTGGTATACACAATAGGTAAACCCACAATTAAGAAATGTTAGAGTAAGAAATGAAGAAACACCTTTTGTGCCATAGCACTGCCTCTAGTAAAAGCATCCCACCAAGGGTGTGCAGTGGTAGCTTCAATGTGATCTGATTGCTATATTTTGCATGGCTTTCTTTATAGATGGCAATAAAATACATGTACAGTATTTGGCACCCATTCACCTTCCCATCTAAATACATCTGCTACTCTGGAGCCAAAATATGCTTGTTTGCCAGCCAGTATTTCAGAAACAATAGTATTTATTAAAGGTAAAATGGGAAAATTAATTTTCCCTTCATAAATTATTTCCTTATGTTCTAAACCTGGTATTCTTGCATTCCCTAATATTTCTTGCTAATTAGGCATTTTACTTGAAAGTATCACATATAGGGAATCATGGAAATTAATAATCTTATTAATTATTATATTTGTGCTCTTACTCATGGCTTACATACATTTAGGGTAGCTTCATATTCACCATCGATCACTGCAGTTATCTGGTATCCCGTTTTTCTTAGCAGCTTTGGTTAGGGTCTGGCTATGCTCCAGTTTCAATAGGCTTGCTATGCCACTCACATGCCTTCACTCACGTAAGATTCACGTGCACCACCCCCAGAGACCAGCCCTAATGTGAAGTGTCAGGATATAGGCTCACTTCTATTCCCAAGTCGGTGCCACATAATAGTGTCATGGCACGGCCCTGTATGTCTGGTTGCATGTCATCATCTTGATCTGGTGAAATTTTCTCTTAACCCAGCATGTTAGCCAAATCATCAGAATAAGAGAGCAGAACTGACCAATTTTATCACAAAAGGATGAAAGTCTATATGGAATAACATTTACCAGTACGTGATTTTCCAAGGAAAATATTTCGTCATGACTGTTTAGCTTCAATGCTTTAGTTACATTAAACACCCCTAGTGGTAAACGAGAAGAAAAAAAAAGAAAAACCACTTTATGTACAGAATGTGATAACATGTGACACCATACTGGTGTGTAAGGTAGTATTTGTTTGAGAAAAGAGAAACAACACTAATGCACTTAAAGGTATTCTGTAGGAGATTCAGAACATACACCTTTTTATGTTCTGGGCATAATTATTATGTCATTTAAGAGAGACCATACACACGTACAGAATGCCTTTGATACAGTTCCTCATAGGAGGCTGTTGAACAAACTTGAAGGGCTGAAGTTAGGACCCAAAGTGGTGAACTGGGTCAGAAACTGGCTGTCGGACAGACGCTAGAGGGTGGTGGTTAATGGAAGTCGCTCGAAGGAAGGAAAGGTGACTAGTGGAGTCCCTCAGGGTTCGGTGCTGGGGCCAATCCTGTTCAATATGTATGTAAGTGACATTGCTGAAGGGTTAGAAGGAAAAGTGTGCCTTTTTGCAGATGATACCAAGATTTGTAACAGAGTAGACACCGAAGAGGGAGTGGAAAATATGAAAAAGGATTTGCAAAAGTTAGAGGAATGGTCTAATGCCTGGCAACTAAAATTCAATGCAAAGAAATGCAGAGTAATGCATTTGGGGATTAATAATAGGAAGGAACCGTATATGCTGGGAGGAGAGAAGCTGATATGCACGGACGGGGAGAGGGACCTTGGAGTGATAGTGTCCGAAGATCTAAAGGCGAAAAAACAGTGTGACAAGGCAGTGGCTGCTGCCAGAAGGATTCTGGGCTGTATAAAGAGAGGCGTAGTCAGTAGAAGGAAGAAGGTGTTGATGCCCCTGTACAGGTCATTGGTGAGGCCCCACTTGGAGTATTGTGTTCAGTTTTGGAGACCGTATCTGGCGAAAGATGTAAGAAGACTTGAGGCGGTCCAGAAGAGGGCGACGAAAATGATAGGAGGCTTGCGCCAGAAGATGTATGAGGAGAGACTGGAAGCCCTGAATATGTATACCCTAGAGGAAAGGAGAGACAGGGGAGATATGATTCAGACGTTCAAATACTTAAAGGGTATTAACGTAGAACAAAATCTTTTCCAGAGAAAGGAAAATGGTAAAACCAGAGGACATAATTTGAGGTTGAGGGGTGGTAGATTCAGGGGCAATGTTAGGAAATTCTACTTTACGGAGAGGGTGGTGGATGCCTGGAATGCGCTCCCGAGAGAAGTGGTGGAGAGTAAAACTGTGACTGAGTTCAAAGAAGCGTGGGATGAACACAGAAGATTTAGAATCAGAAAATAATATTAAAGATTGAACTAGGCCAGTTACTGGGCAGACTTGTACGGTCTGCGTCTATGTATGGCTGTTTGGAGGAGGATGGGCAGGGGAGGGCTTCAATGGCTGGGAGGGTGTAGATGGGCTGGAGTAAGTCTTAACAGAGATTTCGGCAGTTGGAACCCAAGCACAGTACCGGGTAAAGCTTTGGATTCTCGCCCAGAAATAGCTAAGAAGAAAAAAAAAAAAATTTAAATTGAATCAGGTTGGGCAGACTGGATGGACCATTCGGGTCTTTATCTGCCATCATCTACTATGTTACTATGTTACTATGACACAATACTTGTTTGTAAGGTAGTATTTGTGTGAGATAAGAGAAACAACACTAATGCACTTAAAGGTATTCTGTAGGACATTCAGAAAATACACCTTTTTATATCCTGGACATAATTATTATGTCATTTAAGAGAGACCATACACACGTACTGATTGTAATACCAAAATAACTTATGTCAGAGATGTGCACTGCACTGTTTATACCTGGTAAGTTAAATCAAGAGAGACCATTTTTTATTTTATTTAGGAAATATCAAATACCAATGAACACCATTTTACCAGGTATAAAGCTTTCTAATTTTTTCTCTTCAGATATCCTTTTATAATATAACCCCTAACTAAATTATCATTGAGATGTATGAGCCATAGCATAAAATCATTGTGAGCATGGTTTTCATTAGAAACTTTCTTGTAGGTGGTGGAATCTTTTTTGTAAAGGGATATGGTACCATTTGGACTAATAGAAGGGGTGGAATACACTCTGGAAATGGCCAATGTGCGATGTTTATTGGGGTACCCCATAAGCTAAAACAGACAACACATAACAGAAACTGACAAACACAGAGCATGCTTTCTTCCATCCGTAATGATTCAGGGTTGAATTTAATCTGTAAATAAGCACACTATTAATCAAAAGAGTCATAAACAAAATTGGTATCCATTGGATTCCCACTATCAGGTCACAGTGCTGGAAGTATTTTAAATATTGCACAGTGAAATTGGTTCTCCTGACCATGTCTGGATACTAAGCTTCTAAAAGAAAGAGAGATAGAAACTTAAGTTCTTGCTGGTCTCCTTTCTTTCTTCTTCCATTTCAAAGCTCTGTCACACAATTATAAAAGAATGCAAGCAGGGACTTTTTCATCTATAAAACATACAAGAGAAGTTTACGTGCAGGTACAGTGGTTCACAATGTTAGTGTTTGAGGTAAAAGACACATTTGTAAAATCACTTGGAGTGCAACTTCCTTATACTATCTAACAAAACTTTATACTTTATAAAGGTCACTTAGCAATATTTCTACTTTTTTATTGTCCAACCTACCCCATATGTTACCCCAGTTGTGAAATATGTTGCCTCCAGAATCAAAAAAGGCCCAAGTCTGTTTTTTACTTTGGGGAGAAGGGAAGTTTACAATTTTCTGTTTAACTTTCTCTATCACCTCTCGGCATCCTTTTGCCCACTTTCTGGTGTAATCTTGTGATAGAAAGTGGGATTATGTAAGTATTTTTGTGGTAGTCTGGTATATGTATATTGCATCCCTTGCCAAGTGAATGCAAATTGTTCTGGACATTGCTCCACTATAGGAATAGTAAAAAATGCATTGGTTCATGTTTAAAATTTTAGAGGAGATCGTAGGAATGTATGGCAATTTATCAAAACTATAGATTCCATCGGAAAGCTGTAATGTTAACCCTTTTAGGATATCCATCCCTATTATATTTTAAGGAATCTCATGATCAATACAGTATATTCCCGAATTGGTAATTGTCCAATTTTTAAATCTGTTCTCTTTTTCTGTACCGCTTGTATAATTTCCCCCCAATCCTGATATTTATATTCCTCCACCCCAGTGTCCACTATAGCTTGTACCTTTTGCTCCCCAGATTTCCAATAAATCTTTATCTCTACATGCAGACGCTGTGCTCATTTGGTCCAGGCAAACACTGAGGCTTGGCATTCACATTATTGATCCTCCCAACACTTCCACCCTTTTAAATCAGGATAAAGAATGGAAGCAGTTTCCTCAGGAGGAGCCGACGGCACCAAAATATCCTCCCTCTCTCCTTTGTTCACTTGTGCTTGGGTCATAGATTTCTTTCCCAGTCCTCTACTTTTGTACATTCCCCATAACGTCCCTGTATCTTTCCAATCTATTTCTTCCCTCTTTACTCCATCTTTTATTAATGCCAAAAACATATTCCTCCGAGACACCCGATTAGCCCTGTTTGAATTGGATTGTCCTTTTCTCTTTTTATCAAAAGTATTTTGAAGTCCCCAGTCCCCCCGATCTCCTAACTGTCGGACCGCTTCTAAGGCTTCCAAAATAGTCCTGTCTATTTGATTGATCAACAAAGTTATCATTACCTGTTTGTATGCCGGTGCAGCATACTTAATAATTTTATTTCTCATGGACACAGTAAAAGGTAATGACATATATGTGTCAGCGTGACCTATTACTAAGGCTACCTTCATAGCCTCTTCCTTAATTCTCATTTGAGCATCTTTTAATGTATACCAAATTTTATCATTTGAGGGCCAATCAGATTCAAGTGGATATCGCCTTGTAACACCCCTACTAATTATCTCTAATAAAGACCATTGGGCATATTTTGCAGGATAAGGATCCTCCCGTAAAGCATCTTGTACTGCTGCTTCTTGACTAATTTGAACAAATTTAGGGGCATCTGTGGCATCCACCATAATCCCTACTGCACCCAGCTCCTGCACCCGAATTACCCATTGTATTAGTGGTTCCCCAGGCTGCTGTGTAAAGCGTGCCATCGTATCCATGACTTCCTGTGGAGTAACATCCTCCATAACATTATTTCTAGTTAGATTTTCTCCTGTCTGCAGATTTCCCTGTAATCTTTATTTCCTCACAGGCTTTGCTTCTAAACTTTCTGCCTGCTCTCCTTCAACACATATATCCTCCTCACTGTTATTAGAATTTGAATCCCAAATAGTCCCATCCCGTTTGTTTGGATTCCAATCATCCGGCAGATGATAAATTAAGATTTTAACTTTTCTGTAACTCACTTTCCACCTCCGTTTCTTGTATTTATATCGTGCATATCACATAGCTGACTTTTCTGTTACATTTTGATAGGTTTCTACCTTATCCATTAACAACTTATTCTGACATTGTAGCATTGTAATGGCATGCTGTTGATTATACCTTTTCTTTTCCAGCTCTTCTAATTTCAATTGTAATTCCTGTTTAGCTTCATGCAAATTCCTCCAGTCTGACAAAATTATCCTTCCTTGTCTAGAAATTCCTTCTTGCTCTTCTCCTTTTGAGATTTTCACCTTTTGTAAGGAGGCACATAATTCATGTGGATCCCCACTTCCAAAAGTACAGGATTCACTTATTCCTACTTCTACAGACCATTCAGTGGCCATTAATTTACCTATACTGTCATTCCCATTCGGAATGGAGGGATTGGGAGCCTGCTCCTCAACCCCTTGTTTTCTCTGGTGCTTTTTTGACCACATTGATCAACCCCACTTCTGGTACCAATATGTTCCGCCACTTATTTCTGTCAAATGGGATGATCAGTGACACTCAGAAAAGCACACAGTCAATATAAAGCATAAACAATAACACTTTATTATACATATATAAGAATTAAATAACTTCACCGTATCCCAGGCAAACACTCTTCCCTCACAATTGGAGAATCCTTGCAATTGATAGGTGAGTAGACACAGGAGACTGACCCTTTAGACATCGTGGATTCTGTCCCTTGCGACGTCTTGGATTCTAAGGTTAGAGGCAAGTCCCGTCTTTTATATTGGGTGAAAAGCTGGGAAAACTGCTTGCCTCTTAGTAAGACAGCTGGTACTGGTCCTTTGTTATTTGTTTTGACAACTCCTAGGTCAAGGAGGTCAAGATAGCAGATACTTGTTTGGTTTCCCTGTCCTTTTGATGTTACCCAGGAGGTGTTTGCAGAGGCCGGGTTTCCCATCTGTCTTTACTGATGATCATCTGGTTTTACTGTCCTTTGAAGATCAAGGAGGTCAGGATGTCATATAAGCAGTACTGTCCCTTTGATGCTATCCAGGCGACACGCAGGCAAAGGAAGTCAGATATGGTCCTTTTGATGTTGTCAAGGAGGTGTTAAGTTTCCCATCTGGTTCTTTTGATGTTGTCAAGGTAACACTCAGGACAAGGAGGTCAGATAAGCAGACTTGAAGAGACATGTCACGTAGTATGCTGATTTTCAGATACCCCCTGGCCATAGGTATAACAGATGTGCATGCAAATTAATTTTCTAACGTGCCACTAACTAGCAATAAATCGATGTCAATAATCAATTATTGCACTTAATTGGCATAATTAGATTTTATGCCTGCATTTCCTGTGCACTGCTCTATAACTTTGGGCACCTAAATTCCCAAGGGTGTGGCCGGGGCAATGTAAGGGTGTTCTAAAAATTTGTCATCATTCTCACACCCAAATGGCAAGAGTTGGGGACTAGCATTCACACCAGGTGTCCAAATTTGGGAACAGGAACGATTTCTAAGTGCGGTCCTATGAAAAGCACTCAACTCAACTGTGCTGATTATTTCCAGTGCCTAAATGTGAGTGCCATTTACTGAACCTGGTACGTATATATCTCCATACAAATTTATAAGAACTTTTTTTTCTGCTTGTGAAACATAGACAAGCCTCCATAAAGGAACCTCCATAATGATCAGATCTTCTTTTGTTTAACAATAGATGTTTGTGGTAATCCAGTATTCAACTGCTAGTCACCTTTTGGATGCCAAAACTGCTGTGAATGATTAGACACCTTAAAGGATGTATTTTTGCTTCTTTCAGATGGCTTAAAACAAATTTAAACATGATATATTAAAGCTAAAGTTTCTGCTAAGCGTGTGCAATTCCCTCTTGAATGCACACTTCAGATAATATGAAGCATACATTTTACCTTCTGAAATCCTTCTTTGAGCACTGGAGACACTTGATGCAGCATATTAATTCATCTTGAGCAATGCCACTGCGCGCTTCCAATATCATTCTCTCCCTTTTCAGACTACCTAATCATGATTCCTTTTCACTCACATAAATAGATTTCAATCATTCACTATGGCTGTGCTCAGACTGAATGAGCTTTCATGTTGCACGGTGAAATGCAAAGTACAGCTCTATCAAAAGGCAGCATCTGAAGGTTAATTATAGCATAACATAAGTTGCCTTTGGTATGATAATAGTCAATCAATGTATCTCATCTAGTGATGTTAGCGGAGCCTATAACCTAGTTGCCATCCAAGAGAGCAACCAGTGGATTAAATTTATTATTTGCGTGCAGAAATTTATAAAAATGCAGGATGATTACTGCTATGCAATTACTGATAATACAAATCTCTTATGTCTAGGGGTTTATTTTTTTTCATCTTAGCACAGTATCCCGTGATCCCAGAGAACAAAATTTTAGCTTGTCTATTCACTCATTGACAATGACCACACTGTTCTGAAAGCAATTGTCTTTATTATGGTTCTTTACTACAGAAAACGAACTTGCCTGAATACAGGAAAGGCAAGGCACAGCTTAGTTGCCGGCATAGATAGGTAGATATTCATAAATGAACACAATAACAGAGAAAAATGCACACAAATAATAATGCTAATTTAGATTATGCAAAGAGACTAAGGGCTCCTTTTACTAAGCTACAATAGCGTTTTTAGCACGTGCAGAATTTTAGCGCGTGTTAATTCCACGCTATGCAGCTAGAACTAATGCCAGCACAATGCTGGCATTAGCGTCTAGCATGCGGGGCAATTCTGCGTGCGCTAAGCGTGCGTTAAAACCGCTATCGCAGCTTAGTAAAAGTAGCCCTAAGTTACTAAGAGCAAAGAACATTCAGCAAGGATGTGCCATACTAATCTCATAAATCTTCACAAAACACAGAGAATGGCCATGAATCTGTCTAACCCAACACTACAGGATATGCCACTCACCATTTATAAGTAGAGGCTTAGCCATGTGATGCTTCCTTCTACTGGCAGGGAGCCAGCCTTCTCCATGAGGGGATAGACTGTTCACAACCAGTCTCAGGGCACTGTTCTGGGAAGGATACAAGTAGGCACCAACAGCTGTAAGTCCTTTGATGAACAGAGGTGCAGTCACTCTGGTACGGGACAATCTCAGACTTGATTTCTCTTCAGTGTAGGGAGACACAAGGTCCCAGTAACTTGATTCAGGACAGTCTGTGTGCATAGGCACTGGACCAGGTTGTTCTTCACACCAACACTCCACTCTGTACTCTTCCTGCACAAACTTGAAGTTACCTTCTCCACCTCTCATGACCAACTTTCCAGCTCCATCTGCAATCTCTCCAATCTCCCTGAGACTGGTCACATCCTCTCTTTTTCTTCTCTTCTCACCGCCCCAAAAGGGGTAATCTCTGTCCAATATTGTTTATTGTTTAATTAGTTTTTTGATTAAACGCTTTATCGATTCTGCAAAGCGTTGTACAAAGCATAAAATAACATTTCAACAAACAAAATTACAGTTAAAACATACTTTCAAAAAAGAACTGTAAGACAAACTATAACACATACTAGGTTATTAAGGACGAACGAACAGAAGACACACGAAGGAAAGAGGGAAGAAATACAATAGCTATAGTAAATGAGAGAGACATTAAGGGTAAACACAAAAGGGCAGGAGTTTAATAGAAAAAAAAGAAGACTAAAATAACTTTAGTTAAAATCAGCTTAAAAACAAAAACAAAAAAAAAAGAATAATAAAACTTCAGTTAAAAGCATCTTTAAAAAGGAAACATTTTAAGTTGCTTTTGAACGTTTTTAAATTATTTTCCGATTTTAAATAAAGCGGAAGAGCGTTCCAAATCGTAGGAGCTGTTACAGAGAAAATGGAGGTTCGGCGTGTGCCAATTATTTTTAAGGAAGGGATAATAAGATTAGATTGGGATATGGATCTTAAAGAAAGCTGGGGAATTAGTCTGCATAGTTTTGAATGTCAAAAGGGCTATTTTATAAGTTATCCTATGTGAGATTGGTAACCAGTGGGCGTCTTTGAGCAGAGGGGTAACATGGTCATACTTTGTTGCTCTGGAAATTATCTTGATGGCCGTATTTTGAATTAGCTGCAAACGTTTCAAGTCTTTGTGATATATACCTTTTAAAAATAAAGTCCTAGTTGCAAGGCAGATTTCTTTCTCACATAAGACATGTCCTGCATTAACTTCCCAAGGTCCAGTGACCTCATAGATTGTCCTGGAGATAAGGTAGCCAAGCTCAGCAGACCACTGGTCCATTCTGGATTCTCCTTGTTATCACATATTCCTCAGGTAGTAGGCCTCTTTGGCAAACAGACAAACAGTTTGAAATTCCAAGATGCTGCTGGAAGGGAAGCTGATTTTTCCTCACTAGGCCAAAGCCTATAAATGGTGGTATAGGCCTACAGCTATCCACACAGGTAGACATACAGTTACATGTCAATGACTGCTGTAAGATTGTATCTAATGGCCGTCTTACACTAGATGCTGTTATGACGGCACCTTCCACGCATATTACAAATTCAACAGAATATTGTTGACCCCTGATGTAAGCAATTTTCTCCACCAAAACAAAGCCCATGTTGGGTCTTTTTAAAGATTGGTGCTTGACTGAAAAGAGTTTTTTAATCCTTGGTTACTGGAAATCATTTTGTCCACCACTATATTGTTTTTTGCACTGCACAGATAGGCATATTTTAATGTATATGTATAGACAGCAAAAAAAGACATTATTATTCCTGTATTTATTTAACAGATTTAGAAGTGGCATGGCTTAAATTCCCCTATGCACTATATAGAATTAAATAACATGATGACAAGTAGTAACCGGATATCATTGATCTTTCAGAGAATCTTAACTTCTATTTGCAGTAAGTATATTGTTTTGGTGCCGTGGCAGAGCTGGACCACCTTTTAAATATATACTTGTCCCTACTTATCAGTTTTCATGCCTCTGAGGTTTCTTTTCATTTTGATCTTTTCAGAACTGGCAACCTGTTTTTCTATTAATTTTTTTACCACAGCAGGCAGTGTATTTTGTCCTTCTATTCAGCCTACAAATACATTTCTCTTGCAGAGCATGTGCAGAGAATGGACCTGACAGCTATTGTGCTGGAGGCTTGCACTGGGTTGAACAGCTAAAAAGAACAATAACAAAAACTTTAAGTGCTGGAAATGAAATATGATCAACTGCGCCCGATTAGGAAAACACAACATATGGCATTCCTTGGGAAACCTAGCAGCAGAAATGATGACAAACTATTCACTCTGTGTCTGAACAACAAGATGCAGATTTACAGTTTAATGAATGTAATGTACAGTAGCAAAAGGAAATAGATTGGTGAATCACATCAGCTGTACATTGGAACTTTTCCCAACATAGTAGAGACTCTACAGCTATCTACAGATGATAATGCCCCTGTACAAGTCACTGGTGAGAGTGTGGTGCAGTGGTTAAAGCTACAGCTTCAGTACCCTGGGATTGTGGGTTCAAACCCATGCTGCTCCTTGTGACCCTGGGCAAGTCACTTAATCCCTCAATGTCCCAGGTACATTAGTTAGATTGTGAGCCTACCAGGACAGACAGGGGAAAATGCTTGAGCACCTGAATAAATTCATGTTTGTAAACCGTTCTGAGCACTCCTGGGAGAACAGTATAGAAAACTTAAAAAAAAAATAAAATATATCTGGAGTACTATGTTCATTTTTTAGGCTTTATCATGCCAAAGACATATGGAGGGCCTTTTTCAATATGACATCTAATCTAAATCTGACTTTAGACATTTTCAGAAGTACATTCAAAAATCAGATAGAGACGATGGGCATTTTCTAAAACAGCAAAATGTCTATCTTTTTTTTTCTCCCCCAAAAATGACCATTTCTAAACGTGTTTGTTCTTAGTGTCTTTTTGACCATTTAAAAAAAAAAAAAAAAAAATCCAAAAGAAAAATGCACAAAACAAGCTGTTGGGATTTAGGAGGAGCCAGCCTTTTTAGTAGACTGTCTAAACAGACATCCCAGCAGAGCAGTGGGGCACCTTGTGGTGAGCCTTTCAAACCCCACCAAAACCTGCTGTACCCAACTATGCACCACAATAGCCCTTATGTCTGCAGATGGAACCTATATGATGGTCCAGTAGAATTTTAGTGGGGTCACACGCTTCACTACAAGAGAATGGGATATGTGTCTGGGTTCCCTTCTCTGCAGTCCACTGCACTGACCACCAGGCTACTCCATACAGGCAGGTATGTACTGTTTCATTTACATCTTTGGGGGGTATGCGAGGGGGATCAGTGACAACTGGGGGAGTGTGGGGGATCATGCCTTCAACCCTCCATTAGTCAGTTTGGGCACCTTTCTTTTTGGCACTTATTTGTTGTTAAAACAGGTCTAGCCTCAGACATCCATATCATGTCCTGGAAAGTATTCTAAAATGTTCAATTTATGTCAAAAAAATGTCCAGTTCATAAGCCTGCCCTAGTCCCGCCCACACTATGCCTCTAGCACAGGGTTTCTAAACCTGCGGTACATGTACCCTAGGGGGTACACGGAACACCTGTTGGGGATATGGGGGCTGACCGCCCCCTTACCCACCGCCATTGCTCCGCCACCCGCCTGCTGCCGCTGCAACTCCAGGAAGGGAAGAGTCAGGCATGTGCAGTGATTGCACACCACCGACCTACAAGTCTTTCCCTAACATCAATTCTGACATCGGAAAGAAGGTCCGGGCCAGCCAATCGCTACTTGGCTGGCCCAGACCTTCTCTCCAACATCAGAATTGACGTCAGGGGAAGGCTTGTGGACCGGTGGCTGCCTGGCCCTTCCCTTCCCGTCTTGGAGTTGCAGTGAGCTGCGTCGGTGAACGGGGGGAGGGGAGGAGGAAGCGGTGGTGGGTAGGCAGACTTCGGTGTGGCAGGGAGGGAGGAGGAAGGACAAAGGTTGGAAGGCAGTGAGGGGGAGGGGCACAAACTCAGGACATGGGAAGAGGGAAGGAGGAACGGGGCACTAATTTGGGACAAAGGAAGGAGGGATGGAATAGAAAGGGATAATTGTTGGGCCTGAGTGAGTGAGTGAGAGGGAAAGAGATGGTGCACATGGGGAAAAAGGAAAATTGGGCATAGAGAGGAGTGAGGTAGAGATGCATGGGGAATAGAAGAATGAGAGGGAGAAATGATGGATATGGTGGTTGAGAGGGAACAGAGGGACATATTGAAGGGGATGCACGGGGTGGAATGTTGGGCATAGTGATAGAGGAAGAGATGTGGCATGGTGCTGGAGAGGGGTGATAGAAGGAGAAATGGGTATAAGGTTGGTGGGCAGTGGTGAAAAATGATCTGGGGGATGAGAGAGGAAGAAAAGTTGGACTCATGGGGGGACGGAGAGAGATGTTGGTTGGGGAATGGAATGAGGTCTGGCGGAGAGAAAGCTTGCAGGAGGCAGAAAGAAAGAAAGATTGGATGCAGTCAGAAGGAAGTGCAACCAGAGACTCATGAAATCACCAGACAACAAAGGTAGGAAAAATTATTTTATTTTTAATTTAGTGATCAAAATGTGTCAGTTTTGAAAATTTATACCTGCTGTTTATATTTGGCCCTATATTTGTCTATTTTTCCATTGTTGTTACTGAGGTGACATTGCATATTTTAAAGTCATCTGCCTTGACATCTTTGAAAAAACCCCAAATATAAAAGATAATTAACATTTTCTCTTTGTACAGTGTGTTTTGTGTTTTTTAAAAAAAAATTTTGTGGTTACCATTATCCTATATAATAAAACGCTAGCCGCGCATGCGCACTCAGACCTGCGTGATCTGTAATCCCTGATCCGTGATCTGTAGGTCCATGGCCAGAGTGCGTCTGCGGCGGCTAGACAAAGTGGGAGAAACAGACTCGAGCGCTGTGGCCGACTCAGGATGGGAGGATGCGCCGCAGCAAAGTGCTGCACAGGTACTGCAGGGGGAGAGACATATAGCTTCTGCACATACAGGTACAAACCTCCCTCCAGCGTTGGCAGCCGCAGCACGTTAAACAGGCTGCTTCGTGACTTTCTCCTGCAGTTGAGTCCCTCTGCCACGTCACTAATGATGTCATCAATGACGCGACAGAGAGACTCAACGGCAGAAGAAAGCCGCAAACCAGCCCTAGCGTGCTGCGGCTGCCAACGCTGGAGGGAGGTTTGTTATTAAAGTCATCTCGCTGGGAGGGTCGCAGAGTCAGCGGGGGTTGGGCTGGGAGGGGAGAGAAGCGTCTGCCTCGGGTGCTTCAGGCAGCAGCAGCGTTTACAATTCGCTGCTGTTGCGGCTTCAGGCCTTCCTCTCTGGCCGGTCCTGCCTACTTCCTGTTTTCATGAACACAGGACCCGCCAAAGAGGAATACCTGAAGCCAGCAACAGCAATGAATTGTGAATCAGTGCAGCAATGAATTGTGAATCAGTGCTGTTGCCCGATGAAGTAGTTGAAGGAGGAAAGTGAGCAGAGGGGGAGAGAATGGCTTGGAGGGAAGAATAGATGGCAGGGCATGGAGGGAAGAAGGAAGGTATGCCAGACCAAGGGAAAAGGAAAGAGGAGATGGAGAGAGGCCATATGGGACAGAGAGAGAAGGGGCGGACACTGGATGGAAAGAGAAGAGAGGGCAGTGAATGGAAGGGGCAACATAGAGGGTGAACAGTATTCTAGCACCCGTTAATGTAACGGGCTTAATGACTAGTGTATTAATAAGATTATATTGTGTGTATTTGAAAAATGGATGGAAGAAATTGCATTATAATTAGTATTATTATTACAGGGCTGCGTCTGGGACGGAGTTTGGGAGGGTCTTGGGCGGAGTTTGACCGGGAGTACTCGGTTGGTATTTGTTAGGCTTAGGAGGATACTTGGCTTGAAAAGGTTGATAAAAACTGCTCTTGCACACCCCCTTGAGATTTAGACAAACTGCGGATGAACAGCATGGAAATCTGTCTAGAAAATTAGTTTCAAAAATAACGAATTGGAAGGGTTTGGCTCCTTTATACCACTTTTTGGATGTTTTTTTTTTTGGGTAATGAGCTCCAAAATGACTCAAAGCCATTCAAAGTGATCAGAACAATATGGAGTCTCTGCCAGAAGATATATGAGAACAAATTTGAAGGCTTGACTACATATATTTTGGAGGAGAGGAAAGGTAGGGAAAATATGCTACAGACATTTAAATATTTGACAGGTATTAATGAACAAATAAGCTTTTTCCAAAAAGCAGGCATGCCATTGAACCTAGGACATGAAATGAAGCTGCAAGAAGGGAAACTGCAAAGCAGCATCAGGAAATACTTTCTCACAGGGAGGGTTGGTAGATACCTGGAATGCTCTTCCACAGTAGGTAGTGGGGGAGGGGGTAAAAATAGTGCCAAATTTTTTTTTTAAAGTATGGAATAAGCAAAGAGGATTCCTATAGGGAAAAAGAATGGAATAAAAGTTTAAAAGGAAAATATATAATTTGGTACCTTATTTTATGTGGGCTGAGCGCTGATTCTACAATGGTATCTGAGCACCAGAATGCTGTTATTGAACACTAGCATAAGCCGGTATTGGCACGCCTAAATGTAAACACCAACATTTATGTCATGTCTAACTGTTAGCATCTAAGGCCCTCTTCTATTAAGCCATGGTCGAGGTTTCTACTGTGGTCTGGGGTGCTAAATGCTCCGACACTCAGGAATTCTATGAGCATCGGAGCATTTTGTGCTCCAAGTTGCAGTAGAAGCCTCTACCACAGCTTAGTAAAAGGGGGGTAAGTTTGCCAAGTGGAGTGCGTAGCTTATATACTATTCTATCAGTTACTTGCATAACTGTGAGACCCGCCGATGTCCTGCCTATGCTCTGCTTCTTGTATGCTCACTTTGCATTCATATATTTAAGCAATTTGTGGATGTAAGTTATACTGTAGAATAGGCACCTAGCACTTACATGCATACCTGCTCATTTTATACGCATAAGTGCTACCATTCTACATAATGTAAGCATAAAATTGGTGCCTAACTTTAGGCACCAGGTTATAGAATAAGGGGAACAGAGAAAATAAAAATGATTCATAAAAAGTGAGCGTAAAGGAGGGTAACCTGAACAGAGCAGCAGGTACAACCCTAACAACTGGGGGAGGGGGGTATTGGGAGGAAAGAATAACTTGTACAGAGTGGTAGATACAACCCTGGCCACCTTTCTGGGCAGACTGGATGGACCATGCTGGCCTATGTTTAGTAGATAGGTCTCATGAGCTATTTAGTAGATAGGCGATCATGAACTATTTATTGTGGACATTTTATCCATTTATTACTGTTTAATAACTTTCACAGTTTTATATATTGGGTGGTGTCTTTGAAGGTGAAAATAGTTGAAAATTGTAGAAAAAATGTGTTATGTGTTTGATAATTGATTATTAAAAGTTTATAATTATTGCTTCAATATTTAATATAATTATTTCATTATTTTTGAAGTAAATTTCTTTAAATTGTTTCCCAACTCTATTATTATAGTAGATAGGCCTCACCATAATGAGGCTCTTGTTCCTTGTGATGAAGTTCATAATGTGTGATGTGATTTCACTGGGGACCATCCTAAAAACAGCATGTTAAGTTGATTAACTCGACATTCTCAGAGAATGTAGGGCCTCTGAATCCTTAGGGATTTTCTCATATCTTTGTATTCTAAATTAAAAGATTGTGTTTCACAACCAGCAGCAAAATGCAAGATGCAGCTGTACAATGCATTTAGACTAAATAATTTGAAAAGGTATTTATAGGCAAATCATGTCTATAAATATGACAAAGATACACTGATAAATATCCTTAGTGTGTGAGTTTCTTCTACTTGCTGACCTGCTTGTAAAAACCGCTTAGATAACCTTGATAGGCGGTATATAAAATCCTAATAAACTTGAAACTTGAAACTGCTAAAGGTAAATATTGAATCAAATGAAATAGGTGCGGCAAGACCAGGACAACTGCAACAATCATGATGCCAGCTACGGAGGCCTAAGAGAACAAATGAAACAGTATTTCCTTAAAACAGGTATTTTAACCCTGTCCTGGAAGCTTGCACCACTAATTGGATATTCAGGATTAGGTTTACCAGATTTTACGTTTGGAAAATCTGGACCCCTAGACCCGACCCCAGGTGCTTCCAGTTCCCTAGCCCCGCCCCCACTGCCTGCTCTCGTCCGGCAGGCAGGGCCGGATTTTCCTATAGGCTAACTAGGCTTCAGCCTAGGGCCTCAAGATCAAGAGGAGCTTACATTCAAATTGTTAGCAAAATTAAAATTACACTATTCTAAAAACAGTGAACACTAAAACACTGAACCAAAAATAAGGAGAAATTCTACGCTTCGGGATCGGAACCGGCTCTGGCCGCAACGGGGCGCCGACTCGGCTTCTCCCTTTCTTTTTCTCGCCCTGGGAGGAGGATCAGGGAGGGAAAGACGTCAGTCCGGAAACAGCTGGGCAAAGCACAGCCCCGCGGGGAGAGAGGCAAAACGTGGATCTGTCAGGACAGGGCGGCCCAGACTGGCATCGGAGGAGGGGGTGGGGGGTTTAATGGAAGGCAGGCAGGCAGGATGGCATGGGGGGTGTTCAATGGAAATGGGATGGGAGGCAGGCGGGCATCAGAGGGGGGGGGGTGAGGTGAGGAGGACGCACTGGGGGCACTATGGACATAGGAAGGGGCAATGTTGTGTGTTATGTTTAATTAGTTATTGTTACAAGTACTATATATGGTGCTGAGAATAAATGTCCAAATAAGTGTTCTCGACTTTTTTTTATTTATTATCCGTGTCACATTTTTTATAAAGGTTAGTACCAATAACAACATGTTTCATTTAACATATTGATATATATCACAGTAATGATGTATTTTATTATCTCTCATGTAATTTACAAACTTAAAAATGGGAGGTGAAAGGGCCTCATAAGTGGAATAGCCTAGGGCCTCTTTTCATCTAAATCCGGCCCTGCCAGCAGGGCATCCACGCATGCCCGGATGCCTTCCTGCCCAACAGTGATTTCTTCAAAGCTTTTCAAAACCCAGACAAAGTACCGGGTTTTGAAAAGCTGTCCGGGAAAATCCAGACGTCTGGTAACCCGATTCAGGGTGTTTGTGATAAGTATACATGAGATATCTATATCATACAGATGAAACCAGATGAAACAGGGTGATTGTGATAAGTATGCATGAGATATCTATATCATACAGATGAAAACCAGATGAAACAGGGTGATAAATATACCGTAAATGCTAAATTTTCAAATGAGTTAGGAGTTTGCTGGTAATAGGAAGCATATTTTCAACTGCAGCAGTTTATTCTAGCAGGCAAATTTTCATTCACAAAGGGGTGGCTTTCAGAAATATGTGAAACCTTTTTTTCTTTACAAGATCTACTTACCCAAACTAAAGTGAAAGAATGGAACTACCATTCTTCAACAAACATACCCCAACTCAAGGTGTTTTTTTTGGGGGGGTAAAAGAAAACAAACTTGCAGAATTATTTTCTGTCCCTAGAGACCTCATTAGTGTCATTTCAAGAAACATTTTTATTAAGAGGTTAGAAAGTTTTCTATCATGGGCATAGTTCCAGTGAGGGGATAAGAGAATGTTCCTGCCTTTACACTGCACATTTCACATAAAATTTTTCCTTTCTGTTCTTCTCTCATGGTATCCAAAGAAGACACTGCAGAACTGATGTACTTGATGCAGGAGCTTTATTTTAGTCATTAAAACATTGTTTTTAAAGTGGTCCATGTTTCGATTAGCACATCTTCCTCAGGGGGCCAAAGTGTTCCTTTTATGATGAACCATGTGAAGCACAACAATATCCGAAAGATGCTGAAGCTTATTAAACAAATGATGAAACCTCAGTTTGAAGCACCCTTTGAAGGTTTCATCCGTTGTTTAATAAGCTTCTCTTTCTTTGCTCCCTATCTATATAACCATTTCTTTTGAGGTATTAAAATGCACCCCCATCTCTCTTTTGCAGAGCCAGGTCAAAACTTCCTTTCTCTTCCCTGTAGCACTCACAAAACCATCCCTATGTCATTACTAGTCTTATCTAGCCATCATTACTTAACTATCCAAAACATTGCTCAGCTATAGGCAGCTATGCTTTCATGAGGCACTCTGTGTGTGTACTGTATAACTATAACAGAATGCTGTCTTTAAGGTCTAGATTCCAAGCAATGTACTTAACCGAAATACCGGATGTTAATCATTCAAAGATGTCTTTGTTTCATTGCTTTAATCATCTTAAGTGTTCATAACAACTGTGTTTAAATAATTCATAAAAATCACTTAAATTCCTTAACAGACACATTTTACCATGCATTAGCGATAATCTCACCTTTCATTGCCAGTCTGGAGTATTCCCTACAGATTGCAGGTAGGTACAATAACCATTGAGGATTACTGAATAAAAAATATGTGCTAAACATTTTTCCCATTGGCCCACAAAATACATTTTATTACAGACTGAACAGAAGTATTTGTTTAGCACATTTGCTTTTTCCTCATCACTCTCCACATAGTGGTTCATGCTTTCTTTCTGTCTCATAATTGCATTTTTTTCTCTTCCTCCTTTCACTGATATACCTGAAAAAAAATTTACCTTCCTTTTTTATATTTCTAGCCATTTGCTCTTCCACTTGCACTTTCACCAGACTTATCTCTCTCTTTAGGGAGTGCTAAAGGAGGACAAAGCCATCACCGACAAATTGAACACATTTTTTGTGTCTGTATTTACCGAAGAGGATATACACAACATACCGGAACCCATCAGGCTATATGCTGGAAATGAAGATGGGAAACTGACAGGGTTGACGGTCAGTCTAGAAGAGGTATGCAGGCAGATTGATAGGCTTAAGAATGATAAATCCCCGGGACCAGATAGCATTCATCTGAAAGGGACTATAAATGAACTGCTTCAACTAATAGCCAATCTGTTGATCAAATCGGGAAAGATTCCGGAAGACTGGAAGGTGGCGAATGTTACGCCAATCTTCAAAAAAGGTTCGAGGGGAGATCCGGGAAACTACAGACCGGTGAGTCTGACCTAGGTACCAGGAAAGATGGTAGAGGCACTGATAAAGGACCGCATCATTTATCATCTTGACAGACACAATCTGATGAGGACCAGCCAGCACGGCTTCAGCAAAGGCAGATCGTGTTTGATGAACTTGCTGAATTTCTTTGAGGGAGTAAACTGGCAGATAGACAAAGGTGACCCAGTTGACATTGTATATCTGGATTTTCAGAAGGCGTTTGACAAGGTTCCGCATGAACGACTTCTTTGGAAAATTGCGAGCCATGGAATCAAGGGTGAAATATGTGGATTAAAAACTGGCTGAAAGATAGGAAACAGAGAGTGGGGGTAAATGGACAATACTCAAACTGGAAGAGCGTCACCAGTGGGGTGCCGCAGGGCTTGGTGCTTGGACCCGTGCTCTTCAACATCTTTATAGATGATCTGGATCTTGGTACGATGAGTGAGGTGATTAAATTTGCAGATGATACAAAGTTATTCAGAGTAGCGAAGACGCAGGGAGATTGCGAAGATCTGCAATGTGACATAATCAAGCTCGAGAAATGGGCACCGACATGGCAAATGAGGTTCAACGTGGATAAGTGTAAAGTGAAGCAAAACAATAGGTAATAAGTGGTAACATCTAGAGCAGCGTCTCTCAAACTGTATGCTGCGGCACAGTGGTGTATCCAGAAGAGATTCCAGAATTTTACTTTATTTTAAAAAATTCAGTTCACAAGTATACACTAGAATAGATGATATGTAGGACGCGTAAGCAAGAGTTGGTCAATGTTATGAGGGTCTGCGTAAGTAAGGATACAACCACCCAGACAAGCATCATTCTTTGACGTGATTGGTCCTTGAAAACTAACGGCAACTAATTTTATTTTTATTTTTTATGCAGTAGTTGTCTTAACTTGAGCAACAAAGCAATCAAGGCTTTGCTACCATTTGGATCTTCTTATCTTTGCGAACTTGGACTTTAAGCTCTGACAGAAATTAAATCGATAAAAAGAGAACAACTGCAAATGGTGGATGATAAAATGTGTGTTTGCTTGTCAACTATCGAGCCACATTTTGAGTTAATTTGCACATAACATAAAAGCAATTTCTAGACCACATAATCGTTAAGTTCTATGCGGTTAACAAAAGATTAAGGGCTCCTTTTACAAAGGTGCGCTAGCGTTTTTAGCGCACGCACATGATTAGCAAAAAAGAAACGGTAGTGGCTAGCATGCACTAAAACCGCTAGCATACCTTTGTAAAAGAAGCCCTAAATAATAAAGCTACAAATGGATGATTAGCAATTCTATTCTATCTGCTTTAATTTCACCATTGTTACGATTACCCATACATAACTTAAAGAACTTTAAATAAATCTCAAATTTACGTGTTTTTGTTTTTTTTTTGTTGGGGGTGGTGGTATGTCTTTGCACTTCCTGGAGGGTGGTCTCAAAAAATGTCACCTCACTCCAGAGGAGTCTTAAGCCCTGGCTCTGGATGGGAAGTTTTTCTTTTTGGACAGAACAACACAACTGATCAAAACTAAAACTCAAATTTAGGTCTATCCCACATAAATACACCTGGACTTTAGAATGACAGCAGGATCTGTCCAACAAGGAGGATTCTAGTGTAACTGAACCATTTACATCTAATTGGGACTTTGTACCTAAGTTTGGAGTGTTGAAGAGAAACTGTTACTGTTCAAGTGTATTGCCTCTTCTTTGTTCCAAGGAGAAATAAAGATTTGAGTTACTCAGAAACTTACTTGTATGGTCTAACATCATTGGGAGAGCAAGTGGAAGTCTGGTGCATGTTTGCTGTGGAGTCCAACCATGGAAGTTGGCTACTGCTCTGGTCCTCAACATTTAAAATAACTTTATGTGCTCTCTGCCAGTATCTGGGAGATGCAAGGGGTTACAAACCTTCTAGGAAAGGATGAGCAGAGAAAATATTCACATCCAGTGCCAATCATATAAGGGAGATCTTTTGGTGTTAGACTGGATCTTATTTAAGGCATGGTATCCATTCGAAAGCAAATGTTGAACAAGGTGCATGGATTACATCTTGGTATGGAAAAAAGGGTTCAAACACGCATATCCACAAAAAAATGCAAAGTAAGACTTTTGCTTCAATAGAATCTGTAGCATTTTTGCCATGATGTTCCATTTCTAGTTCTCTTGCTACTAGCGATTTAATTTTACTTGCATCTTAGTGGGGCATCACTGGTAATTTGTACACCAAGATAGCTACAGTCAATCATGTAGCCTGCCATGGAATGGACCACCACTCTGAATACATTGTGCATATTGAGGAGTAAATCTACTGGACACCTATAAGCTGCCTATTCTATAAAAGAAAGTAGGTGCCTACTTTCCTTTATAGAACTAGCATAACAGGTGAAATTAGATTTTTGCTTATTAGCAATTTTATTATTTATAGTTGATAGATTTTGTCTGTTCTTTGCATTAGAATGATTGGTGTTTGTAACTAGATTTGAATTGTAAATTTGTACTATTATTTGTTTGTTTATTTATAATCCGCCTTTATCAAAGTGGAGCATAGTGTGACACACACAAGAAAATTACAGACAATATAAAAAACATCCTAAACAGGTCCTTTTACTAAGGTGTGCTAACCGATTTTGCACACGCTAAAGATTAACATGCGCTAAATGCTAACGCACCCATAAAATATAATGGACATATTAGCACTTAGCGTGTGCTAAATCGGTTAGCACGCCTTAGTAAAAGAGCCCCAAAATTTCACATTACATAGACCAAATCCATAAAATCAACATCACTTATTGCTTTTGTGCTAGCAGTATATCAAATGAAATAAATCCAATCCAATCCACCTATAATGAAGGCAAGAGCACTTAATGCCACCCATAAACCTGATATAAGTGCCCATGCATAAATACCAGAAATTCATATGTAACTTTTAGTATTCAATACGTTTCACATGCAAGTGTGCACCCTGCCCATTCCCTACCCAGACTATGCCAATGCATATGCCTAACTGACAATATGCGCAATGCCAGATGTGTACATTTACAAAATAGCTCTTAGGCAGAATGTTGGCATTTAGTCATATATGTGCAAACATATGCATATATGTATATTTATTTAGATTTCTGTCCCGTCCTCCTGTGAGCTCAGAATGGGTTTCAAAAGAATATTCACAGTAGATTACAGTAGATACATTTAGTCAAAATATATTAGACATACATGGCGCATTACAGTTATATTAGGAGTTCATGGTACATTACATAGGGCAGCCATGGAGATATGCGTAGCCGTGGTAACGTAGGACAAAACAGGACGCGGAGAGATGAACATAGCAGTCACAGGAGGTGTTTCCTGCTGGAAGAAGAGAAGAAGGGTACTGCGTACTAGAGGTAGTGCCATTATTCTAATCATTTACATGTATAATCAGAGTGTAACTGTTAGCATATGTTTTATAGAATTACCCCCAGAGTACGGTAGAGTGCCTGCAGTGAGAAACTGTTTAAAAAACATGAGACAAGTTTCCTTTTTTTTTTCTATGATGTGTTTTTGCCAAGAAGCAGAACTTTACTAGGCTATCAGAATGAGCACAAACAGAGATTTACTGTAACACTCTGACAGTTGCATAACGCACTTAGAAGGGTACTGTTGACAGTTGGCAAAATTATTTCTAGTGGCAGCACAGGAAGACGGGCTGCATTGAATAGAAGTAAATTGTTAAATCTCTTCATCTGAGCCTGCTTGCGCATGCCAGAGCTTTTCCAAACACATCCATCATTCTTTTTCCACTCAGTGTATCAGTAGGTCAGCGGGTGATTAACCAAAAACTATTTCAATTCCCAAGTGCATCAGAAATCATCAATTATCATCAATATCAACACCATGGCAAGAAAAATCTCAGCTAAGCATAGAGAATAAATATTAGTTTAGATTAGGTAAAGATAGATCTTGAAATTCATACGGTAATAGTCTGCGCATTCCAGTTCCCAATTTTATAATTAATATCAAGATTAGATTACTGTAATTTCCTTTTAAAGGGTCTGCATTCCATAATTTGGAAATTGAGTGGCAGGAAGAACTAGCACTGGTGAGCTTTAAGAGGACAGAGATCCAGCTAATGTGTGGTGAATTTTTCAATCTCAAACTAGTTATCTAAGTTTACCACAAGTGAGACAGTGAGTTTTTCCTGCTATTCCTATATGTGGGCATGGGACCCTAAGGTGGTTATATTACGCATAGAATCACTATTTTTGCTTTAGACATCTGAAAATTGGCATTTATATGTCCATATTACATGTACAGCCAAATCTCAATTTTACAAAGGCAAAATATGGACATCTAATACTGCAGTTGTCAACTATTCAAGCCTGAGATCCTGAAGGATATTGTTTCTTGTCAGAGTCACCTAACATTCCTTAGCAACTTAACTCTGAATAAAGTATTGATTTGTTTCAATGCTGTAGGACAGTGTTTCTCAATATGCGGTACGCGTACCCCAGGGGGTATGCAGGCCACCTGTTGGGGGTATGCAGGCTGGCTGCCGCCCAGGATTTCTCCCTGCCTGCTCCCCACTGAAACCACCGCCGATTCCACCCTGCCACCCGATATGCTACATCCACCACCATCCCAGTCCGCTACCGCCCCCGCCATGCTCCATCCAATCATCCCCCACCACTGCTGCAACTCTAGGCAAGGAAGAACCAAGCGCCATGCAGCGATTGCATGCTGCCAACCCACAAGCCTTCCCCCCGACATCAATTCTGACGGAGAGAAGGTTCTGGGTCAGCCAAGCAGCGATTGGCTGGCCCGGAACCTTCTCTCCGATGTCAGAATTGACAGGGGGAAGACTTGTGGACCAGCGGCGTGCAATTGCTGCATGTGCCAGGCCCTTCCTTGCTCAGAGTTGCGGCAGAAGCGGGGGATGATTGGATGGAACATGGCAGGTGGCGGGATGTGGCGGTGGACTGGGGGGTAAATGTAGCATGTCAGGTGGCAGGGAGGAATCGTCAGTGGCTTCAGTGGGGGGCAGGCAGGCTTCAGTGCGTGTTGGGTTCTGGGGAGGGAGGAAGGGGGTGGGACAAAGGGTGAAAGGCAGGGAGGGGGAGCGGGCATGAACTCGGGACACAGAAGGATGGGAGGGGGCATGAACATGGGATACAAGGGATGGAGGAAGGGGGCACTAACTTGGGACATAGGAGGGAGGGAGGGAATAGAAAGGGACAATTGTTGGGCCTGAGTGTGTGAATGAGAAGAAAAGAAATGGTGCACATGGGGAAAGGAAGAGGAAATTTGGGCAGAGAAAGAGGAGTAAGATAGAGATGCATGGGGAATAGAAGGATGACAGGGAGAAATGTTGGTTGTGATGGTGGAGAGGGAACGGAGGGATAGACTGAAAAGGATGCAAGGGGGAGGAATGTTGGGTATAGTGATGAAGGGAGAGATATGGCATGGTGATGGAGAGGAGTGATAGAAGGAGAAATGGGCATGGGGCTGGTGGGCAGTGTGAAAAATCCTGCACATGATTTGGGGAATGAAAGAAGAAGAAAAGTTGGACTTATGGGAGGACAGAGAGAGATGGTTGAGGAATGGAATGAGGTTTGGAGGAGAGGAAGAAATATTGGATGCACAGTCAGAGGGAAGTACAACTAGAGACTCATGAAATCACCAGACAACAAAGGTAGAAAAAATGATTTTATTTTCAATTTAGTGATCAAAATGTGTCAGTTTTGAGAATTTATATCTGCTGTCTATTTTTTGCACTATATTTGTCTATTTTTCTATAGTTGTTACTGAGGTGACATTGCATATTTTAATCAAAAACCAAAACAAAACCTGCAGACCATGTGCAAGATGTAGGCACTGTTTATTACAATATTAATGCAGTATAGTAAATATACCACCTTATTACCAACCAGTGGACCCAACACGGTCCGTGTTTCGCACAACACCTTCCTCAGGGGTCCTAATAAACATAAATGATACAATAGTATTAAATATATGATTTGACAACATATGTGCCAATGGTGTTGAAGTGATGGTGTAATTGTAACAAATAAAATAAGGATGTGAATATAAAACAAAATTACAAAATTGCAAGGAAGAAAAAATGAAGTGATATTAAAATGTGATAACCATGTGAACTAAAATCATATCGATTCCGTTGGATTTTCTTTTCGATTGCATATTTTAATGTCATCTGCCTTGACCTCTTTGAAAAAACCATGAATATAAATGATAATTAACATTTTCTCTGCTTAAAGTGTGTTTTGTGGTTTTATAATTTTGTTAAAAGGGGATTTACTACTTATATGGCTGAAAAAGTTAACCCTCTGTTCTACAAAGCCACGCAGCAACAGCCCCGAAGCCCTTTAAATCTCTATGGGCTTCGGGGCCGTTACCGTGCGGCTTTGTAGAAGAGAGGGTAAGTTATTTTTCTAAATTATTTACAATATTTAACATATTTAACATATTCAAGATATTTTAGATATGAATTAAAATGATACTATAAAATCTTTTAAATTACTCCGCTCGTGGCTTACTGGGAGAAATGAGGAATTACACCCTAGTGAGTTATGCTACTCTGAGAGTTATCTGATATCCCACAAGCACGAATAGAACATTTCTTGCAGCGTGACTGAAATTGATTGTTGTGATATTTAGCTTTAAAACGTTTATATTTATTTAAAAGATGGCACAGATCCTTCCAGTCAGCCATCTAATTAAAGATGCCCAATCTCTCCTGCTGCTGGGGGGGGGGGTGTTCGCTTGTCAGCAGAAGAGAGTGGGCATCTCTCCCACTGCAGGGGGGTTACTTAGCAGCGGGAGAGAGTGAGCATTTTTCCCGCTGCTGGGGGAGGGGAGTCACTTGGTAGCGGGAAAGCGTTGTATTTCTCCCGCTGCAGGGGGGTGTTGTATGCCAGCAGGAGAGAATGGGCATCTCTCCTGCTGCATGGGGGGGGGAGGGGGTTTGCTTGGCAGCGGGAGAGAGTTGGCATCTCTCTCGCTGTTGTGTTTTTGTTTTTGTGTTTTTTCTGCGCATGTGTCCATCACTATCACCAGCGATAGGCATATGCAAATTTAGCGAGTCTTTGCTACTCTCCTCCAACCTCATTTACATGAGATTTTTGGAGAATGACTCGCTCTTTTTAATTTGCTACCAGAACGGCTAAGATAGCAACCCGTCTTTTTAAGTATCTAGGCCTTTTGAGCAGCATATGGACCACACTGGACAAGCTAAATGACTCCTACATTTATGGCATCTCTCCTTCTTTATTTTATTGATTAATGGACAATTCAGTGGAATCTCAGCTTCGCTGACTTTCCAGTAAAAATAGACTCTCTGTACTGATATGATTGTAAACAGCAACAGCACATGTCACAATTTTTGAATATAAAAAAATTGTTATGGAGAAAAAATGATGTAGCAGTGGACATGGTTTTTGACTCTGGGGTGCGCTGAAAGTGGTACCGCAGGGTATACCGTTATTATTGATTGGATTCTTCTACTGAGTTCTCGTGACAGCCATTCAGCTAGTGGCTCAGCATGGGGCAGGAGAATGGAAAGACCGCTCCTGCTCCTGCCCACCCCTCAACCACAAGGGATTTCAAAGGTATGTGGGGGAGGCAGGAGGGAGTTAAAAGTCATCACAGTCGGCAAGGACAGGAGGCAGGAGGGATCCCTTCTGTCCCAGGCCACCGGGGATTTCAAAGATACACGGGAAAGGCCTGCATGGCAATCAGGAGGGATGGACAGTGTATAGTTTACTTCGTTTTATATTTGGATTGGCCTATATTTGAATATCTACGGTATACCCATTTCACTCCACTCAGTATTTTATAGAACCTCTATCATATCTCCCCTGAGATGGCATGGGTTAAAGTTAAGAGGAGTATTTCTAATGAAATACTTTTTTTTTACAGAAAAGATGGCAGATGTGTGGAACAGCCTTCTGGTGGAGATAAAGACTGGGTCTGAATTCAGGAAAGCATGGGGCCAGCATATGGGATCTCTTTGGGAAATGAGGAAATAGTGGCTAGGAAGACTGGATGGTCCATTTAGCCTTTATCTACCATCATGCTTCTATGTTTCTATGACAATATGATTTGGGCGATTTTTATAATATGTACAAGTCAGGAAGTAGTTTTGTTTGGTACTGGTCATAATGAAGTCATATAGAATAGGGGAGAGATCTAATTGCTCAGTTGCAAGCTAATCATATTTCTACCTTCTTATTTTTTCAGCAACCTGGACACTGAAGAATTATATGGTAAGTTACTTTTTATGAGAGCCAGGTATATTATACCTTATTTCAAGAATTTGTCAGTGGATCAGAAATGCAAATGAACACCCCTTCTGACAAACCAAACTGGAATCCTAGAAATTGCCAGATAATTGCCAGGTCCACTATAAATGCGCCTGTTTAGCTTTCAAAATCCTACACGGTATCCTTCCTCCCTTTATCCCTCTTTCTTGGAATTCATCAAACTCTAATACCACCAGATCCTCCCACAAATTAAAACTATCCTTCCCCTCGCTAAAAGGCATTTCCCACACAGGAAAGCTAAGGACCTCCCTCCACTTCAAAATCACTGAGCTCTGGAACAACCTTACCTCCCCTCTTCGGAACTTGAGCTCTCTCCAAGTTTTCCGCAAACATCTGAAAACCTGGCTTTTCTCAAAAAATGCAAGCCTGTCCCCAACTTAGGAATCAAGAAAATCTTGGCACCCCCAAGTCCTCTAATATTCTTCACACCTCTACCTCTAACCCTCTGTTGTAGTTCCTTCCTATTTCTTCTACTGTAAACCGCGCTGAGCTCTACGAATGTGGAGATGATGCGGTATACAAACCTAAGGATTAGATTAGATTAGATTAGATCTTCTTCTTGTAATACGTTTTTTGTAATTCTTTTGTAATCCGCCTTGAAACGCAAGGCAATGGCGGAATAGAAATCTCTAATGTAATGTAATCCTGAATGCAAGTGATGGGCATTAGGAAACTATGGGCTCCTTTTATCAAGCCGCACTAGCATGGTTAGCGCACGCGACGTTTCATCACACGCTAACCCCCGCGCTGACCTAAAAACTACCACCTGCTCAAGAGGAGGCGGTAGCGGCTAGCATGGCCGGCGGTTTAACGCACGCTATTACGTGCGTTAAACCGCTAGCGCGGCTTGATAAAAGGAGCCCTATGTTTAATCTTATTTAATCACATCAAGTTAATTTTGCTCTCCCTTGTCCAAATAAACAAATAGAATAAATAAGTAAATAACTAGCTGGAATAGAAGGCCAAATTTTCCCTTTTACACTAATTTTTCAAATATAGTTAGTTCTGTCATTTCTTTCTACTCAGAGGCTTGACCCTGTTCCAAGAACAGTTTGAACAGAACGAATAGTAACTCTGAAACTTTTCGTATCCCTAGGGCTTTCTATGGCACATAAATGAAAATAAAAGGTTGTTCAAGAGTGTCCTATGAGGAACTGTGTCAAAGGCTTTGCTGAAATCTAAGTAAATTACATCTAGCATATGTACTTGGTCCAATTCTCTGGTCACCCAATCAAAAAATTTAATCAGATTTATTTGGCATGATTTATCTTTAGTAAAGAAAAAAAGATCTCTACATATATTTCGAATATCATGAATATAAGATGATTCACATACATTCAGAATTGTGTAATCTGATCAAGAGCAGAAGCTCCTATAGCCAAACCCACCACCCAATCACTGTGTATGGAATAGTGACAAACAATAAAGAGTTGCTATATAGTGATTATTCAATAAAAATTTTGTCATTCAAAAAAGCTATAATAATAAATATAACTTAGCTTTTGGGATGTAAACGGGTCCCGACATGGGCCACGTTTTGAGAATCTTTTTCAAGGAACCCAAAAGTAAAGGCAAATTAGATATTGAATTGCCAATCAAGTGATATAGAGGTGCGCTGTAAAAGACCATAAAAAGCCAGTGTCAAAAACTTTCATTGAAGCATAAAAGCTCATAATAAAAATACCAGTCCAAATAAATTAAAGGCAACAAAGGAGAGGGTACCTTTCATATGCGACCTTTCTGTGGTGAAAGACTTCCGTTCATGCTCTGCTCTTTCCTTGTTGTAATGGTCGAAAAATGCTGACCCAAATTTAAAAGGTATGGACGTAGGTGATGATGTCATCCCGCATGCGTGAGGGAAAATGTGCATATCAGCTGTATTCAAAGAAGCTATCAGAGGACATGGCTGTAGAAAACGGGTGTTACAAAAAAGCCTGCAACTCAAGTTCACTATTGAGACCCGCAGGGGACAGAGTTTGTAATTTAAAAATGTAGCGCTGTTCCCAAGCCCACAAGAGACGTGTCATATCTGCACCTCTGGATTGCTTGGGGACATCCAGAATGGAAAAACAAAGGTCATTTACAGCATGCTTCTTGTCCATCCAGTGCTGCACCAATTGGTCATCTGTTTTGCCTGTCTAATTTTTCTCAGATGTTCTGCAATCCTTAGTTTAATGCTCCGCGTTGTCTGCCTGATGTAATGTAGGGAGCAAGAGCAACGGATAATGTAAACAAACCCCTGGGTATCACAATTAGAGGACATACACTCAGCCTTCTTCTTGACCCAACTAGGTATTAAAAGTTGGGCTAAGGGGATGCTTTACTGGCAGAACTTACAGTGGCTACATGGTGTGTCGCCACTGTGTTGAACAGAGACCTCCGGGAATTTAAATTGTGATTTAACAAGTTGTTGCTTCAGGTTAGGTCCCTTAGAAAATGTAAACCTGGGTGGATTCTGAAAAACAGTATGATACTGCATTATGCTCCAATGTTTTTTGATAATGCGTTTCATGTTAAAAGCATACTGGGAATGGGGAAGAACACAGACAATTGATGTATCATGTTCACGCTGCTGGGTCTGTAGAAGCACTGATCTATTGGCGCTTGATGTGCGTTTGTAAGCTTTCTTGATGATAGGGCCAGGATAGCCTCTGTCTGAAAACCTAGTAGTCATGTCTTGAGCTTTGTCGATGGTCTTTTATAGCACACCTCTATATCATTTGATTGGCAATTCAATAACTCATTTGCCTTTACTTTTGGGTTCCTTGAAAAAAAATAATGTGCAATTAGTTTTGCACCTATCAGCAATTTAGGGGATTACATCTAGACTGAGATCATCATCTATTTCAATGCATTGGACATCTTGAAACGTGGCCCACGTCGGGATCTGTTCCTGACCCAGCCCATCACTTTGGGACCCATCCCAAGGGCACTCAGTTTATTTATCAGACGTCTGTGTAGAACACTGTCAAAGGCTTTGCTAAAATCTAAATACACAACATCTAGCACAAATCCTCTATCCAATTCTCTGGTCACCCAGTCAAAGAAATTGATCAGATTTGTCTCACAAGACCTACCTCTAGTGAATCCATGTTGCCTCCAGTCCTGTCCATAGGATTCCAGAAACTTGACCATTTTCTGTCCTTGAAGCCTTCTCTGCTGATTTTATGAGCACAGCACATGATGGTTTTCACATTTCTATTCGTGTTTTTTTGCAACACCTTCATGGGGTTAACATATGGTTCCAGAAAAAAAGGAGGACAGATTGAAATATCTGGGTTTTACTTCTATTGCTTTCAATGGAAGTAAAACCTGGATGTCTCAATCCATCCTCCTTTTTCCAATGTCATATGGTAAACCCTACACCTTCAAATCGCTCAAAGTTTGTCACACAGTTTGACCAAATTTTTTTCCAATAATTGTTCAAAGTAGCCTAGCCTGTGTGATGCTATTCCAGGCTATGCCAACATAGTCTATTACATTGCATATTGTCACTGTCTTCCACTAAGCAAACAAGGTGGTTTCCTGGTCAGCATCTAATCTAATCTTCTATTTGTGAGTCACACAAACTTGAACAAGCTCTAGGCGACTGATAAGAAAAGCAGGAGGGGAAGGGTAGGAGGGATGGACAAGAAAGGGGAGAGGAGGAAGGAGGGGATGGCAGATAACATTAGTCAAAGAGGTGAGTTTTCAGTTTTTTTGGAAGGAGGTGTAGTTGGTCTCTTTCCTGATTATTTCTGGGAGGTCGTTCCAGGTTTTTACTCCCAGGTATGTTTGCATGGAGCTTCACAGGCCTTGCTGTACAGCTTCCACATGTAGTGGCTCTTGAAAACCCTTTATTATTCTCTGATCAAGGGGCTGGAAGAGGGATGTTGTGTTAGGAGGCATGACGAGAACTTCAGTGTCAAGGTGTGCATTTTTCATGTCTTACCGACAGTGTACTGGTGCATTACCCAAAATCAGCAGTACCTTAAATGCAAATGTTTGCTCTGAATACCTGCATGGAGAGATTTCCTACTCAGCCTTTTCCTTCCATCTCTGAGGAAGGCCAAGGAACAACCACCAGATACAAACTGAAGTTTAAAACATCAAGGCCTTAATGGGAGATCTTAATGGTCTGTTAACTGGCAAAGTCCAAACTCAGATCAGAAATACATTAGCAAATCTATAATGGTTTAGTTAATCATGTGCAATTAGTTTTGCACCTGTCAGCAATTTAGGGGATTACATATAGACTGAGATCATCATCTATTTCAATGTATTGGACATCTTATAATATGTGATGTGTTCCCTGTTCTAGGACTTAGGTCTTAGGTCAGTAAACATGGCACTTCCTTTATTCTGTCACAGGAACTGGCAGGGACAAACATCTATTTTAAACCTTTAAGTAACATTTGCCAATAATATTAAAATATTATTTTTTACTATAACCCTTAAAGCATTTTCTCTTTCAGCTTCATCTTTTATTCATCAATATTGGTGCCTTTCTCCTTTTCTTCAGGTATCCCAGGCAAAGGGTGTCTCACATATTGGGTTATAAGATCCTCTTCCACCCCCTCCCCTCTCTTATCCTGCTTAATACTATTATTCCCATCACAAGGATTTTATGATGGAAATAATGTTCAACGTCTGAAATTAAACAGTTGTTGAACCAATCCCAGAATAACGCGGATATCATCCAAGCTTTGCAGTGCCATCTCCAGTGGATTGGCATGCAGTTCAGATTCTTTCCTTTAAGTACACAAGGATTTTTAGTTCTGTAGACCAGTGTTTTTCAACCTTTTTTGGGCAAAGGCACACTTGTTTCATGAAAAAAATCACGAGGCACACCACCATTAGAAAATGTTAAAAAATTTAACTCTCTGCCTATATTGACTATATATAAAGTAATTCTCTTGAATAGGAATCAAATAAACACAAAGAAAGTATTTTATAATTACTTTATTACGAAATAAAAATTATAAAATACTTTATTCAGTGCGAAACCTGGGCCTGTTTGGCTGAACACAAAGCTGATATTCTGGCTGGAATCGAAGAAAGACACACACGTAGCTCTTCGTCAACAGCTCTCAGTCTCTCTCTGTATTTGGTTTTTATAGCATACAAAAATAGACAAATATACCCTCCATCCTTTTTATTAAACCACAATAGCAGTTTTTAGCGCAGGGAGCTGCGCTGAATGTCCAGCGCTGCTCTTGATGCTCATAGGCTCCCTGCGCTAAAAACCACTATTGCGATTTAGTAAAAGGTGACCATATTGTAAAATATAGACAGCAGATATAAATTCAGAACTGTGCATAGTAAGTGAAGGGAAGTTTTCATCTCTGGGAATTTACCCAGTTAACTATTAAGTTATTTGGGCAAATTCCTTTGAAAACTGTGGTAATACTGCCTCCACTTTGCTAAATTTAAAATAAAATCATTTTTCCTACCTTGTCTGGTGATTTCTGGTTGCACTTTCTTCTTCTGACTGTGCATCCAATCTTTCTTCCCTTCTATCAGCCTGTATGCTTTCTCTCCTCCACACCTCATTCCCTCCCCCAACTTTTTCTTCCTCTCTCCCTGACCTTTCTTTCTTTTTTTCTGTTTCTCTTCTTTCCTTCTGTTTCCCTGCCTGCCCCCTTTCTTTCTTTCTCCCTGCCGTTCCCCAAGCCACTGCCACTGCCGCTGCCATCGGGGAACAGGACCCACCAATGGATAACAGGCCCCAAAGCCGACGCCGACGCATGCTCTCCCTGACGTCAATTCTACAATCGGAGAGGAAGTTCCGCCCAGCCAGGCAGCGATTGGCTGGCCCGAACTTCCTCTCCGACTGCAGAATTGACGTCGGGGAGAGGAAGACTGATAGGTCCGATAGATTAGATCGCCAAGACAAAGTGAGTCCTGGGTGATCGACTCACTTTGCCTTGGCGAGCTACTGGCGCCCCTGCCTCGGGCCCCCTGTCAGCTCCGGGCCCGGCGGCCCTGCGGCACACCAGGCAACATCTCGCGGCACACTAGTGTGCCGCGGAACAGCGGTTGAAAAACACTGCTGTAGACAATAAGAGGCTTGCATTTGAAATCACCCTTGGCACCCTTGAAATCCGATGGTGCGATCTTTAAATGCCTTGAATCCTGGGGTTTTTGCTGCTATTTTAATTATATATGTCCATTTCCCAGTCTGCTTTTAAAACAAGCCAGACTCATTGACATTGAAGACCTGCTGTGGCACATACCCCTTTTCTTCAATTACACTTAACAGGTGTTTTAAATTCCTCAGCAGCTTTGTTTTCAGCTGAACCTGCCTCCCCAGAAAGGTTTACATTTTATAGTGCATATTGCTTTTTAAAATGCGCTAGCCAACCTGAATTCGCAGAAAAGGGTTTCATATTTTCCTGCCCCTGGGTGACATGTTTGTAAATCTCTCTGGCTTTCATCCTGACAACAATGCTGTTCAGTGTGGGTTTTTTTCCTCATTTACCATTCCAGGTAAGGAGGCAGGGTGGATGGTATGGGAGGAGCTGAGTGGCAGAGGCAGGAGGAAGTGGGCATCCTTCCTGCCAAGGATCTTAGCAGGGGGGTGTTGTCCAGGGGGACCGCAATCTTCGTAGGGCAGGGATCTCAAAGTCCCTCCTTGAGGGCCGCAATCCAGTCGGGTTTTCAGGATTTCCCCAATGAATATGCATGAGATCTATGTGCATGCACTGCTTTCAATGCATATTCATTGGGGAAATCCTGAAAACCCGACTAGATTCCGGCCCTCAAGGAGGGACTTTGAGATCCCTGTCGTAGGGGGTTCCAGGGGTGTCAGGTCAAAACCGCGGAAGACAAAGGCGCGCGCCGACAACTGAGCGTAGCGTGGAGGTGCGCGCCTAAGAAAATAACTGTTTTATGGGGCTCTGACAGGGGTGTGTGGGGGGAACCCCACACTTTACTTTATACAGATTGTGCTGCGTTGTGGGGGTGTTGTGGGGGGTTTGGGGGGTTGTAACCCCCACATTTTACTGAAAACTTCACTTTTTCCCTAAAAACAGGGAAAAAGTTAAGTTTACAGTATAATGATGGGGGTTACAACCCCCCAAACCACCCACAACGCCGCCGCAATCTGTATTAAGTAAAGTGGGGGGCTCCCCAACAAAACCCCCCGTGGGAGCCCCTAAAAACTGTCATTTTCTTCGACGTGCACCTCCGTCTTGCGCTCAGTTGTCGGTGCGCACCTTTGTCTTCCGCGGTTTTGTCTATGAACCGGTTCCAGGTGGCACAATCCTCATGGGAGAGGGTTCAGGAGTGTGGATAAGTCCAGGTGGTGCGACATGGGGGTATCAGGAGTGTGGATGGGTCCTGGTGGCTGAAGCAGAAGGGAGTGGACAGTCCTCTTGCTTCTTTTTATTTTTGTTCTGATGCATCGTTAGGGAGGGGGGGGCAATAAAAAAAATTTTTGATGGGAACATCGACAACCCAATTGTTCATAAAGCTTGGGTAAGTTCAATTCAGCAGCACAGTATCTGTATTAAACATTTCTTCTGGGGTCTCATGGGGGTCTTCACCTTCATTCTCATGAAGGTCTTCCTCCTTTTCTCCCTTAGTTACTAAACCAGTCAAACAGGTTTAGCGACGATTTGTTAGCCGGTCGGAGAGTCCGCCCCAAAGTCTTCTCTCTTCTTTTTGATGAACCTTCTAGACTCCCTCTTTCTCTTCTCTGTTGCAAATGTTTATTTTGACTTTCTCCCCAAGAGTAATGACCACTTTAGGATTCCCCCCCTCTGTGTTAGTGCCCTGACGGGAGATCAAGTTAACCAAAAAGCCTTGAATTCACTCCTTACTCCCCTTTTATACTTCACCTCCTCCCTTACAGGCAAAGGGACCTCTAACTAGTAGTGTAGCTAGGGAGGTTGGCACTCGGAGCAGTGGTGCGACACCTCACCCTCACTCTTCCATGCCACTTGAGTGCTTATGACTAAGAAGTGACATCAGAAGGGAGTCAAGGCCAGCGTGAGCAGCAAGTAGAAGATGCTGCTTGTGATGGAAAACTTTTAAAGAGGTACATGGGGGATGGAGAGGAGGAGAGGTCCGGCGTCCCCTGAAAAGACAGCACCCAGGGCACCCTTATTACACCACTTCCTACAACTCCACCCACTGTCCTTTACTATACACACACTCCCTAAAAAAATCCCACACCCTCCACTCTGTAGCAGAGGCATTTTTCAGAGGGGTCACATAATAATAATAATAACAACCAAGCAACTTCTGAAATAAGAATGTCTAATTAAAATTATTTTTCCTTTTGTCTACAACGTGGATTCTGTTTTATCAATTTGAAGATCACCTGTGTAATTGGTAGACCCCCTATGGATTAACAGTGTGCTTTGAGATCAGAGAACTAGAAATTAATGCTGGGACTTACAGTTAACATGTGAGCAAAATACGCTTTTCTGAATATTCAGAATCCTCTGAAGTAAGTATGGATAGCTCTAGGTCAAATAGATGCTGGCACTGTCATGTTGAAATTGGGACATTAGATCATCTTTTATTCTTTTGTCCATTCATCTTAACATTCTGGAAATCAATCTGGCCCCAAATAAATAGGATGTTAGAAAATCCGGTAGCCTTGACATATGATACCATATTATTTGGAACAACTATGAGAGCAAAAAGTCAAATATCATCAAGTAATAACAAACTTCTTTTTATTTTAACTGGAATAGCAATACAACAAATCACATTCAATTGGAAAAAACATGACAGATTAAATTATACATTCTGGTGGAATTCTGTATGTCATATATACAAAATGGAGCTCACTATAGCAACACAAAAAGGACATGTAGATAAATTTCAAAAAATATGGAGACCATTAACTGAATATTGTAAAGAATGATTAATTTTCCCATGTATAGAATTTGATTAGAAGAAAAAAAGATCATATCTCTAAATATTATATAATATATTAATACTAGATTTATAATATGAAATATGGATAAAATAACATTTAAAAATTTTATTAATGTATTACTGAATAGAAGGGAGGGGGGAGGGGATGGGATATTATTATATTAACTAAGAATTATATAAATTTAGTTTTCTGAAATATTAGTATGAATTTATATTGTTGATGTAACATATGAAAATGAATAAAGATTTCTCATTCAATATTGATAGGGAGGGAGAGAGGGAGGGGAGATTATTATATTCAATAATAATTATATTAATTTAGATTTCTTACATAATATTATAACTTTATAAAATATTGATTTTCTAAAGAAATTTTAAATTTGATATTAATCTGTAAGTTAATCAAGTGTGATTATTCAAGTTTATAATGAATTTATTTGAAACACTTGTTGTAACATAAGAAAATGAATAAAGATTTATAAAACATGAAAAAAAAAAACATGAAGTAAGTATGGAATTCTTGATTCCTTTGCTGCTTTGCATAGAACAATCCTGGCTGGGAAACTGCATAAATAAAACCAGACAGACCTACAACGCATTCCGAAAATCTATCAAAACCACTCTGTTTGACAAATTCATCACCTAAACAAACCAATCCGCGCTTACTACGCTTTTTCCCCCCTACAAACCCGAAGCAATCTTCAGGCAATTCCTACCCCTCTCACTTTCCCTCCCCCTTTTAACCCCTCTTACATTTCCCTCCCTACAACCCTTTTCTTCTGTAACATTCCCCTCATGCATTTGTAATTCGCTGAATGTCCAGCCTTCTTTTGATGTGAACTGCCTAGAAGTCGACTGACTATGGCGGTATAGAAAAATAAAGTTGTTATTATTATTATTATTAGAAAGCTTTATCCCCCCTCAGAAATGTAACAGGATTACTATTCATGCTGTAACCCAGTGCACGACACACTGGTGATTTCAACTGGCAGGAGCGCTTCTCTGGGAGCTAGAATCTAATTTTGCTGCTGGCTTTAACCTCACCAATTATTAATGACTTAAAGGCAGCCTTATTCATGATTAAAAACCGCTGCAAATCCACCCACAAAATGCCAGAATCAGTCTTTCCCTTCAAAACACCTGAGAAATAATAAGTATAATACAGGGAATTAAGAGGAGGCTGAGTGTCTCTGCTTGTCTCATGGTAACAGCGCGAAAGCTTTTTGTAAAGATTCTTCAAAATATCATTTTCATGCCCTGGGTTTTGTTTCTTGGTCTCCTTTCCTTTTCATTCAAATATATCAGGGCTCCCTTTTATTAAGCTATGTTAACATTTTGCAGTTAATTGTGGAGCTGCAAAACTATATTAACTGATGGTGGTTTTCCCAGCATTTTCCCTTACAGTTAGCACAAAGTCAGTACACTTAATGCACCATAACTCCATTACAGCTAACAAAAATGTACTTCATACCACCTACTGAAGAGGCATAAACAGCTCCCTGTTATCTGCCAGATCAACAGTTAATTGTTAACCTCTGCCCTTTGCCCCATGGGAGGAACCAAGGGGATCTGGCCAATTGGAATCTTAGGCCAGAATGCTCTGGGAGATGGATCTAAAATTCTGATTTTCCCAGATGCCTAAGGCCCCTCCTACAGGGGGGGCTTTAAGTGCCTGGGCCAATCAAGCCCTTAGACCCCTCCTCAGTGCATCCCATGATGCACTGGGAAGGGGCAGGCCCACCCTTTTAGTGGAGGTGAGCCTCCCAGCCGGACACAAGCAGGAGCTGTCCGGCCGGCCATCGATTCAAGATTAGGGGAATCAGGGAAGCCTGGGGGTGGGGGGGCCTGGGTGCAGTTAGGGGGGCAGTCCTGGTTGAGGTGGGGGGTGAACTTTCATGGGGTGGGGGTGTTGGCAGGAAGGATTGGGCATCCCTCCTGCTGGCAATGTATGGGGGGTCAGCAGGAGGCACCGGGCATCCATCCTGTCTCCGATCATGGGGGGGTACATGGGGTGTCAGCAGGAGGGACTGGGCATCCCTCCTGCTGCAATCATTCAGGGAAGGTGGGGGTGGGGTTCCATCAGGAGAGATTAGGCATCTCTCCTGCCGCAATCGTTGGCAGGGGGTCCGGAAGGAGAGATTGGGGTGGGTTCGGGGGTGCTGGGCAGGAGGGACTGGGCATCCCTCCTGCCTTGATCATTCGGGGGGAGGGGTGTTTCATGGTGGGTGTCAGCAGGAGGGACTGGGCATCCTTCCTGCTGCAATCGTTTGGGGGGTTCACGGTGGGTGTCGTCAGAAGGAACTGGGCATCCCTCCTGCTGTGATCGTTCACGGTGGTGGGGTTCCAGCCAGCGATGTACGGGGGGACGGGACGGGTAGCTGCTACTGCAGCCGCTACACTTATCGCAGCTGCGGCTGCTTAGAATATTTACAAAATGCTGGTCTACATTGTACACGTCTACCGCTGGCCTAGGGAGACATGTACAGCCGCCTAAGTCTGCCTAAGGCTACTTCCGGACCAAGCCTAGCCTTAGGTGAGCTTAGGTGGGCTTGCACGCCTCCCTAGGCTACCGGAGGCGTCTACAATGTAGGCGGCTTCATCAGGAGGGCTTTTTAGAAGATGTGCGTCCCAATTGGCTAGTTAGGTACTAGTTGGCCGCCTATAATTGGGACGCTGTTTATAGAATCCAGGCCTGTGTCTAAGTGCTTTGAAAATGAGCCTTATGGCATTCTCTGAAAAGTTAGATTCCAAATATTCCTTCTTTAGCACAAAATAAAGAAGTCTGATTCTTAAAGAGGAACTTCCCTGGTTGTGCTTAAGAGAAAGCCTTTCCATGATTAGGCCTATAGTCAGCCCACCATTAAAAAGTTCACTTATCTCATATTCCTTTATCTGTTTACGCTCTATGAGTCTTGATCTTGTCTTCAATTTTATAGTTGTTCTTCATTAACATGTCTCATGTCTCTTATGAAATCTAATTTCAGAATATTTTTCCCAGCACTTGGGAGAGTATGAAAATGTGCTGGCTGCTTTAGAAGACCTAAATATCTCTATACTGAAGGCAATGGGCAAAACAAAAAAAGTAGGTAAAAGTTATTTCTTCACTTTAGTACTTGTACTTCCAACATACTGTACGGCATATCCAGATATAAAAGTAGAAACCTGATGTTTAAAATTAATCTCCCAGAATTTCCTCTTGTCCCTCATTCTTCTCAAAGTTTCCATTTAAAAAAATGACATTCAGATATTTATCCCCATTAGTAAAAAGATTTTGATATTGTAACATGAAACATAAGATTGTTTTCCTAAAGACAAAGAATTAGAGAGTTGCACAGGTATGAGGCCGACAGCAATCCCATGGAACCCATGGGGATCCTGTGGGGTTCTCCCTGTGGTCATGGGGATACTGAGGGGTTCCTCCTGGATCTGTTGGGGGGTTTCCCTCAGGGTCATGGGGATCCCACAGGGATGGAGACACCTCGAGGGGCTCCCAAGTGTTACCTCACTAGCACCTCCTTTTTCCTGCCCTCCAGCCATACTCGCTTCTCCACAAAGCCACATGCAGTGGTGTTCCCTGCATGTTACATGCAGCCAACTCAGAAGTCTTCCCTATGACATCATAGGAAAAACTTCCAGATCAGCCATATGCAGCCTGCAGGAACCACCGCCTGTGGCCCTGCAAAGAAGCGATTAAGGCAGAATGGAGGTGGCCCACCTGGAGGCTCTAGTTGGTTTACACTCGGGAGAGGGGGGTACAAGTACTTGGGCCACAGAATGGAGGGAGCAAGCAAGCAAGCACGTTGGAACATGGAAGGGAGAGAGAGGGAACATGAACTTGGGACAGACGAAGGAGCGCATTAGGACTTGGGAGGGGCACGAACTTCGGGCAAAAGCTGGAAGGAAGAAGAGAAGGGGGGCAAGAACTTGGGACACAGAAAGGAGGCAGTGAGTGCATTTGGACACAGAAGGGAGAGAGGCAGGGGCTACAAACTTAGGACATAGTATGGAGGGAGGGAGGGAAAGAGATGCTGAGGTGGGAAGGGAATAGAAAGGGAGAATTGTTGGTATAGGTGTGTAAGTGAGAGGGAAAGAGATGGTGCACATGGGGAAAAAAAGAAAAAGGAGAATTGTTGGACATAGGAAGGGAGAGGAGTGAGGTAGAGATGCATGAGAAAGAGAAAGATGAGAGGGAGAAATATTGGATATGGTGGTGGAGAGAGAACAGTGGGACAGATTGAAAGGGATGCAAGATGGATGAATGTTGGAATGGTGGTGGAGGGAATGGAGGGAGAGATGTGACATGGTGTTGGAGAGGGGTGAGAGAAGGAGAAATGTTGGGCATGGAGCTGGTGGGCAGGGACGAAAGATGCTGCACGTGGTCTAGGGGATGAGAGAGGGAGAAATGTTGGATGTGGTAGTAGAGGGGGTGGGAGAAATGTACCCTGGATCTTTCTCTGTCTCTCTCACTCTCTCTCTCTCCCCATGCCTTTTGCAGCAAAGGAGGGAATGAGAGAAAGAGAAATTGTGGATGGTGTGAGAGAGAGGAAGATATGTTGCATATAGGGGTAGAGGAGAGAGGAAGAAATACTGTGCAGGAGAGGGAAGGGGGGAAAAGGGAGAATGATCCAGGATAGAAGGGAAGGAGGGAAGAGAGAAATACTGGAACATGGTAGGAGGAACCAATGAACAACAACCACTTGAAGAAGAATTTGCAGAAGTCAGGAAAGTGGAAAAAAAGAGAAACTGGAACCAACTTGATGGAAAAATAAATCTCCAGACAACAAAGGTAAAAAATAGGAATTTATTGATTGAAATATGTTAGCTATGGGAAATGTGTATAGCAGATTTCTCTGTATTGTGTTCAACAGAAAAGGAAATGCATTTCTGGTTTTATTTCTCCAATGTTGAACTACTTGCTGAATGCTGACCCTTGCTGTGGCTGGTGGGGATCCCCAAGCACCGCCTGCTGAGGACTGCCTCCAAAGGTTGCCAGAGCTCCCCTCCACCAAGTGTAGCAGTCACTGGCAGCATCCTTGAGCCACTGAGGTGCCAGCATCTGTGACTCAGGGACGCTTCTTCTGCCTGTCAAGCTTGGCAAAAGCGACCCTCGGCCACCTTCAGAGAAAGTCCTCAGCTGACAGCTTGAGGTTCCTCATCAGCTGGAGTATTTATATTTTATATTTACAATAGAGGCTCTGGCAGAGATCCATTTACAAAGCATGCATTCTTCCCAATTAATATTTCCAAATGAATAAAATGTCTTTATTTGAAAATGGGTCTCTACCAGAGCCTTTAATTCAATAGCATAATTAAATGAAACAACTACATTTGAAGTTTATGGGGGTGAGTGGAGATGGAAGAGATTACCGTACTTGTGGGGATAAGCAGAAATGGATTTGATTTCTAGCGGGGATGAGCGGGGACAGATGGGGACAGGTTTGAGTTCTGCTCCCACACAACTCTTTACAAAGAATCTGACTGGATGCAAGTAAGCTTTTTATGTAATGTAGGGAAAATAGAGACTTTGTGGGTTAGCTGCTTTGATTTACTGGTGGGGATTGCTAATACAGATATTCAAGGAAACTGCCCTGACTATATATAAAGTGAAAAGGTTGGGAGTGATTACTGACAACTCTTTGTCAATGGAAAAACAGGTGAAAATAGCCTCTAAGAAAATTTGTTTTAAACTAACCTCCACCCTCTCACCGTTCTCTATTTCTGTGGATAACACTATCCTCCTCCCTGTCTCATCAGCTCGCAACCTTGTGGTGATCTTTGAGTCCTCTCTCTCCTTCTCTGCTCAGATCCAATAAACCGCCAAATCCTGTCACTTCCTCCTCTATAATGTTACCAAAATCTGTCCTCTTCTTTCTGAACACACTACCAAAACCCTTGCCCACGCTCTCATCACCTCACGCTTAGACTACTGCAACGTACTTCTCTCAGGCCTCCCGCGCACCCATCTCTCACCTCTTCAATCCATTCAAAATTCTGCTGCATAACTCATATTCCATGAGAGCCGCTATTCTCACATTACCCCTCTTCTTAAGTCACTTCATTGGCTCCCCGTCCATTTCCGAATACAGTTTAAACTCTTCTTGCTGACTTTAAAGTGCATTCACTCTGAAGCCCCCCAATATATATCCTCACTTATCTCCCCCGTGATCTCCGTTCATCGGGCAAGCCCCTCTTATCTGTACCCTTCTCTTCCACTGCCAACTCCAGTCTCTGTCCCTTCTTTCTTGTGGCACTGTATGCCTGGAACAGGCTGCCTGAATTAATACTTCGTGCTCCATCCCTAGCAGTATTCAAATCCAAGCTAAAACCCACTTTTTTGAAACTGCTTTCAACTCTTAACTCCCAGTCACTGCTGTCAGATCCTATACCCACTGTATCACTTCCTCTACCATTAGCTCCCCCAACCCTGAAATGTCCGGTCTAAATTAGATTGTAAGCACTTCTGAGCAGGGCCTTTCTATTGTATGTTAAAATGTACAGCACTGTGTACGCCTTTCAACGCTATAGAAATAATAAATAGTAGTAGGTGCATTTTTGAGGCCACAGGGTTTTTTTGTACTGTGATACAATCTAGTCTGAGAACAAAAAAATAAAACAGCTAAAGAATCCAGAATTTAGTGATCAAAATAGTAATACAGAGTTCTTGTGTGGGTTAAGGGTTACCACTGATGTGTACTAGAGCTGCTCGATTCAAATCGATTCATTGATTCAGTTTGGCAGAATCAATTCAAATCAATTTGTTTCATTAAAGAACCAGACATAACAATTCAGCGATTCTGAAGTGCTGCCCGCAACCCCTTTCCTGCTTTCCTTCTGCTGCGGTCTGCCCCCCATGATGCAAGTTCCTATTTCCACATGGTTGGACATAGCTAATGTGACCATTTATTTTTTTCATCGAAACGGGACATCTATTAATTGTCAGTCCTGCCCCCAATCCAGCCACAATTTCTTCCATTCATTTTTCATGTACCCATAATATCTTATTAATTCATAATGGTAACCATAAAATTAAACCCCCCCCCCCCACAAAGCACACTATACACAGAGAAAATGTTAATTATCATTTATATTTGGGGGGATTTCAAAGATGTCAAGGCAGATGACTTTAAAATATGCAATTTCACCTCAATAACTATAGAAAAATAGACAAATACAGTGCAAAATATAGACTGCAGATATAAATTCTCAAAACTGACACATTTTGATCACTAAATTGAAAATAAAATCATTTTTCCTACCTTTGCTGTCTGGTGATTTCATGAGTCTCTGGTTGTGTTTCCTTCTGACTGTGCATCCTTCCTTTCTTTCTTTCTGCACTCAGGCCCAAAAATTGTTCCTTTTCTATTCCCTCCCTCCTTCCTTCCTATGTCCTTAGTGCCCCCAGTGCCTCCTTCCTATGTCCTTAGTGCCCCTTCCTATATCCTTAGTTCTAGCTGCAGAGCGTGGGGTTAGCACACGCTAATCTGCTGCGTGCGCTAAAAACGCTAATGCAGCTTAGTAAAAGGAGCCCTTAGTCTTGTTAACCATCCCTTTTTTAATAATTCCTAGCATCCTGTTTGCTTTTTTGGCACTAAATATCAGCAGTTAGGCAGACACAGATGATTTAATCAGGCAAAAAGCTCTCCTTCCCAGTTAAATCGCTTTGAATATTGAGCAGATAATACTTGTTTAATAACATATATACAAGATATCAACTTTATAATGAAATGGTAGGATATTTAAGAACATAAGAACATAATAATAGCCTTATTGGGTCAGACCAATGGTCCATCAAGCCCAGTAGCCCGTTCTCATGGTAGCCAATCAAGGTCACTAGTACCTGGCCAAAACCCAAGGTGTAGCAATATTCCATGCTATCAATACAGGGCAAGCAGTGGCTTCCCTCTTGTCTTTCTCAATAACAGACTATGGACTTTTCCTCCAGGAACTTGTCCAAACCTTTCTTAAAACCAGCTACACTATCCCCTCTTACCACATCCTCAGGCAACGCGTTCCAGAGCTTAACTATTCTCTGAGTGAAAAAAAATTTCCTCCTATTGGTTTTAAAAGTATTTCCGTGTAATTTCATCGAGTGTCCCCTAGTCTTTGTAATTTTTAACGGAGTGAGAAATCGATCCACTTGTACCCATTCAACTCTACTCAGGATTTTGTAGACTTCAATCATATCTCCCCTCAGCCATCTCTTTTCCAAGCTAAAGAGCCCTAACTCGTTTTAGTCTTTCCTCATATGAGAGGAGTTCCATCCCCTTTACCATCTTGGTTGCTCTT